>NW_022194796.1:0-626108 GCF_900067095.1 Fusarium proliferatum ET1 | reverse complement strand
CTTATAGTAGGCCTATATCTTAAAGGTTAAAATTATATAAGGTTTATCTGCCTAGTGGCGCAATTACTGCCTTAATTAAGTAATATTAATACCGCCTGCAGGTTTACCCCTTGGTAGCTATGTTAGCCTTCTTCCTTTACTATACCTAAAAGAGTACTAGGCCAAGTCTATTATACTTCCACTTAAAGGTCAGTTAGACCCTAACTAAATAAGAGATTAAGCATAAACTTATAAGTATATTCCCTGACCTGACTTTCTCTATACCCATTAGTTACTATTAAACTAAATCCTATCTTAATTAATTATCTTATCTTTTAGTATTTAATTACCTCTTCTTTTAGTCTTCTTTTAATTATATAATTAATATAATCTAACTTTAAGGCTTATTTAGGTTAAATGCTTTATAATCTAAATTAACCTATCTTAATTATATAATACTAATAGTTTAATATACCCCCTTAAAGTAAAAATACTATAATACTTTAATTACTTAAATTTTATTATTAAGATTTTTTAATTAATTTTTTAATATATTAAATATTATTTAATATTAATTTTATTCTATTTTATTATTATATATTATTATTATTATAATTTAAGTTATTTTTTATATTTTTAATAAATAAATTAATAATTAAGCTATTATTATATTATAATAATAGATAAATCCTATAGATAATAGATAGATCTTTTAATTAATTTAAATAATAGGCCTTTTATTTTTAAGATATTTAAGCCTTTTTTTATTATAGAATTTAATCTTTTCTTCCTTTCTTTAAGTATTAATACTATATTTAGTATATACCTCTCTTTTCTAGCTATTTAACTGCCTCTTTAAGCTTTATTTACCTATTTTAAAGTATATTTATTAATTATTATCTTTTATAAAATTTAATATATATCCTTAAGATTTCTATATTATTTTTACTATCTTTATTACTATATTATATATATTTTTATACTTTAAAATCCTTATTTAAAGCTTATTAACTAACTTTTAAATAGTAAATCTCCTCTTTTTAATGCCTTTTCCCTTAAGTAAATTATTTATTCTTTATAAGCCTTAAATTATTAAAATGCTTTACTAATATATATTTAATAAGGCTAATACTTTTTCTTTTTTATCTTATATTAAGGTTTATTAGGCTAAGTAAAAGGTATAAATTATTACTGCTAATATAATAATAAATAAAATATAAGTTTTATTATACTTTATTTCTTTATTTTAAGCTATTTTTTAATTTTTTAATTTTTATAGTAATACTAAATAGCATTAAATTTTATATTTAGCTTACCTTAATAGTATTACTATTAGTTAAAGCATTAAGAAGTATTAAGTTAAATTAGGTATTTTATACTATAAGTACTATAACTTTAATAGCTTTTACTGCCTAATATAAGTAATATATATTATAACTTTAAGTTATATTTAGCTAATCTAAATTATATAGCCTTACTGCTACCTTTTTAACTACTTTCTTTTTTTTAAATTATATTTAATAGGCTAATTATTTAGTTAATAAAACTATAAGTATCTTTTTATAGTTTATTTTTCTATTTTAAATTATATTAATATTTTAGGAAATTTATAGAAAAAGAATAAGTATTATATTATAGTAAAAGTTATTTTAAAAAGTATTCTTTTTAATAGCTTTCTTTTAGCTAATAACCCTTACCTTACTTAAATAAGGTATATTTTCTTTTTTTATATTATAGTTAATAGTTTTATTTTCTTTATAGAGAAAGTCTTACCTTTTAGGCTTTTTATTTTATTAATTTTTAAATTATTAATTTCCTTTTAAATTTTATCTTTATAATTTAATATAACTTTATAACTTTTAAGGTATAGAATATATAAATAAAATTTAAGGCTCTTTAAGTAATATTAAAAAGAATCTTATATATATTAAAAGAAATCTTATATTTATTTTAATTAGCTTAATAAGTTATAAAATAATTAAATAAAGCTTATACTTTAAATCTTAAGCTTATTTAAGACTTCTTTAATTAATTATTTATTAAGCCTTATATTTTAATATTTTTAAATATAATTTTAAATATTTATAAGTCTAAATAACTTATAGCTCTCTTTTAGCTTTATATTTTATAGGGCCTTTATAAATATATCTATAACTAGCTTTAAGCTTATTTTATAGCTTAAGGTTATTATCTTTTATTATATATATTTTTATAGCTAATAGTTATAAATATCTATATATTAAAGTTTAGTTTTTAGCCTTTATAATAGATTTTTTAAGAGATAAATTATCTATTAGTTATTATAAATAAGGTATATTTTAATATTTTAAAGCTTATTACTTATACTTTAGAGAAGCCTTTATTAAAATAGCCTTTCTTTTATAGCTTATAAAAGAATAAGTAGCTTTACCTTAATTATTAAGGTTATTACTATATTTTATTTATTTACTCTCTATTTAATAAGTCCTTTATAGATCTTTATTATATAGCTTTATAAGCTTCTTTAATTAAAGGTATTATTAATAAATAATATATTACTATATATTATAAATCCTTTTTTAGGATTAAACTATAAACTAAAGAAATAGGTTATATATAGGTAATTAAATATATAATTAATACCTTTTATATATCTTTTACTTAAGTTATTTATAAATTAAGATAATTTTAATATTATAAATATAATATCTAATTAACTTATAATACTTATATAAAGGATTAATTTAATTACCCTTTTATATTAATTAGCTATATATTAATTTACTTTTCTTTAATTTAAAAAGAGCTTTTCCTTTTCTATTAAAAAGGCATTTATAGTATTTATAATATATATTTTATATATCTTCTTAAGATATATTATTTAAGCGACCTAAATATATTTAGTATTACAGTCTTTAATAATTTATATACTAAAGAACTATTATAATTTATATCCTTTAGTTAACTTATATTTCTTTTAAAGAGATCTTATAAGTTAAGATATAGAATCTTTATTTTCTTTTTTATATATAATAACTATATTATCTATATAGAAAATAATTAATAGATTTCTTTTTTTATAGTAATAGCTTTTATTTAATACTAGCTTATAATTTAAAGCTTATAATATATTTTTAAACTTTATTTACTATAAAAGCAATATAATTTATAATCTATATAATACTTTATAAAGAAGTAATATTTAATTTTCTTTTTTGCCCTTTTTAAAGCCTAAAGGCAGCTTTATAAATATATTACTTTATAGTTTTATATTATAAAATATATTAACTGTATTATATTATATTAATTTAAGATTATATTTAGCAGTAATTATAAGTAATATTTAAAATAACTTTTTAGTAAGGGTTATTATATATATTTTATTAATACTTAATTTTTATTATTAATCTCTTTAAATAATAAGCCTTACCTTATATTTTTATAAATAACTATACTTATTAAATTTATAAGTAAATATCTATATATAGTTAAGTACTTTTAAGTTATTAATATATAGATTGCTTTTTGTAATTTTAATTTAAAATCCTATTTACTTATAACTCTTTAAGTAATCTTTTTATGCCTTTTTAAACTTTACTTTTAATTTATATTTAGATAAATTACTATAAGAATTTAATGCTAGAGGCAGATCCTTTTTATAATACCTTTATCTTTTAGGATTAAGGTTTATTTAAGTTATTTATACTTTATATTTAGGCTTTAGTTTTCTATTAATATATTTACTTTTTACTGCCTTTATTATTAGCTTGCTATTTTTCTCTATAATTAGGGAAGCTATTAAGCTAGCACTAAAGGCTTAATTTAAGATATAAAGGTTTTTTTTTATTTCTTTCCTTTTTTTTATATTTTAGCTTATTTAGATCTTTAATTTAGTAAAAAAGCTTAATAGTAGGCTTTTTAGTAATATTAAAAGTAATTTACATTTTATTTAAGTATATTTTATAGGTATTATACTTTCTTTATTTTTTAACTTTACTTTTTTAATAGGTAAATCTTTAATTAGACTTTTAAGATATATTTCCTATAAATCCTTTTTATCTATAATCTAAATAGGGTTTAATATTTAATTAATTTACTTAAAGCTTAAGAAAGCTTATAGCTACTATTATAGCTCTTTAAGTATTTTCTTTCTAATAGTATACTTTATTTATACTTTATTAGCACTAAAGAATTCTTTTTTATTAAAAATAATATCTTAAGTTATATAAACCTTATTTATAATAAGGTTTTATACTTTAAAGATATTTAAGGAATTATATTTAATTAGGTAGTCTATTTATACTTTTAGACTTATTTTTAATTAAAGGCATTTTTCCTTTTTCTATACTTTATTTATTAATAAGAATGCCTTATATCTAATAGTTTTTATATAGCTAATTTAAGGCTAGTTACTTTTTTTTATAGTTAGAATGCCTAAAAAAAAGCTTTTATATAGTATTTTCTATTTTAGTCCTTATTTTAATATTTAATTAAGTATATATATTACTATTTTTATTATTTCTAGCTAAAGACCTAAAGAGAGATTATTATTAATTATTAATAGCTTTACTTTTTTTTTAATTACCTCCTTAAAGTGCTCTTTAGAGCCATTCTGCTATTAGGTTTTTAGTATACTCTTATTTACTTTAATTCCCTTTTAAAGTAGCTACTTACTTATCAAATGCCCCTTTTATAACTTATTATCTATTTTTATAGCTTATAGTTTAACTTTATATATTATCTTAAGCATTTAAGTAAAGTACTTAAGTATTACTAATAGATTTTTATTATAGCAGTTTATAAAATAGTAATCTTAATATAGTCCTAAATAGCAATTTATAATAATAGTATATAATATATAACTATTTATTTTAATTAAATAGTTATAAAAGTTAATTAAGACTTTCTTTTTAGCTTTTAAGGGTTATTTTTATAATTTATAATACTTTTAATACTTTATCTTTATTAATATATATATATTATATTTTACTATTATTAGTCTTTTAATCTTGGCTTTAAAGGTATAGTTTATAAAATACTTTAGACTTTTTAATTTTAAATATCTTAATTAATAGTACTATATTCTAGCTAAAACTTTATTTAGCTTATATATAATCTAAAAGTTATATTATAAATGCCTTATAGTAAATAAAACTTACTTACCTATTTTAAAGATATAATTTAATATATATTAATTATATTTTTATTTAAGCTTATATAATATTTAGCTATTTATATATTTTAAAATATTAGTATTATTTTATTAGTCTTATTAATACTTTACTTATTATATTTTATATAATAATATTAAGTTAATATCTATTTCTAGATAATAGGCTATATTATATAGGGTTATTATTTAAGGTTTATTTTATAGGTCTATAACTTAAATCTATATATTACTATATCCTTTAATTAATAGCTATTTAGATTTAGTATATATTCTTTCTCTATATTAAGCAGTCTTTAATAACTTAAACTATTTTAAGTTATTAAATATATATAAAGTAGTTCTAAAGTTTAAAATATATAAATTATATAATAGGTATTTACTGCTTAAGGCTAAAAAAGTTACTGCCTTTTTTAAGATTAAAGGACTTACTAGAGATTATTAACTTAATTTCTCCCTTAAGGTAATATTTTCTATTTAGAGTCTTTAATAGAGTTCTTTAATTTTTTTATTACCCTTTAGGTATTATTTAAATAGATTTAGCTATCTTTAGTTTAGCTAAAACTTCTTAAGTATTACTTTAAGGAATATTACTTAATATAATATACTATTAAAATACTTATAATTTTTTTTATATAATATATATTTTTTTAAGGTTTCTATAGTTTATTAGACTTACTTTATTAAGCCTTCTTTAGATTTATTAATAACTAATTAATTTTACCTTTTATTTTTTATTAATAAGCCTTATTCTTCTAAAGTTAAGGTTTTAAATATTAATTTAAAGCTCCTTTTTATAATATAATTAAGCTATAATTTATTGCCTTTTTTTTATTATTTTAAATTTCCTATTTAAATTATATTAAAAAGGTTAATAGAAAATATAATTTATTTTTAATTTCTTTTTTATTTTAGCTTTATTTAATTTATAGAAAGATCTTAAAGTAATAATCTAAAGCCTATTATAGATCTTTAAATTAAGTATTTAAATATTATATCTTAATAATACCTCTTAACTTTTTAAGTTAAATTGCCTTTTTTTATTTTATAATTTATTTTTTTTAATTAATTTTAGGGCTTAAGGCACTCTTTAGTACTTTAAAATAGTATTTTTAAGCTTATTTCTTTCTTATAGCTTTATTAATATTATATATAGCTTTAAGGTTAAGAAAGAATTATAATATATTATTATAGTTACTTAACTTATTTATAGTAGGTAAATATATTTTAATATAATAAAGGCTTATTTTCTTAATTATTTAATTTAATATATTATAAATACTATTTATTTATTTATTATATTAATTATAATTAATATAATAGATATTTATTTTAGCTTTATATATCTTTTATTTTAAAGGCAGTAAGTTACTATATTTAGTTATATTATATTCTTTATATTTAATACTTAAGTTATCTAAAAGCGATTTAATATATAGTTTTACTTAATAGTCTATAATATTAGGCTACTATAGCTCTTAAATATATAACTTTATAAAGAAGCTTAGATCTAATAGTTAGCCTAATTTATATACCCTCTTTGCAGTAGTTTTTATAATATATAACTATTTAAAGGAATTCTAGTTATTAAGGCTATTAAGAAGGTAGATCTTTATATTTATATTATAGAATATTATATTATATATAGGCTCTTGCTTTTAAGGGTTATTTTAATGATTTATTCTTCCTTTTTGTAGTTATAGCTGCCTTAAAGAAATATAGCTTTAAGACTTTTAATTATTAAACTAAATCCTCTTTTTTTTATTAATTATCTTATTTTTTAGTATTTAACTACCTCTCCTTTTAGTTTTTTTTTAGTTATATAATTAGTATAATCTAACTTTAAGGCTTATTTAGGTTAAATGCTTTACAGTCTAGATTAACCTATCTTAATTATATAATATTAATGGTTTAATATAAACCTTATATAATTTTAACCTTTAAGATACGGGCCTACTATAGAGGCCTTATTGTTTAAGCCTTTATATATAAAGTTAGAAGCTTAATAGCCTTATAAGACTGATAGTAAGGGAAAAAAAAATAAAGGTTTTTATTAATTTTAGTAAGATAATATTTATATTTATATCTTAAAGTCTAAAATAAACTAGCTATTAAAAAATAGTATTTTTTTTAAATTAATTAGTCTATTTATAGCCTTAATTTAAACCTAATTAAATATATTTAAAAATAATTAAAGTTAAATATTAAAAAGATATTTCTTTAATTAAATCTTTTAAAAAATAATAAATTTAATAAAGTAAAGTTAATAAAATATATTAAGTTAATATAAGTAGTAATTATATTAAATTAAATTAATTATTGAATTAACTTACTTTCTTAATAACTTAATGCCTTTATTTATATAAAGGGATAGTATATAAAATATTAATTAGGAAAATTAAGACTTTAAAATAATATAGTTTCTATATTTTCTATATTTATTTTAGAATTATTATATATATATAAAGTTATTTTTATTAAATAGATTAAGTTGCTATAAGGTGGGGTATCCAGAGACTTTTAGAGCATAATTTTACCATTTCTTTCACATTGAGGTCGGAGATTCTTTTATCATTCTCTGTGTACGTGGGGTTCAAGTATTTACCAACCTTACTTGGTAGGTAGAGTAAGGTGTGTCGGCACTATGGCCTCCTTGTCGCCGTTGAATATGCAGAAGCATGTAGTGGATGCCAATCACAATGACATTGGCTGGTTCAATTACTCTGATAACTTCTTTATTGGAGACAGGATCGAATAATATACTATGCAACTCCAGAGAGAATACCTACTACCTAAAGGTAGCTAATTCGCCTTAACTTTAGGTACCTAGCTTATCTGTGCTAACCTTAGATGGCGTCTGGCGCTCAGTGTAGCCACCCACTGAAGTGACCGGGGGTCCAGATCTAGCCCAGTAGGCGGATTGGCTGGAGCCTGGACCACCTTACCTCACTCACTTCATCATTGGGTTTGTCGGCCTGAGCCAACTCGTCACCAACCCGCCAAAATTGCTTCCGTGTCCACCTTGAAGCCAGAATTGCTTCCTCTGTCATCTTTCGAAACCTCACCCTGCCTTTTATCTGTACGCCTCCAAGCAGGCTCGATAGACCATCATGGCCATTCTGTATGCTTCTCCGCGGCAAACCAACTTTTTCCGCCTGCTGACCGAGAGCTAACTACAGATATCTCATTCTCCTATCCCGTCAGGGCAAAGTGGTGTGTCTTGGTTGCTCACATGCGCAGCTTCAACAGCACTGACTAGTCATGACAGCGTCTTGCCAAATGGTTCACAACACTCTCCCCCAAGGACAAGGCCAAGATCGTCAAGGATGTATCTCAGCTTGTGCTCGCTCGAAGAACGCGCATGTGCAACTTTCTAGAATATAAGGGTCAGTTTCCTAACCCCTTTGTTTTGATAACCTTGAGCTAACCAGTATGTAGATACAAAGATTGTCTATCGCCGATATGCATCACTCTTCTTCATCGCCGGATGCTCCTCCGAAGATAACGAGCTGATCACCCTCGAAATTATCCACCGATATGTCGAGCAGATGGACAAGTACTACGGCAACGTTTGCGAGCTTGACATCATCTTCTCTTTCACTAAGGCATACTATATCCTCGACGAAATCCTCCTCGCCGGCGAGCTGCAGGAAACGAGCAAAAAGAATGTTCTTCGCTGCATCGGCCAGCAGGACTCCCTTGAAGATATGGAGGTAAGTCATGACCAGCTTGATAAACTATGAAGTTTTGTGATAGCCCGGCAACCTACACCCACCCACTCACCCGCCAAATCGTCGCAAGACAGCTGACGCCAAGCCTCCAACAAGGTCGAGGACGAAGTTACAAAGATCATGTAAACCTCCTTGACGACCTTTTAATTGCTACCCAACATCAATTCGACACCGCTCCCGAAGCGTCGGATTGAGGCGATCGATCAATACCTACCAAGCGTTTTCATACGAGTTGCAGTATATTTACTGGCCGAGAATTAACTTTGGTTCAACAGGCCGACGAACAAGTATTGGCGTCGCTCAAGGAGTCAGGAATTCTGTAATGGGAAAGTCTTGGGCGGCTGAGCATCTCTTCGATGGGAAGAGAGGACACGCATGTTTGCATCGTGGGAATAGGCGCAGGTGGTGTTTTGGGAGTCTCGGACCGTGTTGGTCTTGTTTTGTAGATCTTTGACGGTGGAAAACCACCTTCTTTCGTATCAAGAGATGAGGCCTGTGGGCCATGGTGTTGCGACAGCTACGACGAGCAGCGCAGAGAGATTGTCTCCGGTCCGCGACCCGGTATCGGTCAAACGTCGACGCAACATTGAGAGGAGAGCGAGCCTTGAACAACAGCAATGATAATCATCAGAGGCTGTATTCCACTGAAAGTAGTCTGGCCTGGCACGTTGGGCCACCTCCTGTGCTTATCGAAGCCGAAATCAGCCGCACTGCTCAGTCGCAACACCTCGGCCCACAACTGGAATCAAGAGAAAACGATTGACCTCATATGCTTGTTTCTATTTCTTCTTTCTTGTTTCTCCAATTTCCAACTGACGTTAGACGGTGACTGAAGACGGATCTGGCCCATCCATCAAAAGATGGACCATTTCATCCTAGGGATCGACTGAAGCGCGTGGTTTCGGAGTTCAGCCCCATTCGCTATCGCTGATCAATCGCGTGGAGTTGCCGCCAGGGCATTCCCCCTATTACGATACGCCAAACTTACACCTTCGGGTCTTCGAACAACGGATCGTAATTAAGGACATGTGCGAAACGATTGGATTGTAAGTTGGCACTGAAGAATTGATCAAAACAGAGTCCCTGATGTTTGTCTCATGAGAGCCAAAGAATGAAGCATGAGGCTTACAGGGGGTCTCTTGGCTCCCGTTGATATCCATGGCTTAACTGGCAGTACCGAGAACTGGCGCGATCCCCGGAATTCTTCAACGTTGGCCGGACCAGGGCCGGGACCGGTCCAAGCTCAAGCCAATTCAACTCAGCTCTCAGCAAAAGTGACTGATTTTGAGATCCCGTGGCTGGCTGCAGCAAAGGATCACACCAGATTTGAGTGGACTCAAATGTCTTTGTTTGACGAGAACGCAACGCAACCGAGAGACAGAGTTACCGTTCATCCGCTAACCTCAGACAGCCCAACAGGCCATCCCATTCTACTTCAACCATTCTATCCCGAAGCCGGTCAATTCCATCCACTCAAAGTCTATCCATCCATATCCATCCTTTCGATTGCGGCCCCTCAATCAGTCATCCTGTGTTTCCTTGGTCTCATAAACTAACCAGGTTCCTGCCTTATCTATTTGCTTATTGCTTATTCACATAGATGTATTCACCAACTCAACCTCAACCTCAACCCTGTTACTTGCTTATCTCTATCCAAAACCCCCCCTTTCATCATCATTTGAATCGACCAGGCTCTCGGCAATCTCCTGTCCAATCCTTGATCTGATCAGTGCCTATTATTATCTCCCGTCATCGCCAGCCAATCTCTTTTTTATCTCCGGTCTTTTAGATTCTCAGGGTCCTTGCTGGCTGCACTGTATCTCCCAACGTTACAGTAACGAATCTGCCGCCGATTACTCCGTCCAGGGCATTAGAAATTACCACCGCGATTTAAGTTCCTGGCCTCGCCCCTCCCGAACTGTACCTGCTCCTGACCCGGCGATCGTTAATTGCCGACTTCCTTCCGCCTACTTTCAATCATCCTCACCCTGACACTATTATCCCCCTCTTTCTCCTCAATCATCAATACCCCGTATCGCCGCATTATCGATTGTCGCAACCAATTTCGACATCGTGTTTTATGACATCGGCCATCGTACGCTTACCGCCATCTTTCCCATATCGCGACAACTATCACCTTCCGGCTCCGGCCCACCGCGACTCCACGCTGACGCAATCTGTTCCCTTGACTGCTCCCTCAATCAGTCAGTCGCATCACGCATTTACGGCCCAGCGCATCAACACCGCAACATTCCCACCACAGAATCGACCTCAAAGTGCCCTTCAGCTTCCAAGATGAAGGTTAGCAGCCCCAGGACTCCGCGGAGGAACCCCTCATCCGACATATGCTAACGCGCACATACAGTATCTACCAGTACAAGACTTCGAAGCGGTGACGAGCGCGCTGAACTTCAACACACCCGACTGTAGCGTGACCGGCGGATGCGATCTCTACACAACGAAATCAACAGGTTCTGACAAGAAGCTCTACAAGAACATCGACAACGATCTGAACTCGCAACATGAAGCCCTTCTCAAGCTCGGCGCCAGCCTATCACCGCCTGAGCGCGCTCACATGCTTGCTACTTCACCGAGCATGCAGCTGTTTTCACACTCAAGTGCTTTCGGCCCCTTGTCTGAGCTCTCGAGTCGCAAGACATTTGCATACCTCATCGCGACGCTGAATGCGAGTCACCCACACTACGATTTCTCTCATGTCCTTCGACCCAACGACTTCAAACGCGAGCGAAACCTGCGTCGCGTCATGGTGAACCTCGATTCAATTCTTCAAAACGTAAGACCTAACTTCGAGCCCAAATCTCTCGGTTCCTCGCTAGGCAGTGAGACAACCTCGATATGGGGCCCCCAATGCTGGTCATTGATCGACAAGGAGATGCACCTCAACGAGTGTACTATTTTCAGCTACAACCCCGAGAGCGACCCCTTTGAAGAAGACGAGAGTGCAATCTGGGCTTCACACTACTTCTTCTTCAACCGCACCTTGAAAAGAGTGGCATATCTTTACGTCCGCGTTGTGCCAGTTATCTCGTCTCATAGCCCAACTCTCCGACCCACAAATCTGGCCAGGAACCACAGCAACCAACGGGATCTCGCATCAGCTGGTGCGCAGAAACGCGCCAACTACTGGCTTGGTGATCAAGACGCCGAGTTAGTGCCATATAATGAGGACGACGAGGAGCTCATTGACGACGGTCTTTTTTGGAATCGTGGAGAGAACGGAGATCTCGTTGCCTATTCAGATGAAGACTTCGACGAGGATATCGAGGATATGGACATGCTCGATAGCAGTCCTGACAGGTCCATGAGCGATGATGTCGCCGGCCGTATGGAGATCTAGGGTTGATTCGATCCAAATCGTCATGATAGATCGGTTCTTCAAGAAACGGCCTCTTCGGTTCGAAACCGAGCATCAACCGTATCTCTCTGAAATCATTATTTGCTGCATTATTTCAACATTCAACACTATCCTAATCTCAACTGGGGTTGCTCGATACCAACAAATCGAGACAAACGAAGCTGAATAGCAAACGACTTTTGCTTCGCTTTTTTGTATTTTGCGAGCATTTTTACTCTATGCTCTTTTCTTTCGACATGCCATTTGCTTAGTATGAAAGTGTGAGGCCCGGTTAGGCTTCTGGTCGGTGAGAGCGGCTGGAATTCCGCGACATGAGGCGTTTCTGGGTCCGCTTGTCAACCTGCTATTCCTGGAGATGATTGCAGGCTTCTCTGTTCTAATTACTGCATCTTTTTCCCCACCTCTATCTCTGCTTTCTTTTTCAAGCACTGTTATCCTATATCCTTTAACCTGGGTTTGGCTTTGGCTGCTTTTGATTTGAATACCGCCTGACACGGCTATGCCTGGATGTATGATGAGAAATCGTGGCTCGGTGTCGGTGTCGTCTCGTTTGGGAACGGCATGGAATGATAGTTGGCGCTAGCGGCATGGGAACTCGGGTGAGAGTAACGACCTGGTTTTATGGTGATGATGTACATGATGGGTTGAGGGATGCATGCCATGGGCTAGTCAGGCTGGTAATTGCTTTGACACGATATTGCGAATTCATGATTTCAAATTCCCAATGGCTTTACTGGATAAGTACCTTAGTTGAAAGTGATCACTGTTTCCTCGACCTTGAGTTCAGTCGAGAGCAAGTCTATGCGTAAGAAGACACGTGTAGCCGGGATGACGCAAACAGCTGTATACATCTAGGATTCATTCGTTACGCAGGCACCGTCAAGCATTCAAATTTGGCTTGAACTGTCTTTGACATGACTTTATCGTTGAGCGTGGGGCAGGGTATGTCTTAGGTATATGCCAACCATATTCAAATACATCTTGATTCCTGCAGCGGCCGCTACCATCTTCCATGGAACTTTGAAATTAGCCGGCCGTTCAGACACTTGAGCATGCCACAAAGTTGATACATGGACAGTATGCCAGTTGGCTTCTTAACGGCATGTATTTGAGCTCGTCGTTGGTTCTTTGTTTGATTTTGGTTTTGGTGGCGAAGAGGTTCTGGTGGGTGGCTCTGGGTGTGGTACATGTATCATGTAACTGTGTTACTTTTGGGGTTATCTCGAGGGTTCACAAAGGATAGTTACTCTCTGATGTGTACTCAGAGATGAGGGTGAGAGTTGACTTTGGGAAAGAAGCCCGTAGCTTCAGTCTATACAATCTGAAAGCCTATTTCATCAGCACATGGGTATCGTCAGAGTCAACGTGGTTGAGACATGTCCGATGTCTAGTTTCCAGGTTATCTCACAACGGACAAGAGATGGCCAATTTGGCTGCGAGTCTTGTTGGGAAACGGAATGCCACACTTGGTCTGGAGCGGATGAATGCAAACGTTGCTATCGCCCTCAAGGAACTCGGCCTCGACATTGTTGATGTTCAGCAGGCCATAGAGACAGTAAGGACTTTCAAATCGCCTGAGGAGGTCAAATGCATTGTCGCATCTCTTCGCGCAACAGAGTTCGCTGTGGGCAGACTCCGTGATGCAGTCTCACCAGGTCTTGCGGAGAACCAACTCTGGTCAGTCATGCACAAATCCTTAATTGAGCAGAATGGAGACTATGTCGAGACTCGACTCCTCACCGCTGGGCCACGAGCAAACACTTGGTTCCAGGAGTCAGCGAGTTATGCCATCTCGAAGAACGACCTCGTGGTTCTAGACACAGATGTAGTCGGCTGCCATGGATACTACTCTGACTTCTCACGAACGCTTCACGCTGGTCCGGATCCTCCTCCCGAGGAGTAAAAGTAGACATACAGAACTGCACTTGCACAGGCCAATCACAACATGAGGATCCTCGGGCCGGACTTGACCTTTGGCGACTATACAGATCTCGCATGGGATATTCCTGAGCAGTATTGGGCTAACCGGTATTTTGTCTCAGCGCATGGCTGTGGTCTCACGGAGGAGGATCCGTATTTGCATCATCGAGGAGATTTGCCAGATTCTGGCTATGATGGTGTTATCGAACCGGGCATGGTACTTTGCGTTGAAAGTTATATTGGCAATGAGGGTGGCACACAGGGTGTCAAGCTGGAACGGCAGTCCTAATCACCGAGACAGGGATTCAGGTTTTGTCAAAGTTTCCCTTTGAGGAGGCTACGCTGAAGTGACTGGTGCAAGTCAACTATTCTTCTATACTGTCTTGTCCGACAGTCCACCCGTCCTCTGGATATGAACACGAATCAATCCATCGGGAACTAATAAGGCAAGCATTCGAGCTGAGAGCATTGCCCGCAAGATCGATCATAGAACTTTGCTCCTCTATCATTAGCCGAAATGCCCATACTCTCTTTGGGGATCGATGAAAGGTAACAGTTCCTGTAATATTGGGAAACGACCCAGCCAAATACCACACAGCTCTCATCCTCCAAACATGCTCGGGCACACATCTCGACGCTCCCCTGGAACATCGGCATGGATCTGTAATTTGGGCCATTGTTGTTGAAATTTCCCTGAGTACTACCGCAGAGACTAGTAGTCTCTGTTGGAACAGCACAGGTTGGTTTGTATTCACCCACATAGATGTCGTCAATAGCTACATAACGGACGGCAGCCTGGCTGTTAAGTCTGATAAAGGCATAGAGGTGGTCGTTCATTGCTCCTTGAAAGATCGAAGTGCGTTGGACGTATTTAAAAGGGGCGCCTTTCGGAACAAAGACTTTCTCGTTATGGACATGGCCATATCTCTGAGTGGCGATGATGAAGGAGAAATCCCAGTCTTGGTCAGGGTCAGAAACAGGAGCATATGAGAACCAGACTTGGTACTTCTTCGTCGAGTCTAGGGATATGGGCCTCCACATATCAGATCCAAGGGTAGAGCCCGGTCCTGAGCTAACAAGTCTTATGTGACGTTAGCTTTGAGGAGTCTGGGAGCGCTGATATGTATCCGACTTACGCAAACTGGTCGCCACTATGAGCACGCGGTACGTCCTGAGAGGTGCTGCTCTTTTGTTGAAATGGTACGGCGATACCGGCGAACTGCCCCATATAGTCCCATCTGTTCTCGCCTGTATTGTCTCCCTCAAAGCTTGGGTCCTCGATAGAAACTGAGACAACGGGACATGATGCTGATGAAGTTGTTGAAGTCCATAGGCTTTCTGTTACCGACGTGCTTTCGGATGACGGTAGCAATGTAAGCAGGGTTGTGGTGGTGTCAATGCTTGTGGGCACGCCACTAGTCACAGTCGTGGCATCAATGGTTGTAGTAGGTCCGTCGGATGTGGCGATATCAATAGTGGAAGTATCGGTTGAGACCTTTCTGTCTCCTGAGCTGACTATCTCAGTTGTTGCATATGATACGGTAGTGTCAGTTGATGTTCTAGGCTCGATTGAAGTTGAGTGAGCAGTGGTGGCTGCATCGGCGGTCGCAGTCGACTCGTTGGATGCAGCGGGGATGATTGAAGCTGCTGTATCAGTAGTATCAATCGAATCAGTAAGAAGGCCTGAATTAGAGGTGTTGTCTGGAGTCGAGTTGTTGCTTGGTTCCGATTCATCAGTTGAGGCAGTGGTAGTGGTAGTGGCCCTCGTCGTGGTAAGATCGTCGCTTGTCGTTACAGCAGCCAAAGTCGATCCAAAGCTATTTGGCGATGTCAATGTCGATGTCTCAGAATCGAACTCAGAATCAGAGATAGCTGGAGGGTTGACAGAGGCTGTATAGTCTGAAAAGCTGGCACTCAAGGTTGTGGTTTGCGGCCAAGTTATAGCTGAAGAACCACTCAACGCTGTTGGGACAAGTTCGCCAGCACCGGTAGAACTTGAATGGTCTGTTGAATATGAGGCGTCCAGACTTTGCGCGGTTCCAGCTTTTGGACCGATCACCGTTGAGGTACCTGAGATCCACGACAAAAGTGATGTATACTTAGGGTGAGAATGTGGTTTACATTTTCCAGCCTCAGCAACAAAGACGCTCGATGCTGCCAATACAATGGCAAGCACTCTTGAAGCCACCATATCCGCATCCGTCTTTTAAAACGAGTAGGCATCTACTCTATTGTACATGATTTTGGCGGGCGAGTGTCCCTTTTTGTCCAACCAGAGTGGTAGTCAAGAAATAACCATATCTCCGAGAAGCGCAATTCTAGATGCATTTAGAACGAACGGGAACCAAATAAAGCAAGCACTAGATCCCAGCCGGTCGATCTAACAGGGAACAATTACAATCAATAGCATACGGTTGTGACATAGCGTCAGGGGTACAGAGCTTGAAGTGGTGAAAAGGACTGATGCTTGGCCGTTTATTATGGACTTGGGCAATTTTATTCTGAGGCGCCATTTCTCTAGTTTTAAATAGTTCCATGGACTAAGCTCTACAGGCTTTATTGACAACCTGCGAACCACGTTCAAAAGGAACCGAAATATTCCAAAGCTTTTATTGACGACACCAATTCGTGCATGTCTCCAAGCATTGGATAGAGACTGGAGATGCCATGAGTAAGCGCCCAGAAGTCTTCTGATATCAAGACGAAGGAGACGAAGAAGCGAGCCGTGATCGCTCTAGGAAAACTGAAGTTGCTAGTGAACCAAAGGCAGTACTTCTTTACTAATATTTTTATTCTGTTATGGAGGAAAAACAAGAAGAGAGGTACATCATGACTCAGTAATTGGCTCTGGTCTTTCAACAGTTCTTTTTGTTATTAGTTCTCAATCAAGTATCGCATCCTTGCCTTAGTAAGATAAGATTCCTTGAAGAACTTGTACGGATAGAAGATGCACTTTAACAAGTGCAAGACAGAACCTAGATGAAGCAAGAGAAATCCATAGCAAGTATCAATCGATCTCACTCTATATATTCAGCCTACTGAAGATAAACGATGACCATTTGCTTCAAGTTCCTGGAGATCAGAAGTCATCAATGTGTCCATATCTTCTTCCCTGTAACATAAGCGTTTCTATATATTTGAGGTGGGATAACGTATCGTTTTCGTCACGAATCTTCTTGTACTAATCTTAGTAGAACAATCTTCCTTAAATTGCCAATACAGTAATTAAAAAGTCGTTTCCCTGCTACCTAGTAGGTCCCTACCTCTATATAGGTATTTCTTCCTCAGAATCGATCAAACGCAAATGGAACCAGATTCAAATGATCCATGCCTTATCTCTTATCGCGATTCTCGACATGGGCTGATTGGCCAATCAAATCGTCCAGATTCCACCCGTCGCGGGGCCTCACCCAAGTCTCCCAAATTTTTTCTTGCTGGCAATCGCTTTCGCTTCATCTCGACTCGTCTTCAGCTTCGACTTATCAAAGTCATCTCACGCCACGGCAATCGCACGCAACACGGCAGCTTCTATGTACCATTTTGTATCGCGGTAAAAAGCAGTGCAAATTAGCTCTGCTTCCGATAAAAACTCCAGAGCATGGCCGTCCAGACGTCGCCATCGCTCACTTCAACCTCACATACCTTGACTGCCGCGCCGCCCGCAATGGCTACTCCCGATTCTTTCACAAATAGCCACGTCTTGGCCCTTTTAGAAAGCCTAGCCGATGGCAAGCGACACGCTTTTCTTCAACCCACAGCTTCCATCCCAACCGATTCTCTCAACCATGTCAAGCACACCCTTGAAGGTTTTGCCTCACAAGTCGGCGATGAGCAACAGGAGAGGTTAAAAGAGAATCGCAAGCGCAAGAGAGGCGCTGCAAATAGCGAGGATGTCCTTAAAATGCGCAAGGTCTATATCGATGGGTTCGAGACTGGCCAGGTTTGGCAGCAGGCCAAGAGAATTATTGGTGGTGTCTTGAAGTATTCGGAAGAGGCGCTGGCAGAGTTGGAGGAGCGCAAGGAGATTGCCGTCAACGGCGCTAGTGCATCAGACTCAAAGACGCTCGAGTTTGGAGAGGATGGCTTCGAAGTAGACTCCGAGGACGAGGACGAGAGCGATCAGGATGGATCCGACGAGGAGGAGGAACAATTATCAGTGGACGAAGCTCAAGACGACGGCCAAGAGGACGACTGGGAAGACGATGAAGAGGAGATCGAAGAAGGCAGAGACGATTATCAGGAAGATGATGAGGAAGACGAGAGTGTGGATGGACCGGTTGAAGAGTATGAGGAGGATCCCGACGGTCTCAACGATGGTTTCTTCTCACTCGACGATTTCAACCGGCAAACACAATATTTCGAGGAGCAGGACGCAAAGGGAGATCCCTACACGGATCAAGCAAGCGACGATGAGGAGATCAACTGGGACGCGGATCCTCTGGCTCCTCCTACAACAGGTTCCAAATCTAAGAAGGCTGCCAAAGAGCCAATCTCTGAAGAGGAAGATGATGACGACGACGAGGACGGCCCTACATTTGGCGACATGGCTCTCGATGCCCCAGAAGGCGACAGTGAGGATGAGGTCATGGATATGGATGAGCCTGTTGATGACGACGACAACGGTCTCAATGCCAATGATGTCTACTATAAGGACTTCTTTGCGCCGCCGCGTCGAAAGTCGAATGGCGGTAAGCCCAAAAAGTCTGTCAAGTTCCAGCCCGAGCAGCCAAACGATGCCGACGTTGAGAGAGCCATGGCCGATGTTCGCAGAGATCTCTTTGACGAGTCAGAACAGGAAGATTCGGACGATGCTCTCTCCGATGTTTCCGCTGGAGATCCCAAGTCAAGACGCTCAGCTCACGAGCGGAGACAAGCCAAGCTTGCCGAAGAGATCCGCAAGCTTGAGGCTGCATCCGTTGCCAAGCGTGAGTGGACTCTCTCTGGTGAAGCTGCTGCAGTTGACCGCCCTGTAAACTCTTTACTGGAGCAGGATCTCGATTTCGAGCATGTTGGCAAGCCCGTACCTGTCATCACTCCTGAGGTCAGTGAAAGCATCGAGGATCTCATCAAGCGTCGTATTCTCGCTCAAGAGTTCGACGAGGTTATTCGCCGACGTCCTGACACCGAAGGTGCAGCCACAGGTACCCGTCGTGGCCTTGTTGAACTCGATGATACCAAGGCTACAAAGGGTTTGGCCGAGATCTACGAGGAAGAGCACGTCAAGAATACAAACCCAGACACCTATGTCAGCCAATCAGACGAGAAGCTTCAGCGCGAAGAAAAGGAAGTTGAGGCTATGTGGAAGGACGTCAGCGCTCGTCTGGACGCCCTCAGCTCATGGCACTACAAGCCCAAGCCCACAGCACCCTCACTATCTGTCGTTGCGGACGTTGCCACTGTCGCAATGGAGGATGCCCAGCCCACAACAGCCCAGGGCGTCACCGGCGAGAGCAGTCGCATGGCTCCTCAAGAAATTTACAGGGCTGGAGCCACAGACAACGTAGCTAACGGCGAGGTCGTCACCAAGGCCGGTCTTCCTGTCGCCCGCCAGGAGATGTCCCGCGAGGACAAGGCCCGCCGGCGCCGTCGCGAGAAAGAACGCGTGCGCAAGGCTGGAGGTGTCGACGGCGAGAAGGTCGTCAGCAAGAGAGCCAAGATGCAGCGCGACACCATCGCCGAGCTCAAGAAGGGAGGCGTCAAGGTCATCAACCGCAAGGGAGAAATCACCGACGTGGATGGCAAGAAGGCAAAGACTGCCAAGATTGCTTCGAGCGGCAATTTCAAGTTGTAGTGGATGGTCAAGGGGCATTGTTCCTTTTTGCAGTTTGGTTCGGGGTTTCAAAAGTAACGATGGGGTGTTTGCATGGCTTGCGAGCGATTCTTCATAAGAACGCATTTTCATGTTTGTTGCATAGGTTTCATATGTCCACACTGGATTCCTGTTTGAGTGACTTGGTTAATGCATAAAAGATGAAGTTTTGTACTCGTCTTCACTCATGAGTTATGCTCACACCTTGCCTGTTAAATCCGTTCATTATGCCGAGCATCCCGCGCAATTAATCGTACATCAGAGAGCTGTCTGTAGTTTTACATTTTGCCACATACTCAGAGTAACATTTGGCTGCTTCAAATTCCCATCCTTTCCGTCCCGTTCCTTTCCTTCCGTCGCAATATGACAATGCCCTGAACTCCACATCCTGACTTAACTTTTCCCGCTGAAATAATAGCCAACTAGTACCATTGACCTCGACCCTAAGCTTCCACCTTGGCCTTCTTGGTCTCGGTATCTTCAGCAGGCTCTTCTGCCTTTCGCTTGCCGTTGGTCTCCGCTTCAGGCCCGCGTGCAGCTTCAGGTTCCCCGGCAGATTCGTCTTTGTTCTTCTTGCGGACAAGTCCACTAAGATCAGTTGCTGTCTTCTTAGCCTCATCAACACGGGCCTTGGTCTCTGCAGCAGACTCGCCAAGGGCAGCACCAAGAATGCCACCGATGGGTCCAGCATCAGCACCCAGAATATCCTTGGCGTCAATGGGGTCATTGCGCAGTTCGACGAGCTAGGCAATCAGTAAAAGAAATCAAAAACGTCCCAAAGGGACCAGGAGGCACAAAGACTCACTCGCTGCTCCATGTCCCCAATGACCTCCTTCATCTCCTGGATGGATTTGCGTGCCAGCTCGTTATCCTCGGGTGAGGCCATAGTGGCCAGCTCAACCTCCTTATTCTGAAGCTTGAGCTTTGAGCTCTTGATAGCGAGCTCCATTTCCTTGACGGCTTCATCTCGCAGACCTTGGTCCATCTCCTCTCGCTTGGAATTTGCGCCATCGTCACCAGCAGTTGTCACAGAAGCAAATTCCAACGCCAGCGAAAGCTTGAAGTGGGCTTCAGCAATGACCTCCGACTCCTCGGGGTACAGCTCCAGCTTATATTTGAGCGAGGTCCTGCCGTCTTCAATGGCGTTGGGATATCTATATGAGTGTTGTGGTTAGGACAAGGCTGAAAAATCGTGGGGGCTTGCGCGTACCGTTCATTCTCGAGAGAAATCTCAGCGAGGGCATCGTGAGTGTCTGCAAGACGCTCCTTCACGTGCCGGACGGTAGGCGAATCGCCCTCTGCAGCCTCCTTGCCTTTGCCGCTGGTTTCGGATTCCTCCTGTTCGAGAAGCTCGAGTTTCTTCATGAAGCAGACTCGGGCAAGGTCGAGGATCTCAAAAGCGGTGGCCAGGTCATCATCATCTTCCTCTTCTTCACCTTCGCCCTCGGCCTGGTATAAGTCAGTATCTGCTACTAAATTATGGTTCAGTGGAGCTTCATACCTCTTCCTCGTCTGACTCGTCGAAGTTCTCATCGCCAGTAAACTGGAACAGGGGCTTCTTATCTTCCTTGATGTCCTCGGTCTTCTTTTCTCCCTGCTCGGCAACAATCCCAAGTCCTTCTTGCGTCACCTTCTGTGCCTCAGGCTGCGCAGGCTTCTTGGACTTGCTCTCTGCGCTCTTCTTTTTCTCGGAAGCGGCAGGGCCTCCTAAAACATCACTCTTGCTTTGGCCAACTCTGAACAAGCTGCGGCCATAGTGAAAAAGGATCTCGGCATTATCGGGTGACGTCTCGCCGTTGACTTCGGCTTGAAGAACACTGGCACGTGAGAAGACCTCAGCGGCCTCCTCGTAGTTCTTGTGGGCATACAGGGCAGATCCCTTTGCTGATAAGTCGGCAATTGTAACTTTCTTAGAGTTGGGGTCTTGATCGTTCGCGATGAGGTAGTCGGTGTTGGGGGTGCCCACACTGGGTGTGCCGACGAGGGGGGTAATGGTAGTGGACTCTGCTTGGTCGGCAGCTTTCTGGGCATCAGAGGGACCGAGAGTGTCGACGGATGGGGTCGCAGTCTCTTCGGCTGGCTTCTCCTCAGCCGGCTTCCCTGGGGAAACTTGGGGCTCTTCGAAGGCCGTGGCTGTCTCGTCCACGACAGGCGCAGTCTGCTCCGTAGCATCAGACATTGCGGATCAAGTCTGAAAGCGTGTCAAATAAGAAGATGAAGTCAATTGGTTTAAGGGAATAATAGCGAAGGTGACTTCGAAACCTAATAGATGGTTAATGGAATTCGTGGTTGTTGGGAGATGAAATGATTGAAAGTTGATAAACTCAGGTGGAGGTTTGCGACAGTCAAAAAAAGAGAGACGGCCCAGCAACGGTAGAGGCGACCAGGTGATGCGACTGGGATGGAAGGTCCAGGTACCTTAGCTTAGGTAGGTAGGTACTAAGGTATGACGCGCCATCGTGCTGAGGGATGGGTTTAGGCGCGTTTGATTGGTTGGCCATGGCGTTGGTGGAGGACCTGAGAAGCTATGAGCTGATGAGCTGAGCTGAGCTCTATTATAATTCCATCAAATGTTCTCAGTCAGAGATTTTTAATGAATGGACAGGATACTCAATTCTATGCGCAACCATGAGTGATGGGGAGTCATATGCCCGATGATCTCTTCCTTTGGAATTTGGAGCTCACACATACAAAGGCTAAGCGTTGGTAGAACTTCAAGCCTCCAGGCTATCACATGTTTGCTCTTCGCCTAGCATGAGTGTTCCTGTGAGAGATCCTACCCTGCAGATATTCATATGAAATGCATTGACGTAGGTACCAGTTGTATTTAAGGGCAATCACTTGCTAATGTGGGCTCTTGTATTAATGAACTATGATGATGTATAATCTGTGCGTTATCTGTCGAGTTGACTGGTTAATTTATTCCTGGTGCTGTTTTTGTTGATTCCTTGTGTGATATGGATGTTCAAGGCGTCAACACACAAGCCCAAATCCACAATGTGAGCTGGATGTTTGCTAACCAAAGCACCTCAACTGACAAGGGACTCACTGAATTATTCTCTGTACGGATTTCTATGCCACCCAGGCACTATCAAAAAAGTAACCAGCTGCAGCGATGCAACCCATACTTCCTCAAGTTACGACCGGCATTTTGTCATAGCAGGATATCATTTCATTTCATGACACTGATAATACCCATGTTCTTTAGCTCAACACATTTCCAAACAATTTGTCCGTCTTAGTCCGCCACTTGACAGTTGCTCAGCTCCGAGAACCCAGTCCCGCGTAACAACGAGCGTTCACTAATCGACCCGACTTGGCACGCGTTGCATCGTGGTATCTTGGCGCGAGCTGAACGCCAGGTCATGTGCCTTAGTCTCAGCCAAGGGTGTAGCCATTGGCTCCAAGTCAAGCCATGATCAGGCAACAACAGCCTCTGACGGAATTTCGTTAATTGATCGCAAGAGTTGGGAATAAAACAAGAGAATTGTCAAGAGTGGAGGTAGCTAGGAGCCCGAGGTATATATTTGAGTGCTGCGGCAAATGCTCCTCGAAAACCAGGCCATCCAACTTATACCAGAGCCATACACCATTAGCAATTCAAAACACGGTCACCCACAATGTGTGAAGAAAGCCTCGTCCAGGTAATATCGAAATGACTATACAACATACCAAGCTAACATCAACCAAGGAAGCACTCGGTCAAATTTGCTGGCTCGAGGTTCCAGTGCGTGATGTTCCTCGGGCCAAGGCCTTCTACGTAGAACTCTTTGGCTGGGAGTTTGTACCAGAGCCTCAAAAGGCCGTCGGCGACTGCGTCAAGAGTATGCACTTCTTCAACAAGGGCAAGACCCTCCACGGGGCATTTCTGGAACATGACGAGGAATATCATGTCATCAACAACAATCCCGACAAACCAGGTGCTCTGCCCGTCCTGCCAACCCTATGCGTTCTGGATTGCGAAGAGACCCTGGCCAAGGCAAATGCGATTGGTGGCAAGACTGCCATGTAAGTGCGCCCGCTCCATCACGAGGTGGAAAGCCTGAAGCGATTTGAGTGAGCATCCATATTAACCGTCGCCAAGTCCAAAGACGGCCATTGGAGGAGGGATGGGGTGTTTTGCTCGGGTGATTGATACCGAAGGTAACATGATCGGTCTCTGGTCTCAGAAATGACAAGTGAGCGTGGGAATGGAAGATAAGGTTGACGTTTGTGACTCGGTACCTGCTTATCTCAACCAAGATATGATTCAATGCCATACTGCTCGAGTTGCTTCTGATAATTAATGTACCAATGTACTCTACCTTGTGTATGCAATTCTCAAAGTTTAGCCCGAATCCATGACCACGATTCAGAATATTATCCAAAATATCCAAACGGTGGAAAATATCAGACAAAAATGTAGACTCGCTCGGCAAAACTTAAAGACAAAGCTTGACGGACGCCAAGCAGAGCCAAGTATTGTTTGTCACTGGTATATGAATTATTGGGCGGAACCAACTGACACGAGCTCGCATGAGTCGTATCAGACGCCAATTAGCAGGGTTGGTCGTAAAAAACTGACATGCAGAGAACTTAAAAAGCGAGCTCTGGAGCCTGTGGTGATTCCTCGCCAAGATGTGTAGAATTTGGCCGTGTCTCATTCGTGGACTAACTGGCTGGATAAGCCGTCTGTAAGGGACCATGCTTCAGCCTGGGCCGATTATATGGGATGGGAGACGTCAGGAATTTGACGAAACACGACGGGGTAAGGATTTCACGTCAAGTAATGTATCTGTAACAGACGCGCCCCCGGAAACTTAGAGTTCCGATACTGAGATCGTTATAGCTGGAGAAGAAAGTCCTATGTATCGAAGTCTGAGTATCTGGGTACCAGGTATTGAACCAATGTTTTGTCACAGAACAGCCGCGAAACATATACGATACGACGCTGAAATACCGTTCAACGGCAGATCCAGATTGACTTTTCGACGGCATTGGATGCATCCTGCAGAGGCGACCTAGTGATACATATGTACCATAGACGGAAAATCGCTTCTGTGCGTATCCGGCACATTGACCATATTGGGAAGAATCTATCTACTTGGAGCATGTCCAAGCGACATTCGGGAAATACGACCGCAGAACGAACTATGACAGACTGCCAACTCCCGTGACGACGACGTAGTATCAAGTCTTGCGGAGATTGCTTATGAGACGAATACGTAACGTCCCTCGAGCCTCTGTAACTTTTCCGTTCGTGTTCCGTTCCATGAAGCTCTGCCGCGACTTAGACGAAGGAGACTAGAGACATGGGATCAGATAGCCGTTAGCCACTCAAGACTAACGCAGCGTAGCACCGGAGAGAACGGCGAGACAATATCCGTCCATCTGCTGCGTACTCGTCCAATGATTACCGCCGAAACATATTCTGTAGCGAAACGAAGATCCCGTGTTAGGTAGTGAGATAATATCACGCCAGCGTTAAGAAACAAAGTGGGCAGTGCTGGGATTGGGTATTAGGTTAATGCTCGTCCTGAGGCCATGTGGACATAATGTAGCGACAATATGTACATATGTAGGCATGGCCACAACTACTAAGTCATAGGCCCCTGAGATAATACATAAACGTTGCACCGAATGCAACCTGTCCATTTGGTCATGGTCGATGGATGGCATTATCATGCTGATGGTATCGCATGGGGCTTTGAAACATAGAACAAGAGCCAGGGTAAGGAGCGAAGTGGGAGCCACTCGAAACAAACGCGGACCGACACCTTAACCAGAGCAATATGCGGAGACTCGCCAACTCTGATTGGAGGATAATTCTAGTCCAGAAAACCCCATCTATCAGAGGCTATGGAGAATTATAAGTCCAAAAGCTTCGACCCTTGGGGACGGGCCCCCACCCCCATTGAACTACAGTACATCTCTTTGTGGCGCCCTCTTTCTTATTCCTTTGAGGAATTTTGCTGCAAAGTATCAAGGTATCGTCAGAAAAGACAATACGCCGTTCATGGACCTGGAACCCCCAGATAATCCGTCCACTGCAAATGCATTTTTCTCTCCCTAGTGTTGGTCGCCGTGGGCCAAGGGTCGGCCGCTAGCGAGGTCAGAATTCCATGGCATAGTTATCATGCTGCTATATCGCATGGCATCAGGAAGATTGCGCGTGACGATCTGCTAAGGGGAAGAGGTTTCTAGTCACTATGTATGGGTTTGATTGGGAAATAGATGTGTTGACCGAAACGACTAAGTACGTTGGGTCAACCCCAAATCCAACCCCCACGACGGATATATTGGAACCATGGTTGATCATCCTGGCATTAGTTACGATGAGTATACATACGTACCTACGGATAATATCATAACATATAGCATTATTACGCGAAACAATCTCAGAGTATCCTCTCCATACCATCCATCTATAGCGACAACGCAGACGACAGGACTACCTACCTTATAGATAAGATATATTTCGACATTATGCAGCCTCAGATAGACTTTGTACTCCATGTCCCAACACAACGGTTGACAAGCTTAAGACGGGCGTCTCCTCGGTCGCCTGGTGGTGGAAAATATAACCTCGCCCACGCCGCTTGACTTGATCGTCTCCCTTCCACCAACGGTAACGGTCTAATCCTGGTTCATTAACCAGTCTTCGGCACCGACGCCTTTCTTCAGTATCCATTGCTCATCTCCATCCCGTCTTCTCTGTCTCCATCTTCCCAAGCCTCCTTCGCTTCGTCTCCAGTTCTCACAAGGTATCCACCGAGGACAAATCCACTGCCCTTGTCCGTCAGCTCCATCAAGTATCGCCAGGGATCGAATCCCGCCTATGTACTCCGTACGTCCCTTGTTTCGCTTCGACCATCTGAGCCGGCTCAAACACCATCCCATCGGTCAAATATTCATCGCTTGGCACCTGCTAGCGACTTTACATACATACTCTGGGTCTTGGCCTAGTCTTAGTCTCTGCATCACTTCCCTCATCAACCTCCATCCGTCCCATCATGCTATCACTGCCTTGCCTGCACTGCGCCTTATAGCCCCAGGACATATAATTCTTGCTCTGGTTAGTCGCCTTCATTCATAGGTGAGCAAGTACCCCCGAAAACTCAAAACAGTCCTACCTTCCTCTTTCTCTTCCCTCATCAAACCTCAAACTTTACCCCATACTCGGGATATCATCCCCACAACAAAGGGTCCGCACTCACTTCTTTAACCCTCTACAACTACCATTGTCGACCATTATAGAGAGATCCAGCTTGTTGCAACTCAATTCTAATAATTCATATAGAATTTCCTACTACTTTCTCTGGACAGACCTGGAATTAGAGCTACAACAGCAACTCAAAGCACGAACCGCAGCTACTCCACCATTTAATACCATACCCATATCCTCATCGCGACAACGTCGAACGTTGCGCCGCATACGAGAAACCCACCGAGAACCGATAACGAACTTGACCAAGTGCCCAAAATCAAGCATCGAACATCCTATCAAGAGAAACATCTTCCAGCGCTGTCAAGGCGCCTGCTTGGGACGTCAGTGCATTCAGTGTAGACAGAGACACTGCGAATTGCTTCAGCGCAAAGCTGTAACAACGACGGAAATCGAGGTGAAACGTTTTTGCCGCACCGAAAAAAAGAGAAACCATACAAAATGGCCGCCGTTCAATCGATACTGGCGGAAACACTTCCCGGACCGACGCCCTCAATTGCCTTGAATGGCGCCACCGAACCAACCACTATGCACATCGACCAGTCGAGTTCGAGTCCAGTAATGGTCAACGAGAGCACGTTCGGAAGTACACCGGCAAAGGGGGACTCTAGAATCGTCGTCATTGTGTATGGGCCAGGCCAAGAACACATTGTCTCGGTCTTCGCAGAGGTGCTGGGTACACCATGCAGAACACGGAATGGGTTCGAGGAGGTTTCGTCAGAGGATTCTGGTTTCGTCGTAGGAGTCGCAGCCAACGAAGCGAAGGGAGACGTTGCTGCACGCAATCGTAATCTCGTCGTTGCAATAAATACTCACTGTGTGAATCTAGGGATGCCTCCCGACACCCAACTTTCCACCCATTGCGACTACGAATTCCTCTACACCGAATCCTCGTTCTTCCGTCGTGATCTGGCTAGATTTATTTCATTTACTTTGGGTCAGATCAACTACCACGAAGCTCTCATGGCAAAGCCAAGAACCTATTTCATCTCCACCACCTTCCCGGATGTCCACGCTGCTCTGCCTAATATCGATATCCTAACTGTTGGCGCTGATGCAGTTGAGATCAGAGTTGATTTACTTAGAGAACCTCTTGGCGATGGCAGCTATTCGGAAGTCCCTAGTCTCAGCTATGTTGGAGAACAGCTCATGCTCCTCCGCCAGCGGACAGAGCTTCCCATTATCTTCACAACACGATGTGTAAGAGAGAATGGGAGGTTCCCCATGGACAAACCTGAACTGTACTACGAATACCTCTACCGTGCGATCCAGTGGGGTGTAGAATACATCGATGTAGAACTTTGGCTTCCAGAAGAGATCCGCAAGAAGCTCCATGAGCAGCGGGGAAACTCTCGCATCATGTCGGCGTTCCACGACTTTTCAGGCAATTTCAGATGGCCGTCGACGTATGCTCAGGAGGTGTTCCAAAGATCTATCCCCTACGCGGATATCATCAAAATGATTGCTATAATCAACGAACACAACGAGAACTTCGAGCTAGAGTATTTCCGTTCCAAGATGCGTTCCGAGTACCCCAATGCGCCACCCTTCTCCGCCGTCAACATGGGTGAAGTCGGTCAGTTCTCAAGGACTCTGAACCCTGTCTTCACACCTATTACCCACCCACTTCTTCCTCTCATCGCTGCTCCCGGGCAATTGAGCGCTGCCGAGATCAATGCTGCTTTATCACTTCTGGGTCAACTACCAAGAAAGCGCATCTATGGCATTAACAGCTCGTCGTCTCGAAACGCCACACCGCAGGCTCCCTTCTATGAAAAGTGTATAAACGAACTGGGTCTTCCTCATCAATTTGCAGTTGTCGAAAGACATCCAAACAACCCAAGGAGTTTGGAGACATGGTGTAATCAGAAACATTTCGGAGGCGCCTATCTCAACCCGGGTCTACCGCATAATGCATTGACAAAGATTAGCCCGTTCTTCGCTGGGTTGAACGGTGGCAACGGGCCAATCTTGACGGAGGCGGCTCGCGTTATCGGAGTTGTTGACACCATCGTGGTCCAGTCAGGTACCTCGTCCAGATCGTCGTCTCCGGGTTCAATGCCATCAAGCCCACGACAACGACAGAGCGACTCGGTTGATCTCGGCAGTCAGTCTGGTCTAGGCTCGTCGACCTCCCTTGTATTCGACAATGCTGGATGGAAGGGTATTCTCAGCACACTTACAAGAGACCTCGCGCCATCTGCGTACTTCGGCCGCTCAGCCGTTGTCATGGCATCTTCTTCAGATGATGCAGCTCCTGTATTCTTCGCCATGAGAGCTCTCAAGATCTCTAAGATCTATACTGTTGGCTTCCGTACACCTAGTAATCTTGCTCGAAATGCGCCTCCCATCGAACCGTTTATCAGCCTCGAAAGTCTGCAACGCGCACGCTCAGTGGAAAATGATAGTGCACCTTTTGTCATCGTGTCAGCTCTTGGTTCGGAAAAGAGTCATCTGGTTGGTATGTTGTTACGAGCCTTTGGAGGAGTCGGACCCAAGGCAGCAACCAACACGAAGAAGGTGTTTCTTGACCTAGCAGACGGCGCTATCAGGAAGAGTTCTGACCCAGGGCTCATCGCTGAGAAGAACGGATTCGCTGCCTATGGAGCGGACGATGTCGCAGCATTCACAACGGTCGAAAGCTTGAGGTTACTCGTGGGGCAAAATGTGCCCTATAGCTTTGTTAGACTGGCAAGCGGAAGTCATCGCTACGGCGTTTGAAAGGAGTCGGGCAAGATTTGCGAAAAAGATCACGTCAATCACCGACGGCAGGCAGCGTGCCTGTTCGCCAGAAAGGAGAACAGTGACGATACCTGCTAGGCTCATCTGCTATCGGGGTCAGTCGACTCTGGGGCATTGGCGACAGAATAGGGAGGATGTCCGAAGCGACCCAGGCTAGGCGCTTGAAGCCAGAAGATATCCATGAGGCTTCCGCTACAAAGGGCCAAGCCGGGTAACAAACGGGGAACTATCCCCGTTCTATGCGCGCCAAAGGTTCCTGACGCCAAGCGCCGACTGCCATCGAGACCGCTTGGGCGCTCTACTTTGCCTGTCTGCCAGCGAAGAAATTCTTGGCCACATTAGACTTATCGCAGTCTGGCTTCCGGCCACAGGGGTATTCGAAATCAGCCGCTCTAGGCGGCTGTCATGCGTGAGAAGAAGTCGCAGAGTCGCAGAGTTGCATCTTGGATGGATGTCGATCTGGTGTGCAGACGGCCCCTGCTAAACTCGTACAGGGGACCCTATAGAGTGGGCTCTTATTGTAACGGCGGCGGCGTGAACCGTCACCACCAATTCTAGGTCCGCCGACCTCCACAGATATGAGCGCGGAGGTTCAACTTTTTTCGTTATGAACCTTCCCGACCTGTTACGTTTATTCTTTTTAAACTAGCTATGGGTTATAAGTATAGACCTGCCCATGCAAGATTGACTACGATATGAGAATACAAGATGTATACGAGAACCAGTGGGTTGGAAATCACCTATATGTCAGCCAAATATTGCATAGACGCTTCTGGCAAATACCACCGAAGCTCAAGATGATGACGAGATTCGAAAACACTTTGCTCCACTATTTGATGTTATTTTCTTTTTGTGTACTCATTCAAAGTTTTAGAAAGTCTGAGGATCCTCGTCGCCCTGCTGACCATCCCCTTGACAGGTTGTGCCTATCTGAGAACGAGACCATTATCTGGTTCGATTAAGACTCAATCATGTTTTGCATATGGACCACCATCATTTCTCATAAACTTTTAGCTGTAAGACCTGTACATACCGTAGCCCCGCAAGGTTTCCGTGAGCCCTCCTGGCCCTTGCCAAATGCCTCATCTGTCATTTGCAGGCATCTTCTCAGGCTTCGAGTGAGATGGGTTTAGACGCTGTGTGAGATTCAGGGCGCTTGGTTGGAGTTGCTTTACCCTGGTCCATGTCAGTGGCTGTTTGCCTCGTTGCAAGTGTCGGTATCTGTATCTGTATCTGTATACCAGAGGGCCCATGGAATTTTCTATGTTTGGTTCTGTCCAAGATATTGGCGGTAAAGGGTGGCTATGGGCCCTGTTGAAGAGGGAGGGAGAGAGAGAAAGGTCATGCTGTACCCGAGTTTAGGATTGCCCGTATGAGACAAGGCATGGTGAGATAAGAGGAGCCATCCTGGACTCATTATACCGTTCCATACTCTAGATAAGGAGGAATTTTCTCAGTGAACTGAGTTCGGATAATATGCACGTCTTATCCGGCAGTTCTATTCTGTACGAACGAACCTTGGCTTGGCTTCCCTGGTCAATGGAAACCAATGCGTTACAAGTGTTAACGCCGACCGGCAAGCACATACTCTGTAGGGTGTATATTGTTAGATGAACACGGGAAGAAAGCAAGTAAGAAACCAAAAGCCGCCCGTTTCGGAGAGGCGGATCTTGTGTCTCTTAATGAACGATCAAGGACCCGTATATGTTGAATCGGAGAACTCTAGCATGGTCCCTTCTTAGAGCAAGAAATAGGGGCGTGAACGGAGGTGAAAGGGCTATCGCATGTACTGTGTGTATATGTATGCATACTGAGGACTGAATGAGAGGAGACGAGACGAAACGAGATGAGATGAGATGAACGAAACAATACCATGCTGTTCTCCCTCATGAGGCCCAGTAAGTTCAGATGATGAGAGGACCGCTGCAGATGCCTCGACAAGGTAAAAACAAGTACGTAGTGTCACTTCACGCGTGGCCATTACTGGTTTGTTTGCCACAGACAGCCTGACCCCTGGTTTGAGCCAAGCTGCAGCCATCTTTGAACATGGAAACATGCTAATGCCGCAGTGAGAGGCATCTAGACTGCAAACCCACACAAATGGGGCTTGCAGAGAGACAAACCCGCCACGAGGTTTATGACACGCCTTGGTAGCAAATCAAGATTGAAGTGTATCAGTTTGAGTATAGTTAGGCTTCGAGGGCCGCCTATCCAGATGATGTAAACAGAAACCGGTAAATGGATTAAATGTAAGTCATCAAGGCCATTCCAGGGGCGGGTGGGGATGTGATAGAGATGATGCAGTGCATACAAGTATGGATGTATGAAGTGACAAATCTCAAGCGCCTATGAATAAAATGTCTCCGGTGAGTATCGCCCTAACTGCTGATTCTCTGGCGAGCGATAGGTCGGTATATTCTCTTTGCACCTTTACAAAGATCTGGCGACAGATCACCATGACCAAGGCTAAAGCCATTCAGGGTCAGCAACAAGTTCCAGAAATGCCATGATAGCTAGTCTGCTACAACGTGGAACTGGTCGATTGATATACACACAAAATGGCCAGCTAAGCTTAGCTCGAGTACTTAGTCGTGTATGGATATCGTGAGCGGCTACACCTCGAATGCTATGGTAGCAGACTCACTGATACCTGGTGATGACTGCCAGTATCGCCCAGTCACCATGACAGACTGTTGTCTGGAGTTCGAATCATATGAACACAACGATTACAGTTCTAACTGCCACGCTCAATAGTCCTGACAAAGGGCAGCTGAATTCTGAATCCAAGCGAACAGGAGAACCTCCACGTCTAGGTGGAGAATGGAACCACTGTGAGTTTGTATCCTGTCTGTTTGTCCTGACCTGGCTGCCATTAGGTGTGCGGAACTGGGCAGGAATTGCAAGTGCTGATAATGAACTAGAGCCTAAGAGCTGCAGTATTAAAACAGCGACTGAGCAGCTGAGAGTACCCAAGTCGACTTCGTAGAGCATAGGGTGAATACAAGATGCACTGATCAGTTGTACACCACAACTATTCGCCGTAACCAAGCTCGATACTGTAACCCATCTCATGTTGCCGATAGCAGCGTATCCTCGTGAGCCAAGATCTTGGACAGCTCTTGAATGAGTTGCCATAGCACACATGATAGGTTCCAACAATGATGTTGATAACAGACGTTTATCATGGACTGGAGATAATTTGGTGTCCTGTAACAGGTATGTGGATATGGATATAGCCTTTCGTGATACGCAAGTGTTCGGCGCTCTCTGGGTTACCCACTCTCACCTCTATCCAACAGAAGACACTGAAGTAGTGCAAAACCCATGGCTGAGGTTGTAGCAATTAGAGCATATGCTTTCGTGTAAGGCCCAGCAGAAACCCAGCAATCCACCGAGAAGGCCACCAAGAAGTGCTAAAGTTCACGTCATTTGTTTGTGAAAGTGAAGACGATGATCTCAAACAAGCCACATCCAAATACGCGACTGGTTTCATATTTAGGTGAGCCACTCAGGCTGGCTTTTCGTGTGCTAGTTAGCTCAGCAAAGACAAAGTCGTCAGGCTCAAGACTTGGGAGTGTGAGAATGGTTCGATACTTGGCCAATCTACTCCATATACCGGGTACGAATCGAGCACCTGGGGTAAAGTGGATGTACCCGGTAGAGACAGGAAAGGCCAGTGAGAACCAGCATTGATAGGCCTGCACAGTGTCCTTCTAGAAAACCACGGCGCCAAGCTCTGGTCCAAACAGCCGTGGAGACTTCGCAAGCCGGGAACCTGTTGGGTTTAGCCTATTTATCAAGCTTCAATGCACTCGGCATTGACTATACGTACCACACTTCAAGCACTGGCCAGTCTTTAGTGTGAACATTGACGATTAGCACCACGTCACAATAGCAGAGTTCGAGAGGTTTGGACAGGGTACCGAGGCGAGGTCTGGTGCGGCAGAGGCAAAGCCACCTAAACGTGGATTGACAAGGATACTGAGAAACTCATGCACAAACCCAGGTTTCAAACGGCCTCAAGGTCCAAATCGGGGGACAGAGCCGATGTACCATGAGAAGTGCAAAAAAGCACGCACCACACGCTGATACTAGCTAGGCCTGCTAGGATGCCAGTAGCCTCATGACGACTTGAAGCCTATGGCCTATGAAGCGGAAAGGAGGGGCCAAACTTTACAAGAAGGACAGTAGGAGACTAGATAGGTATAGTCCTCCCCAATCTCTCAGCCCTGATCAACAAGACATAGAGAATGGTGAAGCGCCAGTTCTTCAAATAAGCCTTGTTTGTGGCTGCCGAAGATTCTGGTGTATCCCCCACATATGCAGGTCCGATGCGTCCATGTCTTGTTTGCTTTTTTTTTTTAAGATATAGTTGTGAACTTCTATAACAGGGCCAGTACAGTATCGATCCCAAGTCATGAGACTTAGCTTAGTTGATAGTCAGCCCTGCTGATCAGTTTCAAGGGTGCTCCGAGAACGAGAGAAAAAACCGAAGAGTTCAGCTAGATCGAAATGCGAGGAGGGTGTTGCCGATAGCTCCTCGCGGCTCCGTTGAACCTGCTACTTGCCAGGGGACATCTCGGCCGGAGTGGAGTGTCGTTGGAGTGCTCACGTCAAGCTGGGAGGATGAACATTCGTCGTATTATAACCAGTTAGTGCCGTAGAGCCCCTGAGACACAGGAATGAGGACTGAGCGTTAATGGAAATGACCCTGATAAACAACAATAGTAGCAGCCGCTAGATCCCACCAACTTGAGTAGAGCGTGGCGCTTAGGAAGTCTCATTAATTCTTATTGCTCCCGCTAGTCTCTCGGCCGACTTTCGAAAGCTTAGATCATGCAGCTCCGAACTGTGGACACCAATACTTATGGATAGTTTCCGCTTGGTAATAATAGGTCGAGCCAGGAGCAACTACAAGGGGGACGAAAGAACTTCTCCGCAGATATCCACACGTCCGGAGTTGCTGTTGCTATGCGCCCTGGCCAGGGGAAGAAGGAAAGGAAGATCATCTTGGAGACTCGAAAGGGCTGTCTGAGGATACGATATATGTCGTCGCCTGTCACTGAGGGTGAGAGAGGAGACCCAGACGATGAAATAAGTCTGGACTAAGAGAATCGAGGTAGCAACCCGTACGGGAACGACGCACTGCGACTTAGGAGAGCCAGATATTGATAAGGATACCCAGGTTCCAAGCACCTAGCTAGGATCCTGTCACTAATCGATGGCACCAACCAACGGCCATCGGTTAGTTGGGATGATACATAGCTAGGATCCAATGCCAACGAGCGGTCTGTAAGTACCTCGCGGAAACGATAAAGAAGCCCGATGCTGATCTCAGCTGTTTGATGGTTTGGTCATGTTTTCTACCAATTCAGAGGAGCGAGGCCAAATCCGGTGAACCTATTCTTGTCTGGGTTGTTTATGCGGAGCCTTCAGGCTTCAGTTGCGTCTTTGAAACACTGTATGCAGTGCATGTATGCGATAAAACGTGACGCCATTGGATGGATGTCGTGCGATGGTTGCTTAGGACGTCGACCACGACAACAAAAGCTTCCATGTTTGAGACAGAAACTCCTAGATCCTCGCTCTAGAGTTTCAGGCTCACCAAAAAAAGCACAAGCAGCTACTAACCTATCGTAATTGCACTGGGTGTCGTCCGTTCCATTCGGTCCCCGCCGGCCCCTAGGTAGTTTCCATTGTCAAGACAGGGTCTTTACAGTCCCAGTCAAGCCCCAAACAACGCCGTTCCCGCTATGCTTAAGCGAAGCGCCCGCTAATTCAGGTACTTTACGGGAGTCTCTAGGTAGGTAGTGCCCGACTTCCATTGCCTCCACTTCTGTTCATTCATCGCTGCCGCTGTCAGAGAAAGTCTGACAGACAAAAGCCCTGTGTGAAAACATGCTGTGCAAATGGAAGGAGGCATGGACAGCGCCACCAAATGACAGGCAGGAACGAAGAGCTTGGACCATCTTCACCTCTTTTTGCTACATTACCTTACCTTACCTAGACAACTCACCAATCTAGCCCACATTAGAACACACCCGAAGCCTTCTCGATCCAACCCATATCCTATCGCAAGTCTCGCTTCTCGCCTTACTCGCCTCGTCTGAAAGGCTCCTTTGAGCCCTAGGGCCAGATGCTGCGTGCACCTACACTTGACGGGCATCTGTGTACTTGCCCAGGTCCTGGACAGAATATAGACCCGTAGCTCTGGGTCGGTCCGGCACTGATAGACCTTGACCTCTGATTTTTGATCGTTGCCCCTGGTTAGCTTCAGCTTATCGATGAAGAAAGGAAGCAAACCCCATCGTACCTAAAGAAGAACATCCCGGTATGCCTTGGACTAAAATCACAGATTTTACTGATGAATGTCAAGCCGGAGACTGGGACATCCAAAGCTGCAGAACACGAACTGTCAACTTGAAGCAGTTCCATATCGACTGGTACCTTTGCTGCTCTGACGGTTGCAGAATCAAGTACATGCATACATAGTCGAGCAAGCCTAGGTATCGAAGATTGTTAGAAAGACGTTCATAATCGCTGTCGACCTGGTCCCTGCCACTTTCGCTAACATGAGCCCGAGTTTCTGGTCATGGAACTTGGGACCCGCATAGCATGGCCTGGTGTCCCCTGGCATAACTGTATTGTATGTACTAGTCTAGTCCTTGCAACATATGTCTAATCTGGTGTGAGGAGGAATCCGCTTTTCAGGACCATTTAGTGGGAGCAAGGCAGGACCTTTGGGAACGAGACCGAGTACGCACCCTCGATCAAGGCACAAATCCGTGTCTGTCCAGCATCTAAAAGCAACAAAAGCCGGAGGAAAGCAGACAGGATCGACAGATACCTCGGGTAATGCTACAGTACTTAGAAAAGATGGACGGCATCAAGGCATGCCCTTCCCCGGTTTGGTCATTTGGGGGCCCATACGTTACCATCATTTGGGGGTTTATTAGCCTGTCGGTTGCGAACTTGGGGGTTACTACTCGACAGGACTCTTCTGCATAGTCGCCATCCCCTCTGTGCGCTCCAATAGCACAGCTGGTCCAGACGCCAGCGAGATGCGCCGTCTGCCTGAAAAGAGATTGTGCTGGTATTGGCTGGTCTGCAAGTTCGTGGGAGCCATGCCCGTCTGCCAGGCTTGAGTCAGCAATCAGAAACAGCATCTACAAGGGGACTCAAATCTTGAGCTCCGTTTCCCCACCATGATCCATCCCAACATCGACACCACCATCTCATCATTCATGCCCGCACCCCGGTCCTGTCACTAGCCACCTCCACATTGGCAACAACCAGAATGAGACTGGCGACTGGGGTTCGGCCAGGTCAGTCGTACAATTCTGGGCCTCCGAAGTCATTCTACTACCGGTCCTGTCCCATCTTCTAGACGCCTCACCTTCCTTACTTCTAGGCTCGATCTCCTCCTTCCAAGTCCGTCCTTGTTTCTGTTTATGTTACCCGGCCTCTTGGGAGCATATCAACCACCGTCAATCTGCATCATCATTATTCTTACCGTCGTCGTTGACAGTACACCCATACTGTCAACTAACACGGTATAACGAGCCACACCTCCTAGAGTGCTTGGATCTGGTATCACTTGGAATGATCGACTTCTGATAACTCATCAACGACGCTCCAATCATTCTTTTCTTGTCTTGTCTTTCCCGCATTATTGTCTCTCATTTACTCAGGTATAAGTTCTTTGAGACAATACCAACAAACCGAATCACGACCTCAATCGCCGGCAAATTTCACTCGTTAGTACCAGCATAGTTATGACTACTTCCATATACGACGCCATGAACGTTCCTCACATACCCGGAGTCCACCCTGTGGCTATTCCCCGACCTCAAGTTGGCATTGAGCGCCTTCCGACTCGTCGCATGAGCAATGAACCACGCGAATCAATGAACTGCAAGTCGTGCCGAAAGCGAAAGGTGAGATATTGCGATATGTTTGCAACAGCCATGATTCTTACTAGCATTGCCACAGATTAAATGCAACCGACTCCGACCTTCCTGCGAGGCTTGCCAGGTGTTCCAATGCCCTTGCATTTATGGTAAGTCGACATTTGATCACACAACTTGTGTGTTGTCGTTTTGGTTTCCTCAGCATCGCCGTACTGGCCCCGACCCAGCAACGAACGCTAATTCAGCTGCAGACGCGGTCCCCAAAAAGCGTGGACCAAAGACAGACGTATTGGAAGCCCTTTTGAAAAGAGTTGACGGGCTCGAGGCAAAGTTAAGAGAAAAGGGCGAAGACGATGTGTCGCTTGCAAGCTCAAATTTGCCAGGGGGTGGAAAGGGAGAAGCTTCCGAGAATGGCTCTCAAGTCACTGAAGTTGGCGAGTCGATAATCAAACGTGCAACAGTTGACGCCCGTGCGTCTCCTGGCGATACGGCATCACTTTCTCCGCATACTCCAATAGCTCGGTTTGTGTTATAGTCGCTTTTGTATCCTAGCTTGACGACTGACTCGCTCTCTAGTGATTTGTCCCCCCCACCAGCCCAAGCTGAGGTCTTACTCGATACATATTTCGCTAGGTTTCATGGGAAGCCATACTATATCGTCGATGAATCCTCTATTCGACAAAGACTTCAACTCAGCCAGCTCCCTCGATTCCTCTCTTTTGCCATTTCAGCCGTAGCAGCGAGGTTCGTCCCCCCCCAATAGCACAGACCCCTATGCTGACCATATTCAGACACACCACCGACCCTAGTGGGTATCAAGCGGCTGCCAAACTTAGTGAAGACCTCGCAGCACGGGCTAGACGAGAGATCAACATCGACGAGCCATCCATAGATGGATTGCAGGCGCTTCTGTTGTTGGTCAGTGCCTTCACTGCGACAGGAAAAGGAAAGAAGGCATATATGCTTATGAGTAAGCAGCGGCATTGCCCCAGATGCAGTCAATGATGCTAATAAAACCTAGCAAGTGCCACTGGGATGGCAATGGCGCTAGAGATTCATAAGGAAACTGACGGGCAGGATCGAATGACTCCAGTTGAACGCGAGATGCGACGCCGACTCTTCTGGACTTGTTACTTGCTTGACCGGTTTCAAGCAACCGGTTCGAAGCGACCCAGCCTAATAAGTGACAACACTATTATGCTGCGGCTTCCTTCTTGGTCGCCTAACTCATCCTCGCTCCCCGTCGAAGGCGAGTTCTTCCAAACAGGCTCGAACCTCCAGTACTTCCAGGGCAGCGACAAGAAACCCCAAGGAAGCATGGGCATGCTCATCGACATCACACGTGTTCTTGGAAACACAAATCGATATCTTGCCGCTGGCGGCGTCAAGGGTGACTCTCACTTTCCATGGCACACACTCTCCACAATATCCAAGATCCGTCAAGACCTTGATGTTTGGGCTTCTGGAACTGAGGACGTCTTTTCCAACCTCGGCACTCTTTTTGGACAGGCCGACTCGACTATCCTCCTGCTCAGCAAAGTTATATACCACTTGATACACTGTCTCATTTACCGACCGTTTCTCCCTATCGACCTTGCAGAACTTGCAGAGACAGGACAGCATCAATCCTGGCAGATTGAAGCCACTAACATGTGCTTCCTTCACGCTAACGCGATCATGGAGCTGATTCAACTTGGAAAGCAATCGGGAATTGTCGACTGGCCAGCATTTATTGGATATTGCGTCTGCACAGCAGGAACAGTTCACGTTCACGGAGCCCACTACAGTCAGCAAGGGAACCAAGGCGAGTTCAATGTATTCAGCTCGGCAGCAGAGTTTCTATCGAGAGAGATGCAGTTCTTGAGTGAGCTGCGATATGCCTGGGCCACAATACAACATCAACGTGAGACACTTGAAGACATTAGCCACGCACATGGCGAGTTGGTGAAGGCTCTATCTCGCAGCTCAATGCGCTATACACCTGGATTCCACAGCGAGGATTTCTTTGATCGGTATTCCAACATTGGAGGACCCGGTGGCCCGTCTTTCAGTTTCGATGCAGCCAATCTTCGCCTTGCAGATGTTGTAGTTGACATGGGTACTGGACCAACTGCTGAAGACACCCTCCGAAACAACGACGGACTACAGCGACCCAGCCTCAAGCGCAAGAATACGGCTCCACCAGGACCTATCAACCGGAGACGACCTGACGTGAAAGTTATTGCAAGCCTCGCGCCCTCTGCGTCGGGACTACCTACTCCAGGCACTGCTCGACGATCGTTCTCGTATACGTCGGGAGGGATGCCGCATTCATCGCCTGGCCTCCTTGCAACGCCAACCTCAATCCCGACCCATCACGAAAACCAGGAGATGTACACTATGCATGACCACATGGGTGGTGACGCATCCGCAAACAATGCTGCAGTCGCGGCGGCAGCGGCAGCAGGTTTCACCATGTCACCCACGTCGCATGCCGTTTCATCTCATAACATGCACCCAATGGGTGGCGCACCTTTCAGCCCACCTTACAGCTATGGCTCGGGGTCAAGCATTACGAATGCTGGGCCAGGAATGATCAATGAAGCGAACGGAGGCTATGATGCTATGTTCGGAACAGTGCCCACCAACGCCTTTGGCAGCCCAGCGGCATGGCACGGCGACGACAGCCATACCAAGATGCACCTCAATCAGATTCGCCCGGCAGCGACAAGCCCTGGAGCGCGAAGCAACAATGGCAGTGCAGGAACAGGCCCAGGAGAGGAGAAGGATCCATTCCTGGCTCTTCTCGAGCAACTGGCCGAAAATGAAAATCGATCGCAGAACGGGCATGGAGGCGATCTTGATTTTTTCCTCGGCAACTCAACCGTCAACCCTTGAGGGTAGCTGAGATAGGATCATATTTATTTTCTTGTATCTTGTCTTTTTGTTACGATTATTACTTTTCATGTACATAGATAGGAGAAATAAGTCGCTGGCCGCTGCGCGAAGGACGCATGGCTCAGGAAGCTCAACGCGGCAATCGGCAATGGACTTTTGGGCGCAATGGACAAACTTGCAGCATTTACAGGCGAACGGGATGGTTGAGTCAAAGGATGTTTCATGAGGGCGGGATCCTCGGCAGACAACGAACTGGTATGAAATCCTTGAAGAAAAGCATTAGCCACTGTATATTAGAATAGCCTGGAAATATTGAACATGAACAGAGCAAAATGAGATAAAACATAGTAAACTACCTACTTAGGTAGTGAATCTGGGGTCTCTTACTTGTTAGGGGATTATTTCCACCACGAGTCAGTGCAAGCAGCGAACTAACAGCGTATCGAGTTAGAGACTCATGATTGTCATTGAAGATTCGGTAAAATAAGCTGGCCCTGTAAACTCTAAGGAAACCTTTCAGGGGTGGGATTGGAGCGCGTGGCTATTTTGAGTGATCATCAGCCCAACGGTACGTACCTTGGTATGTGAGAAAGACGGGCTGGGATGGGAGAGGAGAGTGAAAGAAAGGGTACGACAATGGTAACCTAGGTACTGAGGTAGGTTAGTATCTACCTTAGTATCTTGAGGTTAGCAAGGCTACTAGTAGTGCAAGCAGTACCTATGTAAAGATGGCTACATTATGTACCTTGAGATCTGGTTGCTCTGACAAGTGTGAACTCTGAAAGAAGCTTCCTTACTAGTGCCGACGGGCAAGATCTCTCTAGCTCTCTAACGGTGTTGCATTGCCAGGATCTGGGATCAAGCTGATTGATGTCCAATGGAAGTGGAGCTGGAACTTGAGACGATTTGATTTCTAGGGAGCCTGGTAGCCTGGGACGTGTAAATGCTTCATGTGGCGGGTGGGATGCGATTAAGCTTAGCGATTGGCCCGACCAACGGGTACCGGCCCGCAGAGCCACAAACCATGGGTTCGTCCCAAACGGGGACCTGATAGCGAGATTAAGCAGGGGTCTAGCATGCAGGACAGTGCACTAAAGCATAAGGTGCACATATGGAATAGTGTCGGCCAACTAAACCACGTTATGCAAGCTCCTTATGCACCGCTAAATATCGGACGGTGACAGACTGTCAGTTCGCATAATACATACATATATATATCTATGGGGATTGCGGGATGTGCCGTCCCGGGAGAGATACTATGTAATTTTTCTTTTCAGAATTTCTTACTAGTTTGCATGGGACTTGATATGCATAGACCAAGCATATAAAAGTATCATGCCCACTCGTGAAACTCGAATGTTTGATCCCTCATGATAACTGACTTACACACTCCGTACCTACGCACGGTGGTGATCGTCACCACAAGAAGTTGTAGGTCTGGCACTGGACTGTTTTGCTACTAAGCTTGAGTCACCGTTTCCCTACTGCAAAGATACTTTGTTGGCCAATGCCAAACTCTAAACAATGTTTTGAACACACTGTCAGTTGAACCTGTAACATGTATGTATGTAGAGTATTTACGTGCGCTTTCTATAAACAAACGCCTTGTCTCTCATGGCGTCATGAACTGACATACATACGTATGTACTGTATCGGTGAAACCTCTCGAAACATCCCCCAAAGTATCCAAAAATACTTTAAACCCTAAACAAACAGACACCCCAACGTCAAACTCTATCTTGATAGTTCAACGCCTTGGCCTTGGCCTCACGGTTCACAGTTCACGGTTTACGCTTCACCGACACCCTCGTTCTCAGCTACAACAGCCCTTGCTGCTTCTTCATCTGGCTGCTCATCTTCCCGCTTGTCGTCAGGCGCTTTCTTTCCTGTCAGAGCTTGAAACAAAACAACCACGCCTCCCAGCGTGGCCATGGCCTGCCAGACACCTCTCGTAGCACCAGCATAGCCTTCTGTCGCAATGTTCTGCTCTGCCGGACTCAGGTCACCGCCGTGCACCACCCCTGGCGTGTTAACCAAGCTGGACACCAGCCTCTGTCGAGCATGACTCAGATGCTCACCACCGTCCAGCTGGAGGAATCCCGACACAAGATTTCCTCTGAGCAAGCGGTAGAAGATACCGCCGGCTACCGCAGTGCCGAAACTTGAACCCGAACCTCGGAACGTACCCAGCAGACTGGTGGCAATGTATCGGGTGTCATCATGGCTGAGGTGCAGAATATGCGCAAGGGTGTAGTTGACTCCCCCACCTGTCGCAAGGCCGTTGATCAGCACGACTACGATGAAGAGAGCAAGAGGAAGACTCGTGGTGCTAATGAGTGAGAGTACATAGGTGCTCGCGGTGAAGATGGCAAGGGCTGCAATGGAGGGGAGCCAAAAAGCCCCGTCTCGGCGCACATGAAGCCAGCCGACGAGGATGCCACCCAGACCAAATCCTATGTTTGTAGGAATGAGGATGGAGCCTGCAGCTGCCGGAGAAGAGCCTCGAACCGCAAGCATGAATATAGGCGCGTAGAACAAAACGCTCCAACGGGCTATCATGAGACCCAGCTGTGCGAAACATGAGAATAAGATACCCCACGAAGAGAGAACCTTGACGGGTATGATGGGATCCGCTACCAGATAGTTCTCAACTGCGAGGAAGAGCAGGAGGATGACGGGTGCGATGCACAGGGGTACTGTTTGGATTTCATCTGCGATTGCGTAGAGAAAAAGCACAATAGATGTGGTCTTGAAGTGTGAGTTAGCGGCGATTCTGTGAGAGAAAAGCATGCGAAGCTTACCAAAAGACCAGACCCGAGATAGTCGATCCGTGCGAGTTTCTGTCCCGTAGAAGTCTTGGTATCATGTGCTTCTGCTGCAGCGGGTATACTGATAAATACTCCCAAACCCGTGGCGAAAGCGAAAGGGATTTGTCCCCAGAAGAGTGGCCTCTGTGGCCGGTCAGTCACAGCGCCCAAAATTCTGAGTCCACACGAGTTCAACGTACCCATCCTACAACTGGCATCAAGCCCCCGAATACGATAGCACCGAAGGAAACACCAGCAGTAAAGCCCGCATTAATCAAGCCTAGCACAAGACCCCTCGACTTTTTGCTGGCCAATTCCAGCCCAATAATAATGGCGAGTGACAAAACCCCAGCACCACCTGTGCCTGCAATGACCCGGCCAGCAACAAATGTACCAAACGAAGTCGAGAGGGCGCAGATCAGTCCACCCGTGGCTACAAGAGCCGCAATGAGGAGAATAAGAGTCCTGGGTGGGAAGATGGTTGCCAGGCGCCCTGCTACAGGAGCGAGAGAAGACGTGGGAATGAGGTAGGCACTGGTGAACCACATAGCAGACGAGCCATGGGAACCAAGTTGAGATGCAATGGCGCCCTGAATCAGAGTCATACCAGACATATTACATGCTGCAGATGAGTCAGTAAATCGCGAAACTTACAGTAGGAAGATCGCGGGCGATGAATAAAGCTCTTACCTGTTAAGAAGATGAGGAGCCACAAGCTCACTCCTATCGCAATTCCCCTCACCAGTGGGATGTGGACTTTGGATTGAGTCACAACATGACGAGAATTGGTATCCTTCTGCGTACTCAATTTCACTGCCGAGCTTGATCTCGAGCTTGAGCTTGACCCAGCAAGCAAAGGTGTCTCCTCCGAAGTGAAAGCTGCGTCGTCGCGAGGGTTAGAGGACGGACCCGAGGCGGCGCTGCCGGAGCCGGGAGTCTGCGCCGGAGAATTCATGACAATCGGGCTTAACGAGTGTGACAGGATCGCTAGAGAGTCAATAACATTACATGATCCAAGGGCATCAAAGAGTGCGTTGTTGTCGTCGTCTGAAAGGTCTAGGGGAATGACGTGTGTTACGCCATTGTTGTCGCCATGACTGGTGATGACGTTAGTGACGGGTTAGGAGATAACAGCGGCGGGCGGGGATCGGAGACCGGAGATCCGGGGGGTTCAACGCCGACAGCGGATGCCGACTTGAATCGGAGGGGCATTTGGTTCCGGGGCCGGGAGGAACGGCTGCAGTCACAGAGATTTGAGGAGGAGGAATCCATGCAACGACGTGATGAAATCTCAATTCTTATAAAATAGCTTTGTTCGGAACGCGCACTTAAGTTAGTAGCTTCGTACAGTACCTATAGGTACCAAGGTAGTCATCATGGATTGGACGAGATGAGCTTTCCAAGGTGCAAGTATGGTCAAAGTGAATAGTTTGGTTTCATTGATGAGCAATCTAAGTCCTTTCACTTTCAAGTTCTCTCCTCTAGCAACCCCCTCGAATTCTGAACTTAAAAGGCACCAATGCCTTAGAGTTTTCCCAACCCCAGCCTGTATTGGGATAGGCAGCCCAAGATACGGTGGAAAGACCCTGCGTCTGCATCGGTAACAGACGCTTTTTGCTACTGCAGGAATGGGGAGCTCAATTGATACGAAAAAAAGAGCAGAGATTCGATCAGCGTGGCCGCTGAATTGGCCCAATGGCATAAATCGCTTGAATGGGAGCTCCTCAGTGGATATGAAAGTGGCGATCTGGTGTCACTCACTAATAGGCACCCCCATTTTCAGGGAGCGCCAAAATGAGCTACACGAGGGACAGTGAAGACCAAAGACCAGTCGAGGCCATGCCATGTGGGCATTATCGGTTAGGCTCGTGATCCACGGGCGTCTTGGCTGCAGATGTTGATGTTTGGTTGAGTATTCTTGTTGCGGTGAGAAGCGGAAACCAAAATCTGAAATCTGAGAATCAGCTGAAGTGATAAGGTGACAGTCAATCAGTTGTGATGATGCACGATGCACCCACAAACCGTTTGTCTCATGACGATGGCGGGCCGACGATCAAGGCTTGGTGAAAGCTTGTCGTCGACTTGTCATGCTATGCCATCCTTGTCAAGAGACATGACGTATGATCTATCTTCAGCTTTGAGTGAATGAGGATAAAACAAGAGAGACAGAGGAGCGACGGCACGACGGCGCGGGCGCAGTATGTGCGGACTACTACTTATCACTACCTAACTACCTAAGGTACACCTAAGGTATTAATCACAGAGAGAATAGGTACCTAGGTAAGTAAGTGTAAAGTGGCTTGGGAACTGGAGAGCAATGGGTAACCATTATCAGTGGAGCGATGCTCAAAAGTCGGACAACAGCAGCGTGAGCCGCGGCAATCAATATGGGGAAATAAAGTAGGCACCGCTATTCTTTTCCAGCCCTGGTTGGTGTTGTCATTCTCGCATTGGGAAACGGACTTTTTGTGCATTATATTGTATTGTACTCCGCATTGTGCTGTGCTGTGAAATAAAACTCATAATCAGAAATCATCCAATTGAGGATGAGAACCCTGCTACAGTCGCAAATAGCGGTTGTCTTTGAAAGTTCAGGAGGAAGACTTGGACTGTGAGGGCGACGACGATGATGATGATGATGATGATGATGATGATGATGATGATGATGATGATGATGATGATGATGATGACGATGATGATCCAATTGTGTATCAATTCCCCCAATGGAAACCACCACGTAGCGCAACTTTTCGCTCAACCATTCATCACGCGCCAATGTCATCTTCCCCTCAATTTCGTGCGCGGCATTTTTTTTCAATAGAGGATGCTGCCGCAAGTAACATTAACATTCGCCTAATCAAGCGACCGAGAAGTGACAAGTGAAGAAACACTAAAGTTGACTTTAGCTTAGCTGAGCAGCCAAGATTCAACCAAGACAAGCCCTGCCGAGACAGAGACAGAGACTTGGATCTGGTCTGAAGAGATTTTTCTTGCATGATTTTTGTCTTATGCAGGTCTCGATGCAGCGGACAACAGCAGACCGCGCCAATAGCTACTCCCGTACCTAATAATCAATTAACCACCCCGGAATTCAATTCAATGGCAATTGGATCTGTTAGAACTTAGACATGTCCCTATCAAAGCCTAGACCAATAGACCAGTAGACCAATAGAAAAGCCATCAACCCCAGAATTACCTACCCAACGACTCGAGTCACCTGATAATCGAGTTCCTTACCCGATCAGTCGGTAAATTATCCATTGACTCGTATGCAGTGCGACCTAAAGGGACTAGGCTTTCATAACTCATTCAATTGAGTTGAACTACCGTCTCCCGACTCCTTCAAGACCTCATACCCATCCGTTGCAAGAGTACCTAGCCTGAACTCTACCCCGTACCAGACTCTTCTTCCCTCTCAACTTCCAGCCTTCACCGTTTGAATCCAACTGCCCCGATGGAATGCCGTTGTAAAAGTATCGTAAGGTATCCACATCGTTGGGGTGTCGACTCTTATTTAGCCTCATGGTCCAGCGCTCCCAGCTCCACGGTCTCCCGACTGCCGGCGGGGCACCTAAGGGATCCATTGGCTGGCTCCAGTCACTCTCACCCACTGTTTGGTGGCTGAGATACCCGCTAGAGCCGCTAAAAAAAAACTCACCCCGGCTTTTTCTCTCCGGCGGGTTTTTGGGGGGGGGGAGGGGGGACTTGGACCTTGGACATAACCACTTTTGACGACGGGATTGACCTGGCCTGGCTTTTCTTGCTTGTTCCTTTTACAATCAAGAACTACTACCTAGGACAAGCATACACTCGGCAAGACGAAGAAGAGACACGTATTTTTTTTTTTTTTTTTCTTCTCGGTTGTTAGCAAAATCTTCAACAGATCATCTCCTCCTTTCTTTTTTTTTTTGGTGCTTGTTCGTCTTTTCCTAGGCCCCCGGTAGGCACATCCCGACGGGAATACGCCGCCGCAAGACGCCGAAAACCAGACAATATCCGCCATCTGACAGCCCAGCACGGGCAGTCACGATCCCAAGGTTACGTTACCTGTCCTGGGCTTATTATTATTAGCCTTCGGTAGCCTCTACCCGCCAAAACTCGACTTCCAACCGACTCTTTTGCCGATCCAATTTCATCCTACTCTCCCAGTAATCTCCTGAATTCAGTCCCGATAATCATTCCAACATCCATCGAACCTTGGAAGACATGGCACGCTCATCAAGGTAGCAACGGCTCCAACTTGTCAAGCCAGTCTCCATCTCAGCTTCACACCCAATTTCGCGAGTGACGAGTCCATGTCTCTTCCGATTCCGTCCTCGATATGTCCGATTCGGCCTCCACCGACGATGGAGGCATTCCCGATCGTGGGCCGGTAGTCTTCGCCGTCACTACGGCCACTCTCGTCCTCGCTACAGTCTTCGTCGTAGCACGAATCGTCTCGCGGACCTTCATTGTTAGGAATGTCACCTGGGATGACCGCGTCATGATCCTCGCATGGCTCTTCGCCTTCTTCCTCTCATTCACCATCTGCTTCGGCGTTCACAATGGCCTAGGACGACACGACATAAACATCGACCCGAACCGCTTACCCGCCCTTCGCCGATGCGAATATGTCTTTTCCATCCTGTACAATCCAGCGTTGATGGCCACCAAAACCTCCGTGCTCATATTCTACCTCCGATTAGCCAAGCACACCCAAAGAGTGCTTCGATTCGCCTCTTGGTTGACACTTGCGGTCGTCAATATTGCTGGTGTTATTCTCACCTTCATGAATGTTTTCCAATGCCGCCCGACCCAAGCCGCCTGGGATGTTAATTATGACGAACGCGCGAAATGTATACCACTACTTACCGAGTTTATATGTTCTTCACCCGTCAACATCGTCACGGACCTGGCCATTCTCGCGCTACCTATACCTGTCCTCACCGGCATGCGCCTCCCTTCTCGCCAGAAAACAATTCTGGTCCTTACCTTCACCGTTGGAATATTCGTTACTGTTGTCGATGTGGTCAGAATCTACTACCTTCAGCAAGCCATCACAGCACCAACCAGTACAACTGCCGATCCCCAGTCTCGATTTGGTGGCCAGACCGACTTTGCCTGGAACGCTTCGCGATCGCTCATGTGGAGCGCTGTTGAGGTTAACGTCGGTATGATGTGCGCCTGCGTCCCGACTTTGAAGCCTCTGGTCCTCAAGCTGCTCCCCTCCATGCTCTACGACCCCAATGGAACCCGCGCCAGTACACCCAAGGGCCCCAACGATTCAGATACGCCTTCAACAGGCCACCGCGCCAGTATTCAGCAGCCCCCTCCTGTCGCGCAAACCGGCGCACAGCCTCTCAATGCCAATGCTCCCATGAGCGCGATGGAATTCTTGACGACACCTTTCGATGAGCCAGACCCAACTCGTCCTGCGCAACGTGGGTACCAGAGCAATGGGACCTTTCAAACATCGACAACTATGACGTCTTCAACAGGAACTGTCGAGGGTGTTTATTTTGGCTTTGTCAACATGACAAAACCTAAAAGTATGCTCAAATGCAACAAGAAGCAGTCCTTCAAATACTGCACAATTGTGTCCATCTTGTTTCTGTTATGGGGAATATCATACGGCCTGCTCAATACTTTAAACAATGTCATTGCGAAAGTCGACAATATGACCACGGCTGAAACACTTGGCATGACGTCTGTATACTTTGGAGGCGGTTACTTCTTTGGGCCCCTGCTAGTGGGCGAATGGATTCTTCGGCGCGACGAACACAACCGATCGAGGCGGCACAAGGCCAATGGCCACGACAGCGTTGGTGGCTTCAAAGTTACTTTTATCGTCGGGCTATGCTTTTATGGGATTGGAACTGTCATCTTCTGGCCCTCGGCTGTTACCCAATCATACGCCGGATTCATGCTCAGCAACTTCGTTGTCGGGTTTGGTCTATCAATTCTAGAGGTTGGCGCAAATGCATTCCTAATACTTTGCGGCCCCCCCGAATACGGCGAGACTCGCGTGCTCATGGCGCAAGGTATCCAGGGCACTGGCAGTGTTCTTAGCGGCCTGCTGGCCCAGAAGGTCTTCTTCAAGGGTATTGTGGAACAGAGCAACGCGACCAGCATGACACTTATCAACGTGCAATGGACGTATCTAGGAATCACACTCCTGTGTGTTGCCCTCGGGCTCTTCTTCTACTACATGCCACTTCCCGAAGTGAGTGACCGTGAGCTTGAGCAATCCGCCAAGCATCTTCCTATGGATCCTCAGAAGAAAAGAGGCGGTCTACAGCTTCGCACATGGAGTCTTATCCTCGCCGTTGTTGCTCAATACACATACGTGGCTGCCCAGGAGTGTTTCAGCATCTACTTCCGCAGCCTCATGATATCCATACTCCCCAACACACCCAACACCGGCGAGCAAGCAACCGAAGGTGCAGGCGACATTCCCAACCCCGATAAACCACCTGGCATCGCACTCTCAATACCTGATTATCTCCTCATCGCGCATACCGCCTTTGCCGTGTCCCGCTTCATGGCAGCTGGCCTTGCATATCTCTCTGTATATCGTTCCCGCTTCCCACGACCCCGTACTATCCTCACCGCCTGCATCGCTGGCTGCTTCGTCTTTGCCCTTCTTCCTGTGGTTGTCCGTCCACCCAACCCTAACCTTCTTGTCATACCCATTGTTCTCTTTTACTTCTTCGAGGGCCCTATATATCCTCTTATTTTTGCCATTGGTCTTCGCGGCCAAGGCCGACGCACCAAGCGTGCTGCCGCCTTTATCACTATGGGTAGTTCCGGCCCCGGATTCTTCCCCTTTGTCATGTACGGCATAATTAAGCACGGAGGCACCGTCAGAACGGCTTTCGTCGTCGTCATTGTCCTCCAGGCTGTTTGCATGTCCTACTCGGTCTTTCTCCAATTTATCAGCGACGCCAAGCAACTCGTCGATCCTTGCCCTGCGGTGCGTGATGCCCTCAGACAGCCGGATGAAGAGATGCCGTCGCCCATGGAGACAGCGATTGCTGGGAGAGCGCGCCGACAAAGCACGATGAAGGAGAAGTCTCAGGGGTTCTTGGATAAGGTGTCACATGGAACCAAGGTTATAAGTGCCAGGTTCCTCAGTACTCGGCGCCGGTCTTCACAACCCTCGATCCACCAATGCGAAGATAGTCGCGATAATGCGGTGTCATAAGTAATGCCTCTGCCTCTTTTTCTCCAATCTCTATATATATTTTACAGTCGAATACTTTCGGAACTCTTGGATTCATAAACAGCGAAAAAAAGGGAGGCGTCGGGTTGGGTTAATGACGGATGAATTGTTTTTGAATGCTCTATACCCAACAGGTCATTGTTCTGGATGGACATTGGTACATACCTTTTTTTAGTTATGGTTTCAAGGATATGTGTATGTGTATATATGTATCATATGTTTGATACGATATGATAATCAATGCATTACCAAAAGCTCAAGAGCCACAACGTCAGAAATCTGATGAAGGCTGCTATTTCCTGGCGTTTTTAATGAGTTGCTCGTCAATCTCAACATCATTTCTCATATTGTTTGATTCCAGCTTAGATCTGCAATTATGTGCAATAAGACCAATCATGAACTTATTTTCACCACCCGAATTGCTCCAGATGCAACTCAACACCAGCTCTGTTTTCCACGATACAGTCTGCAGCCGCGTTCTGAATGGCCGACGTGAGTGTCCGTGGTCCGCAGCCCATCACCAGAACTCGTTTGTCGGATGGCGTACTCGCTATTAGTTCTTCCACAAGTGAAGCGACATCTGGTCTCCCAACGTCAAAGATATCATCTAGGGAAGCATTTATCACGGGTGGGAGAGCTTCGTTCTTCTCAATGTCTAGTGATAATCGGGTAGTATCGACATGGGAAAGACCGTCTTGTTCTGGGTCGGACTCGACAAAAGTGTTACTTGAAGACGTGTGCGATGCGGAGGGAAGCTGTCTCCGGGGGACAATCTCGGTTTCTGAAGCTCGTGTTACATAGATCTTGGTCGAGACACGGTGGTCTCGACGTAGAGTCTCGATATGTTCGGCGAACCAGGTGAAATATGCTGCAAGATTGCTTAGTATTGCGACATCACGGTTTTTAACGTGGACTTACTTGGTTTCCTGATCATCCATACGAATTCGATATCGATCTCAGCATCTGTGTCCAGGCTTTTAAGCATATCTAGAACCGCGCCAACCGTGAAGCTTGCACCGCTACCCCCTGCTATAAGCATGACCTTGTCATACCCCTTGACATCAGGGTGATTACCGTAAGGACCCTCAACTGACCCTTTCAATGTGATTCCTGGGTACTCAAGTGCACACTTGTGCAAAGCCCGAGTGAATCCGTCATGGGCTGCCACAACAAACTCGAGGGGATCAGTAGCAACCATGGTGAAAGGGTGGGTTTCAACGGCGCGTACCCCGGGGATCCAAAGGAAGCCATGTTTACCAGATGAAGATCCATATGGTGCCTTGGCAAGTGTGGCACGAGTACCGCCATTAGGGAGCGGCGTGAGAGTTACGGTGTTATTGGTGCTGTTAACGATGATACGTGCCAGGCGGATGACTCGCTCGAGGACCCAAATTCCAGCTGAAGCAGAAATGACGTACAGAACCTTCTTGCTAGGCTCCGGCTGATGGAGGCCGGTCATGATGACAGCGAGGATCCAGAAAACCACATGAAGGTAGTAAAATAGTTCGTACCACCACGTCCGGAGGACAGCACCGGCAAAGCCAAGGACTAGGAATGAGCCCATAGAGACCATGCCGAAGATTTCTTCTATCGCAAGCAAGCGCTGGAGAAATTTTTGGGCACCGAACACGGCAGCATAACTGCAAGAGTGCACTATGGCAAAGATGAGAGTAGTGTAACCGGTTATGCGATGGAGAATGTTAAGGCGTTCATAAGAGGAGGTCATGAATATGACAATGGGAGTATTCTTGAGGGAGAGAAAGACGACGATGAGGAGATTTGCAATAGCCATCCTGTAAATATTACGTTATTAGAAGTTTTGTCAAGAGTTTGTTTGGAAACTAACCACCCGGTTCGAGAGGCCATGTTGGAAAGAAGCGGCATATTGTCGTTGTCCAGGTAAATAATAGTGACGATGGCGTTTATAACTAGATATCCGAATACAGCAAGAGTATATCCTCCCGACGGTAGCCTCATGATATTTACAAGAGCACTCGCTCTCAGGCGCCTGTGATACAGTTAAACCAATGTTCCGTTCCGGGTGAGGACAGATCATTACCGGAAGATCGCTGTGGCGGTATTTGGTTTGCGCGAGGCACCTAGATCAACGCAAAGCCTTCTGAGAAGAATGGTTATGCAAATGGTGAAGTATAAAGCAGTCATAGCTGCAGCAAAGACAATCATGGCATTGTAGTTCAGTTGTTGACGCCGGGCCAGTTTGGCGGCAAAGACTGGATCCGGATGTGTCGAACCGCCTGACATTGTTAGATCGAAGTGTAGGTGAAGTTGGAGGATCGAACTGGCACAGACTTTTAGATATGAAGAAGAGGAAGAGGTTGTGTTGACAGAACTAAGAGGGAGAGAAAGAAGTAGGCCCGTACTAAGTAGGACAAGACACAATGATCGTGAAGAACTAAGTCAGGTAAGGTATCAGTGTGTCAGAGGATCAATCTCCGAAGTCACACGGCGACAACTGAATGAGTTGTAGCCAATGTTCGGAACTCATGGGCGTTGCCTTTCTCTCGTATCTTTTGTTGGCTAACATGATCAGAAGCTTTAATCTAAAAACCTGTCACTTTCGCGTTCTATCGTAAATATTTCCAAATATTCGCATAGGGACCATTGGTGATCAATATGTGGGATCCATCCGGACGTTCGAAGCAGCTCCGGAGAGAACTCAAGAGCAGCTCATCGCATTAGCAGTGACGTACCTGTAGCTTTGACTTACTGACAGATACTTTACCGTCCACATATATGCAGGTACTCTGGGTAGCGTGTGACTGATACCAGAAGTTGATCTGTGAGTGGTTGTGAGTCCAAAGATCGCGGGAACTGGCATGAATCACCATGAAGGATGCAGCTCGAGATCGGATCAACACGCCTAACCAAACATTTAATCTCGGTGCCAATTTTGCGTGTTGGCTTCAAAGCCACTTCAATCTCTGTCCGTCATCTACCGTCAAAGGCACTTGTTCTTTGCCAACATATGAGCTGCTTCGGCCACCTCTGACGCGTCTTGTGGCTGAAACTGTGCTTCAACTTCTGCATGACCATTTGCATTGATCAGATACATATGGCTCAATAGAATATGGGTATAAACAAAAGCTTCTGTACAGCATCTCAGCCCCAAGTCGAGGCTGTGGGCTTCCTCATCACGAGTCTTCTGGATGTCATTCAGGAGCAACAGTTAAATACAAAACGCCCAGATAAATGTGACAACTTCGCCGCAGAATATAGTTCATGAGAGGAGTAACTTTCATTAAACTTTATCCTCAGTTTGTGGCAACTCTTTGCACATGGCTTGGTCACTTCTAAATGCTTGACCCGTTGCAAACAAGTAAAGGAGTCTGTAGGGATAGCCAACCTTCCGTCCCTGAGTATACGCCCACACAACCCGCATGTGTGTTGTATGACTTAAGGTGTCTCAGACTTGCTTATATCTTACTCCTTTTCATGACTCTGAGGAATCGTTTTATGTGGGGACGAAATAAGATGAAACTTCCCAAGTACTTCCTGAGGTTCGCAAGATGACATCGCAGGATAGAGCCAGCATCCTATCCGAGTTTGCTCCAGAAATGAAGTGAAAGGAAGCCTCAGAAGGTGACAGAGTGTCGCCAGAACCTCGAAAAGGAGGCGTAAGGATCGGACGAAGCGTCGAGCGGAGGGTCGTTTCCAATGATATTATCAAGATGAAGTAAAATTATCTTGAGATGTGCCTCAAATCGTCTTGTTCTACTGGCAGAAACCTCCTTTACATCTTTTTCGGTCGCTTGAATGCCCTCGGCCAGAACTTCAACAAGACATATACCTTGGTATCAGAGCAATCCCTGTGTATCGTCGGCTTCTACCCCAGATGCGACGGCTTCGTGTGATACAAGCATGCTTTGTCAAGCTGACAGATATGCCGAATCTGTTAAACATTGTCGGAAAACATTGGGTGTGAAACCGATATGCTTGATGTCGCTACATGAGGTTGCCAACAATGTCGAGGCGGCTCTTTGCAAAGTACTCGGCATCTTTTATGGTGTAGATGGTTGCACACATCTATGACAGGGCTTTCACTCCCTTTTACGAAGTGCCACCGTTTCATTCCTGCCAGAAGCCGTCGGACCTCCAAAATATATAAATATTGCTTAGCACGAGTGGCTGATTTGTTGGCCGTGCCCCGGGACGCCAACAGTGTTGTCGCGGTTGTACTTGTAGTACCGCAATCGCAGTCATGTCCCTGGGCAATCATAAGGCGAGAAGCTATGAAGGCAATCATATGCAAGAGGTCGTTTTCTCATACAAATTTTTCATTGTCACCTCGACATGGGCAACATGCGTCTAACCACATGAAAAGACGGAAATCGATGATCGACTGTACACCTGGTCCTTTCACTCGACCAGCGGTTGTTCTGAAACCGGCTGGACTTGCCTTGTGGAAGCTCGTGCTATAATTTGCTAGTTTGAGCAATCACAACGGCTAGATACCCGGGTTGCTCTTTGCTGATGAAGCGGGAACCCACTCGGATGTGACAACCATTGAAGTTCTGGGATCGGTCCGTTCATCTATGTCTTTGCTAGCGTTTGACGAAAGTGTGCGGGAAACCCTCTAAGCAATTGACATTTTCATGCCTCCGTTCGCACAAATTACACTTCCTGTTGTCCACCCACTCTCTTCTGAACAGAGCATATCAATTGTACCGGCGATTTCGGTCGTAAACCCGGGCCTTCGATAACCCATGTTCTCACGTACAGTTCGATCAAACCGCTCAGCATCAGTCCCGGCCATAGCCAAAACCTCCGGTTCGCCGTTGTACTGCGCCAATGGGGCTGCGTCAACATAAGGTTGGTTTATGTTCCAGAAAGTCTGTCCCGCGGCTGCGTACATATCTCCCCAAGCAGGTCCGGGATTGACCGCGTTGACTGTAGCACGAGTAGCCAGCTCACGACTCCAGGTCCGCGTCATTGCTTCCAAGGCCGCTTTACTCCCTGCGTAAACAGATTGGCCCTGATACCCGATAGACGAAGATACACTGGAAACGTTGACAATGCGGCCCGCGCGGTTTGTGGGAAGATGCGGGGCGACAGCCTGGGTTAGGAGGAGGGGGGCCAAGACGTTGACGTTATAGACGCGGTGAAACTCAGCGTCTTGGATTTTTCCATGTCTTTCATCATTCATATGCTGGTTAGATGAGACGCCGGCATTGTTGATTAGTATATCGATTTGGAAGGGCTTGTCTAAGTTATATGAATTATGAAGGCGACGTGCAGCCTCAACGATTTTGGAAGATGCTTCGGATGGCTCGCCTAAATCGGCCTGTACTGCAATACATTGAATTCTGTGTAGAGATGATAGCTCGCCGCACAGATTTCTAGCTAGTTCCGTGGACGAGTTGGTGGTGTAAACAAGGAGAAGATTGCATCCTTTTGCAGCGAGTCTCGCAGCAACAGCCGCACCAATGCCTTGACCGAGTCAGTGACCTTGTAAATTGGAAGTGATTTGTGAGAGATCAACCTCGAGAGCCACCTGTGACTATTCCGAGCTTTGAGTCATAGGGACGATGAGACCTAGGGGCAGCTGCTGTGTCTGCCATGATGGATAAAAAATTAAATTCAAAAAGTAAATTCAAAAAGTAAATGATGCTCAAATTTTTGATTTATTGTGGCGCTGGATTTTGTAGTAGGTTGAGATCCCCACGAAGGTTCCTTCCATGGGTCTGCATCATGATGGTGGGAGGGCATGTGACGTACCTATCTACCTAGGTAGGTACCTACCTAAGACAACGTATACCGTTAAAAACATAGAGGCAAGTGCGACGCTTCATCCTCAATCAACGCTCGAATGCATGGGAAAGCTATTTCAATGAACGCAAGACCTAGACCTATTTTGACTTATCATGGTCATAGATTCAATCACAGGCCACCTTCCATTCGGAAGCCAGTTCCCTTCACAATCGAAGAATCCAAAGACGGGAGTCGCCAAGAGCCGGAGTCTACCTACCTTACTGGCCAAGTTGGCCAAGTTAAGTATGCGGGGGCCTATGAGGGGTAACAACAACTGAGGGGTTCTCCAGGGCCATATATCATGAAACTCCTCCACTACCTAGGTACCTTGCAATGGTGGATGCTGCTGATGGTGAACCTTAACTACCTTATGAAGTGGCCCTAGGGACTTCTTCCCACAATCCCCAAAGCAAGGGTCCTAGCCAATCAGAGACTCAATACCATGGAATCAGCGGTCTCATTGACGGACAGCCGAGACTGTCTCCATCAAGCCTTTCTTCTTTTATACAGCTAACGGCTTTAGTCGTCAAATGCTCCTTCGACCGCTAGTCTGTTGTGATCTCAGTCGTCTTGTTTGGGTAACTCCGAATACTTCACGATGGAGACGGAACAACGGTGGTGACAAGGAATTGTCCTGTCAAAGACTTCGGAATGCCCCAACTAGGGAGAGCATCTTGTTATCCAAGGGCCGTGAGTCGCCGATGCCACTGATTATTGATAATAAACAGAGGGTCTTCATGGAGGGAAGGGTTCCGGAGCGCGAAATAACGTGAGGGGATTTGGCCAGCAATTGCTATCCTTAGATCGTATAAAGGCTCATATTTTACAATCTTCACTATCATATCTTTTGAGACATGGTCTCTCTTCTGTCTTCTCTTCCCCATCACTTTACATACCTTATTTGTTGGAGAAGCAGCACCCAACATGTCTGATCTTAACCCCCTCAATGGAGGCAACTTCGTCCATGATAACAATCGCGTGGTCGATGGAGGCTCCATTCTGAAGCGGTTCTCTCTTCAGGGCAAGACGGCCATCATTACCGGTGCCGCCGCTGGCATCGGTCTCTCTATCGCCGAAGCGTACGCTGAGGTCGGTGCCAATATTGCAATCTGGTACCGTACCAGTAGCAAAGCTGAAGAGCGTGCTGAAGAACTTTCCAAGAAATACAACGTCTTAGGTAGAGTATTTGCAACCTCTACTTAAATGTCTACCCTTTAACTTTACTTGTCCAGTCAGGGCCTATCAGGTTGATATGAGAGATGCCGAAGCTGTTGAGAAGGCTGTCGACCAGTCAATCAAGGACCTTAATGGTCGGCTGGATATCTTCGTGGCTAATGCCGGTATTCCTTGGACGAAAGGTCCCATGATCGATGGCCCTCTCGATCACTACCGTGACGTTGTCCAGACCAACCTGGACGGCACTTACTTCTCTGCCAAAGCTGCAGCTAAACACTGGCGTCGCCAAAAGGTCGAGGGGACTGATACTGACGGCCAACCTTTGACAAACTACACATCTGGTAGTTTCATTGCCACGGCGTCCATGAGTGGAAGCATTGTAAACACTCCTCAACTCCAGGCTGCTTATAATGCCGCCAAGGCTGGTGTCATTCACCTCATCAAGAGTCTGGCTGTTGAGTGGGCTCGATATGCTCGTGCCAACGCCATCTCTCCCGGTTACATCATCACTGAGATCTCCAACTTTGTGCCACAAGAGACCAAGGACATTTGGAAAGACAAGATTCCTCTTGGGTATGATTTCTCTGTCTGTATACAGTCGATTTGCTGACAAGGACACAGCCGTGAGGGCGAGCCTCATGAGCTCCAAGGTGCTTATCTGTTCCTAGCATCAGACGCTTCCACATACGCCACTGGTGCCAACTTTGTTATCGATGGGGGCTACAGTGCTCCATAGTTCTGATATTTGAGAAATAGAGATACATCATTTATACGTAAAGGATGACAAGTTACTCAAGCAGTATACAGACCTTGGCTTCAGCATTATTTTAGACGAATAGACTATACCAAGTTATAAGAGCCTATAGAGAATACGAATGTATAAAAGAATAGGGGAGGAACTATTGAAACAAATACGACAAGCCTAATAGCCTAATATTCTGCTACTATTCGATAGATAAGTCTATAAATAAAAATCACGACACTTAAACTAAAAATGTCCCCAGTTGCCATACTTGTGAGGGCCAACCGCATCACCTCAGTTCTCCTTTCTCCATTTATGGGGAGATAAAGGAGAATGGACGCCTGTAAGGCGTAACGCCTCTGCCTTCATGGCTGGGTCGTCCTTGATAGTCCCCGGAATTTTGGTGTACTGGCGCTTGTTCTTCCTTCTAAAAGGATTGAGCGGAAGTCCTTTGATACTCAGGCTATTCTGTTCCTCGTCGTACTTGGTCGCTTGGAGGATAGAATCTGCAAGTTGGACAAGCTGTGAAAAAGAGTCACTTTTTGGGAGCCTACTAAGTTCATTACGTCCATGCTTGACGTATTTGACCCCTCCGATCAGCACACTCTCGTCTTCGGTTGTTAAGACTTGACGCATACCATGTAGGATCAGCATAGAGCCTTCGACCTGCAGATTGACCTCTGGATCCATCGTTTCGAGATATTCTTTGCATGACTTGACCCATTTGTCGGCGTCATTCAGGAGAATCTTCGCCAATGTAAGATCCCCCTCCCGCAGAGCCAGTTGAAGATAGTTGCGAGTTCGGAAGAAGCAGACCAGATTCAGATAGTTGATTCGGTCCACGACGTTCGGTGCTTCTTCTTCGTCATGTATCCCTTGATTCTCCTTCCTAACCGCATTGATTAGACTGTCAACCGTGGTGTAGTTGGGCTTTCCCTGGACTCTTATGCCGTCGTTGCGGGCTCGAAGCTCCTCTTTGAGATTTTGAAGTTGGAACTCCAATTCCTGGACCCTGTTTCTGTAAGCATCGTCCTGAGTGGCATTGGACTTTTCGGCTTTCATTGACCAAGGCTTCTCCTCGAGTCCCTTTATCTTGCTTGAAAGTTTTCCAGTCGTATCCTGTTCACTGGGTAACTGATCTAAGAAAGTATCCCTTTCGGATTCTGCTTCAGAGACCTTCTTCTCCAAGCTTTCCGTAGTTACAGGTGATAATTGTGAGCTCTGACTAGACTCGGAGGCTTCTCTGACGGAAGCCAACGGGTTCCCATGTAGCTGTACGATAGCTGGAGGCGGAATTGAATTTTTGTTGTATTTTATTGAGGAATCCTCAAGGTGCGCCTTTTCCTCTTCCGCCTTGCCCACTGCTGTCATGTCAGGACCCAAAGCCAGTTGACGAGCATCTTGTGTAGTTACTAGAGGGTTCGCTTGTATGCCCGTCTTCTCTTTTTCCTCTTTGAGCCTGCTGTTCTCAGCTTGCAGCTGCTGACAGCGAAATTCCCTTTCTTCGCAATCTTTGATGGCTTGGCCTAGCTTCTCTGTCACGTCACGCTGCTGCGTGGCCATTTCGAGCTTCAGTCGAGACATGCTCTTGATGTACTCGTTGACATACTGGACAGGGACATCCTTCTTGTTCCTGCACCAGATTAAGAGAGCAGCATGGAGCCCACTGTTGGATATAAAATGATTAGTCACTTCCTCTCTCAGTCCAGGAGTTACATTAATCCCTTGGTTCTCCAGGCCTTTGATCTGCTTCTCAGCTTTCTCCATTGGAGGAGTTGTAGGTCGCAAGTGAGGGCCCAGCGAGTTGGGTTTACCTGTAAAAGGGTCAGTTACTCTAGAATTATACGCTTGTTGCGCACTCTTGATATCTTGGTTTGATACTGGCATGTTCCGTGCGAACTCAAATTCACGATCTGGATCGCCTCTTTCGGCTTCATGATGCTTGCTTCCCCACCAGTTGAGATCCTTTGTCTTTCGCTTGTTTCTGTAATTTTTGTATGTTTCTATAGTCTCTCGAGCCACTTGAGTCCTGGTTGGCTTAGGTGACGTGGTGTAATCATCGAAGCAAGGCTCATTCTGGCTGTGGGGAGATCCGGAGCCAGTGTCTTTGAGGGATGGCTGTTGTTGGTGGTGATGAACTGTTTCTCCTGTTTCCTGAACGTCTTGTCTCGTCTCCAATTTGTTATCCTGCATCATTTTGAGATTTAAAATCTGGTTCCAGATGGGTAGAAAATTGCTGTCTGTGAAAGAGTCTCTGGTCGTGGCATGGACAACTATCGAGGGTTTCGGAGGCTTTAATAATTCCTTGGAAAGCAATCACTTGGGGCTGAACAGGGTTTGTCCATCAATAGTGTCCGTGTGGTGACCCTGAAGATGAGTGTTCTCTCCGAACCGGGACTTAAAATAGTTGAATACAGGCAACGCTGGTTCATTGATGCATCGAATCCTTGAGAAGGTCTTCTGTTGGTGAGCGTGTTCCCCTTTTTGGGACACGGACAGACATCTTTACTGCAAAACAACTTCATTGAGAGTTGACTCTGACGAACATTCAATGGTTAGTATCACACTCATTTCTATTCTATGTTACCCTCTCAGTATGCTAAATAGCCTGTCTGTTCTAAGGTACGCTTCATTGATCGTTTTTACGTCTTGTGTGCCCAAGTTCATCGGCAGTTTCTGTTTTGAACTAGTGATAATTGTTAAAATATAGAACCTTTGGACTCCAATCGCCCTCCCCCAGACTCTTGACGTTAATATTCTGTGATGGTTATACAAACCCAGTTACCCGAGTCGAGTCCTTTGTCCATCCCTAATTAGAGCTGCCAGCACTGGAAACAAAGGACCACGGTAACGGGGTGTGCAGTTTCTTGTACTTGCTTTGAATTGAACTAGAGATTTCGTTTTCAAGAACAGAAGTTTCCGTCGACAAAACTCACTCATTTGTTGAACAGTGTATTATTCAACCACGTTGATTCGATTCATGAATCTCTTTGTCAATATCAATAGGGGGTGCTGAGATTTGTACAATGCCCCAATGCTGCCTTAATGACCATTCCTCTTTCTTTTTACTACAATATTACAAGATTTTTGAGGTATAGTAGTGTATAACTCGTACTATCAATACCGGACAATTTCTCTCAGAATGCGTTCCACGCTGGTGTCCTTGATACTATGTCTTCTGACCCTTCTCCGGTATACACCCTGTCTTCCACATGCACCGAAAACTCAGTGGTCAACTTGATGCCTCTTTCATTCTCCAACATTGCGAATCCAGTGGCTGATTCAGCATCCGATGCCGCCCTCTTTCCTCTCAAATCTCTTGGCTGCCCGTGGATTGAAACATGAGGATTCGCAGTCATGTAATCTCTGTGCCAAGAATCGTTCAGCGGCTCTTGGGCGCTGCTTCGAGATAGTTTCCTCATGCTGTAATGATTATAGCAGCGGTTGTTGGTCCACTCGAAAAGGGGCTGGAAAGCAGGGAGACAGCTGCACCAGAGACCCGAGTTGATCTCTAGGGGGAAGAACGGTGCTACTCGAAGGCTGTTGTAAGTTCTATAGTACATGTCAGCTGTTATTCTTAATACACCGCAGTGGTTGACTAACATGTCCGCATTCATGTTGGTTGCAAGCAAAAGAATGAGCCTAGTGATTGTCGAAACAACAGCAAACAGTCCAAGCAGAAGCATCAACGTCATCTTGGTGACTTGAGCTCGTGTTTTGGTGGTTGACGCTGAAACCCATATACAGAGGCTGAGTATCACGACGTTAAGAATAGTTGACATAATCGAGTGAGCCCATCTCATACGAGACAGGCTATGTTTTGAAACGCATTGTCTGTCAGGATTTGCGGCGTTGAATACGTCTCTATTAAACTCAGTCTCCGAGTAATTTACAGGGGAGAGAAAGGAATCAACATACGATACCGGGCTACAGGACAAAAGGACAAACAAGAATGAAGTCACAGCAGTAATTATGGTTGCCACAAAAACTCCATAGACGCACGTCATAAAAGACCCTGTAGACTCAGATCAGTAACAGAAACTTGTAGGTGGGTGATTGTCTTACTCTCTCTGCTAATTCGAGGGAGATAAGCAAGGATTGATAGCCTGACAAATCCACCCGCCAAAATGAAAACTAACTTGTCGACAGGAAACAGCTGTAGCAGTCAACAGTCAATGTTCTGGAGAGTACACTTGCAGGGTTCGATGCTTAGTTACATACTGACAGAAGCTGAAGCAAAGTCTCTCTCGGCACATCCTGTATGTGATATCCAACACCCTTCGTCAAGAGGACGATTTCTGTACAAGAAAAGGTCACGACAAGGCCCTAGTCATATGTTTAGTGTACTCTGGTTTTTGATGGGATACTACAACAAGTATTTACCCAGGCAACAACAGCCAACCCATCGTCCCATCCAAGATTCCTGGCCATAATGCCACGAACATACAATCGCAGAATCATCAAGATATTAGTGATGACCATCAGGGCAACGTTGAGGTCAAAAACAGATTGGCCGTTGCCGTGCCTGGGCTCAAAGTCGGCCCTTTCCAGGACCACCATCCTACCCAATCGAGTCCGTCGCCGTCGTCGTGATGGTGATAGTAGTGGTGATGGATATAGCCCGTGTCTTCTCGTCGTCGTCGTCGTACTCGGAAGGACGGCTTCTACCGAGCTTACGATTGATGATATCCGATATCAGTGCAAATGAGCAAGACATTGGTGATGAGTATGGAGAGTCACTCAGTTTCTGACATAGGTGCCTGAGCATTTAGAAGTGCAGTGTGAGTTGGAGAAGGGAGGAATCGTGGTCTACGGGGGTAATCCCATTCTTTAAAGGGAGATGACGAGCCATGGCGTATGCTTTCAGACAGCTTTGGGTATTCTTGGGTATAGGGCAGAGGCCTATAAAGCCACATTGTCGTCCATCGGGAGCCAAAACGTTGGTGGGAGTTTCCCTTGGCCGGACCTGGCTAAGCGCTGTTGATCTTCTGTTCTCGATCATGAGACATCTTGAGTCAAACTCGTGGCCACGTTACACGGGAGCCCTCTTTCGGTAGGATATGCTCAAGACTTGGATGGACAGGAATAGTATTGGTATAAATTTGACAGCCTATTTGGAGACCTTATGCCAGCCTTCATCAGACTCCTCATCTCAAATCCTATAACACGGCAACATATTTGACAGAGGTTGGACCACTAGGGTCCCGACTCTACAACGACTAGAACGACCAAGGAGTATGAGAGACAAGCATGCGTCTTGAGACAAGAGACCAAACTCTTGGGGTCTATCTCCTACTTCAATCCAATAGATCGACTGTATTCACGAATGGGTCAAATAAATTTCCGATAGCATCAAGTCTGGCCGATCCGGTCGATCTTGTCTTGCCCTCCCGTTCCTGGCGAGGCGCTAACTCTGCAAAAACATGCCTCTGTGCCTTGCATGCTGTACATCGTGGGCCGTAACCCCTGCATTCCAGTCAACAATACCACTATTGATAGCCCATCTTGGCACTCTGGGTTTTGACTTTGACAGTCATGTTATGCTGAGCGATCTGCGCAGCCTCGAGATTACAGTTAGTGGCAGTTCTCGTTGCATCCAACACATGCTGCAAGGACAGCCAATATCAAGTTCTATGTAGACTACGTTGCCATCTGCGACCCTAACACCATGATAAAAGGTTTCGTTGTAATCATCCATCTTTTGCGCCCGCAGTAGCCCTTGAAACGCGTTCACAAGCTTCCGTCGCTCATCAGACATTACCCGATAGGAGTCCAGCATTTGAAAGAGACTATGGGAACACAACTGTGAAGTATTAGCTTTATGCAAAAGGATGATTGATCTAGCCAGACAAGCTGCACATGACCATAGAGCCTGAGTTCCCCCAGTGAAAAATCACAATCTAACCTGAGTCCAGCGTAAACCGACCCGTTCTCATTAAGACCAGTCAGTTGTCAAAGCCGTAGCACCTTATCGTACCGTCGAATACCATTGCACCTAGCAGTAATCTTCTTGGTATTGCCTGGTACAGGAGTTCATCACTTGGTAAATCCACATTGTGACCTAGACGCGACGCAGAGGCAGGTGCCCGAATGGGCGCACATATATATACCTTATATGTAATCCAGAACCGCCATCCATACAAGTGCTAATTAGAATCCAACATCTTGATAAAATCCACTGTCCTCAGCCTGAGAACCATCAATTCCAGCACCTTGAGCACCCAGCATAGAATATTCCACAAGCTGCCCATACCTATCATGGCGAGTAGATAGCCATATCATATATCAGATCACAGCGAGTAAGCCAGCCAGCAGCGCTCCCTGAAACCGCACCCAACTCTCCAGTCTAACAACAGTTAGTACCCTCCTTGATTGTCATGGACTTCCGCGCCAACTTGGTTACCACAGCTCTCCATCGGGCACCATATCCTTTGGTGCATAACCTCTCTGTTCTGCCCTGCAACTATTTCGTGATGCACGCACAGCCGCCAGATTCAACGGTACGGGTGGCCCCTTGCGCGGGGCATTGGGGTCCCGAGGACTCGGGGGCCTTGGCACCGGCTTCGGATGCGCAGGCAGACCCATGGATCCCTGTGGAAGCTCAGGTGGTCCAGCTGAGTTCCGGTGTTTTGGTGACGTCGGCGAGATCTGCTTGCGAATGTCGGGGTCATATAAATGGTGGACGGGATGACCACTAGGGGTGGGAGATTGTACAGGGGTTGGTCGACTTTGACGTTTGATCCCGCGAGGTGATGTAGGGGCCCAGGCATCAGCAAAGGCATTGCCTGGGTGGATGGCTATCAAGAGTACTGCGGCTAACAAGGGGAGAAGTCCTCCAACCACCATGAAGGCAGCCTCGTTCTGGAAGACATCCCCCGAAACACCATCTGCAAATTCGACTAGCCGATAGAAGGAGTAGACGATCAAGAGAGCAGATGCCATCTCCATTGCTGAAGACGGTGTTAGCCTATGATAGTTGTTCCGCAGGACGTGGACATACTTAGGAGGAACTTCTTAAATCGAGAAGAGGAGTAGACCTGAGAGTGCCGGGCGTCAAGGCTTCCTCGACGAGTGCTCAAGCTGAGGGTGAACCAGAAGTGTAGCCCAGTGCATGCTATCAATGACAAGGCTTGAATGGCCAAACCTGTAGCTGTGATCGCTGCTCCTTGTTTCCGCTTCTCAGGTCAGTACATGATAGTTATTTGCTTCCATCGTGGAGATAACATACTGTGACTCCATTAGATTCATATGCCGTAAAGACGATGCCGATAAGCTCGAATAGCACAGCGACTGCACCGAGTCCCCAAAAAACGAGGCCAGCTACAAGTGGCCTAAAAGGACAAAGTGGCTCTCCATAAATGCCAAGAATGTGAGGAAGGATTATGAAGATGGCAACACTAATCAACGATGGCCCCAAGACTGTTCCGAATAAAAAGAGGAAGAAGTGGCTTTGGCTATCTCGCTTCGAGTGAAGCAGAATACGGCCAACAAATCCTAGTGCTTCGAGAAAAAGTCCTGTGGTGAGTGCGAGGGAGAAGAGGTAGGTCCTAGAGCGGATAGCAAAATAGATGGCGGCGAGAGCAAGGAGAGCAAAGACAACAAGCAACACAGCATTGCCCCCTACACTGGGATTATATGAGTAGAAGCCATCAGAGGCCGGACAGGTCGTTCCACAGTCGCCTGCCATCGTCGGGTGTCGACCAACAAAGGCTGGCAAATTATCATGGCAGGCTGACAACCAAGTCAAAAGCAAAGGGGGACTCGGAGAATAAGACGGGATGGCTTGGCCCCCATACATATAGACAGACTGATCAGAACTCTACCATCTGCCATCTGCCTGGTCTGGGCGGAGCCCTGCATGTGAGGCTCTGTACTCATGGGGCGCTGCAGAGAGGGGGATCACTGTTGGGAGGGCCATGATGCAGTGCAACAGTAAAGACAAGCTAGACAAGGTCTCGACGGGTGAGACGGGTATTCAGCCTTTACTAAACGGCACTTTGGGCGGTCCAATGGCGAACAAGAACAACTGCCATAAGCTCGAACCATAATTGATGCGAGAGCCAACACGACCAATCAAGCTTGGTCATGATCGACGTTGAGGAGCACAAAGTTACATGGTATCCAGCCCTTGTAAAGTGCCAGAGTGAAGAGAAAGGTATCTAGGGCATGGAGCATCAAAGAGCATGTGGTTGTTGTTGGGTGTTGGATCCTTGTAATCATAAGCCAGGATGGCATCCGTAAAGTGGTTTTGCAAGGTTTGTGATGGGTTGACATGACTAGGACAACTGCACAGAAATGGCTATGCAACTCAAAACATGACATGGACAGAAAAGGTGTGACTTATCCGGAGCCTGACAGGGTTGTATAGCCCAGGATCATACATAGCAATCTCTACCTGCAAGTGACAAATCTTGTTGTCGTTGCGCTGGCTAAGATGGGGGGCGGGCTAAGTGTGCCAATCATGAAGGAATAAAGGCGGGGAAACGGCGGCAGCCCGCACGGCACAGACGCAGCGGGCGAGCGGTACAAGGCCACGAAAGCGGCCAGGCCTTGTCGTGGTTGGTCGACGAGCGCGAAATGGGGCGTTGATGGTCTTTGGGCGGCAAGCGGCCCGCATGGTGCCATTCCGCGAGCTCTTCTAACGCGAGTGGTGATCGGGAGTTACCATAAAGTCGCAAGCAACTCGACGTATGTGACTCGGAAGTGGATGGGTCATGTCATGATCCAAAGCTTCGAGGTGCTGCAGAAGCGCGGAGTGGTTCCGGGACACATCATATGTACAGTACAGGGCTCGTAAATTGGCGGTGCGAAGCGCGGCGTGAACAATGCCGATCCTGACTTAAAAGGAAACCTCGTCGACCTCGGGAGAACTCGAACGACAAACACCAAGTCGACAGACGGACCCTGGATATGCAGTTGGTTCGAGATGCAGCACATCTCATGCCAAATTGTGGGCGTTGAAACACCTCGGCAGAGGGTCCGTGAGTGCTATGAGGTGTCGATCGCGGGCTTTCCTGCCCTGACAGACTCAATGCCGACAAAAGTATCGTGCCAATTGCGGTCTGTATCCACCTCCATGTTGTTGATATGTGATGGGTGTGTCAAAGAACTGTGTTGGTTGATATCCTGTCGGACGTTATAGTGGAGATTGCGACAGGCTTCAAGGCTGGATGAAGCAGGTGACGCTCACGAAAAGTTGTCATCACCAACACTCTTCATGCGTCCTGTGCATCTGCATTGCAAAGCACCTCGTGCTTGGCTTGGGCGTTCCCCTTCACTGCCCTGCCCTGTCTATGATACCAGCATTTCCAATCTCCAGGGAATTGATCTTGGAACCTTCTCCACCAAACATCTTATAACTCATCGCGGCACGGCGGAGATGTGACCGCGTGAAAAGGTTGGGTAGACGAGACGACTTGTACCCCTGCTTGAGGGACTTTTGGTAGATTGCCCTCGATGAACTGGGTTGAAGGGCCACAATCTCGAGTTGCCAGATCTGTACGGAGTACGGTTACCTACATACGGATACAGTACAGCAAAAAGCTTGTCGGAGAAGCGGCAGTAAAGCACCCGATCATGCAAGCCACATGCGCCACAGTACCTGTAATTAGCCACAGTCACCCCTCCTTCATGTCAGGTGCGGTGAGGCCTATCGCGGGGCTTGGCTCAGGCTGAGTAGCCTTGGTGACGTACATCCAACTAAGTAAACCCAGGTTTCCCGTGCAATCCGTCTAAGAAAGAGTCAATGAAATCGATCAAGTTTCCTCCATGCAGAGAATACAAGACTGACAGACCTTGGAGCTATTCGAGAGGATACGCCAAATTGTGAAACGCTCCTTCAAACGAAGAGTCTCTTGGTGGAGATCTCTAGCTACCTAATCACGCTCAACTCACTCCAGCCCGATAAACATTATTGGACTGTTAGGTCCGAATCAATCTCAGATCTAGCACTCACGTCACACAGGGGCCCTCTTATTCTTTCATTGTCGGTCTTTTCCTGAGTCTCACCCATCATGTCTATCCGAATAGCGCTGGACAACCAGCCCGAGTTCTATACCAACCTCGACTTGGTACAGGGCCGAATCATCCTGGGTCTCAACCGCGCCGAGCAAATCGGAAGCATTGTTGTCAAGCTCGAAGGGGAATCGGGAACAGCTCTGCAGGCTCCAAATGCCTTTGATCCACAGAACATGGCCAGGCTACAACCTAGTCCTCAACGGCCTCCTGGCAGCACCGCAGCTGAGAACCATAAAATCTTATACAAACTACAACAGGTTTTCCCAGATGACTATTATGCGAGCTCTTCTAACCCTTACGGTGCATACCCCCTGCAAGCAGGCGAGCACGAGTTTCCTTTCAAGTTCAAGCTTCCCATCAATAATGCATGCAGCGACCCCATGGCTATGTCGAAAATCGGCGGCATGGCCAACGTCGGTGGTTTTGGCGGCGGAGGAATGTTTGGCATTGGTGGTGTAAGGGTCATGGATGGTAGCAAGCAACTCTACCTTCGCCATGTCACCCGCACACTACCTCCGTCGTTAACAGGATATCCTATGGAGGCAGAAATTCGCTACTACATCAAGGTTACAATCCAGAGACCGGGATTGCTGAAGGAAAATTGGCGGTATCAGATCGGTCTGAAGTTCCTCCCTATTGAGCCGCCTCGGCCGAAGCCGACAACTCAGGAGGCTTTTGCTCGTCGTCCCTTCACATTTCGGCCAATGACCCCTCAGGCAGAGAAGAAGCGGTCCTCTCTCTTCAACTTTGGAAGCGGCGCAGATTCAAAACCACCCTCTACACCAGAGCCATCTGCAGATATTGCCCCAGCTCCAGCAATCGAGATTTCAGCACGCCTTCCCCATCCAAGCGTCTTGACTTGCAACAAGCCTGTTCCACTACGGCTTATCGCCAAAAAGCTCAACAACAATCCAGAGCAAGTCTATCTAGTATCGTTCCAGATGGAGCTTGTAGGTCGTACTGATGTCCGCGCGCTCGAGCTCCAGAACCAGAAGATCAACCGATGGGTTGTCGTGTCAAACCCCAACATCAACATCCCGCTGACTACAGGGCCTTCTGACGAAGTTGGGAATCAGTTGGTGATTCCAGACCATGTATGGAAGAATTTGCCTCTTCCCAACACTGTGGCACCCTCATTCGTCACTTGTAATCTCTCTAGGAGATACGAGCTCGAGTTGAAGCTAGGTCTAGCCTGGGGCAAGCCAAAGAAGGGCATTACCAACAAGAGCGCCCCGGTCATCCTCCTACCGCTGCACTTTGCGCAAGTCGAAGTTTATTCTGGTATTACACCGCCCCCTGAACTCGTTGAATCCGCAAGGTCAACGCGGCCAGGGCGTGCAACCTTTACGAATAACGTCCCGCCCCGTCTGCCGCCCAGGCAAAACTCAGTTTCCTCGGCCCCAGTGTCAGCTCAACAGCAACGGCCTTCTCAAACTCCGAACCAGGTTCCTCCTCAGCCAGCTCATGATCCCCTCTATCCACCACAACTAGCTCCGGGTCAAGAGGCACCTCCATATGACGATGCTCCGCCCAGCTATGATGAAGCCATCGCGGAGAACCTGGCTGGTCCCTTCGACGGCATGCAGGCACGGCCAGCCTACAGCGGTGTCACGAACGAGAATGCACCAAGCCAATTACCTCCTGAGAAGAGTTGAAATGATCCAAAGCATGACTTGTCCGGATAAATGCTTTGATGTGCTGATGATGACGACAATACTGGGTGTGGAGGATTTTGATAGGACTGAGAAGGGGGTGAGAGTTCATTCCGACCCTGGCTCGATCATGGTGCCATTAATTCTTCATTTTATTAGAATAACGACAGGCTGTTGAGTTCTTACTCTCACGGTGCCTTTCATCTGCTGTTTTAAGAGGAGTTCTTGGTTAAGTACTGGCACATATACATCCCAGACCCAGGCTTGGATGTAACCCCAGTATCACCTTATTGTCATATATAGTTTGAGGTTGTCGTGGATCTTGAATCCCATTGTTAGTAATAGATACCGAATACCTACCTAATCAAAACATTTCCAGCTCAGTTTAACAGACATTTACTTTGACTCTAGAGTATCAGTTGCAGCAAGACAAGATCATCTCCAGACGCTTGCAGCAGGTAGGTAGCGTCAATCAACTACGTGGATTTAAGAATAGTGTAATCGTAGTCTTCATTTGCCGTCAGGCTGTACACTCAAGACCCAAGTAAAAGGGGAAGCCCCCAACAATCAACATTGAATATAGAGGGGAGACCTGAGCCCATAGATTATATGTTATGAAGGCTTTTTATAATATTGCAGAATACTTACAGTTACGTTTAAACTAGAAGCCAACAATCCCAAGATGAAGAGTTACCCATTCTACATTTTTCGTAGACGCGGAGCGCAAACGTAAATATTTCACCCATACCTACAAAATAAATAGGTCATCACATGCATTGGCGCCGTGACGTCACTGGCTCGCGACATTCTTTCCGCTTGACTACTGGATCTCTACACCAACACTTCTATCGCATTGCGCACATGCGATTTAACAATCCATGAACAGATCGGTAATATGGCGCAACGCGCCTGATTTACTCCTATCTCGGCAACTATACCGCGCGCAATGGCATCGAAGCTTCGCTTGCAGCGCTTACCTTACACGTGAACATGATCCGAGGATAAAGGCGTTAGGCAGGGAAATATCTGACGACTATGCGATAATAAGAGAAAAATACGGTACCGCATCTAATTTCAGTGTCTGAGGTTATCTTGCTAATACGTTTGGTGCTAGAGACTCCAAAGTATCCCATCGTCCTCGCCCACGGCCTCTTTGGCTTCGCTGAACTCCGTCTCTCTCCATACTTTCCAGCTGTCGAATACTGGCATGGCATTCGCGATGCCCTCACTGCCCAAGGCGCCACCGTCTTGACGCCTACTGTGCCTCCATCATCCTCTATTGCCGATCGCGCTACTGCTCTCCGCTCCGCCCTTGAAGCCCACGCTCCAATGCCTGAAGCCGTCACAATTGTCGCGCACAGCATGGGTGGTCTTGATGCCCGATATATGCTTTCGCACCTCACTCCGCTCCCAGTCCGCGTTGCGGCTGTGGTTACCGTTGCAACGCCGCACCGAGGAAGCGCATTTGCAGACTACCTACTTGATGAAGAAGTCTCGCCACTGCACCATTACTTGCCTCAACTTTATCAGACATTTGAAAAAGCTGGTCTCGGTACAGCAGCGTTCTCACAGTTGACGAGACGCTACATGGCTGAAGAGTTCAATCCGAGCACGCCAGATCAACCAGACGTACGCTACTTTTCGTACGGAGCGGCAGTAGAGCGGCCGGCGCTGCTGAGTCCATTTCGGCACCCGCACGCCATCATGACACAGGCCGAGGGACCCAACGATGGACTTGTCAGTGTGGAGAGCAGCCACTGGGGCACATACAAAGGCACGCTCCTTGGAGTGAGCCACTTGGATCTGATAAACTGGTCCAATCGTGTTGGTTGGACAGTCCGGGAGTGGATGGGAATCAAGAAGAATTTCAATGCTATTGCATTCTATCTTGACATAGCAGACATGTTAGCTAAAGAAGGTTACTGATACAGTATCCTCTGGTCAGCATCATGGCATGCATGAGTATTTTACAACACGCATTCCTAAACTCTTGATGGGTACACATGTAAAAGTAATTATCATAACACATGAAATCAGTAGCCGCCCAGCCCACTTCAGGTTAGGAATTCACGAGGCTGGAGTTTGGTTTTGGAACTGGATTTCAAGTAGATGATTATTGTTGATTGCTTCAAACGAGTAGGTATCAGTAGCATTAGAAGATAGAATACAGCCACCTTGCCGCGAACACTCGACGAGAACCCGCCCTCCAGCACATTTGTCCCACGAGATCCGGTGGTATGTAGGTATGTACAAAAGATTGCCAGTCAACTCTGCTATCCGCAACAGATTGCGTTGGCAGTTGACAAGCGAGGAATTGGTGAGGGACGTAACCGGCAACAGTTAGCTGGAATACGGGGTCACAGTCGGTCACCCGATGTGTCGCAGAAGGCACCTCGTCGTAACACCACGTCTACCTGAGGCTCATAATCCAAAGACGCTCATGACTATGCCTCAGGTCACGCTCCACTCTCCTTAACGTCGGCCTCATCCGCATCAAACGGCTTAGACGGTAGAGGCCTTGTTGGCCTTGCGAGCAATGGCCTTCCTGTAGAGGAAGAGGCTGAGAAGGCCAATAGCGACTATCCAAAGATTTAGCATTGTCACCAGACATCTTAGGTAAAAGTCATGACATACCAACGCCAACAATGCAGAAGACGACAATAACACCAGGCTCCTTGGCGGCCCAGTTTTGACGCTTGGCAAGCTGGTGGACGACCTCGTCGCGGGTCATGAGAGACTTGATGGCGGCCATTGTGTCTGGAGTGGAGAGATTGCTAAGGAAGACATGTTAGCAACCGAGTTTTCCTTGGCTCCGCGCCGCCTTAAAGCGGTCATAGGCAGACAAGACAGCCCACGCTTCGCAAATTCTCGCCCTCTTCCACTAAGCGACAATGTCGCACCAATTCAAAGGGTGATGCCAGCGATGTCGTTCAATTGAGCTGCATGGGAGCGAGACCAAAGCGATTCATCCAGGAAATGTTCTGACGGAATTCTTGGCAAATGTCACTGAAGACACTGGTGCCGGCATTTGCGCCAGGATTGCGACGATGTGCATGACTCCAGAACTGAGGAGACGGCCATTGCACAGAAATTGGCTTGACTATCGAACGTACAATGGGCCCGGAGGCGGACGAGAAGAGCGAAAGAGAAGAGCGAAAGAGGAGCAGCGTGACTGTGAGTAAGGAATTGACCTACCTTTGCGATCTTGAAGGGTGATGAAGAAGCAGCAAATGAGTCTGGTCGCGAAGGCGGGCTCTTCTATGGTTTTGTTGATCAGCTATCTGACACCAAAAGTCACCCAAGAGCTGTGAAAAGTGGGGAAAACAGCGTCACGACCCCGAACGAGGGAAAGGATTATGTACGTAAAATGGGTCCAGATCCCCGGCAACACCAGCTAAGAGAGGTCAAGGCGAGCGAGCAGGGTCTCTTTCAGTGGTTGCTTGGGTCCATGGTGTTAGTGGGTAACAAGCCCCAGGGGGGTGAGCATCGCATCGGGGTAGAGCAGTGAGGTGTGGTGCGACGGAAGACAGGCTTCGAGGAGCCCATGAGGTACCTATCCTATCTCGAGACGCTGAGGCTTTTTGTGCACTGTACAATACTACCAATGTCCAAGTACAGGATTTGGCGCCCCCCGAGTGCCCCGGATGGAGGTGGTGATGATAATACTCCAATCCAGAGACCGACCAGGGGGAGTGAAAACCAGACTGGGGCTGCGTTACAAAGTGGGACCGGACTTACAGAGCTGCTACCAGTAGCAACAAAACAAAAACAGAGCAATTGTCACTGACAAGGATGTAGATCAATTGGAATTTGCTGATATGGGTGTGTCTGAGTGGCCGAAAGAAGGGAGTTTTTGAGGTGCGAAAAGGAGAATGTAGGTACTTGTACCTAGGACGATGCTCGGGTGGACAAGAGAAGATTAGTAGATGAAAGACGAGATATTCCAATCTGTCTTTGGGAAGCTTCGCTGATACATAGTGAGAAAAGGTGAGGTAGGTAGGTACACCTATGACGACGCGAGTGTAGGCAATGGCAAGGGCTAGGTAAAGGAGCTGAAGTAGGTAGCGACTTCCCAACTTCCAACGAGGGATATTCCAGGTACCTCTTTCTCTATTACAGCTAGGTAAAAAAATCTACTAGGTAATTGATTGACTGTCCCTCATAGCAATCAATAATCGCTCACTCAATTGACTTTTTATCTCAATCGACCCAACCCATACCTCATTCCGAGGTAGCTTCAATGTCACCAGATTACAAAGACCCGATGCTCGTACCACTCAATGCTTGGTCAATTCCGCTCTCCACGAACGGGCCGCATATACAGGGACGCTAGTCCCGGTGCAAGGTACGAGCGGAGATACACGATGAGCCTGTACTGCTCAACATTGCCGCGGGAAAAGAGAGGGAAAAATTGCTGGAACACACCAACAAGTAAACAGCTCGCCTTGACCAATGCGCAACTCGGAACACGGCAACTGAGGAAACGGTGCGGTGAGATTGTCAATCACCCATGTGGGTCGAGGCTCTATACCACTTGCATCCATCCATTAATGGGTTTCACGGCCCACGAGGTAGGAAGCCAAAATGCCTGCAGCAAGCAAAGCTCGAGGTCTTGGATATCACAGTCTACGCACGGTACAGTGCTGCTTTTCCAGCAAGAACTTGCGCGAATTTATTTCTTCAATATAGGTAGACGATTGCCCATGGAAGGCTGTGAACTCCGTCCCTTCGGCTGCAACGGAATCGATTTAAACGGGTACCATGTCCATCTCACAGCAAGCCCATCTCTGGTCGGACAGGTATCATGCACGAGAGGTTGCGCGAAGTTTCCGAATAGCGAAATGACGACAAATCCAGTATCCAGCCTCGTGCCGTTTCTGGCCGGCTCTCGTAAAGGGTCGATTTGCCCTTCTACGTTGTTATTTTTCTTATTTTCAGCCTCTGTCTAATTACATGAGTTATGGAAGATGAGGCCTTGCCAACTTGATCAACAGCTCTGTCTCGGCAGCTCTTAAGTGGCCAATCAAACAAATCCGCAAAAGCTTAGCGCAGGCTGTTGTCTTCATTACTCTTATTGCATGAGCCATCGCCAAGCTTCCAAATATGCACCTATCGCCCTTAGAACATGCTTCAGGCCTTGTTGCTTCTTGTGATCATATCGCGAGAAATAATATCTTACCAGGCTCCGAACGGATAGGGCCTCGGGCACGCCGCCGCTCTACAAGGACTTCTCATTCACTCTCATTTTCACCTTGTTACTGGTACCTGGACCTGCTAGGTTCCATCCGAAGGGAAGATCCTCCAAAAAACAGCTCTCCACATCTTTTCCCCGAATCTCCACAGTTACATGCGACACTGTGCAAGCGAAAGCTTTGCCTTGACCTGACATGCAAGGATCCAGCGACCAAATCTGAAATCAAGCCTTATCGACCCAGTTTCAATGCCGGGAAGAAGCATGCATCCTTTGTTTCCGGTGCTATCTACGAACTTGCGGGCGACTGTCATTCAATAATCAACGGATCGGAGAAGATCTTGAGGCGAAAGAGGTTGTTAATACCAGGTCCCATGATTAGCATCTGTTACCATCCCCAAATAAAGTCTCATCCTGTTGACTTCTAACGACTCTGAAAAACGCAACATGGGTTTGCTGCTGCATGGCATGGGTCTACCAGCATCATGAGAGAGAGCTGGGCTGCCGGCTTGGCGTGGAAAGTGGAGAGTCAATATCCCATGGTTGGCCACTGAAAACATACGGATAGGTGCTACGACAAGCCTCGAAACTCTCTCGATGGACATCTCATCAGTTCTCTTGTCCATGTCCGACATGGTTTATTCACAGGCAGGATTGTGAGTTGGTACTCGTTGGATTTAGAAGTCAGAATTCCAGGCCCGGAGTTCGACTGATATCCCGGCTGGAAGTCACGGAGACGAGGGATAAAACGGCTATGCCTGCAAGGTTTCGCGCCTTTACTGCCGACTTGTGGCCGGGACATCTCGCTAACCAGGAGTTCACTCCAGCGCGACAACCGCTTGCCTTAGTAGTGCGATGAGGTCATAGGCCATTGGTGCGTAAACTTGAGGGAAAGCCTCTTTACGAAATCCTATCAGATTTTCTACGACTGTAAGTGAGAGCCACTTCACGGCAACGATTCGCTTCCCTGGGTCGAACTGAAAATCCTTAGCAGCCTGGAGAGGTTTTGCTATTACTGTTGTGTGAATACAGCTGTGGCTGGATAGGCAGAACTACACGCCTCGAAACACACACACATGTACAATGAGGCATCCCAGCGGCCGGGACCGAGCTTGGCCTGCAACCGCATAAGGAAATACTACAAACATCACGGCGGGCTAAGATATCGAGTTTGGAGAAACACGGATGCGGTCAAAGTGTCTGGGGGTTCGCCTTCTAGCCTTCCAGAAGCGAGAATGTTGCGAAATACCGACCCTGCGTACGGCGCCAGGCTAGGGACGAATCCGCGGAAGTATGGGGTGCGTAATTAGTTGTATACCTATCGTCACCAACGAACCCGACTCTGGGACTTCGCGTCGAGCAGCATCGAATGGGTTAAAATGGCTTTAGAGGAGGTAAGAAAAGTTAGGGCCTCTATCCTAAGCGATAAGTATTCAGGCAACTCTAGCTTAAGCTTAGGGACTTCTTTACTGTATTCATTTTAGCATCCTCTTCTCAAGTCTCAGGCAAGTTTTCCTGCTCCCCGAGGTAGCTCTATGGTGTCAGGCGCTGTTGAGGTCCCAATGTGTCATTCTGGAAGCGGTCAGTGTTTCCACTGTGTGATCGACACTTTCCTCTGGGGTTGACCAACATTGGGCACCGGAACTCCACGCGCATGTGGTTGTTCTCCCTAGTAAATCACGATAAAACTTGTAGATTAGTGGTCCTTGCGTTGATTTGGCGTGTTGTTTTCTGTGAGCGACTCCAGATCGGTGGTAGCGAATCTACAAATCTTCAATGCTCGCTTTGACGCTATTTGTAGCGCAGGCGTATTGATTTTCTGATATGCTTAGCTTTTGGTGATAACTAAGTACAAAGAAACAAGTTCTTATGAAGGTTTATACCTCTGTCAAATACGGTAAGCAGCACCTCTAGTTTATATACTACCTACATTTAAAAGCCCCAGGCTAGTGATCAGCGCGCAAGATGTTGTGCGAGATTGCCTCTTAAAGTCTCCCATCGACATGTAGGTATAGGGTAGCGAGTATGCTGTTTGGAGGACATGTTGCTCTATTCTTATGGGTCCGTCAACAGTAATACAGGACTAACAGCTGACCACGATAGAACCTAGGAGATGCAACATTTTGATCACTTAGCCTTGTCCCACATGTGTCTGATATCCTCGATAAGAGCCATAGAAGGTGATACAGCGGATTCGACGGTGTTGGCCCTTTCATAAGAACACTCCTCACTGCGCCATTTTCCTTTGCTTATTCTTTTTCTCTCTTTCAACAAGTAGATAGTCCAACATTGTTCGGGCGACTCGAATACACCCTTAGATCGTCGTCATTATTAATTGGACCCTGCTCGATAACCGTTCACTAATCATCCTAACCATTCTATTCCTGTCAGCACCCAATACTACACATACCTTAGGCCGAGACCTTGGGATATACAGCCAACCTATCTAGTACCTAACACCCACCACCCCCCTGGTCTGTCTGATCACAAGTTCAAGATTGAATAGTGATGACCGAGCGCCAAGTCAGTACCACGTATTCCCAATAACAACTGTTGAACGCACATGAGATGGCACCTTCGTGGGCGAAAGATTTACGGCGTCTCAACCGCAACAACTTCACGACTCTACGGACAGCGCCATGGGCTGAGATATCGGGATCACTGGGCGATCTTGGCACCTTGCTGCCTTTGATGATTGCCTTGGCCGCACAAGGATCCATCGATTTGGGAAGTACGCTGGTGTTTACGGGCTTGTTCAATATCCTCACTGGCGTATTCTATGGTATTCCTTTACCTGTCCAGCCCATGAAGGTAAGCATCCGAGCAACATATTCGTGTCAAATTACATTAGGGCTTACCTCATGTGTTACTGTATAGGCTATTGCCTCAGCAGTCATCCAAAATGCCTCTCCTATGGGTGTCGTCACGGCTGCAGGCCAATGGGTTGGCGCTGCCGTACTCATCATGAGTGTTACGGGCCTCCTGAAGGGGGTTGTCCGTGTTGTACCACTCCCAGTAGTAAAGGGTATTCAGTTGGGAGCAGGCCTCTCGTTGATCCTCGGCGCCGGATCTTCTCTGCTTCAGCCCCTGCACTGGGGCCATCCAGCTCTCGATAACTGCGTGTGGGCTTTGATCGCCTTCCTTGTTCTAATTGGCACACAAAACCTCTCCCGGTTCCCCTATGCTTTGATCTTCTTTCTACTCGCCATTTCATTCGCCTTTATACAGGTCGCTATTTCTCACGAGAGCCTCCCGTGGCTTTATGCTTGGCACCCTCGCTTTGTCATGCCGCACTGGGTCGGAAAGGGTGATTCGCCTGCCCTGTGGATGGCCATTGGACAACTGCCTCTGACCACGCTCAATTCTATCGTCGCCGTCAGTGCACTATCCCAGGATCTTCTACCTGAACTTCCTGCTCCCTCGGTGACATCCATCGGAATCAGCGTTGCGCTGATGAACTTGAGCAGCACCTGGTTCGGAAGTATGCCTGTCTGCCATGGTGCCGGGGGGTTAGCCGCCCAATATCGCTTCGGGGCTCGAAGCGGCTCCAGCATCATCGTACTGGGAGCTTTCAAGCTAGCACTGGGGCTTATGTTTGGCGAAACTCTCGTAGATCTCTTGAAGCACTACCCCAAGAGTCTTCTTGGCATCATGGTGATAGCAGCTGGTCTCGAGCTTGCTAAAGTGGGCAACAGTCTCAACCAAGGAGCCTCCGACTTATGGAACACGGCTGCAGGTCAGGGGCCCCGTCGACAACGCGATCTTTCAGATGATGAGCGTCTGGAGAGATGGACTGTCATGCTCATGACCACTGCTGGAATTCTCGCTTTCAGGAACGATGCTGTGGGGTTCTTTGCGGGCATGCTCTGCCATGGAGCGTATCGTCTTTCGGAACGATTGACAAAGCGATACTCGCACCGCGCATTTTCAACCGAGCATGAGGCCCTGCTTCACTAAATTTTGGCGCTTTCGCTTTATGCTACGAAGACCTTATGAATACGCATTTCGCATGGCGTTTTGTTCCTTCTCGGACGGTATGGCATCAGCTTTCCTCGGTATGAGAACATTAAAGGATAGTCTATATTGTAGAAACTATACCTATGCTAGTACCCAGTATCGAAAATGCCTCCGGAGTCTGTTATGTGGTGTTCGATCTGTTGGGCGTAGTTTGACTATAAATTGCTATACTATTCATGTTAGTTGATGATGAGCTTTGCTCTGAATATTTTGTGAAGTCGTGAGCCTCGACAGGCCTCTCGATATACTAGTCATGCGTTACAATTAATGACTATATAATTTAACTCTATACCTACAGTTTCTGAATGCAACTCGTTGGGTTGTCATTTTTAAATGTTGATACGTACTTCCGAGCGAAGGGGCCACGTTTCATCGTTCAATTGAATGGTTTTAAGAACACCGATTGATTCGGGATAGGAATTTCGCAATGCTCATCGAAATGCCTACCTATGTTCTGATAGCCTTAATACACTGAGCAACAGGGTAGGCTGGTTGCAGTAGAGGAAAACGCAGAAGGTTACATTACTGCCCCAACTAAATTGTCATATACAAAAATGAGAGTCCCACTGTACGATACAACATGATAGGTTGGCTAGAATTGGTAACCTTAAGTCTTTGAACACAATAACTAAACTACAAGCCACTCATAGGTACTAGGTAAGGACACAAAGTGGGTCTAGATCTGAGTGACATTGAATATGTACATTTTTTATTATTGAGGATTCGGCAAAATGAATAAGATCGCCTTTTGTTTACCCAGGTACGAAAATTGAAGCATTCCATTATAGGTACCTTAGTGCCCAGAGATCTCTAGTATGGTTCCGAACAGTAAGGATAATTCCTACAACTCAGGTACTAGGTACCTATGAAGGTACCAAGGTGGCCGACAGCGCGGGGAAAGAACTCACGTACCACCATGTACGTGTATGTACCTCACTCAAGGGAGTACGCAGTAAGGTCTTTCTTTGCCTGAGGTCACGCTTCCTTATCAGACTCATCTGCCTTACAAAGGTAGTTTTCGTCTTTCTCTGCCTGCCTTTTGTTCAAACAATATCGAAACTGGCGCCTTCAATCCTTTACAAAAGTAAATGCCTGGGAAAGTGCAACCCAACAAGGTCATATTCGTGATTGCGACTTCCTGATTGCCCAAAGTGTACTAGCGGCGCAAAACATCGCGGTCAACCGCCAATCTAGCAAGTAAGAGGAGACTCGGGGTCCGTGAGGAAAGGAAGCCCCTCAGCTGACCTATCAAAACGTGCAGCCTCGCCCGCCCTGACCATCTCAGTTATCGCGGCTCAAAGGACCCAGAAAGCCTCGCCCGCTTGAACCTTTTATTTTCCCCGTCTCCAGCCAACGGCGATACCTTCTGGATTACACCCTGAGGTGAGGGCGAAGTGACGAAGGAGCTGGTCGTACGAGCAGCGATGACTTCGTCCATTGCTGGCCTGAATGGCCTGCAGAACAGCCTGGGTGCCGACAAAGATACCCAGGCTGTCGCATCTAGGACCGTGACAACGACATCAACAGAAACAGAAACAGAAACAAGAACACAAGCACAAACACACGCTGCGTCCTCACCAGCTGCGACGCCATCAAATGTGACCACCACCCCATCTGCGACAAAGATAAACGCGACTTTGCATTCACCGACGAGCAACGACGAAAACCGCGATTCAAAAGTTGCTGACTCGGCACCGGCCAAACTCCCAGCGCCTTCTGCTTCTGCTTCTGCTTCTGCTTCTGCCCCAACTCAAACTTGGAGCTCAAATTCTAACGGAAACTCTGCTGAGATTTCTTCCTCCTCGACTATGGCCAAGACTGCCAACCCTTCAAACTCAACTTCCACATCCACTCCCGCGCCTCCCTCGACTGCCATCGTCCCAACTGCATCTGCTCTTCCTCCAACAGTCGCATTGAATCATTCGCCCGAAGAACCTTCGGCTGCTCTTGCACCAAAGGCCGCAACCCCTAACCAAGAATCAGCATCTTCTGCCCCAGCGAAAGTGTCAGACTCTCGACCTTCACCATCTACGCCGGCCTCGACTCACGGCGTCCCGAACGCTCCTCCCACAGCTGCTAATACTACCACATCAACATCACAGCAACATCCGGAGATGCCATCTGATACCGCGGCCTCGGTCCATGTGAATGTTAACTCTGGTGATCACACCATGCTTGACGCCTCAACCCCTCGCGATGCGGCTGCAACATTAAATGTTGATCAAGCTCAACAATCTACACCCTTGCAGCTACAGATGCAGACCGACAACTTGGGAGAACAGTTTGCGCCGTCGACTCCTTATGCTGCAACATCGATGCCTACCATCAACCAGCACGCTTACATGATGATGGCACTGGCTACAATGTCAGGGGCCGCCACAGCCATGTCACCACCTCCCACAGTCACACCAGCTCAAGTCACTTTGCCTAACCCGTTAGACGAGTCTTTCCAAGGCATTGCCCCGACAAATTCGACGCGCCCAACAGATTCTCACAAGGCCCTTGAATCCTTTGCACGTATTGAATTTGCCGACAGTGTGTTTCAGATGACCACCTATGCTGTCATAATTGGACGAGATCAGCGTGCATTGGAGCAGGCACGCCGTGACGAAAGACGTGCCGAAGAGTATCGGCGACGTACTGAAGAGAACGTACACCTAGGTCTCCCACCACCTTCCCCGATACGCCCAGATCGAAGCAAGTTCAGCAAATCCTATGTCAGTGAGGAGGGAGGCATGCTGGGTCCCGAATCAGATACTGGGGAAAACCCGCGGCCTACAAAAAGGCGTAAGACGAGTACACAGGGGTCATCACAGCACGACTTGGATGAAGCTGCTGCACAAGCTCAGGAAAACATGATTTCTAACCGACAATATGTTTCTCATACGCCTGGCGCCGCAGCAGTTGATTTGGGCTCTCTGCGTCCCTCGCCGTACCATGTTCCGTTCATTGGTATTCACTCACCAGGTCCAAATATTGCCTCGAAGACGAAAGCAATTTCCCGGGAGCATTTGAAAATCGCATACAATCAAGACATGGGTGTCTTCGAAGCTATACCCCTTCACAAGAATGGGTTCTTTTGTGAGGATGTGCACTACAATCGTGAAAAGCTCGTCCTGCGATGCGGCGATCGATTGCAGATAAAAGACGTCGACTTCCGGTTTCTCATCAATGGAGTTGAGAGGGGCCGAACGGGTGCCGAGGAGGATATCGAGGAAGAACCCGCCATGGCCCTTAAAAAGCGACACGCCCAAGGCGGAAAAGAGATGAGTTTCGATTTTGAGTCTGCACATGGTAACGGCGATATTCAGGACACGAGCGATGAATTGTCTGATGTGGCCAGCCCACCTGAGTCTCCCGACTTTGGCGACGGCGATGAAGATGATGCTGAGGCTGAAGGAGAAGCAGAAGCCGAGCAGCCAGCAGCCATCCAAACATTGGAGACAGTCCAAGAAAAGGAGGCCAAGCCTGAAGCTGAGATGGAAGACGAGGCAGATGGTGAAATGGATGCAGAAATGGATGCAGAAATGGACATGGACATGGATATGGACATGGACATCGATGACATGACAATTGCAGGGGCAGAATCCGGATTGAAGCAGGATGGCATGCTTGATCCGCATCAAGGACATTTGATGCCTCAAGTACCCAAAAAGAGGGGACCTGGCAGGCCACCCAAGAATGGCATTATGTCAAAACGGGAGCAGCGGCTGCTGAAGAAGCAACAGCAAGAGATGGCCAAGAAGACCTTGCCGCAGGCACCTCCAGTAGAGCCGCCGATCAAACGTAAAGTCGGACGGCCCCGAAAACATCCTTTACCGGAAGGATCCTCGGAGAGACCAGAAAAACGCAAGTACAAACCTCGCAAGCCTCGGGAGGACGGTGCTGAAGGTTCAGATGCAGAGAGGCGAGCAAGAGAGAAGAAGGAAAAAAAGACTCGCCCAAAATCTCCTCCCTTGGAGCTCAAGATCGAGGACTACACCGAAGAACAGCTCCAAAAGCCAAACAAGAACTATGGTGTGCTTATCGACGAAACGCTTACCGCGGCTGGACCGGACGGTCTTACGCTCAAACAGATATACAAGCGCATTTGTCAGAGATACCCCTGGTTCTACTTCCATACAGAAACGAAAGGTTGGGAAAGCAGTGTGCGCCATAATCTTATTGGAAATGAGGCTTTCAGAAAAGATGAGACTACGAACCTTTGGTCTCGTGTTCCAGGTGTCGAACTCGATGCTGGAAAGAAGAGAAAGGCATCGTCACCAGATCGTGCAGCAGCACACGCGTATGGTCAATATCCAGCCCCGTATGCCTATAATGCCCAACATATGGCACCTGGAGCTACTGGCTACCCCCCTGGCCAAGCACCTCCTGGTTATCATATGCCAACATATGCGGCACAGCAGACGCAGCCAGGGCGGCCACCGCAGCCATATGGTGCGTCTGCATCACCACCAACGCCTGGTCAACCAGCTCCAGTAGCGGTGGCATCACAACCGCCGGCACCAGCACAGCTACCACCAGGTTACGGACCTCCGCCAGCCCCTGCGCGCCCACAGCTTGGGGTGCCCCCGCCGGGTACCTACAGCTCCCCATACGCACCACGGCCACCACCACCAGCAAACACATCGATCAAGAGTGAGGAAGGGCACGCCAATGTCACAGCTGTTCCTGCTGGTGCACCCCTTGCGCAGCAGCAGCAGCAGCACCATCCCCACCCCTCAGTGCCTCTGACTGCTGCTGCGAAGACTGTGCCTGGAACAGGACCGCCACAGACGCAACAACAGCCTGCCACTCCTGTGAACCGCACCCCATCGGTTTCAGCAGCGTCTCCCACAGCCCGCTATGCCATCGAGCCCAAGTTGCTCGCTGCGGTTGTCAAGCTGAAAAGTGGCCTGATCGAAAACCTTAAGAAGGCTCGTAACCCCAAAGCCGAAGGGATTGTCATGTCAGCACTCAATCGCTGCATCGGCCTTAAAAAAGAGGCGACCGAGAACGACAAAATGGAGACGATTTGCATGAAAGGAATCCGCCAGGTTGTTGATGCCTACATGAAATCAAAGAGTCCCACACCTGGACCCGCCTCTTCTGGCTCCCCTTCTGCTGCCGAGACGATGCCTTTCTTTGATGCCAAAGTCCTGGCGTCCATTAATGGCTTCAAGGATGTCTCGGTCAAAGCTCTCAACCCTAAGCTTGGCGAAGCCAAAGCGGAGGCTGTCACGCTGTCCGCTATTGACCGAGTTTTAGGCATAGCTGACGCTAGCATTGTTCCACCACCCGGTGAAGGTGAGGCTGTTGGCAACTTCGAAGGGATTGAGCTGCACCTCATGAAATCCATTCGGCAGCTACTGACGGGTATGAACCAGAAGGTTTGAGACCGTGGTTGGATGTTGCTGTTACAGTCACCGAGCTGTCACCTCTGGATTGACCAGAGTCAAGTTCAAGGATATCGCGAGGATTAGAAAGAGGTAGTGGAATACTAGAGTAAGGTACAATGCTTTTCATGGCGTTTGGATGGTCTAACGACGGATACGACCCAGGGGCGCTGGACTTATTTTACCAAGACTATGACGTCCCAAAGCAAAGGACCCTTTATGCTTTAGGGCATTCTTTTCATGATAGGGTCTCATGTCGAGCCAAGAAGCTTGATCCAAAAAGGTACATGGAGTTTCTTGTTGGGGCCATCGATGCCCCTTTCTTCTCTTGTCTCATATACCTCTAGAGCAAGCGATCGTCTTATCCAATTCGATATTCATGTAACATTTTTCTGCATTCAACCCATCCGCGTGAGACTATGTGAACCTCAGAGCTTAACTGCACGTGCCCCCCATCTCAATCCGGATTCTCTGCTCAACAGAAATCATCCGTGCGGTCCAGGTGGCTCTCGATTGCAATAGGTTTGTGTCACTCAAATAAAAAGATTTTTGGTCACATGGCGAGCACAAGAAAAACAAGATTTTAAGCCACCAGCGCGTACGCCGTCCAGAGGGACGCTCATTTTCTCCAGCTCAGCAAATCATCCTTAAGCCTTCATGTTTGTAAAAATGCCAGTAACAAAAGCCGTGCTCATCATCATTGTCTCTTGTAACATGACATTCTTGTTCGTTCTTGTTCGCCAGTCTCGGCCCGTGCATATCCACTACCAAAGGGATGAGCTGAGATTCTCCTCCACTTGCCATTGCATTGCATTCCATCCACGTCTGTTTGTTTCATCACCATATCTTATTGAGATTTCCAGTTTTCCCCTGCGCCGGAGGTATCAAGTAAAAAGAAAAGGATTAAGCTTCTATATGAGAAGGGGGGTAGGAAAATGTGTAAGGGAAGGTTTGTTAAGGGAAAGACCAGATACGCCTCACACCAATTAAAAGAAAATTGTAAGCAATGTCGTGTGCATGACATCGATCAAGCTGTCTGTGGGTTCTCTTGCTCTTTCTCGGACTCAAGGTTTGACTTGGCTTCTTCAGCCTTTTGACCCGCGAGTTTGTCGACGCCAGAAACACCACTGTCAGCTTCGTCGTATGATATTCCCAAGCCGTTGGCTTCCTTTCGGGCCGTGCCGGCGTCCTCTTCGGTCCCTTCGTCGAGGTTCATCAGAGCCGGTGGGCGATGACGCATCTGCTTGGCTTTAGAAAGAGAAATTGTCTTTTGCTGGTACGTCGTAGTAATGGGCTTCGTATCATCTCGATCAATTGTCGCCTTCATTAAGGCCGCCATCCATAGACGGCCTTGCTTTAAATTGGGAACAGCGAAGTAGTGAACGGTTGGCTTTGTGAAGTTCACAGCCCTGGACAGACCAGCTCGGGGAGGAACCAGCTTGAAGATGAAGATAGAGTCATCTCCCTTCTCCAAGTCATCATCGCCATTCTGGGATGCGGGCATTGACTGACCTCCAAGGCTTGTGATCGTAGCATGAAGACCTGTAAGTTTTTCATTGTCTGCTGGTAGAACTCGATGAAACGAGATATCGATAAGTCCCTTTTCCTGGTCGTCATCTTCTGAGTAATAATATGCCAGCCGCCGGCCCTTGAGAACAAAGAAACGAGGCTTCCAGGTTGTCATGAGGTTGGAACTCTTCTTCCTCATCCAACCACTATAATCGGCATCTTTGCTTGCTTCTTTTGGCGAAATTTTGAGCAGCCCACGGGTGTATGCGCTCGTTTCTTTCTTGCCCTTCTTGCCAGCCTTCTTGTTGACCTGGGTTACAGGAGTACTGGGACTCTTGGCAGTGTCAGGCGATTCAAGGTCGAAACTTGCTCCACCCGATGGAGTTGTCGAGCCGGTTCGCGCAGGTGAGTCGACCAAGAAGTCTTTGTTCGTTGAGTCCGTTGGAGTTGACGCCTTCGATCGATCAAGGCTAAGGTTATCAGATATGGCCCGCATACCCTTTCCTCCAGCCAGGGCAATGGGTTTGTTGACCATTGACGACAGCCAGTCCGAGTTGAAACCTTGATGTCTCGATGACATAGGCGAGGCGGTTGAGCGAGCGGAACTGACCGAAGTGTCCAGTTTGGTGACGGTAGGTGAAGGAACGTCATTGGGTGGTGGCATGTTCATCGTTGATTCCGAAGCGGCTGACGCAGTTCTCCTATGAGCGCCAGACTGAATACCGTAGTACTTTTGAGCTGCTGACGAGATACCCCCTTCCGCAATAGACCCCACGCTACCGAATCTTGACTGTCGTGCCATAGCTGTGGCGCTTCTAACCCTTTGCTCTTCGGCATAGCTCGACTTTCTCGATTCAGCATTGCTGTCGCGCTTTCGCAACAAGTTTCTTTTCCTCCCATCCACCTCTGTTCCAGAGAAGTAACCCCGATCGGCGTCGACACCAGAATCCTGTGCTTCTGCTCCCGATGGGCTAAGCAAATCCTGAAGGCCAGTTGAAGAAAGGGGTCGTTGGGGTGGTTGCGAATAAGCGTTGCCTAGTGTCCAATTTCTGTCAAATGATGGCTGCTTTTTATGGGCAGTCTCGCTTCCGGGGAAAGTACCCGACGTCGCGATCCTGGGAACGGGAACGGCTGGGCTTGCCGTCGCAGGGCCAGCCGGGCGAAAGTCAGTTGACGAAGAGTGTCGACGCGAATGGTTCAATTCCCTGATCGATGCCGCGGATGGCCGCTTGATATGACTAGCGCGGTTAGAGCTCTCTTGCGCATGAGATCCTCCAAATGTTGGAGATGCCTTCGGCGTATTCTGTGATAAGGAGAGTCGCCTCGTCTGAATAGAAGTGGGCCGATTGGTTAGGGTGTTTGCTCGGCTCCGAGACCTACGGCCTTCTTCTGAACCATCGTTTCCAAAGGTTTGCGTCGTACGCCGTGTCTCCGAGCCTTGATTACTCACTTCATCCTGAAGTGCCTTGATCTTGTGCCAAGTCTTGAGGCGCCGGCCAACAGACCCGAGATCGAACGCCTTGATGAACAGTGAGCTCTGATCCATACCGAGAATAACCTCGCCGGATATCTCTTGGTCTCTGAAAACCTCGCAGTGGTGCTTTTCGACTCCCGATGTAAAAAGATATTCGGCAACATCATCGGGAGACCACGATTCGACTTCGTCTCGCGTATGAAAACCCTCCTCTTCTTCGTCAGTCTCTTCACCTTGAATGTACGATGCTCGCTGGTCGGGGTGGGTACTGCTGTATTCGCTTCCAGAATCGTTCGCTATCGCTCGGAGTCCGCCGTTGCTCGCTGGTGATCGTAAATCGGTAATGTGCTCGTCAATAACAGTGAGCGTTTCATGCAAGACAGGGCTGTCCTGATTCTGAGTCGTTAGTTGGCTCAAGGCGGGCAACACAGGTGGCTCGCTCGGCACCAGTGAGGGCTCGGATTTGACGTTGTTGAGAGGTAATGTCACAAGGTTCCTATTTTGTGGTTGCTGCAACTCGTTTTCTTCTTTGGTACCTGTATCAGCGCTCGAGTCCCAAGCCTGTTCTTGCTGAGCAGTCTGGGCCTTTGAAGCACTGAAAGTGCTTGTGGGAATATTTCTTGGGGCTGGCCTAGTGTAAACTGCCAAGTGTCATTCAATGTTCTCGCCGTGGGGTATATAATAACGTTTTAAGCACCAACCTTCAGGAAAGAGCCCATTGTTGTTGTTGACCAGATGACGGCCAAGGAACCATCCATCACCAAACTCGTCGTCTCGTTCTATGAGTTCAACTCGGTCTCCCTTCGCAAGACTGAGTTCATCGGAGCTTCGAGCCTGGAAATCATCTGCAGGGTTGAGAAACGAAATCAGTATCAGAGGATACTATAGACAAAGAACGGAAGCCAGAGGATGAACATACGTATCACAATCAAGGTGTCGCCAACTTCTGGCTTGGGCGACCCTTCATTGGCGCCTCGTGAGGCCATGATGAGATGAAGCGATGCGCTGGTGATGCTTGAGGCGATTGCGTTGATGTCGGACGTTTGAGGCCGTGCAGGGAGGAATGGAGTGGCAGTTTAAGAGCGGTTGGAAACTCTGCGGAACCTGACGGTGGCGCGGGACCGAGCCTGATAGTTACAGCGGGTAGCCAGCCAAGAGAGAGAGGCTTGTCTGTAGCGTAAAGGGAAACAGAACGATATCTGACTTGTACGCCATCCACCGAACCAATACTCCGTCGCCGTATTGCCAGAGCTGGGTTCGGTCGGTTCAACTCTCCACAGCGAAAGAGCTGGAGATGATGCGTAAGTTGGGTATAATAGCTTGAGGAGACACCAAGCCAGGACGTGGCTGATGTGGTGCGCTATGATAGTGCGCTCGAGTGGTGCGCTAAGGCACGAATGCTTTGCTGAGGTGGAGCAGTTGTCGTGGTTGGGGAAGTGCGTGGTCCCTGGACAAGGCGAGATGCCTAGGTATCTTAGCGTGGAAGGCTGCGATTGGTGCGACCCAGCAAGGGGAGGTTTTTTTTTCTCATGGAGGTGATGAAAAGACTTGGGCAAGTTTATTGTATCTTGCCAGGTCTTTAGATCAGTTTATTTTGGCACCCTGATTCTAGCTCCCTGGGGGCCAGGTCACAGCACGCACGGCCGATCATATCAAAAACGCCCGAAGACTCAAGGTTGTTTATTGTTAAAATAGTCGATCAAGTAGGCGAGAAGATGCCGGTAATTAGTGGTTCGAAAGAAGCAGAATGGGTGATGGGATAGGATTTAACTTGCTGGTGGAAGTAGTAAACACTTTATTCCATACAGGGAGTGTATCGACCCCTCCAGGCCAATCCAGTCCTGGGCCTCCAGGATTGGGTGATGCGGTCGAGTCTTTACAGATACTATTTTAGGATATCGCGGAAGCCACCCAAAGCGGGCTCGACATGAGCGGGAGCAGGTTATCGTTGTCTTGACTTTGTATATTGCGTTAATGGCTTTGAGCAGGAGGTCTCTTCCTTTAGCAGCGATCACCCAATGTGACGGATAGCCCAACTAGTAGGTGAGATAGATAAGATTATTGAAGAATGAAGTGATTGTACACAGGTCGCGAATGCTGGCGGTGCAGCAAGCTGGTGATAATGCAAGGTCAGGGCCAGCTCTCAAGTCGGACAATGCAAACAAATATGGCTGAATATTGAGCTTATTGCGTTGACCGGCAGTCAAGAGTACGGGCATTGTAGAGTCACCAGACTTGTTGAATACCTCAGACATATGGAATGGGGCATGGGAGGAACTGTTTCCATCTGTTGACAGTACCTTAGTATATATGACCTGACTACTTATGTATTGTGTCATACGGTGCTCACTAGTGGCCCTAGATTCAAGATGGAAATGATGAGGGCTATATGGCTCTTAAGAAAAGGAAGGAATGCCATCGTGACTTAGCACTCTGTAGTTATCGTGCAATCAAAGATCCTGGCGCAATAATAAACTGACTGTTGTTTATTGGTATTCAAATCAGGTACTCAGGCCCCATTGATACCCATGTCAAGCTGAATTACAACCATGGGTGAGAACGGATACCTTTGAGGATAAGCCAAAGCCAACCTTGGCATGTACTTGCTATGACAACTTACAGGGTTGTTTGATCGGTCTTATATTCTATACTAACGTTAGCATGATCGCGGCTCTCCGGAATCGTGGTAGGGGCCTACTTTTATATGAGCAGAAGGTTTGTAACAAACGGAAATTACAGTGTTTCTCGAACTCACGGGGCTTTGGTTATCGACCAGCCAACCTACATCCGGTCACTTGCCATTCATGTAAGGAAATGAGGCAGGGTGCAGGTCGTGTAACATATAAGTTTTCAAACTAATACAGTTTGTGCACAACAAGACTTTTGGCTGGTCGAAGCAAAAGGCAACATAAGTCGTCGTCGTCGTCGTCGTCTGGTGAGAAAAAGAATTCCACACGGTGCGCATAAGCCAACGATTCGAGGTAAATAATCTAACCGATGGCGAATCCAATGTTTTGCTGTACGATAATGGACAAATCCATCCTACTACATACCTAGTACGTAGGACCTTATTAAGTTAGTTCACCAGAGTTTAAATAAACGAGAACCCAGTCAACGCCAACGTCAATGCCAAGATCACATCACATTCTCCCCGCTCTCTCACTTTTTTTCTGGCAAAAAAGAACCTAGGGTCCATTAGTACCTAGAGGTAGTTGCGCTTAATCACATAACATGATTTTGCCAAGCAACTGTCTGAGCCAACATTGCGGTAGCCTAAATTCAGATTTGGTCATTTAAAAGGGGGAGCATCTCGACAAGAAAGAGAGCGTTCAAAGGTGCAGATGTCGATAAATTTATTTTGGAACAAGTTGGTTCATGCTGTAGGCCTGAGACATGCAGGCGCAACTGTGAACATACTTTTAGGTACCTACCTAGGTTAGTAGGTATAGGTACTATCACCGGAGAGGAGCATTTTTGGATATCAGATAGTGAACAGAAAAGACTGTTGTGGTTATTTTTGATCAAATAATATCATGGATATTAGCCTAATGTGGCAGAATGTTGAGGATAGTAAAATAACTTAGACAATCTTTCCTCCCTATAACATATATCCAAAAATCCCTCCTCCCGCGATGGTAGAGACTTCCACTAAACATGATAATAGGTACTAAGGTAGGTGCCTACTAACCTATCAGCCACTTGAGAACTTGAATATCGGCTCACTGCAGCTACGTCCTCAGACTGCAAGATGTAGGTGGGTAAGTACTTTGCTCCCCCCCCCCCTCCCCCCCCCCCCCATTTCTTTGTTTGCGTTTGTTTGTTTGTTGGTAGCTGAAGCCTTCCTTCGTAAGGTCGGTTGGCGCCACCCAAGGTACCTACCGACCTACCTACTAACGTACCTTACCTAGGTAGGTATTTTCCTTTGTTCGATAATATTTCTGCCATGGAAGGCTCGACTGCCTGCGCTTGCACCTTTCCCATTAGCAACTTATCGAACTTGGGCTACTACCTACCTAATTGTTGGCGAGGATGCCACAGGGTTTCTCCACTTGCCTCCAACCAACAATATTCACACATCCCCCATCCATCCAGCTTTCCAACCATCTATTTACCTGCCTACGCACACCCAACCCTCTGATAAGTCTGTTGCTCTTGATATCGACCTTCCTTCGACCTCAAATTTCTTCCACCGCAGGCTGTGCTATTGGGTTGATTTTGCTCGTCGAGCTGCGTTGACAATATCGCTGTTTGTCGTGTCTTGACCTCACTCACCTCAACCTCTTCGCTCTCGATGTTGATTCACGACCCTCGCTGCCTTGATCGTGCGAATTCACTTCGCTGAAACATGATTGACTTTGCGGCACTCTACTTCAAAAAGCGGCGACGTTGAATGAGGCATGATTTCAAGTAGTTTTCCGCGCCCAGGTTTCGCAGCAACTCTATATCGTGACCCAGATCTTCATACAAAATGACACCATACATCTGTGAAATGCCACATACCTCGAAGTCGAATCAGTCACGGGCTATCCCTTCACCCGATGCTCAACAGATCGCTTCCTCCAACCAAACTGTCAATTTCCTCCTTGGTGGTCGCGCTCGCTCATGGATGACAGGGGACCCATCCGCAACAACCAACCCTACTAGACTTGCTCCAGTAGCCTCCAGTAATTCCCGGCAACGGAACAAAAAGAGAAAGGTGTCTGACGCTGCTCCCCTAACCCAGGATGACAATGACATACATCGCGATAATCACCTGACCGAGCAATCATTCGAACAACAACCAGGTGCCGGAGAACCAGCAAGGTATATGATCTTCCCCTAACCAAAGAACCCTTCCCATCCTCTCAGGCATGTTGTTTTGCCAAGCAACAGACCCTCGGCTGCGTCTCGTAGCCTTGCATCTCCTTCTAGGATTCGCACTATCGCCACCATCGTTGACGTTGCTTACATTTTCCTACATTTCTGACTCGGTTTCATAGAGCTTCGACCGTCCTACCCTCTCCGGCGCTGACCGACGCACCGAGCCCGAATGTCTCGAATCAAACCGACTGCACTAATCCCGATCCAAGCGCTCACGTAGGAAGCGCAGGGCCCGGGGGGCCAGTCTCTGATAGTAACATGAACCAAGGCGACTCGACACACGTCGCGACTAAAACCAGCTACCCAAGCTCCACGGCCGCCATCTCCCTGCAGCCCAGGACTTCTATGCCACAGCAAAACTACGTCACTCAAGCGACAATTCAACCTACGGCGACAGGTCCTACGTTGGCTGATCAAGCTCCTCAGGCAACAGCCTCGCCGCTTTCCCACATAGAAATACGCCCTCAAAATCCAGGGGCGCCTCTAGAAACGAACTCGAGGCAGCATATAAGACCACCCACTGCTATTGATCATCAAGCAAAGCGCCCGCGGGTCCAAGAAGCAACAAATCCGGGGAATTCCAGAGACCGAAATATCTGTCTAAAATGGTCCAGCTCGATCGACATCCGCATGGCACAAGCTGCCCATGCCGGGCTCCTGAATGAAACAGTTGAGAAACCGCGATACAGGATCTTGGCGGAAGCGTGCGAAAACGAGGATTTCTTCTACATTGCTTTTCACCAGGCACTTTGTGCTTGGTCCTTAAACAGAGGGCCGATTCATGCGCTCTTCCATGGATTAGTGCAGCCAAACCTGCTGGATGCTGCCTTTGACGTAGCACAAACCATTCTTAGGAAGAATGAACATATGTCCCATGCACATTTGCAATGGTTTGCCAACTTTCCCAGTACCATCGCCGAGTTCTCAAGGGTTTTCCCCAATACAGAAGCGGCCAGAGACATTTCTGCATTTCTCATCCAGCTGGCAACAATCTGGCATTCGCTCTCACAAAATGTTCAGGCACGAAAGTATCCTTTGCTCGCATCCGAGCTAACATTCGTCCTACGCTGCCGAGCTAAGGGTCTACAGTCTATGCTGTTCACTATGAGCCGCAGGAGCCTTGGCGTAAATGACGGTCCTGTGGCAGCTGCGATGAACGCCATTTTTGATCAGGATAGGGTAGATGAAGTTGCATACGAGGCTCGCGGTGAGCCCCCTGAAACCCTCAAACGCGCCAGGGAGGCAATTGCGATGAAATATCGGGATCTCGTTATTTCGGCGGCGCAACGAGCAACATCCAGTACGTTTCCCCAGACTTCGCTTTCTGTTTTGACAAACTACTCACCCTTGCGGCCAAAAGATGCAGGCTCGAGTGCTCATATAGCTGCACAACGTGGACATCAATCGCTGCCGCCTACAACAACTAACCCATCTTATCCCGTGCATACTGCACCAGCTTCATCTCCTCCTCTCCCCTCTCATTTCGATGCATTCGCTGTTAGACCTTCAGTAGGCGACCCAAGGGTGGTAAGCCCGAGGTCTGTTAATAACCACCCGCCTTCGACAGGCAACAGTGTCAGCGGGATTCATGGACCGCGACGACCGAATCACCTCCACATACAAACTGATACTGCAACATCGTCGCCTCATTTTGCCACTGCCTACCAGTCTCCCCAGTTACCACAGCATCCAATACCCAGGTCATCAAGCGCTGGGTCGCTCCCGATACTACCAAACCGCGAATCTCCTGTTACGACTAACACTCCCGTCATTCCATCGAATGGCCCATCACGAACAGCTATTTTACCGCCGAATAATCCTCTATTACAACGACGAGCAGCCTCGTTTGCGCATCCATCCCAGACGCTTTCTACCCCTTACGGGACATACACCGAAAACCAAGCACCGCAACATCAACTGGCAGGAACACCGCAAGTCTCGAGTCCAGTTTCGCAGATGAGCCCATATCACCATGGCCAGCCTGTGCAGTCCCCGCAGTTTCATATGGCATACAATCAATTAAACCCGCCTCGCAGGGCATCTACATCGCAATATACCATGATGCCAGCTCCGCCAGCTCATGTTTATTCCGCTCAGCCGATTGGGCCACGAAATCCAGCATACCAAGTGCCAGTTGCTAGCTATCCTCATTCACTGGCTGGGCCCGTCCAGCAAATACCGGAAACCGACTATCCAGCTAGCCCGTATGGCTATGGCTCACTTCAGGTTGGGTTGCAGCATGTCGGTGTACGTAGTCCCAGGCGTGTTCCCTTGAATCCTGGCAAAATTCGACATTATCAATTCGTCAGACAGCTAGTATACCAACCTCTAGCCCTTGAGCCTCAAAGGGGACTGCGGTCTTTGTCTTTCAGCGTGACAAAAGATCAGATACAAAAGTTAGCAAAGAAAATCGAGAGCATTGGTCTTCCATTTTGCTACTATTCCGAGGGCTCTCGTCGTTACCGGCTACGTATGATTGTGCAGCCTGAATCACAAGCTGAACCATCGGAGTCAGATTGGGTGATGTCTGGAACATGCTGGCCTAGCCATATTTTTTTTGACCTGAATTCGAAGTCCCTTGAGCTGCGACGAAAACAACATTTTCATAAAGATCAACCGTTGGAGTTGACAGATTTCTTAGTTGAGGGCGAGAACAAGATGACCATCAGCTATCCCGCTGTTGAACAGAATTCCAAGCCGGGATATAAGCATTTTATGGCGATTGAGATTGTGGAGACAATGAGCCATGGGGCGATTACCGACCTTATACAATCGCGGCACTTCCCAGCAGAGGAAACGAGGTATAAGATAATACGTCGCTTGCGTCCCTCGGATTCAGATGACATCATCGTCCAGGACGAGACTCTGCCAATCTCCTTGGCAGACCCTTTCAGTAAGCAGAGGGTTGCGGTTCCTGTCAGGGGCGGCCAATGCAAGCACTTGGAATGTTTTGATCTAGAAACGTTCTTGGGGACCAGAAGCGGAAAAGAGCCTCAAAAAGGAGGCGGCCCGCAGCAACAGGGGGAAGAACCTTCGTTGGTGGACAGATGGGGTTGTCCAATATGTGGACTCGATGCACGTCCAATCAGTCTCTTGGTGGATGATTATCTTGCGGCAGTCAGGCGCTCGCTGATCAGCAATGGCGACACTCGGACAAGAAACATCAAAGTGGCTCCTGACGGTGCGTGGTCTGCAGTATGGGAGCCGGAGGAGTCTGACGACGATTCACCAGCACCACAGCCTAAAGGTTCGGTTAATGGGCATGCTAGCAGGCTATCAAGGCCACCCCCGACACCAGTCATTGACATATCGGATGATGAGTAGAATCTTTGGGGGTTCTTGGAGGGAAAGGGATAATTTGGGGGTTTCGTTCCTGTTGGTGGCGTTCTGGAAACAAGTGCTATCAGCATCCTAGCAAGATTGCTTTTTGAAAATAGATACCTCTTTGTTGGGAGGGGACTAGGTCTGGCCACAACAATCCAGAGCTGGATGGTTAGGGAGGGCACTCATCGATAAAGGCGAGAGGCGCACTTATTTGCTCATTATATATATCTCTGCGTGTATATGAAATTGAGTAAGATTACCATTCGATTCAAGCGCTTCGCAGATGGAGCATAAATCTCCTTCGCGCCATTCTTCCCTAACAGAAATGATGATATGGGACTTTGTGAAAATGGTTAACTCTACCTCTAACACCAAATGATACCATACGAAGTATGAGAACTCTGACTATCCCGCCGGAGCATTTTCGGGCTAATCTTTATCCCGGCTGCGCCACTGTAATGTCAGACGGCTTCTTTGAACGACGACGAGCTGACTTGAATCTCAAGAACTCAATTGTTATTAACAAATCCCACCATGGTCGGTAGAAATCCCAGCCCACCTCGCCGACAACGAGCGTGCGCTCCTTGCGCAAGAGTCAAAGCAAAATGTCACTTCCGGGAAGGGAACCTGGAGAAGCATATTTGCGATAGGTACTGTATCTCTCTCTCTTAGTCTATGCCTATGATTTTTCCATAGTAACTGAGTAAGGTGTGAGACTATGAAGAAGGACTGCTCCCCGCAGAATACAAGAAGCCTGAGAAGACCTCGCAGAATTAACCACGTTAACGGGTATGATGATGCGAACTTGTATGAGACGTAAAGCTGATTACCATGAACATTATAACTTTCGAAGAGCAAGAACAAGCCGTTACAAATAGTTCGCCAGAGTTTACTATTTTAAGCCATAGGAACCGGGCACAGCAGCCAGGTCGAGACAGCGATAACAACCAGGAAGAACTGGGATATGACAGGTCTGCCGGGAATCCAACTCAGACAAACACAAATTCAAATAGGGGCATTCCACAGGCTCCATTTGGGCTATCATGGCCACAAGCGGCTCAAGTTCTAAGCCTGTTCCATGAACAGTTCACCTCCCATTTCCCCTTCGTGACAGTCGGGAGTTATCACACTGCAGAATCACTGCACAAAGGCAGTCCTTTTCTATTTCGTGCTATAATGATTGCCGCTGCGCCATTATCTGAAACCGAGGTGGCCAAGGCGAGACGCAACATACTCGCATACCTGAGCTTCAGGGCAATGGTCGAGGAAGACAAGACCTTGGACATACTACAGGGTGTCCTGGTGATTATTGCTTGGTAGGTTGGTAACATGGTGTTGAAATTCATGCTCATGATTCATAGGGCACACAGGTGTCACATCGACAATAGTCAGGTCACCAATTTGGCCTATCTTGCTCTTGGCTATGCACATAACTTGGGTATTACCCAAGACATGTCATCAGCTCGAACAATGAGCTCAGGCGCATCTGACAAAGAACAAATGACAAACCTGCTGGAGGAAATACGGGCTCTTCTAGGGCTTTATTGCGTTCTCTCAATGTGAGTCTACTAGTAGCTAGTATTTCTTTTCTAACAGAAGCTTCTAGTGTATCAACAAGACAATCACGACGAAATCCTCTCGACATACCCTACGTGGAGACTTATCTCAAGATTGTCTCACAAGCACAGGCAACCCCATCTGATCATTCAATAGAGTATATCGTTCGGTTCGTCCAGATGGGTGAGAGACTTTCAAAAAGCTTTGGCGAGCCACATAAGCGCACGCTGTTAAGCCCATATGCTGTCCTTCTCGAAGGAACTGGAAGCCGTTTTCGCAATGATCTGAGTCGTCTAGCAGAGTCAGTCCCCATTGGCAATGCTGAAACATACGGCCAGACGTTTGAGCTTTACCGTTTATATCTCCTAGTGCGTCTCTTTGAGCCAGCAATTATCGTAGCATGCCACCCTGACGAGGGCGTTCCTCAATTCGTCTATCTTTTAACATGCTTACGCAACTGTCTTCACGCAATGCAGTCTTTTTTCGGCATTCTTCTTGAATCGCCCGTTGACCTGCTATTGCGCCGTTCAATGCTTACATACGACCAGATTCTCTATGTCATGTTCCAGGCTGCAAAGCTACTTTTAGTTGAGATTCCTGACTGGGATACGCAGTCTATTCGACAGACGTTGGGGCTCACCAATATACTAGATCAGATGGTATCACGTTATGAAGAAGCCGAACGACTGCGCAGGGCAGCGGTGAAACAATTTGTCTTTTCACCGTTTGGGGAAGAATCACCGAACGAGGTGACTAGTACATCAAAACTGATAAAGGAAATACGCTGGCTAAAATGTTGGCTCGAGTCAGGATTCCAGGGGCTGTGGGGAGAAGTTGAAGATGCATATCAGGATGCATTGAAACCGACTTGGTCTCTAGGGCTCTTGGAAGGGATGCCATGGAAGGTCTAAAATCCCCGATTGACTTTTTTCACTGGAGCCACAGTCCTTGACTAACGACTAGGCTATGAAGACGCACATATGAACTCATTAATGCCTAGATGAGAGGCGGTTGAAGTGAACATCGGGGGTTTGCAGGGTATCATAGTTAATATCAGAAAAAGCTTTAGAAAACACCATCATAACTCCTAGAAAATGCCGGTATTCGCCACCCATATCTTACAATCGTGCCAAATGTCCTGTAATACGTGGCCCTATCGTTCATTATCTTCTACGTATGCCTCATCGTCAGATTCGCTGTCCAGTGAAAGTAATCTCGGGTTGTCAGCATCATAACCTCCAAAAGTATCTTCCTCGGAGATCTCGGACTGTTCATCACTTGACCATGCAAAGCTATCTCCTTCGGACAGCTCAGACTCCTCGACATCATCATCGAAGAGCCCCTTGACGAGCAAGTCCCAACAATCAGGATCAGCCATGTCAAGGCCCTCAATTCTGACACGCCATTTATCCAGGATATTGCCCTCTTCATCATATGGCTCTCGTCTCATCCAGCCAGTCCATAAGGCAATGATCTTTGAGGCAGTCATAGCGTCGACCTTGAACCACTCCTGATGGCAAACGTTGCAAGCACATCCCTTTTCTCGCTTCCTCTGGTTCCAGAGCTGAGCATGTACAATTTTCTCAACCTTGGCGTAGTGCTCGGCCGGAAACTCACCGAGCACTTTCACGTCGTAGCCGCACTTGTATTTCCATCCTCGCATACGCTTACTGACGTCTTGAGAAAAGCCTATCTTGATATAGGGATGCGCGTCGTGGTAGCTCTCAGAATAGGTATAGAGGTAGATGTTGCCTCCATTCTTTGTCTCCCCCTCCTTCAAGGAGCGAAGAAGTAGCTTCTTCATCGCTTTATTAGTCTCTAGGGTCGAGCGGCGGCGGGAGAAATCTTCGAACTCATGTACGACTTTGGGGCTCTTTGGCGAAGGTAATTTGGGTAGTAAGAGCTTTGGGGACGGTTTCTTGGGCGTGGAAGGGGACGGCTGGGATCTGCAACGAGAAGTAGGAATAGATATAGGTGTATTGCTCTTGAGCTGAACCTGTTGTTGCGATGAAGTAACAGGAGCGGTTGGTGGTATATTATCTGTTTCTTTCTCGGATTTGAGAGCATCCTCCTTGTCTTCATTCTTGATATGCACCACTTTAAGGGGCTCAAGGACTTTCTGCCACTTTGACAAATGAGGAGGACCATCTTTCTGATGGACACGCTGACACATAATTAAGTAAGAGACTTCTCGGAGTGTGGCCTGAGCAGCAGAAAAGCTTCCTTGAGTAACTGCTTTCTCCAAGAGACAAGTGATAAGGGCCGAGTTGGCTTTGCTGATTGGATTCTGGCAACGAGCCTTCTTCGTCGTCGAAGCATGGCACTTTTTCATGTCAGTATCGATGTTGAGAAGCTCGTAGAGGGAGGCAGTAGAAGTGGGCCAAGAAATCTTGGAAGTGGAAGGGGTCATATTGGACAAGTCCAGAAGCTGAGCTTCGAGTCTACTGGGATTGCGCTGCAAGAAGGAAAGGCTGGTGGTGGTTTCTATGCCAACATGACGCTTGCAGCGCAGGGAGGACTGACGATATATAACTTGACGAGAGTATCTCTAGGCGCCCGTGTCCTTTGGGGGCAGTGTCTACGAGGAGGGCCTCCAAGGTTTCTACTACTGCAGGATGTGTCTGCCTCACAGACCGTGGTCGTGAAAACAGGCCGGGGAGGACTTCAGCTGGGTGGAGTCTGGGTAGAAAGACGTTGGATGATACAATATCCTTGGTGAGAGGAGTTATGGTCTATTGTTTTCCTTTATATGGTGCTCTCCGTCTGTGATAGTCTGATTTCCTACCTCAACTCACTCAGTAGTAACGATGTCATTCACTCATGACAAGAGCATTACTAACATACTGACCTCTATCTTGGCCCAAATCATTTCTGAGGCTTCAGCGGGCGGTTACCTCAAGTTTGAGGGATAAAGAGTCAGCGAGTGTGCCATTTCAAGGTATAGATGTTGGCAGATACTAACTACCCAGTACTAGTTTATGCAGTTGGCTCTACATACCCTGGTCTCGAAACTCTGCGCCCCCTGCGAGTCCTATCATCAAGGGTCACGAGGCATCCGAGGGCGCCTCGAGTCAAATCCAGTCCCAGTTCCGTCTCTAAAATTGGTGTTTCTCAAACGCGCAATCTTATGGGGCGTTCTACCGAAGATATTGGCGACATCGCATCACAACCACGCGGACGGGCCGTTGCGAGTTGTGGGGATGGCTTCCCAAGCATGGCGTCACTTCTGCGGAAGCGAACTGGATTGAATCATCAACCCTATGAATGAGTTGGAGGGCAATGATATGGAGATGGGTTGCAAGTTCTCGGGTAGGAATCACACTTCTCTGATTGAATTATCGCGATTCGCAGTTGTACTACCTAGTAGGGAGTAAGTTGAGACGTGATGAGGAGCCAATCAACGAGAATACTAGACTACTCTGAGGCTACTCGTAACTGTGTTCGGTGTAACAACGCCCCGGTTCTGTCAACCAAGAATATCTGACATCTCACGATTGACTCTCTGAAGCACAAAGATAGACCATCAGTTGAATCGGTCGACGAACCTATCACTGCCATTTAAAACTGTATTGGCTGATACTCTCACAATTTCACAATTTTGATTACAAACACTTTCGTCATGTCACCGACCGAAAGTCAATCAGATGCCGCTCAGCGCATGTACACTGAACGAGCAACCACCTATGAGGATTCTTGGCACCCCGACTACAGCAAGCGATTCATGGAACTTGTTCCCATTAAACCCGGCGATCGCGTTCTCGACCTCGCATGTGGAACTGGCCTGAAGGCTGTCATTGCAGCAAGGCACGTCGGCGATGACGGGATTGTCGTCGGTGTCGACATAACTGAAGCGATGCTCTCGGAAGCACGCAAGAAACTGGATCGCGACGAAACATTGCATCTTCGTATGAAACTCGTGCGACACAGCGTCACTGACTTGACTGGTTGTCCAAATGTAGACAGGGACAGCTTTGATCTCATTCTATGCTCAAATGCCTTTGTTCTGTTCGAACACCCAGAGGAAGTTGTCGCTCACTGGCGAGAGTATCTCAAGCCAGGCGGTAGAGTTGCCATCGACATCACTCATGAGTATAATCTTCGCTCGGGCCTGCTATTAGAGAAAGTCGCTCGCCGATTGGGCATGCCATTCCCCTCCAACCGAAGCTGGATCAAATCCAAAGAGTCTTTTAGTCGGATATTGGGAAGTTGTGGGTTTGTGGTTGAAAGGGTTGTGACTTTGGAAAAGATTGTTGGACTTGGCTCGACGTATTTCGGTCTTGACAAGGCAGATGAGCAATTTGACTACGTTATCAATGGCCCGCTGACTGCCTCAATTGTAACGGAAGAGCTGAGAGTCAAGGGGAGAGAATATTTCAAAGAAGAGTGGCACAATGCTGCAGTTTATGGTGAGGTTGAGGTATCTGATATTCTCTACGTCTATATCGCCAGGAAGGTTTGATAAACGAGTGCTCCTGAAGATTCTCAAATCTATCTCACATTTTTGCCTTGACTTTCTGAACCTTTCCCTCACTGGATATCCTTGGATGATCACCAGCGAGCTTCAATCCAGTCACTCTCTCCAGCTCATCAACGGCCTCAAATGCCCGGCCAAGGTTCACCTTGATTGTTTGCAGTCCTTGTCGGCGTGCTTCCTTCAGATTCTCCCCGATATCATCGAGAAACATTACTTCCTCTGCCTTGATACCAACCTCCCAGCTCAAGCTCCCCCCCCGAGCTGAATGAGCATTGGCTTTCGCGAATTCGTTTACTCGGTCGAGAGCCAGCTTATAAATGGCTGGATCTGGTTTTCGGATTCCAACATGGGCGGAGGAGATGAAGACATCAAATATCTGCCGCACAGGCTCGTCAAAGAAATGGTCCTGGTGGAGCTTATGCCCAGGCGGAAAGATGACAGTATTACTCAGAGCTGCGAGAATGAATCGCCCATCCTCCTTCAGCTTTCTCAATGCTGGGAACATCCATGGGTCGGCTTCGTTAGAAACGGTCATCATCTCGTTGAAAAGCCATTCTGCATCGATTGACGGAACGGGAGGGGTTTCCTTTGGGAGACTGGGACTCTTGTCTTGCTCCCGCTTGTAGAAGGTCTCCCATCTGACGGGATCATGAAGGTCTTGACTGAAACCCCTGAAGAACTCTTCATTCATCTCGATTTCTCCTTTTTCCAAACGATGCCAGAAGCCACTGGGAGCAGTCCTGGATATTGAATAGTTGACCCACCCTGGAGGGATCCCCAGGCTTAATTCGTAGTCGAGGATTGCTTGGAAGGGGGAAACGACCTGGGGGAGTCAGTAATTATGTATGTGGGTTAGATGACTACGTGTCTAGAGTCGAGGTGCCCAGAGGATTGAAAAGCAAATGGCGATTGGTGGTTAACATCATGTCTCGAATCACTTACACAAACACCCCCTATATCGAACAACAGAACTTTGGGCTTAGACTCCGACATTATATCCGGCTTGACAGATAGAAAGGAATAGGCTTGTATGAAAGTGATCAGAAGGTGAATATAAAAATCTGAAATATGTAAGAGCTTAACCATATAACTACTACTCAACGTATTCTTGCGATCTTCTATCCCAACAGCGACTCCACCGAGGCTTGGGGTATCCGAGGAGCCTCGGCAGATCCCCCATCTGGGTTGGCGTATGGGAAAGATAAGATAAGATAAAACGGTAGACACGTGACCAGTCTTATCCTCGTCCCCAACCCAGGTCCAAACTGGAGCAAATGAAGCTAAGCGATGTAGATTAGGGCTATGAAAATATCCCCCACCATCGAGAATTTACGGCTTATTCCTCTCTCAGCACCAACTTTCCAAACTTCAACACTCAAGTCGTCGTTGAGCAAATACCGTCAAGATGGTAAGTTGAGGCCTATCGCAAGGGAATATCTTCACCGGAGAGTTCCCTTGGTGTTTTTTTCTTTTACGGCAGAAATGCCAATTGCTCTGAAAGAGTCACCGCAAGTTGCTTCGGAAGGAGAAGAGCATCTGAAGCGCAAATTGCTGACTCGGGGATTTTGTGACAGGTTTTCCACAAGTTGGTGAAGAACAGCGCGTACTACAGGTGAGCTTACACTGGGTTTCCCTCCACCTTGAGAAATTGCTGACAATCTCGTAGCCGCTACCAGACCAAGTACAAGCGCCGCCAGCAGGGCAAGACCGATTACTACGCCCGAAAGCGCCTCATCACCCAGGCCAAGAACAAGTACAATGCTCCCAAGTACCGCCTGGTCGTCCGCTTCACCAACAAGGACATCATCTGCCAGATCGTGACCTCTGAGATCTCTGGCGACAAGGTCTTCGTCTCTGCCTACTCGCACGAGCTCAAGGCCTACGGTATCGAGCACGGTCTCACCAACTGGGCTGCCGCTTACGCTACCGGTCTCCTCATTGCCCGCCGTGCCCTCAAGAAGCTCGGCCTCGACGAGGACTTCACTGGTGTCGAGGAGGCTGACGGTGAGTTCAAGCTCACTGAGGCCGCCGAGACCGATGATGGCGAGCGCCGCCCCTTCAAGGTCTTCCTCGATGTTGGTCTGAAGCGAACCTCCACTGGTGCCCGTGTCTTTGGTGCCATGAAGGGCGCCTCTGACGGTGGTATCCTTGTTCCCCACTCCGAGAAGCGATTCCCCGGTTACGACATGGAGACCAAGGAGCTCGATGCCGACACCCTCCGAAACTACATCTTCGGTGGCCACGTTGCTGAGTACATGGAGACCCTTGCCGACGACGATGAGGAGCGTTTCCGCAGTCAGTTCCAGAAGTACGTCGACGACGATGTCGAGGCTGAGGGTCTTGAGGACCTCTACACTGAGGCTCACGCCGCCATCCGTGAGGACCCCTTCAAGAAGGCCGAGAGCGACGCTCCCAAGAAGACCAAAGAGGAGTGGAAGGAGATCTCCAAGAAGTACAAGACCAAGAAGCTCACCAAGGAGGAGAAGGAGCAGCGCGTACAGGAGCGTATCCAGGAGCTTCTCCAGCAGGAGTAAAAAGTTGCTTTATCTCATCAGGTCACGGGCATTTGAGGATTGTTAACCTTGGCATTGGGTTTGGAGTTTCGAGGAAAGGAAAGGTCCGTAAACAGGATCACATGAATGAATTACCAAAAAGATACCTTCCAGCCAAATTCCATAGTTGTGGTGAACGGGCATCTCATTACTCCAACTGTCTAATGCTTGCCATGCGTAGTCCTCGTGTTTTATGTGTGCGTGTGCAGAAATGGAGAGGAACCCTTACCCTTTGGCGGGCCTAGCGTGGCAGCTGCAGGATTAGTGCGAGTCTTATTTTCAGGGCTGAATCTTGGCCATGAACCTCAGCACCCACGAATGATCTAATTGAGAGGGCTCCTGTGGTTGTACGAAATGGTCAGCACTCGACATGACTGTCAGCATTTGGCGTTGTTGTTGCGTATCACTTAGCATCGTTGACAGAAATGATAACCGAAGAAGAAAATGGAACGCATCTGACTTCCGTGTAATAATCTTGTAATGTTCCGAAGTTAATGTCTAATAGAGTTGATACAGGCACCGTTGGCCGTGTTAGGTTCCTTCCGGATATCCCGGATTTCCTATTTGTATAATATCGCACTTATTGAGGTATACGGAATTTGATTTTGAGAACAACTAGTAGATAGGTAGACTGACTGGCTGCTCGATTGCTCGGAAAAGAGTCCATTTCAGAGACGTCTATTCGGAAATGGTCATGATGTGGGAATGATGGAGTACATAAGACTTTGATAAATACTCCTTACTTAGTTTAGGCCCGCCATGCTGGTCGGGATTCAATAACAGCGGACTGAGCAGTATTTCGAGAAAATCGCAAATTGGGGGCCCGCCTTTCGCTCTCGGAGAAGGCCATGATTCCGCGGCCGAGAGCATCATTCAGTCTACCTAGTCTGTGTGATCAGTGACGATTCTGGTCAATGTGGCGGGGGCCCGACGTAACGTTATAGAAACTCCTGTCGCAGCTGGTGTCGGATCGGATGGACCCGGTGGGTTCCTCAACTGGTGCAATCGAGGGAAATGAAGATCGGATATATCCTGCGATGCCAACCCTTTTCTGCTGTACAGCAAATGTCTGGGAAAAGGGAGACTGGCCCACGATGTCCAAAAGGGTTCAGTAAAAAGCTTCGGCACAGGCCAGGGTATAAGTCGGCATCTCTAGACATATTCCCCATCTTCCACCTCCTTGATATTGCCCATTTCCCAACTCCCTTGGAAAATGTTGTGCGACGGAGAGAACTCTAATGACATCGTCTGCCAAGTAATGGAGGGTCCAGCACTGCAGGAGACTCGAACCTCAGAGCATAATGGAACCGACCCGACCTGACTAAGGTACTAAGGTAGTAGTGGAGGTATGGTACCTCCTAGCAGTCAAATATGACGCCGGATTTTCGGACTCTGGTCAATGGAACAAAGCTCATCATAACCAATCCTGGTAACGTCTGTCGCAAGAATTGAGTGGTTGTGAGAGAGGGGTGACGTCTTTTGTTTGCTGTTTTGCTCATGATGGGCTGAGCCGAAGGTTGCATGCAGTGAACAAGGGTTTATCTTGACCTCGTGCAACGATTTATCATGAATTAATGCAATCATTATTCCACTGAGGATTTATACAGCACGCCCAGTTGGCTGGCGGGCTCAGAGCCCGCTTACATCTCCGTACAGCTACATGGATCCAATCCCTCCATCATTGGAATAGCCGCCCTCTGCACTGACGTTCATTTTGATACTAAACTTCTGTGCCCGGGGTTGCGGTCGGCTCGGTACATGCGCGCGGGTAGGGGAATGAGAAGGCAGGGTGAAAGTACATGTACCGATAAAAACAAATTTACCCTTGCCCTTACGTACGGCTGTTGAACTCAATGCCTCGTTTACCCGTAGCAAGGCGTGGCGACGAGGCGATGTTCATCTTATTGTATCACTGAGTGAGACTCGAGATTCAGCTCGAGACAAAGTGCGCTAGGGTTCGGGCTTTTGCCTCTTGGTCAGCAGCAAATAATGCTACCTCTTGGATAACTAAGGTAGGTAGTCTAACCTGCCTCATGCTATTGCGCTGGACTTTCAACTGCTTGTGACAAACTCCTACCCCGCTATTGGATGTTGTCATAATTCTCCCCCGATTTCCACTTCACTTTGTATGGAGATACAGCACAACATACTCATCACTTCCAGGTTGCTTCCCATCTCTATCTCCTCTTTCATCCTCCGTCGTCATTGCTCCGACTCCAGGTCGAGACGACCCTCGTGCATACCTTAGGTAGTCCAGACCAAGCTAACCTTAGTAGGTACCTCTCGGATGCCCACATAAAGTACCTGTACTTTGCGAACCGCTAGCGGCACTCTACTGTATTTGACTAGGTACCTTACTAACCATACCATCCATACCTTAGTCTAAGGTAGCTCTTAACTATACCTCATTCAGCCCGTCTCCAGGATTCGCTAGCCATCCATACATTACCTTTACTCGGGGCTAGAGCCATCGATGGCATCCATCCCAACACTACCACTACCACCTCACTAATCACCATCTCTGGTCGATTCTCTCCTCTCTCATTACTCATTACTCATTCACCCCTTCTCCTCCTTCAGTTCGGCGCCAGCTTTTATAAACACTGTTAAAACTTGTATAAGTTCTTATCATCATTATCTCGTTCACATCTTGGACAGCCGTCTCGGCTCCCCTCCCACTATGGAGCAGGTTCATGGCGTTGATGTCAGCTGGATGACCCATGGTGCTTCCAAAGGCATGTTTCCCACTCGCCACTCGCCCAAACTCCAAATCGCGCATCGCGTCTTTTGTTCTGACTCTTTAGACCAAGACCCAGAGCTAATATCGTAAACAGATAAAGCAGCCAGGAACTCACCGCCCACCAAAACTCCCTCAGCAGCTCTTCCAAGACAGATCCCTGGCGCAAACTCTAGACCGAAGTCGCCGGCTTCGGCTCCCACAGATAACGCCTCCGTAGACTCCAATATCTCGACCAATGGCCAGTCCACGACTCCAAATGGCTCCTCAGCTACAAAACGAATTTCACGCTCCAATTCTATAGATAAACAGCCTCCTCCTGGCACTTCGCCTCATCGTCGCAATTCATGGTTCTCTAATATCTCTGCTAAATTCTCTTCCTCTAATACACCGCCAGCCGGTCCTCCTTCGCCAGCTCCCATACCAGAATCGTCGCCCGCGCCCCCGTCAGACCCCGTCCCCCCCAAGTTGCCACATACAAAGAACGCCGTGCTCCCCCATGCTGCGAAGCCCGAAGGCGATGGCCCTTATATACCAGCTCCGCCCAGGAGTGGACAACCCGGCTTTTTGGGCATGTTCCGGCGCCTGTCTTCTTCTAACAATGGGGCTCTTTCGCAAAGCGGAAAACTTGGCCATGGTCTTGTCGACAGGGTGGTTCTGAATGTCGACCAAAGTCGAGAAAGATGTCCTATATCGGAGCTCTCTTGTGCCAAACTTAGAAGAGTCGCATTCTGTGTGGATGTTGAGATTGCGCCCCAGCCCAAATATGCTGATCACGATTCTTCATTACCTAAAACGACCGACAAGGCTCAGAAAAAGAAGTTGACCGAGAAGGGTGAGGGTGAGGCCCTCAAAAACCCAAAGGCCGTGGAAGAGCAGAAGGAAACCATCGGGGAAGTCAAGACAACCGGAGAAACATTGCCAAAGGAACCCGAGAAGGAAGGGACTGAAGCACCTCAGCAAGTTGGTGAAGTGGCCAATGGCAGTCCAACTCTTGTGTCAGAGAAAAAGGAAGAAAACACCAAGAAGAAGGAAAAGAAGAAGAAGAGCGAGGAAGAACGAAAGGCCAGAAAGGAGAAGAAGCGAAAACTGGCCGAAGCCAACGGATCCATTCCCATGGAGATTCATTATGACAGCAGTGATGATTCGGCCAAAACAAAAACGCCGCCCAATGGCCCCGAGACCAACAAGCCTCAGACGGCACCTACCACGAACCCTGTGCGAGTATACCGAAGATGCTGCCAGCTTCGCGAAACGCCAATTTTGAAAAAGATCACTGAGCAACTCACCGACACGGCCAACTACAATGCCTCGACTGGCACGGTCAACAAACTTGATCTCACAGATTATTGGCTCCAATTACCAGATCTCATCACTCTCGGAGATTACCTTGCAATCGTCCCTGTGAGGGAAATACTTTTAGAGAACAGCGGGCTTGGCGACGAAGGTCTGCGAGTTATCCTAGCCGGTCTGCTGGCTGCCAAGAGACCAGCTGTGAGGCGGCGGAAACCCAAACATGATGATGAGGATCAGGGAGGCGTAGTAGAGCGACTTGTCCTGAAGAACAATAAGATAGGTCCTGATGGATGGAAGTATCTCTCGCTTTTCATCTATTTATGTCGATCGCTTAAATTCCTCGATGTCTCTTACATTCAATTCCCGCGCCAGCCTCAATCACAGCACAACGGTTCACTCAACAATGGAGTTCATATACCCCGAAGTATCTCGAGCATCTTCTCCGCTGCTTTGGGAGAGCGATTGGGGGGATCAACGCTCGAATTAGTGAATATCGGCCAAACGGGGTTGACAATGGGTCAGCTTGGAACAATCATCGATGGTCTGATTCAATGTGGCGTGAAACGACTCGGCTTGTCGCACAACCAGATCGATGCAGAGGGCATGAAACATGTTGTCAAGTTTCTTACAGAGGGTCACTGCGAAGGTCTCGACTTGGGCGGCAATGATCTCAGCCAACACACTGAAGCCTTGGCAACCGCCATCGAGAATGATACGACACTCTGGGGACTTGGCATGGCCGATTGTAACTTAACGCCTTCGGCACTCTGTAAGATCTTACCTGTGATGGTCAAGCTACCGAATTTGCGATTCTTTGATTTGTCCCAGAACCCAGCATTATTCCAGTCCACCCCCAGCGCTGTTGGTCTGCTCAGGAGGTGTGTACTTGATGACCCTCAGCTCGACTCAGGTATACTAACCGTACACAGATATCTTCCCAAGATGAAGGTGTTGAAACGTATGCACCTGGAAGATGCTGCGATGACGCCAGAACAAGCAATCGCAATAGTGGAAGTGCTCCCCGAGGTTAAAACTCTGGCACATATCAACATCACCAACAACGCCGAGATTGTCAAGCTTGCCGATGCAAGCACAGAAGAAGCGCAAGAGGAAGCTTGCGCTCTTTATGCGTCTCTACTTGCGGCAGCTCGTGTGTCCAAGAGTCTTATTTGTGTGGATATCGAGGTTCCTAGTGAACATGCTGGAGAGATTGTCAAGGCCATGGCTAAGCAAGTTGTTGCCTACTGCCTTCGTAACATGGAACGACTTCCCGATACTGACGCAGGTGCGGTTCTGGCATCGACGCTTGCTGAGAACAACCTAGAAGCTGGCGAGAACAAGTTGCCACCTTATCCTGATGTTCTCGCACATCTCGTTGGACACGACGTCCTAGACCAAGACGAAAGCGACGACGATAACGGTTCAGCGCCTGATGAGGACTATGTTATCGGAGGTACTGGTGTGGTCAAGGCGCTTGCTTGTTGCCTGAAGAATCGTGGCGATGAGTCACGGAGACAATCAGGCGAATTTATCCGTGAGATTGAGAACGGAGCATCAAGCCCTGCGGCGACCTTGTCCACAGGGGGAAAGGCCAAGGATATGTCAAAGCATCTATTGATGGGTGCCCGCAAGATCCGCCAACGTCTCCAGCCAGCGCTCATCAAAGCAAGGGCGAATCCTGATGATGATCACAACCTCCGCAGGCTAACCTTCCTCGACGACACTTTGCAAGGAATTATCAAACGTTTTGAGGACGAGTACCCGGATACCCGCGAGGACCCTGCATTGCAAAGGCGCCCCCGTGCAGAGACGAAGGGCAGCGAAGAGTCGCCTACCACATTGCCACTCGAGGATTCCGCGTTGGCTTTGTCGGACAATGAGGACGAAGGCGAAATTACCGGAGGCAAGCCACTGTCGAGGTCGAACTCTATGGCCAAAATACTGGTTGAGGAAGAAGGCCGAATTCTCCGTGCTGGTCATCGCTTTCGTGCCGGCCTCATTAAGGAGGAGCAGATTGACCTCCTCAGCACAATCGATGATATCGGATCGGATCCTAAACACGTCAGGATGCTTATTGAACTGGCTGAGGATCTTGGTGGAGAAATCTGGGAACTAGTCAAGGAGAAGGGTCCCGTGAGGGCATTCAAGGAGGACCGAGATATTGCTTTTAAGTGCATGGAGGCGAGCGATCCAGAGCACTGGGCTCGATTCGCTGAGGCGCAGTACAAGTCTCGCGCGAACATTAGCATCCCATCAGCAGCGAAGCAGGGAGAGATGGTGGACGAGAGTGCGGTTGCTGATTGAAGTAGTGGGTTGCAAGAAGGATGCCGAGATGATGCCTGTATCAACTTCTGCTACGAGAAGATGGAGTCATGACGGGTTGATCATGGCCTGTGCATCATCATGAGTAGAGAGAAGGATGTGGATTAACACGACATGTTATGCGTATAGAAGTCAGGGCGCCTCGCTAACGACTGTCTTTTCCCTTTCGTTCTATTTTTGCTTTGAGCGGGGAGTTATGAATAGGTTCTATTTCAAGAGAGAAGTGGCTATACTATACTATACATGCGCGAACGGAATTACAAATACGTGCATATTCTTGGGAACTGAATGAATAATACAGCGTCGCGAGCGCAAGTCGATCTCTGTTGAGGGGCATTGGAGAGTGTGACACTACTTGGTTTATGTGTAATGAGCTTTCCATCGAGAACTACGTAGTACAAACCCTAGATTTGTCCTGGGGCACAATGTTGAACTTGATCCTCAGTGGATGTTCGCCATATAAGCTTGAGTAGGTAGGTAGCGACCTACTCGGTAAGGTACCTAGGTAGTGCATGATGTGCAGTGCAGCTCTATACCTATATCTGGGCGATGCGGCGTGGCCGGGATGAGCACGGGGGTTGATCTCAGCTTTCCAATTAATTAATTCTTCTTTTTTTTTTCCTTCTTTTTTTTTCTTTTGACGCCAGAGACGGCGGGAAGAAAGGCAACAAAGTTCTAGCTCACCCGCTGTTTCGTTTTGGTCAAAACCGTGAGATTCGGTTGGTCCGCGACTTGGAGTCCTTAATTCGGCCTGCAACATGAGCTATTCTGCTTTGGGAAACATGAAACGCGAACCATGCCCTATGGGGCAACAGGGGGAGCACAACCTCTTGCATCTCCAACGTCTTCAGCTTCAGCTTTCAATTAATATTTTACTCTTGTCAACTTCTGTGCGCGTTTCTTTCTTTTTAGTCGTTTCACCGGATGCGGTTCGAGCCATTCTATTCGCACACAAGTCTCTCGAGTCCGCTTTTATTCCCGTCTTGAATGCACAGCCTCATGTCGAGGCTTCCTTGAGGGTCGTATCTGACATGAGGGGGTGATGCGCTCACTGATCAGGCCGTGATGATGCTAAATCCAGAAACTTCGCATTAGGTCTAGGCTGCGTTGAAGTCTAGATAATGTGGTTGACGTACTCCGTAGCAGTTGTGCAGTCATCGCCTTCGTCATTGGGCTGTGAGATCTGCATTTCGTCTGTCTTAATACAGGAGTTATATGTGCGAACATGGATGCTGAGCTGGCAATGCGAGGACAACAGACCACAGATTCGATCGCTTCTTTGCTACCCAGCCATCACGAACACTCAACCGTTCTCTCGTCCGTGTTGAAGCAACGAAACGACCCGGCATATCAATGTGTGGGTTGATGCTCATTCCATTTCCTGGGCTCCTGGGCTCCTCGCCGTGGGCGTGGTAATCATAGCTGATGTCGAAACAGAAGCACGACCTTCGTCTGCGGGCTACCCGTTGACATCAGGCTCGGTTGATTGGCTTCCACCCGTCCATCTAATTCATGCAAATGCTTGCAAGGCTCATGCTAGGGTCCCATGCGGAATCCTTGTACAGCCTAGGATCCCTCGACCACTTCTCTGGTTACGAGATCTTGAGCGTGTCTCGTCTCTTTTGGTCCAACGACTTCCTGGTCTTTTCTCCCCTCTTCTTTCTCTTCTATCTTACGAGCCTTTTTTTTTTTCATTCGTTATGGTCTGTCGACCGTTGGTTATTCGTTCGTTTCTTACACTCATTTACGCTTATGTTTAGTCTGTCGTTTCCTTGCTATATTTGCTATCCTTGAGGCGAGCTGCGCTCATCATCGTAGTCTTTCCACCCTTTTTGACCATACAGCATCATTTTCACCTCAGATATCACCCAGTGATCAACACGCCTTCATACTTTGACTGTTACCCAACGAGTGTCGTACATGACCGATCCCCCTTGGCTTACACCTCCGAATCAACTTCGCCTTATTGTATGACAGCCTCTGCACAAATCAAACCTCAAACTCCGTCATCTCATAAACCAAATCGCATATACGATGGAGGGGCCTCCTTCTACCCGGTCATTTAGACCATGGGTGTGGGAGAAGCCAGGCTCAGTCATGAACTTTGAAAACTTCGAAAGGTATTCAAACAACAGAAGTCATGTCTGACTACGACATCTAACTAATCCGAGATAGTATCTCAGAAGAGCCTGGCTCCGCGACGACTACACGACCCCCGACTAGTCGGACTCGAGGCTTCACCACTTCCTCAGGACGGCAGACCGTCAGATGGCCCTTTCACAGCTTCAGCAACTCACGATCTTCCATTCCCAATTACCCTCGCAGACCGTCCAACTCTCGCTCTATCCCGCACAGTTCGGGCTCTTTTCCTCGCCGTGCTGCCGGCAGCATAAGTCGTTCTGTCTCTAGCGTTCTTGGTAGCGACATCATCCCTGACTATGTGATCAACTTCATGCGCGGCGAGACGCCGGAGACTCTCGCTCGAAGACACCGCATCCCCGATAGTCCTGAGCCCGGACAGTTTCAACGCCCACAGGAATCTCAACTCGACTTTATTCACTCGGCTTCAAGTACACCCGACAACTCGAGGCCGGGTACTCCGAGGGCGGAACGGGAGAAGATGCTCGTGGAAGAACGACCGCAGCCTACCCGATCTCTCATGACAGGATGGAGAGCTGGTGTTGCAGCCAACATGTTTCTGGCTTTCCTGATTCTTGTGGCTTCTGTGGCTTGTCTCGCTCTCGCCTCGGCCCAGGGACATATGTCAACATGGGAGTCGTTGTTAATGGAGGGTAGTTCGACTACAGTCGAAGGTATTGCTAGAGGGATCTTGGCGGCCGTGAATGTGTTTGCCATCATTCTCATCGCTGGAGCCAACTACGTCGTTCAAATCCTCAACAGCCCGACTCGGGCTGAGGTAGAGAACGCCCACTCAACCTTTAAGTGGCTCGACATCGGTATCCCATCTCTACGAAACATGTCACTCATCTCTTCGACCAGGGCAACGCTGTCAGGTATCATGATGGTGTTTGCCCTCCTTTCCCAAGTAATGTATGCAACCCAAAATCTGAAGACATATATTGTCACTGACGAATTAAAGATACAATTCCATAATTATTACTACTGAACACGCAGAGAATTCTAAGTCATCGCTTAATGTCAATGGGCCTCTTCTCGCCGCTATCACGCTAATTAATGTTGTTCTCATCCTCACGTATGCCATCGCTGTCGCATTAGCACTCACCAGACAAGTATTTAGCCCACTCGTCACACTGGGTGATGCTCTGAGCTCGTTCCTCGCCGATCCCGATGTCAGCACTCATAATTCATGCCTCATCACCAAGGAAGAGATCAATAAGGGATTATGGGGAGACCGAGAGGGCAAGTACTGGTATGCCAAGACAAGCCGCTGGTTCAATGTTCCATCATTCAACCGATGGGCTATTTGGTTCATGACATGGATCATGCCTGTCGGATTGGCAGCTGCGGCTCTGGCACTGGGGGCTGTGAAGGAACCCAAGGAGGCCTTTACTAGGTTCGGCAAGGCGGCAGTGGTATATGAGCTGCCCGCAGGAACGTCAAGGTCTGGTATAGCCGTTGTGGCTGCGTTGCCCCAGCTCCTTTTGGGTCTGCTGTACCTTTCCAGTAATGCGCTGCTCACCCTGTTCTACCTGTCTCACGAGCTCTCGCAGTTTACATCGGACCTGCTTCCTCTGCGCGTGTCTTCAGGACAGCCACTCGGTTCACAGACGACTTCACTATATCTCACCTTGCCTCGGCCCGTATCCTGGATACTCTTCTTTCTTGTTACCGCAATGGCTTTTCTCCTCAGTCAGGGTATTCTTCTCGTGTCAGTGGACGGCATCAAGGGAACCACGACGGGAATTGGCTTCAGCCCCCTCCCGCTACTCATCCTCCTCGTTCTACTCGTGCTACTCGGTCTCGGCATTGCTGGTCTAGCACTCCGGCAGGTGGATCCCCGTGGTTCCGTTGAAGGCGGAGAACCGGCCGGTAACCCACTCGCCTTAGTAGGCGGAACGTGTTCGGCGGTTCTGAGCGCACGATGCCACCGAGTAGCGCGAGAGGGCGGCGTGGAAACACTCGAGGTTCGTTGGGGCGTGGTGCGAGAAGGTGTAGGAATGAACGCAGGACATGCGACCTTCTCTGGAAGACCAGTGGGTGACATCATGGTTGGTAGAGCTTACTCCTGAGGAGATGAATTTATACTAGCCGACTGGTATTCGGGCAAAAATGCATTCTTTAAAGCGGGTCTGATTATTCTTGGGATGCTCATGGTGTTTTGTTGCCAGAGCGCGGTTCATACTGTAGGCACGGATGATATACCTGGCGTCTATTGGGAAAGGGTCTCATGTGAAAAGTTGGAGTAGTTAAAGAGTCAAATTTCCGTAGGTAATTTTTGTGCAAGGCTGAGGTACAACTGCAATGAAGCTGAATATACCAGTTCGGCGTGCTCCCACGTGTATGCAGTATGGTATTTCAGCCAGTAGAAACGATCGACTGGGGCGAGAATGAGGAGATAATGCCCAACAAAAGAGATCGGGTCACACTTGTTGGTCTACGTATCTCATGTTGCGAAACGATTTGCTTGTTGGATATGAGTGGATAGCATCAGAGAGTTGGGACATATGATCGGCAACTAAGATAATCAAAAATGGGCCATGGGCTAACGGTCGAGGTCAAGAACGAACACGAAACGGATCATTCTGAAGAGTCAAAGTCAAAATGAGGAAGAAAGAAGGCGAATGGTGTCAGCAACAGACGATTCGGACCCTCCCCCACCTTATACACTTCTGTCAACAGTTTATGGTTGAGGTTGGGTTTTAGAACAAAGAATTATCGTAGTGATAAAACAAGGACAAGGGGGGAAGAGTCAGCAAAGAAACAAGTTCTCTAAATCCATCCTTCACTGAAAACAAGGCAAGGACGGTAGAAAGGAGCCCCTTTGCTCTCAACCTTGTTGGATGAAGGAAGTAGAAGATCTAGAAGCCGACTTGGAAGACACAGACTTTGTTGGTAAGACAGGGGTAATCTCTCTGAGCCACCAGTGGCCCAAGCCAAGGTCATACGATTCACTGCCACATCAGCCCAAAAGTCGGGCGTTTCTGACAATTAGCGAGGTTATGATTGGTCAGCTGTCTCATTCCCTTCCCATTCGGGATCTCCTGCCTGCCCAGTCTTCGGTTCGGAAGCAGTTCATTGTTTACCTTGAGTGGCAGGTGCGGGTACGTACTGCACTTTCCCTTAGGTAGGTTGATGAGGACGACCCCATAAGGATACAAACGGAAGAGTTGGAGCATGGCAGGCAAGTCAGGTCCACTCCAGGTACCGACGTGCTGGCATATGGAAGGGGCACCTGGCACCTCATTAGGTTGAGGCAACCTACCATGGAAGGCAAGTAGTAGGTAGTAGGTACTTAAGCACAAGGTCTGCACTTCTCAGTCCGTCGACTTGTTTTCTTTGACTTTGACTTTACACATAATTCAATATACTATAGAATATCAAACCTACCTCGGTACTCATACAATATTCGTCTATATAACTCAACTCTCTTGGGCCTTCTGCTTACGAACCACTCTTCGACCTCGACTACTACCTACACTCCACGACCACAACCATTCTCATAATTAGTCTTCGCTTTCAGACTTATTATCCCAAAACATGACTTACACAATGACCGCCCACCTCTGCAAGCAGATCTACGCTTCCTGGCGTCAGACCCGACAACCTTCTCCCGACCTGGCTCCCCCAACACAGACTCCTTCGTCTATGTTCGGTCGTCCCATATCGCGATCCCCTTCACCCCCTGCTCAGCGATCAGAGCGACGCCCTTCGAACGCTTCAGACACAGAATGGCACCCCAACAGTCGTCACTGAGGAAACACAAAGACTTGCGATTTTGCCTTATTTACCCATGATTTATGAAAGGGGTCGAACTTTTGCATTCAGGACACGGACATAGCATCTGGCGCATACGACTTTGTTATGCTGGACGGGATTTGAAGCCGTCGCTAAGCTTCCTCTTTCACATTACCCCCAATCTGCGAGGTTCTGGAAGACCCCAGCACCTCTTTTTTGACGCCTCTCGGTACACCTGCAAAAGGTTTCATCAAAAGATCTGCCAACAAACCCTCACTCAGACGAGATGCATCAAAACAGCCCAGATCTGTGGGGTCAGTATGCCAACGTGGGACCACAAGGTGTCAATCACGAAATCTGGTCCCAGGTTTGCGTGCCCCACGTTCGGATGAGAAAACGCCAGAAACCGACATGCGAATCATCATTTCTTCTGATGGAATACAATATTCTTAAGGCGCCATGTAAAAGTACGGACTGGACAGAGACCGACCTTTCGGACAGAGGCTTTTCTTTTTTACATTTGTCTTTTAAATTGTTCAGTGGTTGAAATCAGCAACCTCTTTTTCACACTAGATACCCAAATGAAACTCAATATTCTGAATCAAATATCATTATCTTTTATCTCCCATCGTTTAACCCTGGCAACCCATGACTCGAAATCGACAACAGTGGCATGACCATCTGCCCACATTGAACACCCCTTGTAATCGGGGTGCGCCGCCAATGTCTCTCTTTTGCGGGGTGCTCAAGGGACTCGCTGTGGCTGGTGAACTCTACCCTGAAATGGTATTTCATCACGTGTCATCACGACAAGACTCGATCAAAATTACCCAAGGTACCTATGGTATGTTCAGCATCAGCATAGAAAATTGACCAAGCATGGATTTTCTGATTATCTTTGGGCGAAGCAAGGAAGAAGTCGCGCATTGCTATTTATACCAGGCATAGAACCATACCCCAACTTCATCTTTAGCCCTCCCCAGATTTCAACCTAGCTGGTTCTCCAATTCCTTCGAAGAGCTAGAGCAAAAAGTGCTTTTCCTTGGGATCGGTTCGGCATCCCCACCGATCTCACGTACTTGGACCTGACCTATTTCCGAACCGAACTGCTCAACTTTTGGATGTTGGCCTATCCTGCTTCATCATGGGTCTACTGGTGTGAGAAGGTTGACTGGTGACTGGCGTATGCAAGTTGGTCCTATGTGATAGGGCTCCATGTAACACTAACACCAAGCATTACAATGTATCACTGAATAGTTAAGCATATATGCACTAATGTAAAGAAAAGTGTCTGTGCTGCTGTCCGTTTGTATCCGCTTCGCTTTTTCGTTTACGTCGTTTCGTTTCTCATGCCTAAAGTTATATCCTATCCTGTTTCTCCTCGTCCAATGGCCAAGGACCGAACATGTATTCCTTTGTCCTCATATAAATCCATCGATAACCAGTTCAATGGCTATATTTACACGTCTCTGGAGGCTACCTATCCACCGTCTACATGCCCTGCTTAATGTTGAATATACCCCCCGTCGTCTCCGTGTCCACCGGCGGCTTCTCCGCCTACATCGCTTCCGCGTGGTATGCCGACGTCTCTACATCGCCGACGCAGCCATTGTATCGATGGTGGGCTTGGATGTTAATCTTGATGGCTGCTCTTCCTCTCCACTACCATCTGGAGACTCCTGCAAGGCTACGTTGCCCTGGATCCGTCTCTTGGCAGCTCTCTTGTCCGCTTCCGTGATGTTCTCCGCCTTCTTTCGCATATCAGGAGTCCACTGTGGCTCACTAGGCGTGTGGCCAACAGACATGCCAACTCGGACCTTCACAGGGAATCAGTAACTGTGCAACTCACCAATGTGAAGTACTTACCAGAGTTTCAAGTGCATCCTTGCCGTTGTCGACAAGATCATCGTCAAACACCATTCGTCCAGGTTCAAAAAGCAGCAGAATCGTGCTGCCACCAAACTTAAAGTATCCCAGCTCTTCTGCTCGGTAGACTTTCTCGCCCTCCTTGCGGGTAATGACAGTGCTGCCTACCATCATTGCACCGACACAAATTACCATGACGCGTCCGTGATGTTCACTGTCAATTGGCACGAGAACTCTCACATTCTCTCCGTAAACGTCCAGAGCCGATCGAATAGCCATAGGGTTCACCGTGTAGTATTCGCCCTCAATTGTCTTGGGCTTGCCCATGACACCGTCCACAGGGATGTGGAAGCGATGATAATCCTGGGGAGCTAGTCGGAAGATGCCCAGAGCTCCGCCCTCAAACCGAGACACATCCTCAGGGTATGCGTCGCCGAGAAGCCTCTTCATGTTAAATTCACGACCCTTGACCCAAATCTTGGTAGCGACTGTGATAGAGTTGAAGACGACGCTCCGACAATCGGCTGGTGAGACGATGATGTGAGGGTTGTCGGGCGCAGAGCAGGGTCGAGCGCCAGGCTTCAGGGCGCGGTAGAAGAACTCGTTGAAGTTGTTGAACTCCTCCAACGGCAGCAGAACTTCCGACATGTCGAGACCGTGGAAAGCAATGAACTTTTCAATTTCATCCTTGGATGCAGGGTCGTCAAACTTCTTACCCTGCTTAATACTCAGATTTTTGAGTAGTTTTCGGACTGTAGCCTTGTCAGTAATGCTGGTTTTGCAGGCGAGCACTCTGCTTACTTCGTTTGTTCTCCATATCTCGAGATTTAAGTCCCTTGTACAGCAGACGAATGCCGAGTCTTACATAAACACTCATCTTCTCCTCGTTGATCTGCCCCGTGAGACGATCTTGCACAAGGATATTGGCCGAGTTGGCACCCAGCTTGTAACCACCGTAAGAGATCTTGGTAATGACTTTCGAGTACCACTTGCGCTGCGCCTGGCTGGCTGTGACAAATCCACCCACGAGCACGCTGTTGACTTGCCTCCAGTCTTGGCTTGCGCATGTCGCAATATGGGTGATGATGTCAGCATCCTTGCGCTTGTTGAGTCGCGGCTGGTGACAGATAGGACATTCTCGGATCTCTACGACGTGCTCTTCAGAACGGTCATCACTGCTGTCAGACTTGTCGAGGGGATCGCCCTCCTCATCTGCAGGTGTCTTCAAAGTGGGGACGTTTGAGATGGGAGTCTGAGTTCCCAACGTCGAGTCCAGTTCTAGAACACTGGGGGTCTCTGAGCCACCGTTGTTGTGTCCATGACCAGGCACGTGGAGGAGGTTCTTCATATCAGGCACCAAGCCCTTGAGTTTATCTGCAGCAGTGCCTGAGGATCGCCTTCGTCCTTCCAGTTGGTCCTCCAGGCAAATGACGCACTCATCCATCGTAAGCTCCCAATTCTCGTCGTTATCAGCATCACGATGGGGGAATCGCTTGAAAAAGCCGTCGATGGTATTCTCGGTAAGCGTAGAACCCAAAGACTCGAGCATTGTTGTGAGCTCGATTCTGCTGATGCGACCACTCTCATCGGCATCATATTGCCGAAGCATGGCTCGCCAGAACTGTTGTCGGAGGGCATCATATGGCATGTACTTCGCACGGAGGTAAAGAACGGGGTTGTGCTTCTTCTCCCACTTTTCGGTGTTCTTCATCTTCAGAGGAACGTTATACTCGTAAAAGTCGGCATCTCCGCTGTCCATGTTGGTCGAGTCAGGATCAGAACCAGTATTGGCGAGGACATCCGCCGGTGCCAGCTTATTAGGATCGGGTGCTGAGGTGGGAGCAGGGGCGGGAGTCGCTGATGCCATGCTTGTGTTGGAGGCGTGCTTGCTCAGTGGAGGACGAATCATCTTGCTGATACTGGAGGAAGAGTTGGATCGTGACATGGCGAGCTTCTTGAATCGCGATCGCGAAGGAAGCGGTTCGGCCTGTGCAGGGACTTGGAGATCATAGAGTCCGGTTTCTGGGTTTGCTTTGGGGGCTCTCTCGATCAATTGGTGGATGGGAAGATCGCACGAAGCAATGAAATCGTTGCCGGAGTATTTATCGTGGTCGATGACAGTAAAAGCGAAAGAGTACTGCTGCTCGTGGCTTTGGATATGAAACAGCATCTTCTCGTTATAGACGGGGTTGAGGTCATGGCGAATGCGTCGAGTTCGGTATGTCTTCTTGCCGAGGGATGCCACAACGAAAGGGTCCATATCGAAGCTTGTGCGTGTAAGGTTGGATTCGGGAGGCAGGTCTGTGATCTTGATGACCTCAAGGTAGATGATTCCAACAACGTCAGAGCCACTGCTGGCAAAGGCGTAAGGGTTGTTGCGTCTCCTCTTCTTCAGTCCTCGAATTCGAAGTCGGCGCTTGCGTTTGGTAGCATCTTGTTCACCTTCGTCCTCATCACCCTCATCGGAGTCGTCATCATCGAAATCGTCATCGTCATCGTCACTAGGGCTATCCTGAGGGTTGGGGGCGGATTGGGAACCTGTGGGCGCCAGGTTTGGTGTCATCGAGGGTGTTACGTTTCGAGAGCCAGCGGGGGCGGTTCCTACAAGGGCTTGGAACTTTTCGAGAATTTGCTGCGGTGTCGCTGACGGGTTCGTCGAGTCAAAGAGTGAAAACTGTAACTGGACTTCACCAGAGACAACACTCGTCTTTTTGCCGGGACGCTTGCTCTTGAGACGGTACCAGGCAGGTTCCTGTTCCACCTTGTCGTTGTTGAAGATCTCTTCGAGAGCGAGATCGAACTCACCCATGTAATCTTTTCCAAAGCGGTCCTTGTCCCAGCAGATGACATCCAGGACCAAGTTCTGGACAGATGTGAGGGGAATCTCTTCGGTGACGTTCCACTCCGGGTTAAGAGTCTTGGGAACATCGTTGGTTACGATTCGAGAGTCGCCGCTAGAGAGAACGAGGTACTGAAGTTCAACTGTCAGCATTGGGGACACGGTGTCGAGCGAGAGAGGAACTTACAGGATCGGATGTGCCGCTTCGATCCTTGGCTGCAAGGTCTTTTCCCTGGCAAGATGTTAGCACAAGTCAGGTGGAATGAATTCACACTCGGTTGTTCTCTCGCTGCCTTACTGCTGCGCCGATTAGACCGGGCAGAGAGCGATGATGGCTGGAGAGACCTGCAGCTAGCTCGTATAAGAGGGCGTGAAGTGCATAAGTACCAAGGGACAATCGATATGCATAGTACCTTTATAATATAAACTCTAAGGGCCAGACCATTTCCAGCGTCCCTCGAAGGGCTCGTGCTATCATTTTTCGAGCGCATGGGAGGACTGTTGCTGCGGTTGTTTTTGGTTCTTCCGTTGGTGTTGCTGACGGAGTGTATGGTTGTGGAGGAAGAAGAGGAGGATCGAGAGGTCGATTTGAGCCGTGTTGGGATGATGCGCACCATGACGAAGAAAGGGCCTTGGCTCGGCCGGACTGGGGCTCCAACAGCTGGAGCTCCCTGTCACACACAGCACTGCAGTCTCAAAAGTTATGGAGGGTGATAGATCGATCGACAGCGGGGGTGCTGGAGCTGTAGTAGGTAGGTACCTTAAGCACTTGGGCTGGAAGGGTGTGGTGCGGTGTGGTGTGTCCAGGCGTCTTAGGCGCTCAGCTCAGGCGGATTTCCTAGCGATAACACCCACAAAGTGTCCTGTAATAGGTGTCCCAGGGGCGAGGGCCAAGGTTGATTCCGCTTGTAGCTTTGGGGGGTTGCAGACCGTCGTGGGATTGGTGGGGATGCTTGATAGGGCGGGGAACGAACAAACCAAAAGTGACGTAGTGAAAACCAGGAACGGATATGCCCTATTTCAACTTTGTTGTCTTGAGTATACCTCTCTCTCAAGTTAATCTGTTGATGTTGTAAGAATTTTTTAAGAGCGTCGTCGCCCGTTTCAGCGCGAAATGACTTCAAGGGTTGGAGCTTATTATCGCCGTTTATCGTTTCAGATATGTACAGCTTGCTCGCTTCCACAGATTCAGCTCAGCTCAGCTCTCGAGTGGAAAATGGTTGGTAGCATGAATGAAACCCGTTCTCGATCCCCCTTTTTTTCAACGGTGTTATAAGTCGTCGTGTCGGCTCGTGGCTTAGATTCGCTGCTTCATTCGATATTCGCCGTGACCATTCCCACTGTGTTTTCTTCCTTCTCTCCTTTTCTTTCCGTCCTACTGCTCTTCAATGATTGCTCAGCTCGTACTCCAGATTCGGTTTCTGACGACTGCCCCGGCCAAGCCACGGCCAAGCCCCGGTATCAAGTGTCAGCACCGTCTGAGCCGTGAATGTGGGACAAGGAACGCTAGAGGATCCGTCTGTGATCGGTCGGTGGAGTACTCTGATGAAAGTATATATTGGCTGATGGTGGGAGGAGAGACAGAAGTGAGTTTGTTGATTGTTGACCGTAGAGGCACGTGAGGCAGAATATAAAGAGAGGTAATAGGAGGAGAAGCGATTCAAATTAAACCCAGCTCGGTAATAAAAGAGACGAGACGAGACGAGACGAGAAGTTGAATTAAACAAGATGAGGTACGAGAACTCAGGAGTGATCGTGATACTAAATCAAGTATCATCCATGGAGAAAACAATTGGACTTCCCTGGTTGGCTTGCTTGCTTTTTTTCTTCTCTCTCTTTCTCCTCTGCTTCGTCTTCTAATCTCGTCTTATGTCCCGCGAAACAGGTAGAACTCAGGAGTAAGAAGAACGAGAAAGGAAACAAAACAGAAAAGGCCGAAAAAGGGAAATGGCCCTTGTTTTAATGCTATACAGTTGAGAATAAGCTCACTCCTTGTGTTTCTTCTGCTCAGGGCAGCTTTCCATCCTTCCATTCACAATGTCTGCCTTAGTACCTACCCAAGTTACCTCCACTAGGGCCCCCCAAATAAGTCAGGCCTGTCCTGTCCCTTGGCCTCTAGACTCCAGATTCCAGGACTAGGCCACTAGAGCCACCCATGAATAAGCATTGGGGCGCCTTTTTTGCCGTGCCGATTCCGTGACTGGGGGACACGTATTCGACCATACCATCTCTCGACCTAGATTACCAGTCTAGGGGGGGGAATAAAACACGAGACTGGATTTTGGTGTAAGCCAGTCTCATGTATTTTTTTTTGCCCGAGGGTAGTCAACTAATAAATGGATGAACCCGAATTTGATTGAGCTAATAAAAGGTACCTTGCCTTGAATTGTCTCATCTCGTCTCGTGTTGTTGGTTGAAGCACAACAGAAGAAAATGCCTCTTACTTACTCCATACTCCGTACGTATTGTTGTTTTTAAACCTGGCAGAAGGCTACCGTATCTGACTTTACCTTATCCGTTGGGTGTTCTCTATTAGCCTCTTTTCCAGAGCTCCGTAAGTATATACGAGAGAGTTCTACTGGTCAGGGTAGTCTACCTCGCCCTAAGGTTACATATGCCCTCGTGTTAAATTCCTTACATGACATCCAAGTCCCCTCGACTCGGTTCCTTTCAGAATAGGCAATTCGGTCTCGACTCTTGGCTCCAGTATTAATGGTGCCGATTGTCCGTGAACCTGCCAGGTCCGAGTCATCATGTCATGGCTTGGCCTTGATACACTACCTACCTACCTGCTTACCTACTGAGTTATCATGAGAGGCTCCCAATCTTTGGATTGTCGACCAAGATCTAATATGAGGTACTTTATACTCCGTGACAACTCTGCCATCGACAAAGAGGCATACAGTAGGTTCACACACAGCATACCTTTAGCTAACTCAAGTCTGGGCTCTGGCTTATTATGTATGTCGGAGGCTAAACCAACAACGGAACATCCACCAATTTATTTCCATCACCGCTCAGATACGGACAATTATTAATTTCTCTTGTTCCTCCGTCACCGCTTCTTCTCTTCTTTTGGTCGTATTGTGTCTATTTCTTTGCATGTGATCAAGGCCATCAATCATACTCCGCTCTTGGCCTCTGCTCCTACAACCGAAATACCTTGCCCTTCTCGATTTGGTCATATTCTTCGAGCTCTATGATATATATACCTTAAAATAAAGACGTCCCCTCTACATGCCAGCTGGTAGGCATGTACATCAATTCCCCAGCCCAAGGTAGCCAGCCACCTAAACCTCCAGCCAGCACTCAACATTCAATTCCTTTTAGCAATAAGCTGCACAAGTCATCCCGACGTCACTGGGATGACCCTTGTCTCTATTCTAACTATCCCCCAGGGCTGAGATCCTGAGACAACGCCACAAGCCACCAAATCCCTCTCCTCATCCGCCCTCAGCTCAATGTCATGTCCAGCTCCCATCCTACGCTGGAGGATCAATTCTATCAAAATGCATCGATATCTCTCATGACGTCGCAGCTGCTTTCTTGAAATAGTTCTAAGCCACTCCATCTCCAGTTGGGTCAACGTCTCAGTTGAAGCTATCCGCTACCTGACGCTTCGCAGGATCATGGTCTCAGTTGATCACCCTACTGAGACAAACTCAACACCTTCCCGCCATTCATATGTCACGTATGGTTGTGTACATGCTTGTGAAAGGTTCAGAACATAAAAGGCATCGTTTCCTTCTGCAACCCTACGCTATGATTCCTTCAACCAATGCATGCATCCTTCACTCCCAAATCCACATCTCTTCCGACCACTCAACCCCTACTTACACGCATTTCTCATATCACATCAATGCGGTCAGCTCAAAACAAATATATAAATAAGAGAAGGAACAAATAGGGCATGGTCCCTCATGAACGCTAGACTCTCAAACATCTGGGCACGGCCTGGCAGATGCCCCCCTTTCTAGTTGTTTTAAAACGTTCACGGCATCTGCAAAAAGAATGTTTCCTCCGCCCAAGCAATCGTTTTCCAACACTTCCTTCACGAGACTTACAACCTTTTGAGCCCCACTGCGGTGATTCTGAGCTTGCAACTCGGACGGCTCCAGATCTGCAACTATCAATATCCACTGCTTTGGAGCTTTTGGCAAAATTTTGGTATTGTCCTTGTCCTGTTTATTCTCAATACCAAAGGCCCAACAGATCAACGAGCAAACGTAAACACCCCAGTAGTCCGAAATATCTTTCCAATGCACTACTTGTTGCTCGTTGGATTTTCCTTTTCTGTCTTCTCCCTGATCGGATGAAGCTTTGAGGTTAAGGAAGATGCTCAAAGCACGGGCAGCAAAAACAGTGGCGATCGCAGCTGTGCTAGATTTGCACCATTCGCCTAGTAACCTCTGGTGTTCCGCAAAGATATTGAAGTCCGTCACCTTCTTGTTAAAGACCCAGCTCTGCCCAGATACTGATAATAGGTAGTAAAGAGGTGTGTAGTGAAGGGCTAGGTAGGTACTAGCAGCTGCCGAGTCGGGAAATACCCTTAACATAAGCATTCTCTCCGACTCAAAGTTCAGTGCACCATCCATCACGCCAATATGTGCTGGGTTCTGACGGCACGAAATGAATAATGAATATGCTGCAAGCAAGATTGCCGCGTCAAAGGCAGGCAGAGATGCTACATCAGTGGCAGAGAGTGTACTCATGTTGATGCTTGAGATAGTTCTCAGGTCCTTTCTTGCCCGTAGTCGTGTCCATGTTTGAGGATCATGTGCTTCCCAAGATTTTGTCGTTGTTGCTGTGAGTGGAATAGGAAGAGTGTCCGGAGCAGTGTAGTCCAGGCCAATGGCGGAAACATACGGTCGTTGATGATACCGTGAACTGTGGACATCCAGGAGGAAGCAGGCAGCCAGCAGTCGTCGTTGAGTTTCTGCAGCAACCCAGATCTTCCAAACCGACTGACCTTGGGGCGAAGAGCCAGAAGGAGATTCATGGTGATGATTAAAAACCTATCGGGAGTTGAGCCAGGTATTCGAGGGGGGTATGAGGTCGAAAAGAAAGACACGATGTTTAAATTTTTTCCAATAGAAGAGAAAGATAAATAATAGAAGACGGAAAGAAGAAGAAGAATAAGAAGAAGAAGAAGAAGAAAAGAACGGAAGAAATAAAGAAATAAAGGGAGGAATAATCAAAAGAAATCACGCGGACTAACCCTGTGGTAAAGTGCAGTGAACCGAGCAGAGGGCTGATGTGAATGTGGCTTTCTACCACGGAACCGAGCGTAATACTCGCAAAGTGCAATAGTTTGCTGTACTGGTATTGACCACTTTTCAGCTTGTGTAAACTAAGTGTATCAGCACCGGTCGATTGTCGACTGCTCCTTTGGCGAGCTCCTGTTCTCTCAACTCACCACTTTTGACTTTTGCCAGGCGTATGCATGAAGCTGAGCTCCCTTCATGCGGTCGTCTGCGTTAGGGATGTATTGTGTCGCTAGAGCAGCCATGGCGCATTGGAGGACCTGTACTTGCTCTGTCTCCTCCTCTGGTACATCCTCATAAGTGTACTTATGTATGATGGGGTTCTTGGGGTGGACATGCTCCCAGTAGGTTTCTAAGTATGTCGGAATTGAGTCTCTCGTTGCTGCAGGGAGAGATAGTGGCATCGAATCAGGAGTACTCAATAAGCTGCCATCCGAAGGCCCAGAGCTACATGCCCCCAATCCAAAAACTCCATCTGACGTTGGCAGCGAGGAGACAGCTACTAAAGTCTCAGATTGAGCGACAGCTAATGAGGGGGACATGCTACGAACTGTGGGAATAGGTATCTGATTGGTGGTGCTGAAAGAAGGGCCTTCAGAGTATCCAGGTAATGCAAGATCCATATCGCCAAAGACAGAAGGGTACGCTTGTGGTGGAGTATCGGTATATGAATACGAGCCAGGGTATGTGTTGCTATCCAGACTGGCAGTGATGTCATTTGCAGTATTTGGGTAAGCTGGAGTCGCGGTCATCCAAGACCCGTTCGTTGTTGGCACGGAGAACTGTGAGCGCCTTGTGTTATCTGGGGGAGTCGAGAATGTGCTTGTAGGAGCTGATGAAGACATTGAGCTTTCAGGCCAGCCTAGATCCGGGGGTGCTTCCTCAGGGATGGATGATATAATAGAGATGGACATGTTTCTTGGTTCCGAATAGCTTGCTACAAAATTTTCGTTCGTTGGTAGTGTATGGAGTACATAGTTGTTTGGCCCGATGGGGTAGCTGTCTGAGGAATTGTTCACGGTTGGCGGCGGATTGTAGACCTGATGAGGAGCAGATGTCGATGCCACTGATGACCATGGACCGACCATACTCGAACTGCTGTTTGCGGTTACTGCTCGAGGGTGTCTATAGACTTCAGGCATCTTGAGTCCTGGTTCTGGTCCAGAGTCTGCAGAGGGCAAGCTAGGTGTTTTCGGGCTGCCTTGACGGTTATGTTTCAGGTCTTTAACATCTTGACCATCTTGCTCACTACTCTTGTTAGTCTCGAAGCTCTCCGGGTGCCACTCTTCTAACGTACTGTCTTTGGACATGACGGTCGAGGAGGTCCTTGCGATGGAAAGTCTTATTACAGTTTTCGACCGGGCAAAATAGATCAGGAGCTGAGTGACTGAGTTGATGACGTCTGTATCCATTGTTAGAAACATCTTTTAGCTTCGGGGAAGACCACGAACCTTAAGTGCTCTGCCCGAGAGAAGGTCTGTGAAAGTTAGACGTGAAGATGGTAGAGAAAGAAGAAATATACCTTGGGACATTGATTGCATGTGTGAACCGGGACACCTTTCTTCGCCTTACTAATCTTTCTGGTTATAGGAGTCAACTTGACGTGTGCCTCTCCAGTGGCTGCTCCGGCGAAGGGCCTCATGGGAGTGTGAGATGATGGGCCAGGCTGGTAGGAGAATTCGTTGGAGTCGACACTTGCGTTGCTGCGGCGTCGGGTAGTCATGTTGATATTGGGCTTCGGTGACGACGGGTGACCATCGAGAGAAGATGTCATGGATGAGACAGGAATATCAGGCCTGTTGTTACGGGAGGAGGAGGAGGAGGAGGAGGGTGGTGGATGTTTTAATGTAGTAGCATGGCTGTGGGTAGAGGGTGGTCTTGAAGTCAAACCGACGGAACGGGTTCCGGAACTTGAATCGACGTGTTCATCGTCGGTATTCATGATATTCTTGAGACTAGCCATGGCCCAGAGTTGAGAACAGGAGCACAAATCAAAAGAGGCAGTGAGTCCGGAGAAATTGTAGATGGACAAGCCAAACTTAGTAAGGCACAGCCCCCAGGGAGGCGTATGAACAAGTCCCGGCAGATGGGACGCTTTAGGCTCATGTAAAGAAGGTGGGCGATGAGGGTATAGAACAGCAAGCGGGAGTAATAGTGGGGGAGTTGGTGTAGAATTGAAGCAAAGATCACAGACGGGAAGAGGTAGAGACGGCTAAGGCTGGCGAATAGAGCAAGCCCAGTGTTTAGCAGGGATGCAGATGTGAATATGGGGCTCAGTGCAAGTGAGATATTTACTCTTGGTACAAAGATAGGAACCAGGAGAGGCATTGCTGGGTTAGGCCTGGGCAGGATTATTTGAGAGAGTGTTAGAACATGGAGGTATGGGGATGTCGATGTGATTGACCCAAGGTTGAAGACAAACCCTGCGAGCTGAGTATGGGGCGCAGGACAGGGGAGTTGATGCATGGATTGAAACATGGATATGGACAAGATTAGATGCTTTGAAGGAGGTGAGGTGGAGGGGAAAACAAGAGATGCGCCTGATGCAAGGCACTTGTCTGCCTCTTTGATTACCGTACGTAGTGCTTAAAGCGTCCTCGACACCAAAAGATTGGGACAGTGGGAGTCCATCCCATTGTTTGGTTTGGCTTGTCCATGTGCCACCCTCTCACATCGACCCTTGTCGCATGCTTGCCGCTCCCTGTTCGTCGAGAATGCGACAAGTGGCGGGACGGGGCCGCAAGCGCCATCTAAGCCTTCAAGGAACGGTACCTGATCGAGCAACTAGCGCCCAGGTGTGGGACCGTACCAAAAAGACACTATTCATCCCCGACCGATCCGATGGCTTGCGGGTGGTAGCTCGCGCTTAGACGTAGTTGGCGCAGACCTATCCAATGCTTTGTGAAGAGAGACAGAATGGCGGCGATGATCAGTAAGAATGGTTGCATTGAGAAAAGGGAATACCGCTGCACATGAAAGAATCCAAGAATACCAGCACGGGAACAGCAGCACAGAGGCGTAGAAATTCGAGCTGGAACTAGGGGAAGCTCGGGCACTAGGGTTAAAATTGATTTTGGAGCTCCAGTTTCACAGGAAGCTAAAGCAATGCATCTGCATCTGTACTGTATCTGGGCACTGAGACATCGTGGGCACAAGCGTGGGCATGGGCGTGGGCACGGTCGGGCGGGTATGGCGTCAAGGCGCCTGTTGGTGGCTGCTCTAGAAGCTAGAACCGATCATGGCTTGATGTCTCCAGAATGACAACAGACATGACATCGCGCATTTGGAATGGGTGTGGTTGTCTGACAGGGATCAGCAACGATGCGTACATGGATGATAGGAAAGCAAAAAGATCCCATAGAAGAGGCTGTGTCTAGAAAGGTTAAGTGGAAGAAAATGAGCTGGGGAGAGGACGAAAGGCGGCCGACAGGTACCTCGGGAGGTACTGTAATGTGCCTTCCAGTAGCTCTTGCTTGCATCAGTGACAGGTACCGGCTTACCTGAGAGCCCGGGCTTGGCCCAAGGTACCGACTTGGTAAGCATTCCCATGAGTCTGGTCCCGATATTACCGATATATCATCTATTGAGTTTGCTGGCCCTGCTTTTATATGGTGTTTCTTTGAAAGGTTTCTTTTCAGTTACTTTCATCACTTCGATTGTGAAGCAACTCGTCCTTGGAAACCCTGGGTCCGTCCAACCTTACAAGTGCTTATCCCAATGGCATGGCCCGACCAGCCTCATAGGGCCCGCGCCGTTACAACGCTGTCCATTGTCCATAGGTGGTCCACATGGTTATGTTGGTCGGTATGTTAGGTTTGGTCTAAGCTTTTTAACCGAGCTTTCAATATCACCCGCATTCAAACCGAATCGCATACTGATCTCGATACCGGTATCCCGTTCTCATGGCAGCCGTACTCCGTATGTATTGAAACATTACTTGGAATGTTGGATTCTTTCCCCTGGTAGCGTCAATTCGTATCCCTGTCTGTCGCACAAGGGTGATATTAGCCCAGCCTTGCTGGGCGCTAGGGTAGCCAAACAAAAGTCCAGGGCAGACACACCACAGCTCAGCCACTCAATGGCTGATTGGCCAATATTTCATGATGACCTGAGGTGACCTATTTTTACCTCCTTGGCTGCGCCTGTTGGGCTCTGCACAGACAAAATCTGCTTGTTCAGTGATGCGCTAGCTCAAGCAGAAAGTTAGCAGTGTCATGATAATGCTTGTTGTGATCGACAAATTAATTAATCAGAGACGAGGCATTCTTTAATTTACGGATACAGATCGACGAGTCAATTACTTCAACGCCTTGCGGCTCATCGACCCATAAGCTACCTATTGACAGGTCGAATATTAAAATGAATCTGAGTCGGAAACAAACTGTTGTGCTCGTCCCGAGCAAAAGGATATGAAATGTGGGGCCGGACCGTTCCACGTTCCACGCTGTTTCTCCCCGCCTTTTGGCTGGAAATGGAAATAGGAAATAACAACGTCCACGAGACTCCGCGATGCCAGCTGTTCAAGGGTTGTGCTTCTTTCCCAAAATTAGATCGTCACATCTCGTTGTCTACCATATGTCATTCCGCACACTAAGTCCAGTATAAACGACCTTTTTCGGATTTTGAGGCCAAGACTCTGTAGGATTCGGCCCGCGCGGAGAATATTCCTTAATAGAAGTCCTCCACAGGACTCGTAGAACTGTTTGTTGCAACCACAGATTCATATCTGGGGGGAAGGAAAAAGCCCCCGGCGCTTGGATCCCGACTATTTTTGTATTTAGAGGCTCTTTTGGACCAATACATTGACAAGAAGAAGCGGCTTTTCCCAATGCAGATCTTGCACGAAATCTACCCTGTTTCTGTCGCCAAGGTCTCGCTAAGATGCTACATGAACTCATCCCGTCACTACGTTGTAGACATGCCTACGTTGACAACTAACTTTTCAGCACCGATGCATGTCTGGTCTGATTCGCATGTGCTCCTCTACAAGTGGAAGCAGATCTACACATGGGACACACCCCTTGACTTGGCATCTGTTGCCTGTCACTCACCACATGCCTCCAACTTCCTATACACCGCAATTTGATTTATGAACTACCTAGGTAGGTAGTCGCCCATTTAAGTACTGGCCGAAATCTTCATGACCCTTGTGGGGGTCATCTCCATTCGGACGTTTATCCGCGCACCCTTGATCGTATCATTGACCTATCGCAGCCTAGTACGAACAATTGGCATCTAGGAGCTTGACATTTTCGACATCTCCATTTGCAATCAGGTTTCTCCTGTACATGCCGGGGGACCGCTTTCTACATTGCATTGCAAGGAGTGGAGAGATTCCTGTTGCCTAATGTCGATCGTTTAGGTCGAGGCAGACTGATGCTGACTGTACGATCGACAAGCTCTACCAGATATCCCCTCAAACTCCAATTTACCACCTTTGTCATGATGAAGTGGTCTCATCTGCTGAAACGTTACTTCTGATCATCCAGTGTCGCAGTAATCATTTGACTGAGCTCAATTGTCAGTATAGCCGCCTAGGCGCCTAAGCGCAGGCGCCCCCAGATTGTGGTATTTGAGTGCCTGCGCCATCCGGAAAGCTAGATACCCAGAAGAGATTCGGCTCATGATTTGCTCCAAATTTCAGCCTCACCGAGGGGGCCATGCATATTGGCTTAGTTAGCTGTACAACAATAGTTATCATGTCAGCAACGAGGGGCTCGAAATAAACTCCCGAACCAAAGGATTGTACCTGCAGAGACGTAGGCCGTAGCAAGGCGGTCCTAAGAATGCGAGAATGTCACAAAAATGAGACTGTCGAAACAAGTGAACTGTTCAATCATACTCGTCGGATTATTTCGCCCAAGTGTCGTACAATCCCGCAGCTACCTTACACAAGAAGAATCCGCATTCAATACTGCGCCAAAGTTACACCGTAGTCGCGAAAAACATTCGATACATAAAAAACAAGCCAGAACGCCTTGTGTACCGGTCCTGTATTAAAGCGCACAGCCGAATACTGATTAAAATAATAATCCAAAGTCCATTACACAAACATCTGTTGTCCCTATCGTGGTGGCCCTGCCTCCTCTTCCCGCTGGACATTTTTAACCAATCTCCCACTTTTGCAATCTGCGTGGCCATACATCTTCATTTATAGCTTCGAAGGAGCAGCTGCAGCTGCGGTTGGAGTGTTTGATGAGTCCTTTGGTGATTTTGCGTGTGTATCACTCTCTTCAGACTCATCGTCGCTGGGGGGTCGGCTACTATCGGTGACATTGCCTCGGCTCTTGGTCATCTAGACGATCATTAGCTTGAGGTGGAAACTGTGGGCATGTCCACTACTCACCCATCCTCGGACACCACCAACAAGACCGAGAGCATAGCCAGTGATGAACTCTTTAGGTGTACCAGAAGCACCTGGGGAACGTAGTGCCTCCGAGCTGCCTGCACTGTTAAATCGGGCAGGGCTCTGAGGACGGCTAGTAGGCCAGAACTGCTTGAGCTCACGACCGAGTTCTTGACCAGTAGTGGTCCAGTTGTTTGTGATATTTTCCCGCAGGTCCTGAACATGTCGCTTGAGATCCAGCTCGTTCTTCTTGAGCCAGCTTACATTGAGCTCCTGGCGGGAAGTACCGCGCTTGAATTGTCGGGCGATGTACTTCTCGTAGTCGCGAACGATTCTGTGAATTGTTAGCATGTTGGATGGCATGGGTGCTCGCTGGCATACCTTGTGATGAGACCAGTTGTGCTGACACCTTCTGTTCGCTGTGTGACAAGGAACTTGCCAGCAGCCTTGATGGGCTGGTAGATGTCGTCGCCCTCGTCCGCGCCGTAAGGAAGATCATCGTGGGCGACATAGTCGAGCTTGTTCTCGTCGAGAAATTCGGGTGTAACAATCCATGGGCAATCCTCGATTACTTCATCGACCCATTTGCAGTGGCGGAGTGTTTCGGCACGCTCAGCGGCAGACATGACAGTCAAACCTTTGCGCTTGTGTGTTTCGTGGTCGCCTGTGACTCCAACGACGAGCGTTGTGTCAGGAAAGGCCTTCTTGGCTTGCTCGAGTTGTCGCATGTGGCTAAAGAGTGGTTAGCAGACGGCTCAGTTTCTAGAAGTCGGTTCTTTGACTTACCCAAGATGGAAGAGATCAAACACTCCATCAGCGTATACACGAACAGGTCGGCCAACAGGAGGTGGGTTCGTCTTGTAGCCACCAGCAGGATCTTGGAGCTTGCCAATGGGAGGAGGAGGCATGGCCTCAATTCTTCGCTGCTCCTCTTCGTCAAGCTCCCTCAGAGAAGGCTTGCGACCCTTGCGACCGACTCGCTCAGCAATGTCGATGCTGGCTTCTGTCGTGTCGCTTGGCTCGCCAGGATCCAGAGCATGGTCAGCGGCTGTCTCGAGGACACGATCCGAGCTAGAGCGCTGTCTCTTAGGAATTGGGCCTCCGACAGCTGATCCTCGGCTGTGAAGTCGCCCCGACTCAGCGGCTGTTGTGTCTCCTTCTTCACCAGAGGCATCACGAGAGGATGTCTGGATGCCATTATCACCAAGATCAGCGGCTGACTCCGCGCGAAGAGAGTTTCTCTTGCGCTTCCCGCCCTGTGATGAGCTCGATGGCGAAGACATGGCTGATAGGTAAGACTGGCACTGACTTGACTGTTGGGGGAAGATGACGTGGCTTCGGAGTCGGGTCGGGTTGTGGGAGAGGATGAGAGAGACCTTAGGAGTAGGGGCCTAGGTAAGTATGGTCTTAATTATGTGCGTGCTGAGGAGCGAGACGGGGAAGCGACCTGGAACTGCTGTAGCAGTTGGTTAGGTTAGTGGTTTATTAACCTGGAGAAAAACGGTTACTGCTACCGAAGCAGTTCCACGTTGACGCGAAAAAAACCGGGTCTTGAATTGGGTCTGGACTTTCTCCAAAGCTGATTGGATTTGGGGCGTAAGACTCCCTGTAAAAATCTGGGGTTCCAAAACTTGGCTCGCCTTACACCAGCACTTTATATGCGAGACTCTGAGGATACCGTCATCGGAGGCGATATATGATGATGATTGATAAGGTAAAGAGCAGAAACAAGAAACAAGGCATGATGCATTCATCAAGGCTGGGACAGAGGGATAAGCTGATGTCTACAGATAAGCCATGGACTGCTTTATTCCTCTCGAGTTCCCCTATAGCTCTGGATGCAACGAACGACACCGTCTAATTAAAAAAGTGGCCCAGCTTTCTCGTGTCAAAAAAGGAGTGTAATCTCAAAACTTAATAGCGCAGCTAGGGACCATCGCCATGACACCTTAGATGAGACAGGCAACTGCTCTCGTGACAATGCTTGTTCACTTGTAATTGCGCTCAACATGAATTTTGTGCATCTTAATAACTGTTTTTTGAGCCGAATCGTCGTGTCAAATGTCGATTTCCCAAACGCGATGTGGATTGTGGCGTCATTGCTGTCACCCCTTTAGCTGATCTACATGAAAAGGGGAAGAAGCTTGTGGAAGAGCTTACAATGGTCACATGATGAAGCACGTGAGTGTCACTCAATGCATCAGATAGGTAGGTAGGTAACTAAGGTAGGTACTCGTACCCAGTATGGACACCTTGACTGATTATTCATCCAAGGTTCTTCATGTTTGCCCAAAGAATTTACAAAAGCTTGGCCAATGGCCCAAATCAGTCAAGCTTCTCCACAGACTACCTAGACATTGCTCTTCGACTCAAGTAGTCTAAAAATGCAGCTTGTACTTAGAGTTATCAATGCAACATGCGTTTCGAGGAAATCCTCAGCAGGGACATCTTCATCAATCTGGAACCATTCATTCTATTCAAGCAAAAGCAAGGTCAATATTATCGGACAACTTGCAGAAAGACCAGGTAAGCACGCAGACCAAGCAGATGCGTCTGATACTTAGTCCGGGTCCCTAGAACCGCCCAAGTCCAGAGCCAGGAACATAGTTTGGACAGTATTCCAAACACTACCAGCATAATAAAGCAGAGAGAGATAGAATTATTCGCTCACTGGTTGGTGCTTCTAAGAGTGTCTTTCCCTCTACAGGGCCTCTAAACTCTCTCCGTTTCAAGCTGTAGCTCCTGGATATAATTTCGATAGGCCCTTGCCTTTTCGGACCAAGAACCCCAACCTAAACAAAGTTCCTTGTTTGATACTCAGCCTTCATTGGTGGTGGTTAACAAATACCCTAGTCATTAGCACCAAGGCATATCTGGACCCACCCCCAAAAACAAGAATCAACCTGGCCTTGCTACTTCGTACTTCTCATAAGAATGCAACTTTTCAACTTCTAGTCATGAATACCACCGCAAACTTCCCTCGTCCGACATCACGGGATGCCGCTTTACTCTTCCTGTTTCAGATGAAATCGTTTACACTTGGCTCTTATCTGGCTTCTATGGCTTTTATGGGCTTTCCATAGTTGAACAGATGGCCTACTTTCTTTGTTCTATCCGTTTCAAATCAACCAGGATGTCAATCACAGCTGTCAAACCTGGACAAGTCCGCCATTCCAACCAACTCGGCTATCAGACCCTCCGAATAAGCTTAGGCTAGGCCTTAACTTAGATGGCGAGAAGTGTATACCCTGAATAAGCTTCCCCTTGTCAAGGTTTCAGTGACAAACTGGCAGCGGTTTGTCTGTCATTAAATGCTCCTTACCCAGGATTGACTGGCCTGCGGTTGGAGGTTCGGGACGGTGTCATTGCATGACAGAAATCCTTTATAAGGAGTCAGGCATGGACAAACAACATGTAGCCCAGCAAAATATTCCTTGCTACTTTCTTTCATCTTTGGCAGTCCCGGGCAGGCTCGCAAACCCACATTCTTTAACCTCTGCCACTTTATTCTCGTTCAAGTGATCACTTGTTTAATCATTACCGACAATCGAAAAGTTGCGCTTCTCACCATTGTCGCTCCACAGTTCTACAGCTAGTGTGGTGGTGGTGCTTGCACCGGAGACACCAAATGTCCCTCCGGTTCCACATGCGTCGAAGCCAGCAAGTGGCACAGCCAATGTATTCCCGATGCCAAAACTGGCCCCTTTTCTAAGGCTGCTGTCGGGAAGTCTGATGTTGATCTCCCTAGCTTTGAGTTCCCTAGGCTCCTTGAGGCTCTTGGTAGCGGCAGCGGCAATCAAAACGGTGGCAGGAACGATTAGAATGCTTGCTTCTCTTCCTTCCATTGTCTCAGCGCTAGCGAAGGAGGCTGACGAGTCTAGCAAGAAGCCTGTTGAGACCTCCATCAATGACCTCGTAGGTAATCTAACTGAAGCTCCTGTCGCTACTCTTGATGCAAGCTCTGGATCTGGTTCAGGAGCTGGAGGCATCACACGAGCCATTCCCGCATCCAGCGGTGCCAGTGCTGCTGCTACCGCCATCCCTGTTTCTGGCGAATTCGATGGCAAAATTACATACTATGATCGTTCCCGTGAGTTTGGTCTTCTCGGCTACACCCCTTCTCACTAACATTCTTCAGCGGCCATATGCTAGGATCAGGTGGAGACCAGCGAGGCTGATGCCATGTTCATTCTCGAGGATGGTGCTACTCTCCGCAATGTTATTATTGGACCTGATCAAACTGAGGGCCTTGACTGTAAGGGAACTTGCACTCTTGAAGACTTCTGGTTTAGAGACGTTTGTTAAGATGCCATCACTCTAAAGCAAAAGTCCGGCACCTCCGCCATCTGTGGAGGAGGTGCTTTTCACGCCGCCGATAAGGTTGTTCAGTTTAACGGCCGCGGCACTTACGAGATCTCCGACTTTTAAGTCGAAGACTAAGGCAAGCTTGTGAGATCTTGTGGTAACTGCAAGGATAACTACGGTCCCCGGAATGTTGTTACTGACAACGCTGCTGCTGTCAACGGCGGTGTTCTCTGCGGTAGTAAGTCACATCCGAGACATCAGTCCAGCTCGTGACTAACAATTTCTTAGTCAATACTAATTATGGCGACACTGGCACCATCTCCAACGCTTGCCAGGACTCAGGCAAGAACTGCGACCTTTTCGATAGTAACTCAGACAGCAGTGAACCCTCTAAACTTTCCAGTGGCCCCAATATAACTTCTCTGATACTTGCTAGGTTGTGTTTTCAATATGGGAAGACCTCAATCGGACTTGATAGACGTCAATCTTATGATATCGTATCGCTATGGATTGCAGTGAATCGAGTTTCCAAAGCCGATCAAGACACATCCATATCTTTACCTAAAGCAAGTGGGATCCAGCAAAATTGTCGTTGAATCTGGACCAATTGCACTCACAGTGCGTTTAGTTGATCGTAGTGTGCATATCTGCCCGTGAAGGCAATATCCAGTTCGAGACAACCCGATCAGTGCTGGCGATTCAACTCCAAGACATCCTCGACTTGACATGGTGTTGTTGTCACTGAAAGGGGTCCATCTACTAAGGGCCAACTTTTGTCCCTAGGCAACTCTCTGTTTATTTGTTTATCATCTCTATCTCTCCCATCTTTCTTCTTCTTCCATTTTGTCCTCGCTTCATCATCCGACCACCGTGTCACCCCCGGGCCTTGCGCCCGGAGGACTATGCCCCTCAGAACCTTTTTTTTTTTTTTTTTTTTTTTGGCCGCTATCAAGAGATCCTGGCGAGTAATCTACAGATTGACGTTGTTCCTCTCATCTTGCAGTTCTTTTGTCTGACTGAGCAAACCTGGGCAACCCAAAACGACTTAGAAATCTCATCCGGGTCGAAAGAACACAAAAGGACGGGGTCTTTTGGATTTTGTTGATGGACGAATCTACTTCCATGCTCTCAAAACGATCACATATGATCCGAGATCCCTCCTGGAATCCTTCTGCACTATGGGCGTATTCTTCATGTAGAAACGGCCAAAGAACTGTGCCTTGATATAGGGCAGCCTTTTCTTGAACTGCAACCATCAAAAGACTTCGACTACACACTGAAAGACTTCAACTGCTTGACTGCGTTCCCATCTAGTCACCCGGTCTTCAGCAATTTCATGAAGGATGTTCAGATCAATGAAGCACAAGAGGCAATTGACCCTGTTGCCGAAGATTCCTTCAAATCTGCCACCAACATCAAAAGCCGCGAACAAGTCCCTTCTTAGCTTCAGAAGCATCGGCAGACAAATGCATTCGCGTATGGAGGAGGATGTTGCTTCATTTGCTGCTAGCCCTACCAATTTGGTTGGCAAAAGCTTCAAACGCGGAACCGTTATCGTCAACTCCTATCCCAAGCAAAAAGGAAGACGTGTCTGGCCTTTTCAAGCCCAAAAGCTTGGCGGCCCAAAAAACCTAGTCCAATCCGAAGGATATTCTAGCCCCCAGCAACCGAAGTACGGTAAATTCGAGAATACCAAGAGCCTCCTCGGCGTTTACCACTAGACCCTGAAGTTTCAGTCTTATAGATCTGCGAGGTGTTCTGCTGCAGTGAGGCCAGAGGTTTGCTTGTCCCTATGGTAAGACTATGGCTCAAGGAAGGAAACCAAATTACAGCGACACAGACGAAGGTCAGTTATGATGTTTCCTTGAAATACTTCTGTTGCTAAGATGTCTAGGGACCATTCTTGATATCAACGATCTAGAGATACCTCTGTGAAGTCTCTCGGACGCTTACTTATTTGCCCAACATCGCCATTGCTGGTCAGGGTATCGCCAAGGTACTGACAGCTACCAAACTCCCCATCAAGGCTAGCGAATCTTCGAGTTGCTCGCCTTTCTCCATCAACACAGAAGGTTTGAGTGATGACTTGAAGCTGATATCAGGCCATCAATTTCTGCAGCTTGAACATGCAGGCCCTGATATGTGCAGGCGATTTGGCTCACGGCCTGATGCACGAATACTGTTTGAACCAGATGTCTGACAACGAAATGCTCTCCATTCAATCGATGCCATTGAAAGTGTGCTTTTCATCAATTTAACATCTGATGGCAGAACGTTCATTTCTTTCAAGAGAGTGACGATGAGGTTTTGCTTTACGTAGGGTCGCCAAAGACTCTCGTCGTTCAGATTTCTGCCCAGATGGAAGCACGGTTTCCTAAGATTTGTCGTCAACAAGCTAGCAAATAGATATAGGCGATTTATACAAGAGAATAACTTGTTAACAATTCTGCCCAGTGCCAGATTAGGGTAATTACGTCTTGCATGCTGCAAAATAATGTTACTAGCCCCAGGCAAAGCTGTTAGGTGCCGTCCCTGGTCACATCGAGTGAAACGGATTACCTTTGATTAAGTCTACGACATTGGTCAGGTTAAGGGTGGTTTTATATGGTAACAGCTCTTACTGCTTGCGCCTTGTCCTATTATTGCTCTCTCGGCCACGGTCGGATATCTCCACGAGCTTAAGCATTGCTTAACCATATTACCGGCATAGAAAGCGTATGACGTGGACATGATCATTCATAAGGCCTGTTATTTAGATCTTCGTAAGCTCAGGTGTGAGCCTCGTGAGAATTTATCTTTCAGAGCGTCTCGGTGCCGTGATCGGACCGGGGTGACAGTATCAGCCCTAACTTCAGGTCGGTGCATCTAGTGCTTGCACTCGAGGATCGGTACGTTTATTAATCCTACGAGCGTGCGAACCTTCTAATGCCATACAGGAGTGTTTCTCTGTTAGATGATATGAATCTGGAGGCTCGGGATCGCCTCACATCGCGAAAAGTTTAGACCGACGACTCATTGTACAACTGTTTTCCCTCTGTCTTATGAGCTCCACGTGCACAACGATTTTCTAGCACTTGTCTCCCATTACGACCGCTTTGAATGAAACAAAATATCAATGCTTGGGAAAGCTTCGATCCAGAAGCACCCTTTGGGCCTTTAGTTTCACTGAGACCAAGACTTGTTCGGCTGATTTCAATAGCCATGTGCGCAGTCCGCAATGACAAAGAGGGTTGATTTCCAGGGAATTTCGTCTTCAATCATGTCTCCCAATATTGGGTTCACGAGAACATCATATATTCACACCTGGCAGACTTAAGAGGACAATTCCCAATACCAACCACTCTAATTCCACATCTCCTCATACTTCTTATTACGACCAATGAATCCGAGTTTGCATTCAACGCAGTCGATGCTTTGCTAGCACCAAGCCGGATATACCTAGGAGGGGGACCAGACGATGGCTTGTCAGTCTAACATCATCTGCATTTCTCGACCGAGTAACTGAGGCGGCAAAATCTCTTGTCGTGAAAGAGAGCAGTAGTGAAACATTTCAGGCAACGTAAGCCGTCTGTTTCTTGCCGGAAAATCAGTGTTTGCGTGGCACTTGATACTTCGTGGCGTTTACTTCTATTATCTTTCCAAGGAAATTGACGTTACTCAGGAGGGTCGTTCTATGCTGATGCCAAGGCACGTTTCAACCGCATTCCCGTACGGCAAAACTCGGCCCTTGGTGCCAGAGCAGCTCGGACATCTTCTGATACCTCCCTTCGCAGAATTCCAGTTTTTGCCCAAGCAGCCCTAGTCCCTGAAAGCCAGGAGACGTTATCTATCTTCAAAGGCTGTCTGCAACTTGACATCAAACATCACCTTTCGGATAAACCAGATCGAGACTTGCCACTGACCAAGATATCTTAAGAGCGCTGTACCCCCGGGCACACGATGACCATTTGCGGCTCTGTCTAGCTTTACCAACAACTGCAGTCAAGAGCAAGAACAAGGTCGCTGATAGCTGGGATGACGACAGCCAAGAACTGTCCGAGTCAGAGGGTCTCGGGTCATATACAGCCAGCATACTTGAGGCTTAGGAGTTGGGCTTGAACAACAAGGATTGGTTGACACTGGTCTTGTACCAGTACATATCCAGCGAATGTCGCTCAATTCCATTTAGTCTCGGGGCAGAGACAAACGTCTTTGCAAGAGCTTCACCCTCAGTGTGAATTATGATTGACCGCCCACCGCCTAGACATGGCACTATGTAGTGGGCTCACCGGTCCATGTAGTAAGACTTTCATACCTAAGTACTGTGGCCCTCTTGAGGCTCCCAGCCAATGCTTATCCTCCTCATGCTTCCTCGTGTTTTGGCCCCCTACAGTAAATCTTTGTGACATGTAAGAATAATTGCTTTTTTCCCCATGGCAAAAGCCATTGTCCACAAGTGGAGGGAAACCCTGAGTCGCCTGAATGACTCGTTTGAGACACAAAAACTCAGATGGTGCTGAGAGAAATGTCTTGATTCACTACTAGAGGTTCAACTGAGTCAAAACTGTCATCCTTTTTCCGCCTTCGCGGTGAATCTGCCCCTCCCCCTTTTTCCCCCTTCACATTTTAGACGTTCTAGAAACATGCACGGAATCGCCGAAACAGAAACGCCCTGACCTTCTAGAAGACTTTTCTTTTGGCGGGGGGGTGTTCAACAAGGTACCTATAGTAGTAGGTAACCTAGACCTAACGTAGACCCCCGGTACGTACCCGAAGGTCTGTACCACCTCCATTGGGTGCAGAAACAGTGCTTCCCCCACGCATCTCCCTCCCATATGCAATCAGGGGCAGGCGATTTGTTTTGTTGTATCGAGATGCTGCACGTAATGAGTGGGATGCAGCAGAGGAACAAGGATTAAAGTACGAGGGCCTCAATGGCGTCATTGGTATTCACAGTCGCTCCACGCTTCTTGTTGTGTTCAACAACCCAGTAAGGATGAACAAGGTCATAATATTGTATAGATTTTTGTATATAATTCAACTCCCTTTTGGGAGGCAATGCTTCTAAACATCCAGAAAGAAAAAACGATTGTGAGCATGCACGTGTTTCCCCCTTTCCTTTCGATCCAATATGTACTGCAGTATGCTCAACAACCGTGAGTGGTATCTCCTCCAAATCCCTCCATGTAAAACAAGGAAATTGAGATCCATGATTTTGTGTTCAAAAACAGCATTAACAAAAATCATTTGCCATATAAAACAGCCATGCAATGCAGATCTTGTAATGTTCAAAAATACAAACGACAGGGAAGCCTCTCTATAAGCAGAAACCAATAAATGACCGGCCAAACCAACAAACATCCGTCGGCGTATATACAACAGGATTTGTGTTCGAGGTTGGGGTTTGCACCCCAAGGAGGTGTTCTTTTTGTTGTACACTGCTAGTGATACAGTGCACTGGGGCGAGTCAAGAGAAGGCGTTGGATAAGCTAGAACCGATCCAAAACACCCGTGCTTGGCATGGCGATGTGCCCATGTTTCTTCTCGGTCGCCATGGAAAAAGGCGCAATCCATGCACCTGGGGGTATAGTCGCTCTGTCCGTCGAGCCCATTTCGTTTGACTGAGCGTCTAATAACTACCTGCCAAAACAATGGCACTCCTTCGTGGTCTCTTATGGCGCGTATGAATCAGTCCCCAAACGCCATGTCATCATGATGATTATAAATGATAATGAAAGTCATCAATATAGATTTCCCAATCACGGCGGCAAATATCGTCGACTCTATCACTGCCCGTGTGATGAATTCATCTGCAAATGATGGGGCATAGATCGTGGGTGTCCTTGATCACCCATCTGATGTGGCATCTGAGGCGGCGCGGCCATGGGAACAGGTCTTGGAGTATGGTAGCCAGGTGCGCTTGTGCCGCTCGAGAAGCTCGAGTTGGTCCTCGGATCATAGCTGAAAAGATCTCTCTGTAGGCCTTCAAGGATATGCATGTCAGTTCGAAGTGCGCTCGTTGCCGTTGCCGACTGTCGCAAAAACTGGATCGTCTTGTGGAACAGTGTTCGAAGTAGTTCCTCATCTACATAGGTGTGAAGGATTGGGTCACGGAATGCAGCTGATAGAATCAACAGATTACCCCATTGGCTAGAGCGTGGTGGTTAGTTTGAGGCGCGTCAGTCTAAGACGAAAGACTTACGCGTGAGCTGTGCCGAAAATATTGGTGATGATCGGCCTCCTATCTCCCAGACCGTGGAAAGCACGGGTGCTTTCAATGAGCGCTTTGATACCCTTCTTAGCCAACTCAACGACTTGAGGATCGATATCGCCATGCGTTCTAGCCTTGGGATGAATAACAGGCGCTGTGATGTCCTGTCGGAATTCGGAGCTGACGCTGGGAAAGTTGGGGCTCGATGCATGGTTCTTGATTGAGTGCGAGAACTGTAGAATCTGTCGGATGAATGGGCGATAAGTGATCACCTGAGCTCCCCAGTACTTTGCCCGCAGTCTTGCTGCCAGAATATCATCTGCAGGGGGATCATCCTCTCTGAATGCAAAGCTAGGGGCAACCCAATGCATGCCCGAGACAGCGTCAGACACGACACCGACATTGCGGAACTTATCTTTGCCAGGTTTGGCCGGATCTTCAGGGGCGTAAAACATTCGGTGGATGCTGTTGAGGTGGGTACGCAAGTATAGCTGACCTGGGTAACTATCCAAGATGCGCTGGTTGAAACCTTCCAAGAGACTCATGTTAGGGTGCGGCATGTCATCTTCATATGAGAGCAGTCCTGATGGGGGAAGTTGCATCTCTGCAATGAGATCACTCTCGAGCTGCAGACAAGTCCAGAACGTGAGAGCAAGCTGGTTATACTTGGTTTCCTGGATGAACTCGCTGTTGCGCTTGATTCGCCGCATTTTGTCCAGGCTCCTGCAATATAGTTAGCCACTCCTGATCTGTGTTCTACCACAACTCATAGCACTTACGGTCTCATGATGACTTGTAGCTTGTGGCTAGCCCTGTGGATGAAAGCAAAACTCTCCATCGGCCTGCCCAGCTGGCCATGATACAGCCCGGCAAAGATGTTGGCGTACACATTTTTCATATTGTTGTACGCGCCGGTGTGGTTGCCAAGGATATCCGTGGCGTATGCGAAGTACTCCAGGCCAGGAATTACCTCGTAGTTCTTCTTCAAACTGTAGCCAGAGCGGAAAGCACCTGTGCCATGGATAGAGGATCGACGACTATGAATGTTCCGGTCTTGCTCTTTAGGTGATGGCAAACCTGACGAATGGGAATGAGATGAGTACCCTGGCGGAGAGCCTTGATTGGGCGATGGCGGAATGGCTCCATTGCGGAGGGCAGGGCTTCCGTGGGGAAGAGGCTCTGTAGGATGGACGACATCCGGCACGTTATCGCGGTGAAGGCAAACTTTACCCAAAGCCAGAACCGTGAGAACTAGAGCGGTATGGATGGACCGATCTGGTCGACCGATACGTTGTGGCGCCGGTGTGGGTGGCTCGGAGCCATCTGGTCCTGGCGATCGTTTCCTTTTTGAGCCTGCAGCTTCTGGTGTCGAAGAGCCTCCTCCAACGGCGAAGGTGGGCTTCGATGTTTGTGGCTTTGCTGAACGTGGCTGTGATGCAGGAAGGTTATCCAGAAAGTGCCTAACCCAATAGTCCAAGAGTTTTGGTTGAATGATAGGGTGCATGTTGAGAATGTTTTCCTTAAAACTTTCGACGTACGCCCACACTTTCGGCTCGGAGAAATCAGGATTGCCATCAACCAGAACACCTCCCTTGTATTCCACTTGGTCTGGAGGGCTTAGTCCACCGAGCTGGCCCCAATCAGCCGCGGGCGAAGGAGATGCCATATCGGATGAATCGTCGGCCATATCCAAGTTGCCATGGTCCGTTGGTTCTCTCACATGTCGCGAAGGGTGGGAGTCTTCGCCCCGACCATACACTATCAGAACACCTCGGTTCTGTTCTTGGCTGATGGGATATTCGCTAATGTATCGCACACCTTCGCGCTCAACGTGATGTTTTGTAAGCTCCCGGATGGAAGGCCATTCCAAGAGCAGGCCTGCCAAGGTCGTATGATTGATGGGAATCGCGGGCTCACCAGGGGGAACGGGCGGGCCTGGCTCTACCTCCATCTCATCCTCGGCCATCATACGCAATGGCATAGGCTCTGAAGATGGGTGATCGCGATGGGCGTCATTATAGTACGGGTCCACAGAAGCGCCATTGGCAACGTAAGGCGATGCTGGGGCACGTTTGTACTCGTCCTCCACGGAAGACTCTGTCTTGAGAGCTGATGTCGCAAGATGCTTGGGCAAGAGGGATTCCATTTTGATCAATCTCTGATCGAATCGCCCCAGGTGTGTCATGATCGAGTTGAGCGACGTCTGAACAGAGCCAAGGCCCTCTAGAATGTCGGCTTGAGCTTTGTCCGTCCTGTCAATGATTCTTAGTTTTTCGCTATCCAGCTGATGTGGACCTTTCAAAACCTACGCCTTGGGCACCGGGTCACGGTATTTGCATTCCACGCCTTTTTCCTTGCAGGTTTTACATGGCTTCGTCTCGTCGCACTTGGCCTTCAGCTGCCGGCAGCTATCGCACGCCTATATCCAATTAGAACTTGCGCGCTTCCATATCACAAAAGGCTCGTACCTGAGAAGCTCTCGTGTTCTTCTTTTTAGCTGGGACGGATGATGAATAAACACTATAGAATGGTTCGTGAGGGGTTGAAGGATAACCTCCATGTTGCTCGTAGGGCGTCTGATGGGGCACTGGAGTGGGCGGCGGGAAGCTGGGCGCACGGTAGCCACCCGGTGTTGGGGGCATAGAAGGCGCGCCTTCGTAATTCATGTGTCGCGGTGGGTTATCTGGGTATGCGCCTGGAGGCGGTGGTGGTGGCAGTGAGGTCGGCGGAAGATGTGGTGTTGACGACATCCCCTCGGGCGCATGGCCCGTCGAATTGGGTCGGCGTTGATCCTCGGCTGGGTCTCGTTTTATGGGAGGATCTCTTGGACCGTAAGGCGGGTATGGGTGATGCGCTGGATGCGCCGGCGACGGAGGTGGATGTGGGTGCTGCTGCTGAGGGTGCTGCTGTGGTGGGTGTTGGTGCTGCTGTTGCTGTCGATGGTAGTCTTGAACAGGAGGATAGGGCTCTGGCTCATGATGGCGACGATCGGTGTCGTGAAGTGGTTGCGCAGGCGCAGCGTGAGAAGGCGTCGGCGGAGCTGAGGAATGCTCGATGGGTCGAGGAGGGTAATGTTGATACGGGCTCGGAGGAGGATGAGGAGGATGATGATGTAGAGCGCCGGGCGGAGGCGGAGGCGGCGGTGGAAGTTGATGAGCGTGAGGATGTGGTAGTGATACTCCTTGTTGAGGTGTGCCGACTGGCCACGAAGAGAGGCGTGGACGTTTACTATCTGGAGGTGCTGGATCCATGCTTGAGTACTATATATGTATGGAAGTACTGGCACACATAATCAGGAACAAGGCGAAGAGAAAAGCAGGGACCACGTAGAGGCGGTGGCCATGGATAGGTACAATACAATAGTAGAATGGGATAGGATAATGGCAGAAGCGAAACAAAAGACGACCCGGGGAGTGAGGTGAAGCTTCCAGCTGCTCTGGAAGCTGGAGGGGCGGATGATAATTGGGCCCTTCAGCAATAGAGGTAGAGGTTGAGAGGCATGGGGGTGGGTGTGTCTGAAACGACTGGGTACAATTACATGTACGTGTACGAAGTACTGCACTGTATGTACCGTACCTGGAGGTGAAAGGTGAAGTTTGGAGAGGTTCAGGTAGGTAGGTAGGTAGGCAGGTATCCGTAGAGAAAGAGATGGGATGCCGAGTAGACTCTTCCAGCCTGCCCGAGCCCCAGTGACGCGGTGCGGTAGGATCAGCAGTTGGGCAGAGACGAGATGGAGATTCGACAAGCTCTCTCTCGCTCGGTACCTGGGAGATGGACAACGGTGGGGGGCACAGACACAGCGGCGGTAGCGAAAGGACTTTCGAAGGATGGTTGGGATGGCGGAAGAAAAAAAAAAAGGGACGCGCTCGAGACTGAGAACTGGAGATTGAGGGAAGAAAGGCGCAAATTTGGCGAGCGAACGGATCGATTCTTGGGCAGGTATGATGTCGACTCCAAGTCGAGCGCAATTCTGGGACCGACAGCCTCAAAACTCAAGGCACAAAAGACGGTCTGCCGGGGGTGGGCGGGCCTGGCACAGGCAGTTTTGGAGCCAATTGACGAACCGACCCTGCCGAGTTGACAGTCGGAGGAGGCTAAACAGGGCCAGGGGGTTAAGGAACCTTGATGCTTGGCTGTGACTGGGGGGGATGATGATGTCGGCGAAGACTCTTCTTTTTCTTTGGCGGACCCCTGCTGCCCGTTTTTCTCTTCACCCCTGCACTTAAGCGACTACCTAGAGAACAGAGCAGATTTTCCAGCAAGATGGAAGTAACTGTACCAGTACCTGGAACCGCGAGTTCTGCGTTGCTGGGTGCTACAGAGAAAAGGCTGACGTCGGTCGCTACCCGCTGGCTTGGTTCGGGCTTGGGCTTGGTTTGGTTTAGTTTCTAGTATGTTGTTGTTCTCGCTGCTAGGCAGGCCCTCCCTCTCTCCTCTGCTAAAAGGACCCTTTTTCTTTGGCTGAGCGAATATTGAAGTACAAGTCCGTCGGTTGGAGACTACCGCATATGGTCAACAAAGCGGGCGGAGGTGTTGCAGTCGCAAAATATGGATGATGTGAGAGCAGATCAAGCAGAAGCACGTAATGGCAAGAACAATAATAGTATGTGTCAGTAAAAGCAAAGAAGCGCGGTAGGCGAACAACTCAACACCGCAACTGTGCTGATACGGTACCCGCGCCGTACTATAATGGATGCTCACGAGTAGCGGACAAAGTGAGAAGTGAAAAATTCAGGACCTTAGGTAAAGTATCTGGCCATGCGACGGACCGCCCAAAAGGTACAAGCTTCAGACGGGAGATGATGGCTGGGTGGAGGTGAACGAGATTGTGGTGGTGCGCTGAGTTGAGTTACAGTGGAGGCCTCGTGGCCGCTGCGTGGAGCCCAACACCTCGGAGGCGTCTAGTAGCGCACCGACGGATTTGCTCTACGCAGTGTCCGACTAGCCTGTTTCTCACAAAGAGATTTTTTTTTTCCTTTTCTGAAACTCCAGTGGACACTTTATTAGCTTGGAAAATCATACAGCTGACTTGACTGTAGGCTCCAGAGGCATTGAGGGCAAATCGCGTTGTACGTACGTACGTAACTCCTGCTCGATTCAGTCACAGTGACAGTGCACTCGACTCAAGATGCAACGACTCGCCAGTAATGCACAAAGGAACTCTCAGAGTCCCAGTACGTCAGAGTTTAGGTTAAGAGTCCCATCCATTATTCCTGGCTGAATCTCGGTTACTGGAATTCCATTCTCGGTACTAGAGTTCAGTGAAACGTCGAGCGAGAATTAGACGGATAAAGTAAGCTCAAGGTACTACTGTTGGAGCTCCTGGTCATTCCCGACCAGCTGCAGATCATGGAGAAGAAGGTTTTGCCGGTCCTTGCCTACACATCACGGGCCGTTAGAAGAGGTGAAAGATAACGGAAATCTTGATACCCAACACCAATGCTAACCAGCAATGCCCGGACATGCCGTCTAAGTAAGTACTGAAAAAGGGAACGGCTGGTCTAAGTGAACGCATGATGGACTATGGGCGTATAAGGTAGAGAGTACTGTAAGGTATAGTACTCTGAGGGGTCAAAGTCACTCAAGTACCTTGCGATAGGTACAGTACCACCAAGACCCTTGACGATCTTTGAAATTTCCTGCGTACCTTACCAGGTAGTCTATCCGTATTCTCGGTACATTCAAGCTCGACAAGTCTCAGATCTCTGTAGTTGTACACAATTGCGCTCCGGTAAATTGCTTCAGTACCTACCTACTACCTTCAAGATGGAGAATTCCCTCAGTGCCCAAAGCTCGGGGTCGCTGTGCTCGATGAAGCGAAGGAATATGTAGGCATGTACAGCACGGACAATGATCACCATGACGGGGCCTATGCACAATCATTGATCGCAGCAGTGGCAGCGCAATGCAACAAAAGTCACCAGCAGAGCAGCCCAGTTCAGCCACTGAACAGTGATATCCTGGCCCTCTTCCCTGTAGTGTACGTACCTCCCTGCGGAGCAGTTTCTCGGCCACGTGAAAGGTCGCAGGTGACTCTTGTAGCGGGAGCAAGCATCGATATGACGACCAATGATTGGGGTTGCTTTTTTCTTCTGAACATGTCGTAACGTCCCGTAGACGGACAGTTTCCGCCCCATGGAAGTGAGGGAGGTTGGCAGGGCACTCCAGAAGTGAAAGTCGCAAACAACCTTTGGTTAACATGGCAGGTGATTGTTTCCATCCATAAATATTTCGTTGCTATTATCATTATCATCATCATTAATACGAGGTAGATGAGGTTATCCTCGTTTTAAGCAGAGGCCACTTCTTGTTCAGTGCTCTCCCAGCCGCCTCTCACAGACTCAGGTTATTAGCATCCTGTCCAAACCTGCCAGAAACGTCATTTCCTTCCTCTGTCGGACATTGAGTTGTTGACAAACAAACCAGGTCATAAGGAAATATGGACTAAGTTATAAGCAAGCACAAGCCACCTATCGTTCAGTAGTCACCTGCTGGCAGCTTGTAGCAAACAAGATCGTCGATTTTCGTAATAATAATAAATATAAAAAAATAAAAAATAAAAGGAATAAGTATGAGAGTTCCTGTATAAAATTGAGTCCAGCCTCCTTGTGTAAACAGGACGACCTGACGGGCGACTTCTTAGTGAACGTGATTGATTTATTGACAAGAGGCAAAAACGGACGGATCACTTTTGGGGTACGGATACAGGTTAGCCAATCATTAAGATACCTACTGCATCAACAGCCACACGTTACAGCTTATGCTAGTCACTACCCATGGAAAGTCCTTGTCGATCATCTGTCTGTCACCAGTCTTGAATGCAGAATATTGTACCAACTTCTTAGCCTTCGGGTCCGAGCTGTTGTAGTAGATCTGACTCAATGAAAGGAGAGTCATAATACCAAAGCAGAGTGTCCAGTTGTGCAGTGCAGGCTCTGTTTTCTATGTAGTACTCCGTACTCTTCTCTATAAGTCAAAACTTCACTTCAGACGGGGTCTACCGTCGACCAACAGTCCATGCAGGTTACTTTACGTTTTGAGTTCGTGCTTCGAAGGAACACTTGGACCTTCACTGTCACAAGCTGTGTCATGATGACGATCTTCAGCGGGACGTGAAGCACTGCCATAAGGAGAGTATTCATACAACCCTGATGATCTTCCTCAAGTGCCGATAAGCAGAAACTTGAGCTGAAATAATGTAGTATAACCCGAATGTCCACAGCTTGTCTCATATGACGCCGTATATTTGGCGAGATTTGATGGAACTCCAAGGGACAGGCGCAGGCACGGCCCCAGGCGCTACAATTTGGATTGACCAGGGTCTTCTATTCTACTACTTCTTCTACGAGTCCTTCCAATATTGGACATGTTTTATTGGATACAGAATCCGCTCAACCCAGCCAGCCCGGGCCATCCAGCGGCTCCTGCGTCTCTTATTAATGAGATTCGCTGAGAGCTAACGTTTATTAGGGAATCAGAATACACCCAGGGCCAGGCGATGACACTGGATGGATCCCTTGAGCCTCGATGCAATCAGACAGATGCGAATTGGCCACTCTAGTGACAATCCAGAAGCTCATTCACCCAAGCCCACGCTTTGACCCGTCACACAGCGAGCGAGCAAACGTTTATGTTGATCCGACTAAATTTTTCAATTACCGGCCTGCCACTTTATTCCTGTTCTTGCTTCGCTTCCAAAGCCAAGCCACGAATGGAAGTCGAAGCACAATCCTCAGCTTCTATGCTCTCGTGCTGACCGACAAAGTGAGATAATGATGGGCTTGGGGTGACCTAAGTCGCCAGCTAATGCGCAACTAACAAGATTGACGCTCCTCTCGACGCATGAATACTTGGTCACGATGAAGCAATGGTCGTCACCGCTTCTTGCTTGTGCCCTTCACCTACCAGTATGTATGGTTGGATGGACGGCTCGATACGGTGAATCTCTTCCTCGGCCAGTGGACCCATCTATCGTCACAGGTAGATTTATACGCATGGAGCACGATGCACCCAAAATTGACTTTCTCCGTAGGACCATACCTACATGCATATACGTGATCATGCGTTATCTTGCCCTAATGTCCTTTCGATTTCAATCGTCCCCAAGTAGGGCATCCATGTGGCTGGACAACCAGAGACTCAGGGCATGTTCACATCGTTAATATCACTTACCTACTAATTCAAGGACCATCTGTCCCCTAGCCACAAAAAAGCTTCTGGAACATCGGACTGTCTGATTTCCATCTACCAAGGCCCCATTAGCAACCGGGGACGAATGCACATAGTTAACTAATGGACCCTTCGCCGGCTGCCCGATACTACTGGAAAAGGCAATCAGTCTGTAGTGTGTAAGGGCAGTATCCATAGTTTCCTGCATATGAGGTGCATGAGGCTAGGTACAACTATTGCTAAGTTTTTGGGTGTTTCTTTTGGGACATCCCTGACTGTACGCGGGTTAATCAAGGGAGGATAGGTATTGTCGATGAACAGATACAGTACTGGTATGTAGACTACATGTTACCTCCGGCTCAAAGGCGCGCTGGATCTGACTCGCGAACGATTCAAGACCGCTTGCTCCGTAATAGCCTCGACCTGGCTGTCAAATCGGCCGAGGGGATCGCACGTATGTACATCTGGAGAGAATCATCCCACAGCCAAGTACTGATGTATCACTACCTGTACCTTGCATGGCATTGCGCCTGGGATTAACCCCCCTGGATAGCAAAGCCCTCACTGTAACGTCGCCTACTGGCATTCATGGTACTTTCGTCAGTAAGCCTATCGGACAAGGCTCGTTGTACATAGCATCTGCGCTAGGTGGACATTCATACCCAACATTTGCCTCTCGTCAAACAAGACACAAATTCGATATCGCACCAAAAAGGACATATGCTCAGGAACACTCCCTTCTCCATGCTTCCAAAACCCAATCATGGTCAGCATGGAGAAGGGTGTGTGCTTAGTTGAACTCGATGGAATACCTAGTTTTCTTGAATGCCACTACTCCGTATTATGTGTTACGATCCCTCTATTGAAATGTCATACCGGCTTTTCTACCTGTCTTCGGTATGTCATCCGCTTGGAATCGCCAATTGGTCCAGCGCTGCTTCTCAAGTATTATATTAAGTTCATGTCACGGTCAAACCATTAGTCTAGAGATTTGATATTCTTTACTGTGCTGCCTTTGTAGCATCGATCTCAATGTCAATTGCTCAAGGCTCGGGCGACGTCAGAGGCGTGTCAATAATCAGTGTGATAGCCCACAGAGGAGCGGAGTACATACCTAAACTCATGTCACGATTAATTATTACTGGTTACCAAGGTTGCTGGCAATTTGCCATCAACCCAGTCGTTGGCGAGCTCAGGTGTCAAACCCTGGTTGAAAACGGTGGGAGATGACCTCTCTTCAGAGCTTTCCAGATCGTCGGGACGACGCTAATGGATCAATAACTTCCTTGGGGTTCGTCTGGGAACGTTGGCGTCGCTGAATGAGACGTCATGTGTATGCGAATGCAGTGAAGCGATGCAGGGGGGTCGCTCCAGACATGGGTAACCGTACATATGAGTGAGTCCCTACACTGCTGAGCGGGCATGATTGTGAACTTATTAGTCAGTATGTCTAAACCAGTAACGTCTCTACTGTAGGGCACTCACTCTACCTTGCTGTAAGGTTTAAGAGGCGGTGCGGTACGGTACGGTACCATAGGCGTACGTAGGTACAATTACGTATGTAGACGTACGTGGGTGTAGTCTAGAATGAGACAAGCCACCACACACCGACAAACCACGACGGGCACCGACAACATGGAACTGGGTCAAGCTGGCCTCTCAGAGCCGTCACCGACTACGCAGCAACAGGGGGTAGAAAACGACTGGAGGAAAAAGCAAAAAGACCACGGCAACGAGTCAGTCGCGGCTCGTCGGCGTCTCCAAGTGACCCGGAGGTTATTAAACACAACACAGTTCACAACTTGAAAGTTTAAGAGGCTCGGAGCCGCCTGCGGGCCGGTGCGGACGCGGAATCGGCTTCTTCACTTTCCGTCCGTACGCTACATAGTAGTAGACTGGCCTGCCTTCTTCACTTAAAGCCATCACGTCGTATCGTAGTTACTCGCGATGCAGTAATAGAGCAGCGCTAGAACAAAACAAGTGCAAGACGGTGACCTCCAGTCGCATTGGATCTAAAAGTATCCCCAAAGGCGCAAATCTTTCTTCCGACGACGAGCCACGCGCCACATTTACTTCTCTATCTCCCTCTCTCTCTTACGCCAGTCAGGATATGCTAGTCTAGCCGTTTCGTGAAGCTCGTTCATTTCTATGACAGAGTAACGTAGAGATACAGATTACAGATGATCCTCCGACAACTTAATGACACCTCGCTTATTCCTATGTGTTATTCTTGGTTGCCCTGAAACCTTCTTGGAGCTTTGTTGCCCTTGCTTGAAACTCAGCAAAGCAGGGGGCGCGGCCAATTCTTGGATCGAATCGAGACCCATACAAGCTGCTGAAGGCTGAGACATTGCAGGTGCCGTGTCCATGTCGTCGGTGACAGTAGACCTACGTCGTCGCTTCAGCATGTCATTGTCTTCCTTGCTCGGCCGCCAGGCCCAAGATGGCTCCGCGCCGTGGTGGGATTTACCAGTGTGCACAACTTCACCACTCAACACTCATCAATCACCAGTTGTTCCTCTTGGCTGGTAAACAAACCTGAATCGTTATTGGGGGTAACGTTGGGGGGCTTGTGTGTGGTCTCTTGGTGTTGGTGGGCCCCACAGTTTCCAATTCTACATTGTTACCCTACATTTCATGGCTACGACATAGGTTCGCAAACCCATACCTATTCCAGTGATAGTAGCTATCAGGCGCATTGCACCGCCTTTTCTTCGTTGTTCTAGAAGACGCACTTTTATTGTGACCTATCGACTCTGTTCAGCCACCCCGACTGCCCGAATACATTCCCGGTATGTATTGACGCCTTCAGTTATCAGCCGGGCAGTAAGACTAACTCCGTATAACCTAGCTTGTACATAGAATTGTCACAGTATCGACGTTGATCCAGCTTCCATTATGATAACCCCTCAGATGCATCTATCTAAGTAGGTATGGTAATAGCAACCCCAGTTCTCATGTAGCATTGATCTGGCTTACTCCAAGCGCTGAAACATGAATGGCTGAAATACACTTGCCTACCTAGGTCCCAGTATCTGAGCTACGGAATGTGTCTACAAGTTCACTACCCTACGCGATATGCAGGTCATCCATTACAAGTATATCAATATAATACTAGGGCTGAGTTGCTTTATATACAACCCAACGAGGTTATGTTATCGTGCGCCAATATGTAACCGGAGCTCCAAATCATGGTTGAAATGGAGCTCATAATCCGAAAGCGTAAACGGAGTTTCCTGTGCCGCTGGTAGATTTCCTTGCTAGGGACTCTCACCTGGAATCTAGTATCAATACTTGGATAAAGGCAAACCCATGTCTCAGAGTCAAATAAGACGAGCCATGCCGCTATAATAGACAGGTGCTATCAGCCCAGGTACCCGACGCCATGCTTATGGAGGGGGACAGATACTGGGACGCGGATCTCAATCGCCATATGCACTCTGCACTCTGCACTCTGGCTAAGGGATGATATTTCATACTATGTATGCTCCACGGCTGACTGGCAAGCATATGTATCATCATCCGCACCATGTTACTGCAAGTCACGAGAGACAATTTACACACCGATGCGGGGAAAGTATATCGTTGGCACCAGTCACAAAAGTTGCAGAGCGGGGTTCTGAAAAATGCCGTGAAGGCCTATTCCTGTACGAGTTCCAAGTAGGTACTCCGTATATCGCGTTGTTATGATCAGCAACCACATGACCCTGAGATAATGCCCAACACGTGCAAACTGATGCCGGTAGAGGGCGCAATAGCGCGGGATGAGAGATTGATATCAGGCCATCTAAAAGGGTCCGAGCGGTGGACCAAGGTCAAGATCGTTTTATCAACCAAAACATATCAACACATGAGGGTAGACGCTGGCTGCTGAATCCTGATGTCTATACTTCAAGCGCAGATTTTGCAATGATGTGCTTCAGCGTGTGCCTCTCTGTGTGTTCGTGCTCAACAACGAAACAGATAGCAAGAGTAAGAGTAAGTAAGATGAGATGCCATATCAGTCCACACGGACCACGCCACGACGTAGCCAGGCCAAGGTTGCAGGGCCAGATTGATCGTATGCTACCTTGCTTCGGCCGCCTTTTGTTTCCTGCCATTTAACTCGTCACAGCTATACGAAGTCCTGGCTATGATACCTGTACCACCCATTTCAGTGTCCGGAGCATGAGCGAATAGCTACAGCAGTGTTCATGGCATGGCTTGCAATACACATATACATACCATAGTACACACACACATACATACATGGTCAAGGATCTCGGGTGAGGTCGCGTGGCGCGCCAGCAGCCCACAACGCGGCTGTTTTCACCGTTTCTGGCTATGTCGCTGAACCTAGTGCCATGAACCGAGATTGAAGAGATCCTAATGATATGATGGCGATAGCACTCTGTCGCAAGCCATTCGTGTGATCCGAAGCCATATTGAAAGCGACCTTCTGCTGATGGCCTCTAGATGATTCGTGTTTATCTTGTTGATGGGATTGAGGCTTGCTAGCTGATACACGCAGTGCACGCACCAGTTCCAGATCCAGATCCAGATCCAGTTCCAGAGTCCTTAGCATCCAATACACAGGAAAAGAAAAACTTTATGTCGATCATGAGCTGGAGGGGTTGGAAAGTGTACAAGTATGTAATAGCTTTTGAGGACCTTGGCCCCAGAAGTTTTGCCGGGCACGAGCGCAAAATGAGCCGGTCTTTTGTTCACAACAATGTATATCATCATATCGAGATTGAGAAACATCATGGCCTCGCGAAACCTTCTCCGAGATAACCTGGGCAACTAGACTCGACCTCGACAGCCCTATGATATCGCTCTTTTGAGGTCAATGCTACATCATCATCGTCAAGCGTTGAAGTCGCCGACAAAAGGTCCGTGCTAGGTACTCTGAAAGCTGAGGCTTACTTCGTTCCATGGACCGTTCTTGGCTGAGGCGGAAGTAGATTGCCTCTTTTTGTTTCACGTTCAGGGTCAAGATGACCTGTCTCTTCGGTCTATAAGTTCAAGAGTTAATTTGGCTGTACTATGTACAACGACTGCGGCCCGTGAGTACAAGAACAACGTCACAAAGATGCCGTTGGCAGTCGGTCCTTTTGCTCCATTGATTTCAATTGGCGTTTGCAGCCGGAGGTTAGGAAACAATCGGTGACGACGAACTGCTGGTACATGTGTCGAATTTCACGACAAGGATACTTTGTTCCAGTAATGCGAACGGATCGACGAGACGCCTTGATAAGATTTACTGACTTCCATTTTCTGAAACGGAAATTTCGTTGCGTGATGACTGCCAAGCTGTTCCACTGGGCTTCAGGCTGAACTGTAGGTCTGGGGATGGGCCGATGGATTCAGCATCTGGTAGATCTGGTATGAAAAAGGCAGCTTCATAAATAGGCAGCAATCAAAGAAACTGGAAGCTACAATCGCGTTATCCAAGAATCTGGTTCATGCCAGCAAGCCTAGTCAGGCTGGAACACGATGATGATTCTTTCATCTCGTAACTGACGGAGCTAGACTGTTGTTCCTGGAAAGCCCGAACCTGCAAGGCAAAGGTCGAAATGACGAATCTGCTCCTGATATCCATTTCTCTTCGGGGTTTCGCCTGTCCTGGTCTGGGTGGCATAGTTGCGTGACAGTTGTGATCAAAGATTTCCTAATGTCACCCATGCGTCGTCTCGTACTTCAAGGCCATTTTGCCTCTTCAAACAAGGCCCCTTTGCACAAGTCGGTTCCTCGGCGCGAAGATGCGACTCGGGTGTATGATGATCCTGTTCGTGAAAGCTCATCGCCTTCCCAATGTGAGCTGTTGACGTTATCTTTTGTGTAACCAAACCGATGCTACCTGCCCATGTCGCCATAGTTACGCAGCTATAGGTAGGTGAGAAGGGAAGTTGATAGGCCAGCCCCATGTTTCGTGTCTTTGGCTGACAATTGACGCGAGGTATATGCCAGCTGCCGGTATAAGCAAGTATGAATACGCTATGTTTATTCCACCACTGAGGTTAAGTGATTGCAGAGTGCACATCTTTCCGGTTCGTGGGTCAGAGTTTTGGTATGATCCAAGCTTCAAGCTCAGACTTGCAAAACCATCCATCCATATATGCCCGTTGTCTGGCGCAACAGGTGATACTATCTGAAAATGCGTTCCCAGGCGCGTTTTGTCGTCCAGGCAAACTCCCCCCTTGGGAGAGCTTGGACAAACATAGTATGCAAATAATGGCCCACACAGCCCCCTCAAGCTGTACAGTCGTTCAATGTTGGAGAATAACCCCGTGTCATTCAACGTCACTTTCGGCGATCTTTCTCCGCTTAGGACGTCCCCGCAAGGAGATGTCGTGATGCCCAACGAGCCGGGTCTCATCTTGGACTGGCTCGTATACGTCGACAGGACCGTCATCTGCACCCTCAGTGAAGACTAGGTCGCCTCGTCGACCAAGGACCTCCTTGCCAGCTTCCTCTAGGAGGATACCAAATGCCAAGAGAGCTGTCTCATCCATGCTCCGTTCAGTAATGTTTCGGCTCTCCGGAGGTTGGCGCTCGCGGTTTCTGACGCTGTAGAAGGCACTGGTGTAAGCGTGAATGGCTTTGAGGAGGTCACTATCTGGCAGGACACCCTGTCCTCCACAGGGGAGGTCATTTTCATGAGCGTAGTAGATGTCGTGCTCCAAGTAACGCACGGGTGCATCTTTCCGCCTGAATAGGATTTCGTCAGGAGCTAAAGGGATATCCTTTGTGGAGTATCGGATTGCCTTGGGGTGACGAGGTGTATACTGTAACTCTTCCGGTTCCGTTACGGGACCTTGGTCATGTGAGACTTTGCCTGGGTTATGTGAGCTTCAAATCGGACGATCATAGGAGAGCATAATACCCGCTACAGCATCATAGACAGTTGCATGTCTGCGTTTTGATCCCTTGCTGGGATCCTGCTTGGTAGCCACAGGATCTCGGTTGGAGGAGACGCCACTTTGATGTAAAGGTGCTGTACGTGAGTCGTTCTTTGAGATGTCCATGACGTGCAATGAAAAGCTAGGTTGGAGTTTGGAGGTTGATGTTTGATCTGTTGCTCTCTACTGTTTCAGGGTGAAAAAAATATCGAGATTCTCAGACACTCGAGATATGCGCACAGAAGCATTGTTTGTTGCGCAATGTCAAGGATGTTGAGTGAGGTGAAATAGAAAATCAGAGCGGAATGGATAAAACGAATTCGAAAGGTCAGGTACCTAGACAGTTTGGTGCTTGTTGTCAATGTTAAGTTGAGGCTAATGAAGATGGAAAGTTTGGGTGGTCAATTGTGGGGTAGAAATAGGGTAGGTGCCTTAAGTAAGGTAGGTAGTAGCGAGTGGTCCCTTGAAGTTCAACAAGCACGCCTTGCAGCTGACATCACCACCGGCTCGAGGCTAACCACATTCCACATTCCACAAGCTGCAAGATTGAGATTACTGCCGTTGTTCACTGCCTTACATTGCTTTGGCTTATAATTAAATTTGAAAATTGTCTTCAAAGTGTCATTGCCCTGGCACAGATGAATGCAGTCCAACCTTCTCGCTCGTGAAACGGGCGATCTCCGCCATCAAGACTTTACTCGGTCCATCACTTCTGAACTCCTACGTTCTTTTGCGCCAGCTCCTCAGCACCGCTTCAATGGCGAGAGAACGCCCAAGCATAGCGCTACGGATGTAGGCGAGCGTGTGCACAATTTAAGAGCACATGGAGCAGGCGTTAACACACTCGCCCTTGAGAAGTTCGATGGACGTATCCTCCTCTCTGGGGGGGCTGAAGGAGGCATCAAGGTCTGGAATTTGGAAGACGCTGAAAACCCCAACAAGTTGCACACTTTCCGCCCCGTGAGCAGCATAGCCAGGTCCACGAGAGAGGAGTCTTCTCTTGGGCATAGTCACGGTGTCACTCATGTTGCCTTTTATCCTTTCGATCCGGATGCTTTTCTTTCAAGTTCTTACGACAAGAAGCTGAAGCTATGGGCGACTCAGCGTTGCACTCTATCGGCCACCTTTGACCTGAACGCAACTATCTACTCACACTCTACCAGCCCTGTAGCAGATCATCTTATTGTGGCGTGTGCCACGCAAAACCCAGCAGTTCGGCTGGTGGATTTGAAATCAGGGTCCGCTGTACAAGCTCTTGTAGCACATGGCGGCCCTGTTTTGTCAACTGCATGGAGTCCGCGCCACGAGCATGTTCTTGTCAGTGGCCACGCAGATGGGAAAGTCAGAATATGGGATATTCGTCGTTCTGGTGGTGTTGTGGCGCTGCTCGACCAGGAAGATTCACTGGGCGTCGTTCACAAAATGAAACATCTCAGTGCCACAGGGATGGATTCCAGTCAGATCCCACACTTCCGTACCTCGGCACAGGCGCACGATGATGCAGTAAATGGCTTGCAGTGGACCGACGATGGGAAATACATCATCTCAGCTGGTCTCGACCGTCGCATTCGTGTTTGGGACGCTGCCACGGGGGCTAATACTCTCGCCAGTTTTGGCTCTCTTATTCAGAATCAACACGCGAAGACAGCAAGTATTTTGGTTTCTCCGGCGCATCTCACAAGTGGCAATAGTCTTCTATTCTGGCCAAATGATCAGGAAATTCTTATTCTCGATCTTCATGATGGCCATGTTGTGACACGGCTCCGGAGCCCGGGCGTGACAAACCCTATGAGGCCACGAGGGGGCGAGATGGGAAGAAACAGAATCACGAGTATAGTTTGGCGCGCATCAGGGGGGACGGGACGCCCAGTTGGTCCTATTATGGGCGGCGGCAACTCGGTTGGGGCCGTATATAGCTCCCACATGGATGGGAAAATTCGAGCTTGGGCACCCCAAATACCTGGACCTGAGGATGTCGCCGCGGAAGAAGAGATGCATGAGGAAGAGGAGGCTAAACAGAAGAAGAGAAAGGCTGTCGAGGATGCATATAGAAGTCTTATGGGCAAGAAGATCACCTTTACGTAGTGTAGTTATCATGTCCGAGCCTGCGCTTCTGTGTGTTAGTAGATTTTCAAGTGTCCATAATATGGTATCAAAGACGCAGTCTAACATGTCGCAAATACGGTTCTGGAAGCTAGTGATATACGCTGCAGAGCCAATGATAAGGACAGTCCCCAACGCCACTCATATGCCCTATTCGCTAAAGGAGCCCAGTATCCATCACAGCACAATAACAACCAGGCATATCCATCCGTCGGGGTATGATGCTTCCCGCATCAGCTCCTCTAAGGGTGCATCAAATGGTACCCCAGCTCCGTGCATCACCACCTTGGCGAGAATAGGATCTCGGCTGCTTGGGAATAGCCCTGGTAACATCTCTTTGAGAGCCTGGCCCAGGACTCTAGGGCGGCGGTCTGAACCTGTCGCTGGGACAAGAGACTGGATGACTTTGAAGGTGGCCTGCTCGGAAGACGCTTTTGACGATGAGTCCGAGGCGGTGGTAGGGATGTAGACACGAATGGGGACATGTTTGAGTGCTGTTGGTGCGTTGAGTAGATGGCTATTGATACGGTTGAAGGACGTTTGGTCATTGTCTATGACGGCATTCCAAAGTTGGGTGGTGTTATCTTTTGACATTTTCATGATTTGGTTTGCATTGCCATTGCGGATGAAGTCAGCCTAAGCGAGTCAGCTCTGCGTTATTGTGAGATGAGCAATTCCAGATCTCCGATGCGAATATACACACCAAGAACATGTATTTAGCTGCAGGCTCTTGTGTAGCATATGAAACTCACCTCCTTCACGCAGTTGAGAAAAGTATCCGCAATATCCCAGCCCACTCCATCATTCACGGTCAACCTCCACGGCAGGCGGGGTTGATACAGGTCTACCAGCAATCCCACAGCCAGGTTCCTCAACTGTACATCTTCAAAGTGGAAACTGGAGCAGGGCGAGTTGAAGAAAATCGACAGTCTTGGGATGAGAAGAGCCAGGTAGCTGAAGCGCGGAATACTAGTGATGAAAGGCGTTGTCGGTGAGGCTGGATGGGTTATGTGCAGCGGAATCCGGGCGTTCCATAAAGCTTGTGGGATGGAAGAGGACATTATGACGAGAGCATGGTGAGGGGAGTGAGATGCTCGGTGAAAGTGTCGGTTTGGTGAGTCAAATCATAGTACCTGGCGGCGAGTCTGCGAGACTCGGTGCCTGCCTACCTGCTGTAGGGTAGGACTCGCTCATGTGATTATTAAGCTGGCGACCTACTAGTTAGTATGACACCTTTCAGCCACGTTGAATTGTGAATAACCTGCGAATGGGGGGGGGGGATCATGGCAAACGATCAATGGTGGCATTATTTTCAAATAAAAACGGTTTGCAAGTTTAGTGGTTTGTATACCCTCAGGTCTAAAGCCTTCGTGATTGCTCTGGCTAAAATAGTTGTGAGGAATGCAGGCAAGCATATGACTGACGGTTAAATCTGGAACCAAAGTGAAACCTACTCTACAGTTTCGGTTCATGAGATATCCATCTGTCTCATTAAAGTGTGGGAGAGAACAAGCACAGCCAATGTGTCCTCTCTCAGTGTCGCCTCATTATACAAGTTGGTTGTAAGCACACTGATTTCATTACATGGAGCAATGCCCAATCATGCTAGAAAACTACAAGCCTCATATCTGTCGTCACCTCATCACGAACGACGAAGCATTCGAAACGTCCAAGTACAGAAAACAGGCTTATGGTTTCGTTCAAACAGCGTCACATCGTATACAGCTTGTTTAGCTATGATAAGTCAAGGCGCTACCGATCAGCAACAGACTTTTGAAAGTTATGATCGTTTCGTCAGCCCAGAGGTTGCATGAGGTTAGGCAACGTCAAGGTTCTACTAAATCACCAAATTCTGGTTTATTCGTGAGGTCGTCACGAAATAAGAACCTTGGACGATGCAAGCGGCTCAAGGGTAGCCCTCTTGGCATGATGTGTGGCACGATTGGTGGCATCTCGGCACCTGAAGCTATGATTTCTTCCAAGACTCAGAAGCTCAGTAATTGCCCAGTCGGGTAAAAAAAAAGAAGAAGAAAAAAAGGCCTTGGCCTGCGACATCATTTTTGTTTCAGAACAGAGAAGTGGTCCTTGTCGGGCTGCGATAAAAGGTGAGGACTGTCGAATGGCAGATGTTCACACTCACCACACCTTAGCTGAAGCCTGGTCCGCATGACCTCATCTGGCAACTCGTTGTGCTGGTGACCTGTTATGAGCCACGGTAGACGTGTCAAAGAGCTTCAGGGCCAAGAAAACGGTCTCAAACAGGCTTCATTGGATTTTCTTTTCTGTTGAGGGAGGGGCGTCATCGTCATGTGGTAGAGAGACCCGTGAGTTGTATTGCTAAATTGCCAGATATGTAGTATTTAGATAAATAAGGAGCCTCGTCCCAAGGCTGCTGCTTGTAAGGAAATTACAGATAGAACAGCATAAACCTCAACTTCGAACAGAGTATTACAACCCTTCTACATCAAACCTCTCCTGCAAAGTAGCCATGGCTCTCGATCGTGTCGTCAGCTTGATTCTGCGTGCTGCAGAGCTGGTATTTGCAGCCATCGTCGCAGGCGTCAATGGCGAATACCTGCACAATGCCCGCGGCGCAAGCTCATGGCAGCTCGGCCGGTTCATCTATACTGAAGTCGTTGCCGCGCTGGGAATATTGTTCTCCTTGCTGCTCCTCATTCCATTCTCGAGCACTTTTGTTCACTGGCCTCTGGACATCTTCATGTCCATCAACTGGTGGATCGTCTTTGGTCTGCTCGTCGATGTAAGTCACAGCCTTGTTTGATACCCTACTCTACTCTACTCACGGTAGTTGTACATACACTAACGGCACTCAAAAAGCTCATTGGAAACTCTTGCGGCCGTGTATTTGACTGGGACAATGTGCATCCAGTTCACGGAGATCAGTGTGGGAAGACCAAGGCCGTGATCGCCTTTAGCTTCCTGTCGGCACTTCTCTGGCTTGTTTCGGCTCTCGTGGGCTTCTTCTGGGTGCGCCGACGTGAGCGTACCGTTGCCCGTGCTGAGGCGGCTCACCATAACCGCCGCCGGGGCCCCTGGTTCCGCAGCCGTGTCTAAGAGCAGATGCAGTTAGGTGTGAAGCACACCAGCTGTGCTGAAGAACCTTTGGGAGGCGGGAGGGTAGGGTTACTGGCTGCTGCTAGTGAGGCAGAGCAAAATATCAGTTGGCGATTTGGTTGGCCTTGGCGACATGATTGGATTGCGTGTAACATTCCGAAATGCCGTGTCGGGTGGGAACTAATACGTGAGATGGGTGGATGATTTCCTTGTTTTTCTTTTTGTTGTTGTTTGCATTGGAACTTGGCGTTGGACAAGGCAAAGCAAGCAATGTGAAGTTGAGCAGATCTGGATACCCTTTGATACGATTGACGGCCACAACAAGTCCTTACTGTGCTCACTTACTTACGTACTAACTGAAATTAATTAATGTATACTTTGCTACTATTTTTGTCTCGTCTATGTACTACCTAGTCGACCAACGTGGGCACATTTAATGTTGTAGTGGATGAGACTGTAATAGTTGGATGCTCTTGATGTATTTCGACGTCATTTGTACGATTGCAAAGAATATTTCAAATATGGATCAATGGAGAACAGTGTCATGATCTGCAACTAAAAATGGACGATGGAATCTGATTTGAAGTCCCTGATGTCTGTTATCCATATTGTACGCGCAGCACAGTATACAGCACCTACCATTCAGTCCATACATGAGATGGGTGAGATTTGGCCACAACCTCTTCTTACCCGTTTGATCATCCTCTGGCCGACCTGATTATCATGCAGGAGACGTGCCTAACCGCGTCAACTGTTACTGTCCGTCTTGTTTCCATGATCATCGAGATCTACGACCAGAAAGAACCCTAGTCCCGTCCTAGGCACAGGGGCAGGGTACGAGGTTGACTGCAAGCCTGCACTGCCAGAACACACGTCTATCGGAAAACTGGCGAACAGGAACAAAAGCCACCATGGCAAGCAAGCGTCCCGCATGACAGAGCTTCCTTCGTCTGCACGACTCAGCGCTGGATATTCCCGTCGTTGTGGGACCTCGTGATCCTGGTTTTAGCTGTGTCACAGAGGTTCTAGAGCGGCCTTGGCCAGAAAGAGAGCTCTTGGCCCAGCGGATTCAAGGCCTGGAGAGGCATCAATGCTGTCATAAGTCGATTTCTTTGTCTCGTTGGACCCGGAAAACGGCCTTTCTCTTGGCGTCATTTTGCTCAAGGTAAGGTAGGTTGCCTTGGTGGCTAGTGGGACCAGCTGCCAACTTTGAACCTGTGAGCGCGGGGTAGCTTGGTTTGAGAGCTGGGGGTGGCCTGTCTGGACAAAAAACATCAGAACTCGCTTCCACCCTGAATCGCGCTAAAAGTGTCGCTAGATCTCGCCGTTTTCTGTCACCTTCTGGGGCAGGGTAGCTGGCGCCACGCATCACAGCCATGATACACGCCACACGCCACAGGCTCTAGCTTTGCATCATCTTCTTGTAGATCTCACTTTCAAGCCACGGAGCCCCTTCGTCATTCCCTTTTCACATCCCGTCTCCTGCTCCACAACATGAGCTTGGCGCATTGGAAGAGCAAGAAATCCGATGTTCGATGCTTGTTACGTTTGTTGCTTTCCTAGCTTTCTTCCTCTGGTGCTTCTGCCCTACGAATCGTCAACGTCATATCTCGCGTGGCATGACGCTAGATTGTCCCTGCAAACAAGCCTTCACCAATCGTCGCCAAGCTCAGGGCTAGACTTCTCTAAAGATCGGAGTAAATGCTATGACGCAGAATGAGGTCGGTGGAGGGGTGAAACGAGAGAGGAGAGAGGAACGAGGAGACAGGCCGAGCGAGATCTGAGGATCGAAAGAGTTTGGGCCTGCCAGGTTTGCTGAGGATGGCATCGAGATTGAGGCTCCTGGGATGACAATCTTCAACTATATAAGATTCACCGTATCTCTCCTCAAAACTACCTTTTCTACTCATCATCAAACAACAGCATTCAAAGATACCCAAAGCATCTTCACTTTGACTCAACTCCCACACACCATCTTCAAGATACCCAATCACTTCAGAACAACTACTTAAAAAACCACTTTCATCATGTCTGGTCTCATCAACAAGGTCAAGGACGCTATCCACTCCGACAAGGACAAGTCCCACGAGCATCCTACTGGAGACCATCGTGCGAACCATGGCACTACAACCACTGGTGGCCTAGGATCTTCCACCCATAACACTGGCACAGCTGGTGGCTTGACTGGAGGCTCTACCTACTCTGAGAACATGCCTGGTCACACTACCGGACGCACTGAGAACCTACCTGGCCATACCACTGCTGGCGGCCTTGGCTCTCATTCTTCAGGGCTTCCCGAAGGAACCACGGGACCACACGGAAGCCGCCTTGCCAATGCGGCTGACCCAAAGGTGGATAGTGATCTTGACGGTTCACGACGTGTTGGTGGTTCCAACACTTATGGACAGACTGCTACTGGAACTTCGGGTCTTTCAAGCCACGGCGCAGGTGCTCATGGTGGCATTGGCGGTACATCTGCTGGTTACAGCACTGGTCCTGGAAACACTGCTGGTCCCCATTCCAGTGATATGGCCAACAAACTTGATCCAAAGGTGGATAGTGATCTTGACGGATCCCGACGACTTGGCGGTTCTAACACCCACGGCCACCAGGGCGGTCTCGGCGGCAGCACTGGCACTTATGGCCAGACAACTACTGGCACTTCAGGCTTCTCCAGCCATGGTGCCGGTGCTCACGGCCCCACTGGCACTCACACCGGCACCCACACCGGCTTGGGCGGAACTGGCTCCACCGGTACATACGGTTCTACCGCTGGCACCGGCCCTGGTCCTGCTCCAAAAACCGCGGGACCACATTCTAGCGACATGGCCAACAAATTGGACCCACGTGTGGATAGTGATCTTGACGGTAGCAAAACAGTTGGCCAGGAGAAGACTTTCCAGCAGTCGTAAGTCTTTCCAGCGACCTGTCCCGGTACCCCGTGCAACGACTCCTTTTTTTTGACACCAATTTTCTCCAACAGCAACAACAACTTCGCCGGCCGGGATCCCACCGATGCTACTCAGGTTCCTCCTTCTGTCCTGCAGAAGCATGTTCCCACTGAGATTGCTCATAATGATCCTCACAGCGACCACAGCCGACGACACAGCAGTACTCACCAGGAGACTCACCGGGGTCTGTAAATAGGAACTGAGGGCTTAATGATTATTTATGGATATGTAAAGCAGCATTTCTTTAATGAATATTAATGGATCATCTTGCATGAAAAAACCCTTATATCTTGAAGTGTCTCGAGTGATGTTTACGAATTAAGAAGCGTTTATAATTAAGTACGGCGATTTATTGATATTAAAAACGGTCAAGAAGTTGAGCATTTCATAACATGGGAATGGCGGAAGAGAGTAGCTTAGTACTTTTGAAATTAATGCATATTAACTCAGCAGTTTCACTAGATCTTCTAACATAGAATTCTTGCTTTCTTTAATGGTGTATATATTCACTATAAAAGAACCCTAGAACCGCTTACTAAGTCGCCTATTACGCTGATCCTGAAATTGGTCAAAAGTATGCCCGATGTCGGATTTAATGCCACGTTCTTCATGGAAGCCGAGTATCGTGATCGCCTCGCCCCTAATAGTACCCTCACAGTTGAGCCAGGTAAGGGGCTTCTCGTCACCTGGGGGTAGTATGGAAGATGGTAAAGAAGATGCCATAAACTTCAAGATCATCGTCCTGTGGTTCCCACGAAGGGAAGATATCAGGCCAGACCACAGCTAGGATAGGTGTATCAAGAAGTGCGAGTGCACGACTATCAACCATCTCTTGCTCTTTGGCGGCACCAGCTAGCAAGGCAACAGTTCGATGCTCGGCACCCATGAAGTAGGTTGAGGCCTTGTTGGGACGATCGGGTCGCTCGTCAGGGTCGATCCCACCCACGTTCTTGTATGTCAGGTCCCGATAACCGAAACGCGTATCCACGAGGTAATCTGCGTATGGGTTCTTGAACTGATTGAGATTGGCAAGAAATATCGGGCCAAGTGCGATCGAATGTTACTTCCTGGAAGGACCATGCCTTAAGGAGCCCCATGCTTTTCTTCTTAAGCTGGCTACTCACAGCAAAGGTGATGTTGTGCGTGGTAGAAGGGTACAGTTTGATGTTGTGCTTGAACTCCAAGTTATCGATGACAAAGAGCTTTGACCAGTCAACATCGATCCGAAGACGGCGCACTTTCTCGGCTATCAAGTGGACGTGGTTGGCACATTCTTCAGCTTTTCACCAAGAGTATCGAAATCCTTGACATGGTTCGCGAACTCTGAGATGTCCATAGCATTCAACATGCAGAAGTGTGCGAGAGAGTTGATGTCATCCGCATCGATGCTGTTGACGGTGATCGCAGTAACAATGTAGTCAAGAGGGACGATCAGATCCATGAAAGGCACAGATCGACCACCATGGCGGATGGTGAACTTGAAATGCGTGTGTGGCTGACGATAATTTCCGACTGTGATATCAAGATGCACAACTAGGCCGGCACAAGGTCCGACGCCAAGGCGTGCGACGGTACCAGCATGGAAGCCAGGGAGGAGCTGGCCATGAACACTGAGGAGAAGATGGAACCAGCCAGTGGCTTGAGCCCTCATGCTGAACGTGGTTTCGTTGTTTTTTTGTTCTCGGTCAACCGGCCGATATCAACTCCATGCAGGGCAGGGCTGAGAGGCTTTTCGAAGGATGGGTGTTCCATTAGCACAGCACATACAGACATACGTCGCTTGCAGCCAGTCTGTGGAACTCGAATTTTTTAATGTGCGTCTTGGACAATCTGCACAATCAGATCTTCGATCTTTTTGGCGCTCAACACACAGTTTTTTGTAAGTTGTATATATTGAAGCTTGGACGGCGGCAATGATCCATAAGATCGTCTCTCATAATTGCCTGGAGACACGCGGCTTTCATCTCCGGATCCTCGGGACAAGGGGGAAGCGGAGGGGGATAGTGATACATCGGCAATATCGCGATAGAATCACGAGTGGTTGATATCAGATGCGGAAGTAGAGTAAAATAGAGTGGTTATAGAGTGATTATAGAGTGATTATAGAGTGATTATAGAGTGAAGCAGAGTAAAGCAGAGTGAAGTAGAGTGATTATAGAGTGATTATAGAGTGATTATAGAGTGATTATAGAGTGAAGCAGAGTAAAGCAGAGTGAAGTAGAGTGAAGTAGAGTAAAGTAGAGTGAAGTAGAGTGAAGTAGAGTAAAGTAAAGTAAAGTAGAGTGATATGCAGTAAAGATTTATATTATAAAATTATATATAAACGCAAGCGATGTTGATATGTGGGTGAGGAGAAGAGGAGAGGAGAAGAAGCAAGAGGAATGCGGTTTTAAATAACGCGGAGCTCAGGCAATGATGAATAAAAATTGGAGAGTAGGTAAACAATAACAAGAGGGAGCATGAATCACTGTGAAGGTGAGAGAATGCTGAAGGCTTCGGTGGGTGACACTGTCGGGCAGCTGGTGGCTGTTAGCAGGTGTATAAAAAAATCCGGCCGTCAACCCCTGAGGACTCCTCCAGGGGAGGGTGCAACTGACGACCGGCGAGGAACTCTCATACATCACATCCGAATGCATGCCCTGGTTATCGTAATATGGCATCTTAAGGCGTTTTGGGGCGCTGCGTTGCTTTGGTGAAGCTATTCGAACATTGTGTCTTTGCTTCATCCAGTCTCGGCATCTGACGTACTGCATGTACATGATGAAAATGATGGGGGATGGCGGTGCATGCTTGGTTTGGATACAGCTGCTGCTCAATTTATTACTCCAGAAAAAATGAATTGAAAATGAGAGAAAGCAGTACCGCTGTAAATTATATATAGGGTTTTGGCTCGAATTTGACAAAAGAGAAATATGTGACCTTGTAGTACCTAGGTAGGATTAGATGTGGGAGGAAAGATTACCCGGGTGGTAAACTGCGGGAGCACAAGTTTATCATAAGACTCATCATAAGTTTATTATAGGTTTATGATAAATTTATGTTAAGTTTATCCTAAGGCTCATCCTAAGACTCACCCTAGCGAAAGCATTTGCCCTGACCGACATTGGGATTGTGGTGCTCAACAACGATGTGACGAGGGCTCGTACAGTGTCTCCAATCCCAGAGATGGGAGTTCTCGCTGTGACCGGTCAACAGATTTCGGAAATTGGCGGGGGAATGGTCGGCAGACAACCAAAACTTGCTCTTTGTAGGTTTGCTCGGAGCGGTCTTGAATCGGCGATGCGAAGATGTTCGCTCCAGAGTTCGGGAACGCAAACAAGTCCATACCCGTCATATTGGATGAGCCGCTCTCCTGAGAAATTGCCATAATCTGGGTATAGTCTGGGCTATCGAAAATAGACCGAAGGTCATCAATTGAGTTTGGTGTGGCATGCTTGGGTGTGACATCTGGTGTGGCATTCTTTCGATTAGAGCGTACAACCCACACTCGAGGTCACGGCCACTCCCGGTCGGAAGGACGCGGTAGCTCGACGGCAGAGTGGTGTCATCACAGAGGTCAAATGAATGAGCGCTAGGTGATGTGCTCTTGTTCAAGTTTATCAGCACCAGGACCAACAGCCAGGTGAGGGACAGCTGAACAGAAGGAAGCTTCTGAGCACGTGTCGTCATCATCGACTACCAACCAGCCAGTGGACTCAGGCTTATCGGAGGTAACAGACTCAGGCTTATCGGAGGTAACAGACTCAGGCTTGTTGGAGGTAACGGGATCAGACTCAATAGCAACAGTGAGCTTGGGTTCATGCTGCCGAGTCTCGCCAACATCGCCAGAAACGATAGCAGTTACGAGCTTCATGGCAGTGGTAGTCTTTCCTGAGCCAGGACCACCAGTGACAAACGCATAACCATATGGAGTCTCCTTGAGGCTTTCCACTAGAGTTTGAACCTCACCATCAAATTTTCCTTCAAGGTAAGCACGAGTGAGGCCAGGAAACCTGATGTGAAAGCTAAGCATCTGAGGCTCAGTGGAAGTTATGACTATACTTCCAGAAGCCACCAACAACAGTCTCATTAACTGCTTCAGCGCGAGCATTGATGTTGGTGATCGCATTGCACTCGGTACGCGCTGTTGTATCATCAGGGCGGTGGTACAAATTGACCTCAATGCCGGGATAATTTGGCACGGCAATAGTCGCAGGAACCTGGGTCTTGGTTTCCTTGTCATAATAGCCGGCAGTAAACAGACCATTGAGGAAACTGTGGATTTTGCCAGATGGTCTCAACGTCCTCATTTGGAAGTCTAGATAGGGCTTCGAGAAACCTGGGGGCCAGTTGACTTGTCTACAGGTATGCGGATAGTAGAGAGCTAGGTCGGATGCGTACCGTGAGGGAGGGGCAAAGCAATTGCGAGAAACTCATGTCCTCTATCCGAGCGAGCCTCAGAGACGGCCATGGTGGAATTCTCACGAACCCAAGTGCTCAGGCGTCTGTACCAGACGTGATCGTCTTCTCATGTCTGGCGTCGAAGCTCTACGGCCAGTGTTTCAGTAGTCGTTGCACGTTGAATAGAAGGAGGCTGATCTAGTAGATCGATAACAGCCTTGGTAGATAGGCCCCTGAGGAGATGGGAGATAGGCTCAGCGGCTGTTTCAACGAATGCTTGCAGACATTTCTCTTCTAATGCGGCCATTTCTCCTTATTGGGCGGGTGATCGGCGAGCTGATGATAGTCAAGCAGAATGAATAATGTATATGTATATATAATATGCTCCGAAACTTGCTAAGATAAAGTCAGATGGAGAGGAACCCTTGGGTTATATACTAAGAATGTTTCCTCCTTGCATACATTTGTGTTTGTGGGGAGGTTTGTTGCTGGCTATGACTCTGCCACGACATCAAATTGATTCATTTGATGGCCATCGGGGTATTAGGATGATATTATCTGTGTGAAAACTGGCCAGAAAGAAACAAAGCTCTCTTATCGTCTTGTGAAGAGTTTAGGTAAAGAAGCCAGCGTTTGCAAAGAGTCTTATGAAGAGTTTCGGATGTGGCTGCATAAGATGCCTAATGTTTGTTGGGGTGAAAGTGTTTGCTAAGACTTTTATGAGTCACTATAGGAGTGAAGCTGGCAAGCACTGACAGACACTGGCAAATGAAATACACAAATGAGCTTTGCTAAATAGGTAGGTAGGTAATGCTTGAGTGTAGGCCCTAGCATAACCCCCCTGAAAGCTCACGGAGGTTTTCAAATGAGCAGCAAAGCTGACGGCTGCCAACACTGACCAATTGTTATACCAACAGCCTCTTAAAGACAATTCATACAATTACCTTAGGTAGTAAAGAGCAAAAGATTATGGGAGGTGGAAATCACAGATTCGACCTTGCCCTTCACCACCTTTTTCCTCTTCGCAACTTCAACATCCGTGAGGTGTTAACGCCTCTCACTTGTTAACATCTCCACCAAACTGCCCAGCATCCCCCCGATTGACTACTGACCAAAAGGGCTTCAAGGCTGTGTTCCCTAGTTGCACTCGTGGATTTGAGACGCTCCGTGTCTGCACCCAGTACGTCTCAAACAAAAGCAAACCCGTATCCTACCATTTGTGTCTAACGTGAGATCCAGGAATCTGTTCTCGGCCATGGACAACTATCCCTCTATTGACGCCGACAGAAGACTCTTTGTTCACAAAGCTGTTTGATGCCTTCTATCCAGGCTCGACGGCCGTCGACCCTGACATGAAAAAAGAGTTGAAGCAGGCCTGTCTCTGAGCCTGTGATCAAGGCTGATGTAGCCTAGCAAGCTATGGATTTACTTGCTGAAATCGAAGGCATCAAGGGTTTCAGCGTTCTCGCTCTCGATTGGGTCGCTGAGGACGATGTACCTACTCTTCCGATTGAGTATGATGAGCCCTTGGGTAACGAGTACCAGAAAGCAGCTAATTTTAAATCTCCGGATGAGGCATCTGGGAAACCCCTCCAATACAGACTCGCTCACTGCACGAGTTGCTTGGAATGTTGATCAGAACAAGCTCGTCGGTGATGCAGTTCGTCGCTCAGCCGCGAAGTTCCCATTGAAAGTTATTGTTCGTGTTCTGCCCTAGCATAAGGAGTTCGCCAACCCCAACCTTCAAACACGCGGCCTCTCCTGCACCTTTCGCCATCGATGTCTCGCTCCAACCCACCATGGGCAGGGGCAGTCGCGCTTTGGCCGAGTTTCTCAATGCTAGCACCGCCGGCAACAAGAACTGCATCTTCCACCCCGCGAAGCCATCATCTCCAGGTATCGTTATTACCGATACCGAAGCCGGGCTTTGGAGCGATGACTTGAAGCTCCATCCTCAAAGCCTCCAAAAGTATCCGAAAGCAAAAGACCGTCCCTGTCCACTTGGAGTCTAGCATTCTGCCACTTGGCTGGGCCTCAATGTCTAGTGCTTGGTAGAGCATCAAAGGCCGAGGAAAAGAGAGCCACAGTGATCGCCGAGGACGAAGAAGAAAGCCAAAGCTGGCAAGAAAGAATAGACTGCCTAACGGCGGAACACACTCTGTGCTGGCATCAAAGTGTGCACTCCTAATCTTTAGACCCTACCCTATCAGGGCTGTCACAGCGTGCGTTGCCAGCTGTTAACACTTGCGAACTACCAGCAACGAAGCTGTTAACGAAGTTGTCAACAACAACAGCGATGACTCTCGCGACACCAATGTCAGGCGTCGTCGTCGCGCTCGCTCTCCTTCAGCCCCATCATATTCGGATAGCCTTAGCGAAACTCTCGTTACGCAAGACAGGCGTGTTGTCACTTCTCGATTAGCTGACGGTTGTGCCAACATCCATAAGCATTTGACCGAACAAGAGAGGAATTCCTAATTTTCGTACTACTCCAGCCGATTCAAGGCACACGTGATGTCGCCCTACCAAATCACTCATGATCATTGGAATAGTATACTCAAGTCTTTGACCATTGGAACACCAACCCCCACGAGCCTGCCGCCCTGCCTCATGTAGCGTACTTTCGTCGAGGCTGGCACCCTCACATCTGGCCAGCCTCTCCTAAAATCGAAGCGACGAACCTGAAAGTCGTGGTAGACGATTATCGCTCAAGAGGCGTAGTTGTCAGGCTTGGCGTGTACATCAATCCAGACACGAACACGATCACGTTCCCATAGACCGGCATGAAAGGAGGCTATGTCAGCGACTCAAACGTTTCATTCAATGCCGGCAGAACCCAAGTCGATCTCCGCTTGGAGGTCATCGAGCGCCATGGCAACTTGCCAACCGTCGCACTTCAATTGAGAATGAGATCAAAGGCGCTCTCAAGAAAGAAGATGACGCTAAGGTTGCTGACCTCGAAGCATCTATCGATAGGCAATGCACCCGCTCCTTCATCACCCATGCTGCGCAACCTATCTTTCGACTTACCATGACTCCCTCCGCTGCCGCTGCCGCCGACTTTGAGGGCAACCCCCCCTTCTGTCTAGCAAGCCGCTACTCCCAAGGATGTTGTTCGCGAGCTTCGTCTATGGTTCAACCGAGTTAGCGCTTGGGTATTCAAGAGTGCGAAGACCACTATGGCAGTCGGCGGTACAGACAGAGGCCCCGAGCACCATGGAGTTCGCGTTCCCAATCCTCCTGGCACACTGGCAAACATGACTCTATCCCATGTCTCCACCGCCTGACAGACAAACTGGCCTCCGGGTCTCGTCAAGTCGTACATCGACTTCAAGATCGACACCATATGCCCTGTCGGAAGCCTGCCTGCGAACCTTCCTCAACGGCCTCTTTTAGTCTGACTTCTTTGATAAGCAGCGGGAAGAGTACATTCGTGGAAGCATCATCGTCGCAGGCTACATGAGTGAACATGGACACTACGCCGGATGCATCAACGGTCATGAACTACCGTATTCAAGCGTCAAACCTTGAATCTGGCAGCTCGCTTCTGGAACTACAGCCACAACTTCTAGAAGGAGCCTGCCAAGGTCAACTTCCACGATATGTTCCATGCCTTTCCCGCGCGTACAAGGAGGGCGAACTTGATGATGAAGTTGCACATCTCGTCGAAATGCTCCGAGGGTTACCTGCTGGCTATGCGTTTTACACTGGCGGTCCTGGTTCTGGGAAGACTACTACTGTGCTCAAGAGTGTCAGGGGTCCATCCTTTCTGGTACTCTTGAGAAAGTCGACGTCCCTGACCCCGTAGCCCAGGAGAGTGAGACTTCTAATGCTGCTGCTGATGACAACTGGGGTGCACCAGCTGTCACGGACAACTGGCAAACCTCTGATACACGCGCCGATAACAAGTCTAATTTCCCAGCGTTCCTTCCGTATGAACTTGATCCTAAGCGGCTAAGGGCTTAGGTAAATTAGCATAGGACTTAGGTAACTTAGCCTAAGTTTAGGATACCTTTTACTGAGTTTGTTTTAACACTTTTCATTTACGTCTCATGTTTTCTAATTCCCCGAGGGAGGAGTGTGCCTTATATGCCATCATCGGGAGCATGGCGCACCAGGTACCTGATCATGCACTGTCAATCGACGACCTGCGTTGTATTCTCGATGGCCCTGAAATGACTGAGAGAATGGCGCCACTCTCTGACGTAGGCCAGTCGAGCTTGACTGTCGATCAGATCGCTGCAGTGCTCCAACTTTGGGGCAAACAACGCCCTATCGTCCTCCGCTTGAATATCATCGTCGACGGTGCCCAGCTAAAGATGCCCTTTCCATTGATGATTGCACCACAATCTGGATTCACAACGACAACGCTGTGGAGTTGTTCGGCAATGACTTGAACCACTTATCTGGTGTGAAGCTGCTCACTTGAAGCTTGCCTTCCACAGAAGCTAGTTACGAAGATCAAGTTCTACAAAGCATGGCGCACGTCGACGGCCTGGTCAGCGCTCCTGCGCTCGATGAGAACGAAGAAACACCTGCACCGTTCACAGAGTACGAAGAGCCCGAGCTTGGCGGAATATCTCAGCCAGGCCAACGAGCGCACTTTCCGGGATGTCAACCCTACTTGTGTAGTTGCATTAGTCTCAGAGTCTACTCGCAAGATTGCTACTGATAACGAGAAACTGGCCGGATACCTTGTCGGCATGGCGAGAGAAGAAGCAGGATCCCGATGCATATGCCATCAATCTTGTAAAGCACAAGGAGGTCTTCCGCAAGCTCATGGAACACGCCATTTCCCTCATCGTTGTCGACGAAGCTGCCCAGCTGGCCGAAAACCTGTCACTCGTAGTCCATATACATCGGCGATATCCGACAACTCCCGCCCATCGCTGTTACCGTCGACCAGCAGGATTTCAATGCAATCGTCTCTCTACAGAAAAAGACCATCCTCTTCCATCGAATGGAGAACGCAGGACAAGTTCTTTTCCGATTGCGCCGAAACTACCGTGCATACCTCCACTCACATGAATTGGCTCAGAACATGTTCTACGGCGACCTCAGGGGGCAAGAAAACAGCGAACCTTATTGTGGGGGGGGTCAAAATAAACTTAGCAAAAGTCATCCTAAACTTAGGCTATATTACCCTAAGTCTTTTTATCATTTAGGATCGATTCATTTGGTCAGCTATTTCAACATCCCGTAGGATCGAGGTCCTGTGTTTTCTTTCCTCCCCTAGGGCGACCAAATGACAGTGGCGAATCGTAGCCACATCCTGGCCACTCGGATCTTCATGAACTGGGTGGACAAACAATTTGTACGCTTCCATACCAAGTCATCCACCATCCTAATTCGCCCCGGCAGCTGTTCGGAGACAGTCTGTGGCACCTCATACTACAATGAGGGCTACGCCAACTTCGTCATCCAGCTGACTATCCAGTTTTATCGACAGCCAAATCCCATCCACGTGTGAGACGCGTCGTGAAGAGCTTCAGTTCTTATCCTCACAGCTTATGTTTCGCAGAAGAACAAATACCAGCACTTGTTGAATGAGGTTACAGCAGCTGAACTTCCCAAGTCACTCGTCGATGTCCGTACCATTATTGATGACTCTTTCAGTCCCGAGGCTGACTAAGTCTTTGTCGATCTCATTTGAAGATCTCGGGCGCAGTTCATAAGAGCCAAGTTCAAGAAGCAGATCCCGATCTCTCCTGGTGTATGGCAGCCAACACTGCCTTCTTTAGCCGGTGCGAGCTTCAGTGATCTATCCTGGGAACTGTCAACTATGGTGTGGATGATGACTACATGCCAGACCAGGAAGATGATCGTGATGATGACTGATGGAACTGGCCGCCTTTAAGTTACACGCCAGTCCAATACTGATAAAATATCACAAGCTGCAACTATCGAAGATGACGTCTCGAGCCATTTCAACGACATTGGTTCTGACGAGGAGTTTCTGACATACAGTACTGTCCTTGTCAAATCCAGTCATGCCCACAAGGCGGTGATCCTCAGAGAACTCGAGAAACTCTGTATGATCGAGTGGGCTCAAGAGGCAAGTAAAACACCCCTGGTTTCGCGGGTGACGACAGAAGAGCACAAATCATAATTATTCTCAAGGATCTCTATGAAAGTGACCAGCCCCAGATTCTACGAATTGGATTGTCCATCTTCGTGCGGAGGTGCAAATGAAACTTGATACTTTCGGCTCAACTCGCTTAAATATACAGTTGTATGCATGGCACTCTGGATGATGACAGATGCTTCTCAAGTGTCTTCATGGGGCTGCCTCTCGATGACATTGTTGATTCGACCTGACAACGCTGAAGAGTCCAAGGGCGGAAACAGTATCTCAAACCCCGCCAACGCCTAGGCCAACTTCGCGGTGCAGCTCGTCGTCCAGCTCTATCGAGATGCAGCTCTCGTCGAGGCTCGTGACTTCTCCAGGCGCGCGTCTGTTCTCATCCTGACTCCATACAAAGAACAAAAACGTCTATATGATCTCTTGCTGCGACAATTGACCGAGGCCGAAGTCCCTAAGGATCTGGTTGAAGTCCGAACTGTTGACGACTCACCCAGTCATGAAGCGGGTGTCGTCATCCTCGACTTGGTGCGCACCGTAAAGAAGGGGTTCATCAACAACGCCCCTCGCATGAATGTCGCTACGACTCGTGCTCGTCTTGGCCAATTCGTGATTGGTCCGGGCAAGAAGACTCCCCTTGAGTGGCCCTTGAACCACCTCATTGCTTTCACCGAGGAACGAAGTGCAGTCATCAATCTCAGGGACCGCTGCCGTTGGTACTTTATGTGCAAGAACTGCTGTCAGCCCGGTCACATCGCTATCGAGTGCAAATTCAAGCCGAAGTGTGTTCGGTGCGATGGAGAATCCCATGCGACTCGCAACTGTCCTCGCGTGGACGAGGACGCGATCTCGACATCCGTATCCGAACCGATCACTGCTGACGATGGCATTCAGCGAGATGTTCTCAACCCTCCACGTGTCAACTTCTCCGACTCGAAGCGATCCAAGAAGAACAGCACCACTCGTGAGGAAGCGTTTGCTAAGCCCGACAAACACAAGGACGCTATGCGCAAGGCCTTTCGCAATGCTATGCGAGGGCTTCGTAAGGTCAAGAAGGACCAAGACGTCCAGGATGTTGAGACTGACGAGCATGATCAGGCGGACGACGATGGAGCTGACGATGGTGTCTGGTAAAGGGCAGATGGACAGTCATGATGTGTATGAGTTTTTTTTTTTTGCATATTGTTCACGTAGTGCTTCATCTCCTGACTGCGATGTACAAACGCCAAGCTTAGTAGGCAAGGCACGTATTTGCCTATGCCACTTGACATGACAGCAGTCAGTATTATGGTCTTGGGATTTATAGTCGTTAACAACCCTTTGATTCTCAATGCTACCCGAAGTGATAGTCCCATTCCAATGCATCCGTAATTGATTTTTCATTTCTCTTTTGTTCCCTTTCCCGAAATGAGTGCTGCCCATTTTGTCGTTCCTGTGAAATTGCCCAAAACACCAAACGACGGAACCCGGTTCCGACCCATTTCCTTTTAACCGGAAGCATGATATCGCAAAGAAACAAAACCCAGCAAACAAAAGGAAGAAAGCAGAAAAAGGAAAAAGAAATCCGACTCTCAAAAATCTCAAATGTGGTCAGTTTCCCTGTAATACCAATCAATAAACCCATTTCCCAGTCATGTCAAACCCAGCATTCGTTAGTATCGAAACTCCAAGTGAAGGGGACTGCAAGTGATTGAGGAGCAGCCATTCTCTGCACGCACATCGCTCTATGTGCCGCAATCTTTGCGATTGTGGCATCGTCGACATCCCGGATCAGCGGCTTCGCCATAAGGCCCCTGAGCAGATGTACGTCACCGAGCCGGAAGGCCGAGCCCTTTGCCTTAGCCTCAGCGAACTTTCGTAGCATAGAGCGACCCGTAGCGATAGTAGTAAGGTCGTGGTTGGAAGACTTCATTGCGTTCCCCCAGTATAAGTCGTGTCTGAACTTGGCTTCGAATTCGGCTCGAGTCATGTCCCAGTCAGGTTGGAGTTAAACCTTGTCAAAGGCACCGATCTTTCCTTTCGCATCTTTCCAGCTGAACTGCAGAGAAAACCCCTTGTTAATAGTAACAGTGTAATATGCCGGTTGACCTTTCTTGAGAGCTTCGTCTTGCTTGGGTAGTTCACCGTCCCATTCACTGGCCCTTTTCTGGCCCTTGTTACTCCTGGAATGAATTAGACAAATCAGAATCGGCCAAGGTATACTACCAGACTTCATTAGGGGTGCTAGATCGAGACTCACGTTGCGTTGGCGGCTTAGATGATGTTTTGCGTTTACCCAAGTCCAAGTCCAAGTCCTCCTTCCAGACGCCGGCTGGCGCTCCAATCCGGATTATCGCGGGAGAGCGAGGTTCGGCAGGAAAGTAGATGGGATTCATATCCGAAGGATCCTAATTTCGATATATTTCATGCATCAAGTCCAGCTTCATGTCAAGGGAACGGAGATCATCCTAATTAAATCAAAATTCATCACAAGTTCTTCTAAAAGCCAAAAATTTAGGATAGCCTTAGGATAGCTTTATCATAAATATTTTTATGATGTTTCTGCTCCACCTTCTGAACTGAATGGGAGATCTGATGGCAAATAGAGTTAGATACTGTTGCATGTTTGTAAACTCTCTGTTCTACAGGAGGACGCGAGCGACAAACTTGTCGGAGCACTGCTTGATGCTTGACGCAGTTGACGGCGAAGGCATCGGAGTCTTCCTCGCCTCGTTCCAGGCTGTGATAGCCCCCTACCAAGTTTGCTTGTCAGCTTGCGCGATGCCACGAGCAAATTCAGAGAGATATGGAAAGACACGTACCGGGTGGCTGTTTTCAAATTAGCGAGCTCTGAAGGTATCGAGATGGTGAGCCATTGCCACGTCGACATTGAAGGCGATAGAGTGACCCCGGGTCTGAGTCACAACAGGCTTCGCATCGATCACACGTCAGAGACTGCCAGACTCTTGTTTCTGGCAGGACGCGGACAAGAACCTTGTCAGGGCAGGCTTTGGATGCTCGGCGAGCAGCATCGTCTGCCAGCTTGTTCTGGCCTGCAGTCCAAGCAACCTTTGCGGTAATAGGAGTGGATTCGAGCCCAACTGGCCAACCTTGGACTGGAACTTCGGTGCCATCTGGTACCCGTTAGGCGCCGGGTTGTTGTACCCCGTGATGGGAGCCACAGTTGGTTCATTGACCGGATCATTGATGCCAGGAACTTCAAAGCCCTTGTCGCCATGGACATGCTGGAAAAGATCAAGAACCTGTCGAGCGGCAGCGGATGTCTTGACCATTTTCGTGTCGCTGTTGTGCCAAGCAGAGGAGGCTATCTCTTCAGCGACACAGAAGGCGTGATGATATTGCGAGTGATATGGCCAACCTGCTTGGCAGAAAGGGCATGCTTTGAAGGGTACATCGATTGAGAGTTCTCGGGGTGAGTTTTGCATCCCATTCCGGAAATATATGAGCACTTACGAAGTATCATTATGATCCATTGTTCCCATTGCGATTCTGTTAGTTCACCTTTGAGCTTCTCCATGTGACGGAATCGATCAGAGCAGCATGTTCTCTGCTGTGTGATGACTTGTCGTATCATATGCTGTAGACGAATAGCCTGCTGGGGACTCACTTCCCTGCCATCATCCGCATAGCATGCGCAAAGATATTCTGAAAGTTTCTGGGGAAGACAACACCAAAATTATACGACCTCTCCGCTTGGATTTATCGAGAAACCACTCCGCGTCATATAAAGCGTGCAAGAGCTAAGAGTCCGCCCTATCATGCTAGATCAGATAGTGCTCTTGAAGCGTTTCGAGGAAGTCCTGCCATCGAAATTGATTATCGCCTCAGCGAAGCATTACTGCGTCAACAATTCTTCGTGGACCACAAAAAGCTCCTGTCCAGTAAATCCCCCACTGCCGAGTGCAAGAGGTCTCTGCTCCAGGTACGAGTTTCGAAGGATCTTTATGCCGTCCTTAAGGTCCACGGCAACGAGGACGTTCAAAGTTTTGCTTCGAGAGATCAGTCCATAAATAAAGAAAAGAAGAGATATGAACAAGTGAGAAAATATCAGAGGCCAAAATAAAAAGAAGAAAGTGGGGAAGAAGTGGCCATGTAAAGTCAGGGGGCACTTGCTTGCCAGCGATTCACCCAAGTGCCTCAATACAGCATGGCAAATATGTTATTCCAATACTAGGTTGGTCCTTTCCCTTGCTTACCTGCCTGGGACCCGGAGCATAAGAAAGCTTCTGACTTTGAGCACGGCCTGACCTTGGGGATAAAGCCATTGAAAGATGGTCGGTCTGTTGAGGAATACATGCAGTTACATATGCCCATGGCAAACAAATACAGTACTCAAAACAAATACACATACAAGAAACTGAATTTGATCAAACCAAATCGGATATCTAGGCGCGGTGTGCACCAGAGTGAATAAGTCGTATGGCGTAGATATAGCGATTCCATGAATATCAACCTCACACATCTAACATTCAATCTTTCGGCCGGTCTTCCAAGCACAAGCCTAAGCCTCGTACTAAGTTCACATCCAAATACTCCCATTTTAATCCCCCGTAACGCCACGCGCAATGCAAACTGAGCCCAGCAACCTCGGGATATAATACCACACATTTCGTGCCTGTCCATTAGAGCGTCCCGACCATTAGGCTCTCAAGCATACCCCCGGTTTGGCATGCTACCTGGGCTCTCTCCACCTCAACCCTAACTCGGCGGTGTAAAGTCCTAAAGCCTTCATGCAGTTCTGCTGAACCACCCACGAACTCTGCGTAGAGCTCGAGAAGGTGGAGACCAACCTCTACGCAGACGCTAACATAACGGGGGTCGCAGATGTGACTGCAAACCCATTTCAAGATGGGCTGAACTGTGTGCTCGTCTCGAGACTCCAAGGCATCTTGGAGAGCGCTGCGATGGCGGAGGGCCAGGAGTAGGGTGAGCACGTTGAGGGGGGAATGCTCAGGTGAGTCTTTGTCGAGGACTTGATCGAGTGCACGTGCATATCGAGCATGTCGCAGGTCACTCTGCCACGGGCGCTCTTTTTTCTTGTACGCGCGAGACTCGTTGGCGATGACAACATCGGCCCCCTCGCCAACCATATCCAACTTCTTTGCAGCAGTAACTCTCCTCTTCCGCTTCTTACGTTTGGCGTCATGGGCTTCAATTGTTCCAGCAACCAGAGCAGCCATTTCCTTCTCCCGTTCGGCTTCTCTGTTGGCCTCGGCTCCAGTGAGGCGGGTTCGCACACTAAGAACACCGGACTGCATACCAACTGCTAGATGTCGGTCGCTTGAATCGGCATCATCACTGGACGGGATAACCTTGACAGACAGAACGGGAGATTGATACTTGGTGCTCGAGACAACGTTCCATCCAGTCGTTTCGAAGACTTTAACGTGACCCTCAAGGCCACCACTGACAAGTCGTCGACCATTGGACGCGAGGCTGAGAGAAGTGACTGTCTTCTGGTGGTTGGTAATCATGTGCAAAGGGCGTGCGGCAACAAGGTCGAGAACGCTGATCGATTCACCCGCAGCTGCAAGAACTGCGGTTCCGGTAGGCATAGACAGCACGTCTTCAATAGGCGCAGCGTGCTTGAAAGTCATGACCGCACTGTTGCTTCCTGCCCTGGGGTCCCAAAGCTTGACGGTCGAGTCGTAGCTTCCGGAGACAATCATGTTGGACATAGTGCCAGGCATGAAGTTGGCACATCGAACGTAGTCTGAGTGACCAACAAATGTAGTCGTCGGGTCGTTGCTTGGGAGATCCCAAAGTCGCACAGTTTTGTCGTCGCTTGCGCTCAGCAAGGTCGTCAGCTCAGTCTGTGAGAACTTGGTTGTCCAGACTGGCTGCTTATGCTGCGTCCATGTCTTGAGGATCGCCCTAGAATTGACATCGAAGACTTGAATCTTTCCCGTATCATCACCAGCCGCCAGTACCCTTCCATCTTTCCTGATCTCACCGCTACGTGCAACGTCGCCGAAGCGTGTAATAGTCTTTTGAAGCTTGCGCGTCCGATTCGAGTAGATCTGGATGCGTGTGCCTGTGGTGACTGCGAAAGAATCGTTATTGGCCGAGATGTGAACGACGGGATACGATGTTGGTGACGGAATCAGAAGTTGGTTCTTGAAGGTCTTCCAGTATCGTTGTTCCGCAGTGATTGGCGTAGGGCCCGAAGGCAGCTTAAGCTGTGGCAGAGGTCCCACCTGAGCAGCCATTGTCGAGTATCGCGATGACGGGCTTTCACTGTGGTGGTGTTTAGATTTCAACTGCCTCGAAGGTCGCTATGATTTTTTTTCCAGAACCTGATAAGATAAGGTACCTAGGTAAAGAATTCTGATGGCTAAGGTACCTAGGTACTTGAGAGCTTTTGCTAACCCCTTTTAGGTTAACATCGTTTACCTAGCATCAGCTCCACTGCCTATAGACCCATACAATTCTCTTTTGCGACTATCCCCTGACAAAAAAAGCCCGAGTACATGCAGAGAAGATACGATGTCAACTAAAAGAGAGAACGTAAGTAAGTAACTAAAGGTATTATAGATATCTTACCTTGGGTACCCTGAGGTGTTTATATGGAGCTTCAGCAGGAAATCCATCATCGGATCCTTTGTCATATCACGTGCCTAGCCTAGTCCTTGTGCTTGGTGGCAGCGAGAGCGACCGTCGAATGAAATAAATCTAAAGGTATATATGAGAATTGGTTTCTAATTTTGAACAATTTTCTTCATATGAATGCACAAAACTCCAACGTTACCTTACGCACCCTCCCAAGTTTTGCCTTATTCCAACGCCGAAATCATTACTACCGTGAATATAATATTATACATTTCCTCTAGGTCTCGTTACCTTTGGTGATCTAATATCCTCCCCTGCGTCGGGACCTGCCTGTCCCGATATCAATTCGCTGCATCTCCTGCACTAATGCTAACTCCTGCCCTGTGCCGTTGGCACCGCTCATCATGGGCAGAGGAATCTTGGCTGGAATGGGAGGACCACCATATGCACCCCGATTTTCATCTTCAAAGTCCCATGTTCCTGCGCGGGGTAGGCCGCGAAGTGAAGCATTTCCATATGGAGCCCTCTCCTGGTAATTATCCTTAGAAATTGGAGCCAGTGGACTAGAGGCTGCTGGGGAGTTGCCAGCCGAAGTGCGGTTAGTGCGCTTCTGAAGACGGGTGCGACCAGCCTGGGGAGGTGTGCGTGGTTCGTCGGAGAATGAATAAGATGGGTTGACAGCGGACATCGAATGACGCCCACTTCGAGGTGGCCTTCGAGTGCTTGGAGGCATTGGTTGTGCCCCTGATAACGGAGGTCGCGACCGTGTTTCGGTGGGGGTAGACTCCGGTTGCTTCTTCTCCGGTTCAGGGGCCCATGTCTCCATAGGAAGATGGTCAGATGGATCAATCTCCCGTCCGTCGTATGTGATGATTTTCTTTGGCTCCTCGTCCAAGAAATCCGGTGATGGGCTTGCTCCGTCTTTGGACGAAACAAGACTGGGGTTCAATGCATCATATGAGTCAGGTCCAAAAGGTATATCTGACTTTCTCCTCTGATCTTCGAGCTGTGGCGCAGGACTGACCGATTTACGCTTGATCCTGTGCTGTGTGTTGGGGCTTGTGCGTGGGTCGGGCGATATGGCTCGAGGTTTCACAATTTGTTGCTCCGGCGGGTTGTAAGTGATTGCCCGTCGGTTGTACGGCTGAACAGCATAAGAATGCTCGGGTGGCGGCTGGTTATATTCCTGGAACGACTCGTTCCTCGGGCGTCCTCGAGGTGGCGTGTGCATGCTGGACATGCTCTGAGAATGCTGCCTTCGGTCATGCCGGCGGTCCTCATATATGAGATCTGTCAGTTCTTGAGACTGGTTTGCATCCAAACCCGGCACGAGAGCTGCTGGGAGAGGTGGCGCGGCATAGTTATGTGGGTTTTGCCTATGCGCGACAGTCATGTCAGTCGAGTGGCCTTGGTAATGGCCTTGGCCATTCTGGGGATAATAGGAATTATCTCCAGCGTTTCTCGAATAGCCTCGACCATGAGATGGTGACACTGTCACCTGCCAGTCCTCAGGGTTGTGGTAATCTTGGGGGGCGTGCGATGGCGAGTAATCGTCCCGGAATGGGGCCGGAGCAGGAACAGGAGATCGCCGCAGGACGAGAGGTGCAGGGCTGGGGTTGTCATCGAAGCAAAGCTCATCGGAACGCTGGAGCTGTGAGCCATTTTGGGCAAAGTTCTGACCAGGTGGACCTGAGGCTTCAGGGACATCTTCAACTGTGGGCTGCATAGATCTGTAATGAGGATCATAACTGGCGTCATAAGAGCTGTGTCTTGGTAAGCCATCATAGGTGTTTGTGTTTGACGGGATGGATTGATTGGCGGCCGGGGCTGAATCATATGCCCGAAATGCCGGGCGTCCAGGATAAGCCACCATTGACTGTCTCTGAGCTTCATGTCTCAAAACGTCATGTCTCATCTGTGGCATCTTGTTTGGTGACGTATCGAAGCTTCCTCTCGGCACAAGTTCCTGGCCTGTGCTGTTGTGTCTGCTCCTGTGGGCGGGTGGTGGTGGAGGGCGCTCATTATCTACTGGCGAGTACTGCCTGAGATCATCCGATAATGGCGGAGGCTGCTGATAGGAGTCCTGTTGGGGAGAGTAATGGCCTCGAGGATCCATCTGATCTGGTTGAGGAGAGTATTGAACTCGAGGGTCCATCAGCTCTTGTTGTGGTGTATATCTTGAGCTATACTCCCGCTCATCGAATTGCTGGTGAGCTCCCTCGTAAGGAATCATCGACCTCCGCGACTGGCGGGGTGCCTCACGATTTGCCGTTATATACTCCTGTGGGACAGACCCATGTGGAGATGGGGGGTATTGCTCGGTGTGACGGCGCGATGAGTGGGACGGCGGTGTGTTGTACTCGACAGCTTGCAAAGGGGACTGTGTTGGGACAAAGCTTCCTGAGTTTGAGGCTTGTTTGCCGTGAGTTCGTACAGGCGTGCGGTGATCAGGACCATTAGGTGTTGCTGTAGGCGCCGCCAGGGGAGCTGCTTGGGGTGCTGTTGTTGGAGCTGGAACAGGGGCTGGAGGAGTCACAGCTGGAGCCTCACCAGTAACAGGATCGGACGGCAAAGGACGTCTCTTAACGGGTGTTCTTTGCTTAACGGATCCCTGGTCGGGTTCGTTGGGTGCTATCTGCTTTTGTTTCGGTGCGGGCTTGTCGGGCTTTGGTCGAGTATCGTAGAAAGTAATTTCAACTCGAATCTCTCCAGCATATTTGCCTTTGCAAGTTAATGTTTGCCAAAAGTCATTTTGGCCGCCCCCAGGCACGATGATTCCCCTGAGGTCTATCCAGGACTCTCCAATCAAGTCCGTCCGCTTATCGTCTGTGAAGATGGATAGCTTGAGTTGGTAGTAATCCGGGCAGTCATGGACTGTGAAACGAAGTTCTTGATCCCTATTGCACCCATTAGTCTTAACTTGCCTTCGATTAGCTCCGCGGTGCTGCTAGATCTTACCATTTTGGGGTTTGTCCACCTCTGACATCTGTCGTTGTCTTTCTGGCTTCCTTTCCTAATCTGGCTGCGCAGTAAGGGTCCTGCTTTCCGATCGTCTTGCGATTCGGCAAGTTCTTGGCCCGATCGACGATAGCGACCAGGGTTCCAATCTCAGGGCCGTCCACCGCAATGTCGGCAAAGATGCCCGCAGTGTGCGCTGCGCTCATAAGATTCTTGACCTTGGCTGCCATTACAGCTATGCGCACCGGCGCCCGAGAGAGAAAGCAGTGGAGGTTTAAAGAATGAGGTGGTTGCTAAATCCAGGCCGGGTTTGTTTGTTTACATGAACAATTGCTACTATCGACCAAAGATAGCTTGATTTGGGTAGCTCGAAAGTTGGTTGGGTCGGTGTCAGGAACGACTAATGGACTAGCGCAAAGCAAAGGCGACGCCTGGTAGATAAATTGAATCGAACAAAGATATTGGAAAGACCAGCAAATAAAGAGTTGAGAATGCGAAGGGTGAGGTTTGAAAGACCAGAAGGCGTTGACTGACAGAACCAGGCGAGGCTAGAAGGAATTCGAGAATGAGGTGGAATTAAACTTTCGAATAGTGAACTTTCCGCTCCGGAGTGTTTGGGTTGGGGTATGAAATTAATCGAGTCAAGACTGGAAAACAAAACAGGCTGAGTAATGCAGCTAGAAGCGATGACGGAATGATAGATAGAGCTGCTCGCGACCAGAAACCGCACCAAACCGAATTGCTCTTGAGAGCCTGAGCGATCCAGAATGTTGTGGAGGAGCTGTGAGGTTAGTAAGCCCTTGGGGTTCAAGAGAGTGTGTGTTGAGAGCAAGAGAAGGAAGAAATCTTCTCTCTCTGTGACAAATGAACAAGAACGCGATGAAGCAGGATATCAAGACGTTGTATACGTCTGGCTTGCGTGTGGTTGGGGGCCGAAAGCGGTAATCGAGTGGGGCTCTGTGGAACAATTCGAGTGGAGCCTCTGACGGGAGGCTGGGCTTGGGCTGGAAACGGGGAGGCTGGTGCAACTGCTGCAGGGGGTGAATCTACCCCTAGAGCCGCTTATTCGCCAAACACCTCTGGGGGAGTTACAGGGAATCTATGCCCAGATTAACAGGGGAGTTCTAAAGTTTGGGCGCGTCCAGGGGATTGGGTCCTTAGCAGTTGTTGATAGTGACAATTGGATGGCGGATGGCAAGCAGAGACGGTGAGGTCGCGTCATGATAGGGCAAAGCCTACAGGTATCAATGCAATGCTGTCCAAGTCGATGTCTCTTCCGACCTCCCGCTCTCATCCGATTCAGGGGATCATGGATCATTCAGGGACGGAATGACTGAGGTGAAGTGGCTCCCGTGCCTTGGACAATCCAGGAACAGGCACAAAGACGGGCAGACCCAATAGTTCCAACTGAATACGTTACCTAGCTTGCTCGCCTCGCCCAAGGAGAGACCATTCGAGCTGAACTCATGATCCTCCAATGGCTGCACTGCCTTTTACTCATCCACCACACCACATTCGGGAATATGTAGAAAATGGAAATGGTACGCGCGTGTTTGGCGAAGTCATGGTCACAGCCACACAGTTATTGCGTACATCCAATCCTCCAGATACAGACTCCCTCGGACTCCCGATTGCCAAGCTGTAGGCTGACGTTGACGTTCCACTCGCTCGATTCATTCCATATCGTTACATAGTATCCGTAACTTGGATGAACAATGATGAAGGATCTCCTGACATCCCTTGGTTAGGTGCTCAGACCATGATCGGTACGGCCTTGGTTATTTGGTGTTTCCTACCAAGTTCGCTCACCGTATGTATCGTATCGATCTTGCAAATCGAGTAGTCCCGCTCAAGCAAACAGGAACCAACCTCAGAACCTTATGAAAGCACAATCATGCGCTCCAGAGGCCCATCTAGACTGCGGGCCCAAGGGCGAACCGCTGAGGCGCCCTTTAAACCCAAAAGCGGAACCGGGATAATGGGCTGGACGTTGAAAGACCCCTGCTCCTCACGAGCATGTCACTCTTTCATAGTTGTTTCTCGATGTTGGAATAACGGTCCTCAACCTCTTCGAGTCCAATTGGAACAATGTCCCTGGCGAGATCGGCTCTACCGATTGACCCACTGGCTGATGCTACTAACTTAGACTCGGCATCATCCTGTTCCTTGGCTGGCTGAATTTGCTAGAAACAACTTATTTCAGCCTTTCATCATCTTGATACCGGATCGGGTTTGATGTCGCAGAATTTTTGCGGCGTTAGTAGGTACCCTGTTGCCATGGGAGATAACAACATCGTGTCACACCCCTACTGTCTCAAGTATGAACTCTTTCGATACAAGTGTGTAAGAAACAGAATTGGATTAACAACAGTATTGTTAGCGATGATGACGGTGCGGCGCAAATCAACACATACTCAATTCCAAACAGGGAGAAGGAACATCTAGAAAAAATCCAGCACGATTTTGGCGTTGGTAGTTCTATCTCGTTGCTTTCGTATATAATCGCTACCAGTCGCAGCTCTTGGCAAGGAGAGCTGCCAGTTGCTCGAGATGGGCCTTGTCAACCTCGTCAAAACCGTTCAGCTCAGCGCAGTCGATGTCGATGATAGCCACCAGCTTCTTCGAATCATCGTCCTGAGTAACCACAATAGGCACGACGATCTCACTCTTGCTGTCTCCATCACAAGCAATATGTCCCGGAAACTCCTCCACGTCTCGGACTAGCTGTGTCTCTTGGGTCGCTGCCGCTGCTCCGCAAACACCTTTGCCGAACTTGATAGTCTGGCAGGCAACCTTTCCCTGGAAGGGCCCCAGAATGAGCTGCGGATCTTGAGATGATTTGTCAAGGACGTAAAAGCCTGTAGTTGAACACACACAACATGTCGTCGTTACTGGTTGTGTCTGAGACTTGGGGTTTGTGACATACCAGCCCAGTTCACATCCTTGCTCGGTGATTCCAAAGATTTATATGCGTGCCACAATAGGGAAGCAGCATTTGAAAGGTTACTGTTGAACTGTTAACCACGGCCTGAACCAGCGAGCTCTCAATCTCCATACCAGACCTGTTACAAGAATGAGTTAGAGGGTAAGTCCAATAGTTCCGGCGACCGAAATTGTTTGACGAACCCAGTTACGCTGGTCAGTGATCAGGCCCTCGGCCTGCCAGAGCACTTGCTCATAGGCGTCCTCCTTTGTTATGCCGTGGGCAAAATTCGATGCATCAGCGTGAACCTGCAGGAGCAAAATCAGTTTACGATGTGTCCATGCTTGACTTGAAAAAAACTTAAGTGTGAACAAACCATCTTGCCCGTTGAAACTTTCGGATAACTTCCTCCCCACGGGACACTACGGATCAATGCAGGTTTGGAGGGATTCGATAGGATAGATGAATATGTTCTAGAAGAAATTTCGAAGTTGATAATCAGATATTCGGTGGAGTTGAGGGGACTTGATCGCCAGGATGAATTTGATACCCCCCGCTAAAATGTGCGTGTCATTTTAGCGGCTTTGATGCCAGCAATTCAGCCAACAAAATCGCAGTTCAATAACAGGCTTCAAATATATCACCATGTCTGATACGTTCTGTAGCTATATACTCAGATATAAACTCGATGGGTAAAGCCCGATAGACCCAATGGTCAGGTAGTAAGAGGTATGTTGAAAAGTGAAGCTGAAGTTATAATCATTAACGATAGGCATTATGGTAGCTGGTTCAAACTCTCCAACAATACAGGCATCTGCGGGTCCATTGTCTTCTAGGCTCTGATGGAATTATTCGGCTTTCCGAGGGCTTCACTTGAGCCATGCTGGTCGAGGAGATCTGATTTTCCCTTATTCCGAGAAATTTTACTACATTTTCAATATTGTGCGACACCTTCAGGGTAAGGTAGTCTAGTTGTTGAGCTGGGGAAGATGATCCCAAAGCAAAGCCATAAGTGTAAAACGTGTGATGAAAAAGTTAAGAAAGTCATTCACTGACAGTTATTTACCACGCGATGAGAACTATCTTTGGCTAGGAATATATAGTAGGTAGGTTACCTGTGAATTGATATCTACATAAGCTGCACTCATGGGACGAAGGGACGAAGGGACGAAGGGACACAGTTTGAAGACAAAGAAATAGGAGACAGAACCAAATTGGAGTCTACTTATACAATACCAGGACAAAATTACTATTCCTGACTGTGGGCTAGCCAATGAGAAACTGCAGCCAAACTGTCTTTTATGATGATGGTTCCTGAAAATCGATCGGACCTAAGGTAGGTAGGGGAAGAAAGCCAAATTGGCCTGGCCAATGACGCAGTGCATTCTGGAATTTCCGACTCTTGGCCATCAGGGCCCATCCCCAGCATACCTAGACTTGTCTCAACCATAAACTCCTTGACCATGAGCTCTCGAGCAACATGGCGACTCTGTGGGCGCAGTCAAAACACACGCCATTGGCCGCTCTTGGCGACCATCTCCTTTGCACAATCGCCAGCTTTGCTACGAATCCCATCACGTCACATCCACAATGACGGTCCAAAGAGCTTGAATCCGCTGGTCAACCCCCCCGATGTCACGCGACCACCACCGCTGACGCTGCCTCGACGCCGAGACTTTGAGTCACCGATAAAATACTACTTCGAGCTGGGAAAGGGGTATCTAAAATTCTACAAGGGGGGCATAAAAAATGTCTGGACGAGCCGACGTCTCCTCCGCGAGAAGCTTCAGCGAACTCCAGTCGATGACCGGCCCTCGATCTTCAGACCGCACTACGTCCCAAAGACGTTTTCCAGAGCAGATTGGGTTCTTCTCTGGAGGGTACGACATGATATGATCAGACTTCCTCTGTTCGGGCTTATGTTGATTGTCATTGGGGAATTCACTGTTCTGGTTGTTGCCTACGTCGACAGTGTAGTGCCGTACCCTTGCAGGATACCGACGCAGATCTTCACGGCGCTCGAAAAGGCTGAGCAACGTCGCAAGGCTGCTTTCGATGAGTTGGAAGCGAGACATCCTCATGGTGTCCTTAGCCCGCGCGTCACCCAGGCAGTCGCTCGGTCTCACGTCCTCAAGAGCTTGCATCTGAGCGGTGCAATTTGGGATCGCCTAGGCTTCCTACCACCAGGCATGTGGCAGGCCAAGGGACGATATCGTATGGCGTATCTAGAGGGTGACGACAGAAATATCGTCGAGGATGGTGGACCCATGGGACTGCACTACGAGGAACTCAGAATTGCATGCGCAGAACGAGGCATTGACACACTTGGGAAAAGCGAGACTGAGTTGCGGGGGTGGCTCGGCGACTGGCTGCGTTTGACAGCCTCTGACGATATCGATGAAAGGAGACGACGTATGGCAGTGTTGTTCCTGACCAGGTATGTGCATCTCATGAGGGTGCGTCCGTCTTCACTAAGCACGACTAACACTGGAACCAGACCAGAAAATTGGCCTCAGCATAGAGATTTTGGCGTGCCTGAATGGCAACTATAAGATGTAATGTAGCATATGAAGTTAGGAACAATACAGAAGACAAAAGTGAGCAGACAACTGGTGTTCTCGCGTGTGAATATATACCACTCAATCACACACTCTTGAGTGACTGGTCCCAGCTGTTTGGAACGAACGAACGACTTGGTTTGAAACCGCTGACAGTGTCTTAGCTGATGGGGTAGTAGGCAAGTCGGCAATACGCCCATAGCGTATAGTCTAGGGGAAAGGACTATATAGATCTGTATGTAGTATATGGACCTCAAGTATCATTCTGAAAGGCATGTCATGATAAGCTGAGTTTGGATTCCGCTCATGTCAGCCTCATAACCACACGCACGTATTTGAGCCACAGATAGAGTCTAGGTTCCGAGTTGATCGGTCATAACAGGGCTGATCAATGGCTTGGATGGGATTGAATTGGAGAAAAGCACGTGGTCACCTTCTGCCGATGACCGACTCGGCCATTGAGTGTTTCGGAGCTACCCCCGCGTGGAGTCTAAACCGATTGTGTGAAGCGGTTTGTGGGGGAGAAGACATGTGGATGATCTCATGGCAGATCCGCCGAGGTTCACATCACATGCAATATCACTTAACGTTGCAGCGCGCCCCCAGATTCTTTGCAAACTTCAATCCATCCACGACTATCTGTCGCGTTTAAAAACCTCGGTCGAGTCCCCCACGATTTCCTCGTTTTTCTTACCTGGCCACTAGTTTTCTCTATCTCTTTCCATACGGCAATCTCCTGTAAATCTATCCAAAACCTTTAATCGCAGCCATGTCTCTCAAGAACGGTACGTCAGAACAAGCCACCCCATCAAGATCAGCGTTCCGGGAACACAAGCTGCTCCATCTTCCCCAGCTCGTCGCCTCGAAGACCACGGGAAACTGACTGCCAGCCACAGACAAGTTCCCCGCCTCAGCCGCCTTCGACGCCATCCAAGCGGCTATCAACGCCAGCGATGCCGATCGCAAGGATGCCATCAAGCAGGGCAACGGCGTCTACGCCTTCACCCTCAAGAACGCGAGCGGTGATGAGGCCAGCTGGCACATCGACCTCAAGGAAACCGGCAAGGTCGGAACTGGCACCGGCGCAAAGCCTGATGGTACGTCGCGATTCTGGCGCGCTCCGGTGCACTCGGAACATACATGACTGACCTAGATGCCTCCAGTCACACTCATCCTCTCCGAGGAGAACTTTGGCAAGCTCGTCGCTGGCAAGGCCAACGCTCAGCGTCTCTTCATGGGCGGCAAGCTCAAGATTAAGGGCAACGTTATGAAGGCGACCAAGCTTGACCCTGTGCTTAAGAAAGCCCAGGACAAGGCCAAGCTGTAGATGAAGCGTGCTTTTCTGACGTCCGGATAGCATTTTTATTTCTTTTTGTATGATATCAACTTGCTTGTCACTAATCGCTCCGTACCACCTGGATGCGAACGTATAGAGGAGTATTTGCGTCAGTGTCAATTTATCATTTTATACACTGAGACAACCCATATGTCCTCAATTGTCTTGTGGCAAAGATCCCCTTCCAAGTCCCTGTACTAAACGAAACCGGCCGCTCTTTGAAGCTCACGCCGAGCCTGTTCGCGTACTTCACGAACAATCTCTCCTGTAGGCTGGACCTTATGGATAAGCCCAACACCAGTTCCCCTGCTCATCTTAGTTTAAACACACTTTGCAAGGCACAGACTACTCACGCCCAGGTATTAACGAGATAACGAGCCTCCTCCTCTGAGTAATCTTCTTTGAGGCTCCGTTGACATTCTTCCAGGCTTGCTCCCGCGAGGAACTTCTCATGGACAGGGCCAACAATAGCACGTCCGTCGTAGAGGGGCCCCCAAAGAGGACTGTTGACTATTCTGTCATTGAACGTGGACCTGAATCATGTCAACCATAGGCTAATTCCCTGGGTCAGAGCGTAACCATACTTAAAAGTTGACACGCCACCATCCACAGCCTCAAGGACTTTCTTCTTTCGTATCTCAGGATAGTTTGATTCGGGCGCAACAGTGAACTGCAAATTAGCCTGATAGGCAACACGAACCGGCTCAGCTCTCACTTACTTTTGTCCCCATAACAACACCCTCGGCACCTATATCTCATCAGTCTGTCTCTGTAAACCATGGTTTTAACTAATGGTACTCACCCAAAGCCAATGCTCCTGCAACACCTCGCCCATCTGCAATACCTCCTGCAGCCACAATGCTTATTGGTCGGTCAGGAAACTCTCTATCCAGCATATCTCTAACTTCAGGTACCAAGCTCACAATGCCGGACCCTTGACGAAACTGGTGGCCTCCAGCATCTACACCCTGAGTCACGAGCACATCCGCACCGTCTTGTACTGCCTCTCGCGCTGCAGCAACATTGCCGACCTGGACAAACACAATCGGGGGATGACCCAGAGCTTTGAGGCTGGGGATTATCTTGCTATGAGGCCTAAGGTCTCCATCTGGAGCAAACAGCCATATTGCCGCAGGACGATACTTGGCTATAAGAGGCAGAGCCGTCTCCTCAAAGTAGCTCAAGGAGCTATGACTTGTTATGAAGCTAGCCCCGACACGGAGTGGCCCATCAGAGGGCTGATCGGCTTCGAGAAGTTCGCGGGCTTCATCAAAATGGCCAATAAGTCTATTGATGTGCTCCGAGTTTGGTTCAATGTATGCCAGCGAGGGGAGAAATCCTGTCGTCGAATGTCAGGCTAGCTTAGAATGGTATGAATCCCGTATTTTGGAGTGAGAATACCAAGGCCCCCAGCTCTTGTAACCTCAGCCGCCATGAGAGGCGTAGCAATGCCGAGCATGGGCGCATTGCTGATGAGGGGACTCTTCGCCCAAGGGAAACGGTTGAGAAGCTGTGAAGAGCTCATTTCGACAATCCGATACAGTGATGTAAACTCGAGCTTTCAGATTCGGTGACAATTGGGTTATGTACACGGAGGGTTCCAGCTACAACTCATCCTCAGCAGAGAATCGAGATGTAACCTCGGCTGACGCTGATTTGTCATATCCCGTGAGTTGGTATTGTTCGATCTCTTTGCCGTTACGTACATACATACATACAAACAAAGATAGACTCGGCCGAGATTTAACCATTTCTTATGAGCAATAATATGTTCCAATTTGTGAGTACGGCCATCGCGTGTATTACCGCCATGGCCAAGTCGAGTTATCTAATACCGCTCCACAACCTCAGGTGGTTTGTTGTTGAGAATCATATCAATCTCCTTCAAAATCTCCGGTGTCAACTTTTTGACAACAGCCACAGCTCTGACGTTCTCATACACCTGCTTAGGACTGCTAGCACCCGTTATAGCAGAGCTGACATTCTTATTGCTTAGTACCCAGGCTAAGGCGAGTTGACTCTGTTTGAGACCAAGTCTGTCCGCAATAGGCTTCAGTTGGTTGACCTGCTCAATAATAGCCATCCAGGTATCTTTCCCTGTTTGCTTCCAGAAACCATTGACCCACTTGATCTCTTCGTTGGCGAAGCGAGAGTCACCAGGAATGCCGTCACTGTATTTTCCAGACAGGATACCTTGACGCATAGGTGAGAATACAGTCAGACCGAGGCCAACTTCACGATACAAGTGGGCATATTCCTGCTCTACCTTGACTCGATCCAGCATGTTATAAGCGGGTTGCTCCATAATTGGGCCTATCAGACCCAGTTTGTCTGCATATCGCCACGCCTGTGCGATCTCATCGGCATTCCACATCGAAGTTCCCCAGTAGAACGTCTGTCAGCTAAGTCAGTCCGCGAGATACAGTCACCACAGGTGAAGTGGTCAGGTTTACCTGTCCTTGATCTATAATGTGATTGAACGCACGAACGATCTCTTCCATGGGCGTTCGACGATCAGGCCTGTGCGCGTATATGAGATCGACATACTCGAGATCCAACCGCTTGAGAGCACCGTTAATCCCCTCGACAATGTGCTTTCTCGAAAGTCCCTTGTTGTTGACCGGTTTGTCTCCAAAGGCTCCTCCCCAGTAGAGCTATATAGGATTTCTTAGCATCGTTACATGATGAACCGTGCATCTGTAGCACAAGTATGGCGGGTTACCTTGGTAGAGACTACCAGATCATTTCGTTTCCAATCGAACTTCTTGATAGCCTCGCCCATGACAATCTCGGATTCACCATTGGAGTATTCTTCGGCACAGTCAAAGAAGTTGACACCGCAGTCATAGGCGGCCTTCATGCATTCAAAGGTGCGTTCTGTAGAGCTAGTCAGTCAATACCTCCTTGAGTCTGTCCCTTTGAATACTAACCTTTATCGATGTGGCCACCGTGTGTCAGCCATCCTCCGAGAGAGATTGCAGACACCTGAAGACCTGAGCGGCCCAGGAAGCGATACTCCATCTCGGGGGTGTCTTCTGGCTTAGCCATTGCCGTGACCATGACTCGATAGTTAGGCTCTAAAGGGAAGGGCTGGTTGTGGTATACAGTGATAGTGCTGCAGTTTTCTGTGTCAGTGCAAGCTCACCTTGTCTTTGGCGGGATTTAGAGCTTTTTGTCATGTCATCAGTAATCAAGCTACAACCCTTTGAGGTAGACCGATAATTACTGCCGAGTGTCCTTCCTATTTCTGAAAGTTGTCTCACGCAGAGTATCTTTCACTAGGTATGGGTTCTTTTTGATCGTTGATTATGAACTCGATTCCATAGAGTTAGAGCCAATACCTCGAAGCATGTAACAACAAACAACACACACAGCATTTCCTCAACAATTAAGACCGCTGATGCATGATCTCATCCTCTTAACAATACATATATTAGCTTCTTATAACGTTAGGCGTCGCGGTTATCTCATGCCAATTAACCAGTGCTCACCCTAGTTACCCTGTACCACCAAAATACCTGCCATTATCACGACGGCAATAGACATCCTCTGCTACTAATGTATGGGTAGCCGAGAACTTACCCAGTGGCTTGGGCATTGGCATAGAACGGAGTTTATTACATCCGAAATACGTGGTCTAGAACCTGATGCCAGACCAAATGTTATTTCGTGAAACCCAGCTCTTACACGACAAGTTAAGAGCTCCCACTAAACTTCATGGATTGACTCGGCAATACCACGAACCGAGGTCACATCCATGGTCATGCTTTGACTCGATGGCAGTGGTCGATGAGACAGACGATACAGTTTATGGCATACGAATGCCTCGAGCACACCTAAGGCGACCACGGAAATCAGGCAAATAAAGATTTATACTGGCAAGAATGAATGAATTTACCATGTTCGAGATTGTCATTAGCTGATCTTGAGCTGGAAGTACGAACGAGAGTGAACATCTAGCTTCTAATTGGATCAAACCGAATTTATACATGTCTTGTTAGCGCTAGGCTGGCATTTCGGAGATTTCGCAGGGAAGAGGAAACCAAATCTCCGAGTGACGAGTGACACGCCTGTTTCTCGCAGAGAGAGGATCATAATAACTAGATCGCTGGAAACAGGGAACATCACATATGACGAGAGTCTCAATTTCAAAACCCAGATTCTGCATTATGTGTGGAATGCCAATGCCACACAGAGTACCTAGGACCAAGTTTGGCATTCAAACATCAGTAGATAGGCATGAAGTACTTACTGACGTCGTGACACTGACCAGGCAACGGCCTCAAGAGGCGAACCCAGCTTCAAGCACGTAACACGATGTGGTTCATGTTGCGGTCCGCAAGCTGGCAAACTGGCCATGTTACGATGTAGCATGCCATCTGCCCAAACATAGCAAGAGTATTTGGTTAGTTGAAATCACAAGTCAAGGCGACGAAGAGGGCATTGCCACTGAGGTTTCACGTAAAGCAGTTGTGACTAGAACATAATTCACTCGACTGAGCGCCCAGGCGCCCAAGGGTGTGGCGAAAATTTACGCGTGCAGCGATTGTGTGCTGGCAACTGTGGCGAGTGTTGACTCGTAAGGAACCTGCAATTATTGAAAAATTACGGAGTACAGATACAGCTGACAGAAGACAACAGCTCGATAGCGCAACAAGGGACACACAACACAGGAGAAAAGGGATGTGGATGTAATTATGTTGAGATCCGAGTTGACGAGGACAGGTCGACAGGGCATAACAAGGGAAGAATTAGAGCCGCTTCTAGCGGGGACCCCTGGTCAAGATATCTCTCTTCTGGGCCAGTTGCTCTACTGGGACTGGGGTAGCTTAGCAAACCTGCATTATGTATCCGTATTTTGTGGTGACTTATTGGATAGGTTAGTAGGTATTTAATCTCACGGTTGTGACGGGCTTGCTCGAGAATCACTTGGTAGGACGGGGACACAAAGCCCAGAGCACCAATCTACTGCAGAATGCCCCAGAAATACATTGTATACAAAATCTATTGCTTCGTATACGATAAATAAAGTGAGGCAAAAGAAGACTGGAAATAAGGATTGGAATTTGGACCGGATGGATGGGCAACGGAACTATTCCACCATGAGCCAAGTGCCATGGGTCAGTCTAGTGATGGACGGGCGCTAGCAACGTCTGAACTCTTGGTGTGGTTTGTTGCGTCCCAGCATGGATACATGCTTTTCTTTAAAATGTACACTAACAATACCCTTTGGCAGGGAGAACGGTCGAATGAATCGCTAGACTGGACTGTAACAGCAGGAGAGAAGAATCTCAAACGAACGACCGATTCCGAAGCTTGAACCTTGATATCCACTACCTAGGCACATAGTCGAGGATGTCGGATCTTGCGGTCAGTATAAGCGCGGCATTTTGTTGATGCGATGCAACGAGGAGTATTGCCTTGTGTTGTACATACACGAAATAGTGCCAAGCACACACGTAGAAGCACATGTCCATATGTACGCATACACAAGGATGCACAAGCTCCCCATGCACAAGCCGTCGATCTATTTGCTATGTCGAAATTGGACTTCGTTTATTGACCGGCCGCAGGGTCTTGAGTGACAAAGGCCAGAAGCAGTTTCTCGCCGACAAGAACCTTGAATCCCAACATCCAAACCCATGTCGATAAAATCACAGACCAGATGGCCAATGTTAAAGCAAGGTACCAGGCAGTACTTGACCCGAGGCTGGGAAATTGCCCTTGGGCCAAGGTAGAGTTTTGTACCCGGCTCTGCCGTTGGGGCATCCCGAGTACTCCACTGTCTAGTGGCCAGCGCCGAGTCAAGTCCTTTCATTCATTCTCCTGCAAGAGCACAGACGGACGCCCGGAGCGGTAGGGAGTTGTACGGGACGAATGTCGTGATGATACACACCGCAAGGCCTTTGCTGTTCCAAGAGCGCACGGTGTAAATGATTCGGTGATCAGTCCTCAAGACATCTCTATCAAGGCCTCATTGAAGCATCTGCTTCAGAAGTGAAGACGCATGAGCTTGAACAACTACTCACCGACATCTTGACGTCGACGGCTGCGTGCCATTCCCATTGGCATTGTGCAGGTGATGTCTTCAAGGCGCCGCTGGCAATAGACTTTTCATGCCTATTGTCTCTTGACCTGCGACTCGAGGTAGGATTGGATGCGACTATCGTTGCTTTTCCTTGCTTGGGAGCGAAACAATACCATTGAGTCAAGGGAAGGGAACTAGAGCTGCAAGAGACACTCACGGGAAGGGTTAGTTGCTTTAGACAACTCCCAAATCAAGCCGCAATGCACAGTGTTATTCAGTACCTACTGTTAAAGAGTTTAAGGATAATACCTACCTATGTATATATTCTACTCTATGATCCTTGACTTTTATATGGGCTGGAGCCCAGACGATGTTCACAGTGCTGAACCTTGAGCCTTAAACAACGGACACTCCTTACCTACTGAATCCGGCTGGTCTTGGTCTGGCCTAGACCCTCTGGAAGTCGGGGCTGGCAGCCAAATTGATTGTCGACTCCCTGGTTGGCGAATGCTTTCAGGCCCCTTCGCTTGTTTCTGTAGCGTTTCCATGCCTGTGGCTGGGGGCCGGGGGCTCCCTAGCAGTGGAGTTGTCGCTGATTTCTTTGAGGTGAGGTGCCTGGGCTAGCCCGGCCTGGCGTTGGATTGGATGGCCTGGGCTTCTCGTTGGCTCAGGTCAGGTCAGGTCCGCGCTTGGGGCCTGGGGGCAGGTGCTTCTACTCTCTCCCCGTCCCAGTCCCATCTCTTGCTTCTCTTCCCCTTTCTCAAACTTGATCTCCCCATCAACGTTACCGACATCGCCTTCGATCTCTCTTGGGGCTTTCCCCTTCGACCGCCTTTCCTTTCGACTGGAATCGATCGCCTCTGAGCTGCCTGGTTCTATTCTTTTTTGGCATCTCTTCTTTTAATTGAGGTGAGTCAATTTGATTTTGACTTCGATTTACTGGAGGTGGTCTGTTCAGCGTTGTTGTGGTCCCTCCGACAGGGAGACAGCTCCCGAGCCGTGGATATCGGGTTGGTTGCAGCACTTTGCCAATTCTTTCTGGCCAAACCGTTGCATTCCAACTCTTTCAGCATACTTACAGAGTATGCAACGCTTCACCGGCCTCATTTCTTATACATTGCGTCTAAAAGGATCTTCTCGGCGGCGCCTTTAGGAGGGTTCTACTACGGCTGGCGGCTGTGCCCTTGGACTGGAGGTGTCTATTTTACCGCGCCTCCAATCAACATCCCGGTACCATGCCAACAGGACGGCCCAACTTGGTCAATTCATCGCCTCATCCTTCAGTCACCCAACCGCGAGCAGCGCCACAGCTTCAGCTTCTTTTCCTTCTTCATTCACTCGCGTGCATGCTGCATCGCCATCATTCAGTTGCATCAAAACTAACTCCTGCGTCGCGCCCCTTCTTAGGCATCGTTTTATTGCACCAGTTTCGACATTCAGCACGAGTTACGCCCTTATCCAAACGACCGACCCTCCTGCATCAGTCTCGATATATTTGCAACGGTGGTCCCCTGACTGCCTTCGCCGCCTAAATGGCTTCGTCATCATCCAACGTGGTCGGTGTTCACTACCGAGTTGGCAAGAAAATTGGAGAGGGATCTTTTGGTGTTATTTTTGAAGGCACCAATTTACTCAACAATCAACAAGTCGCTATCAAGTTTGTTAGTACAGCAGTAGCCCGGCGTTTCTGCGCTGCCATGGTGTTGGATTTTCTGACATTGCATTAGGAACCTCGCAAGAGTGATGCCCCCCAACTGCGAGATGAGTACCGGACTTATAAGATCCTTGTGGGCTGCCGTGAGAAGACCCGTTCCAAAACAAAGCAGTTCGCATGTGCTAATACAGATTCAGCCGGTATTCCAAATGTTTACTACTTCGGCCAGGAGGGTCTCCACAATATTCTCGTGATCGACTTACTCGGTCCTTCCCTTGAGGATCTTTTTGATCACTGTGGCCGAAGGTTCTCCATCAAGACGGTTGTCATGGTTGCCAAGCAAATGCTTTCGAGGGTTCAGACCATTCACGAGAAGAATCTCATTTACCGCGATATCAAGCCCGACAACTTCCTCATTGGCCGCCCTGGCACCAAAGCTTCTAGCGTGATTCATGTGGTTGACTTCGGCATGGCCAAGCAGTACCGTGACCCGAAGACGAAGCAACATATCCCATACCGCGAGCGAAAGTCCCTTTCTGGAACTGCACGATACATGAGTATCAACACCCATCTTGGCCGTGAGCAGTCCCGCCGAGACGATCTCGAAGCTCTTGGTCATGTCTTCTTGTACTTTCTTCGAGGTGGTCTTCCTTGGCAGGGATTGAAGGCGGCCACCAACAAGCAGAAATATGAGAAGATTGGTGAGAAGAAGCAGACAACTGCTATCAAGGATCTCTGTGAGGGTTTCCCTGAGGAATTCTCTAAATATTTGACGTATGTCCGAAATCTTGGCTTTGAGGATACTCCTGACTACGATTATCTCCGGGAGCTCTTCACACAGGCTCTTAAGAACACTGGCGAGGTTGAGGATGGCGAGTATGACTGGATGAAAATTTCTAAGGATTCGGGAAAGGGATGGGATTCGAAGAACCACAGCGGCGCGTACCTCCACAACCCCAATGTGCGGCCTGGCCCCTCTCAGATGGAGCTGCACAGCGGCCACCGTCCCGGGAATACCACCTCTCACCAACAAGCACAAAACCTTACTGTCGGCCGTTTAAACGCCGCGCAACCCCCTCCTCCGTCTCCGATCAAGCAGATGGGCAAGCAGAGAGATCGGCCAAGCGCCCCCGGCGCCTTGTCAGCGCAGAGGGGGAGCGGGGTTGGGGGTCTTCGGGACATGGCCACGCCCACTGGCTCGACCCAGGCTCAGTTCCAGAACAGTGCCCAGAACCTGCCTCAGCAGCCGAGGACGTCCCAGCAAGGCCAGGCGACTCAGACCGCCCAGGCTAGTGGCCAACAGGCCAATCCTCAGCCCAGTGGCTTCCAGAAGCTGATGAAGACCCTATGCTGTGGGTAAGCCTATTCTGGTATACAGCTAAGAATTTTCTTTGTTTCTTCATTGCTGCGGCGTTGTGCATCAGGACCTGTATTACGTCGACAGACTCCGGTTCAAGAGGATTACCCAATTTATTTAGAACCGGGTCGCGGTTGATGGTTGAATTGCCCAATTCAAGCTCAGTCTAGTTTATAGATGGATGAGGTGGTGGATGCATAGGCACAGTAGAGCTCACCTCGATCGAGTTGGTTCGAGTCACAGACGAAGTCTAGGTCTTTCGCCCATGCATCTTGGTCACCTTCAGAAGCGCTCCGTTTTCGAACACGAACCCATCATCTCGGCATTATAGAGCCCTTGGCCGCCTACGAACAGTTCTTGGCAGTCGATATACTTGCATGACACCCCTTGGAGCGGAAGCAGATCTCGTTTGGGACTACGGCGGAGGGCACTCCTTTCTCTTGTCTGACAAACCATTACGAAATATACTAAAACCACGTTTAATCTTCAGCGCAGCGCAGCAAGGCGCAAGGAGACGGTGCAGGGCAGCATTTTTGGGTTTGTTTGGGTTGTTTCTTCTCTTTTTTCTTATGACGCTGTCCATAATAACTTTGTGTAATCGCACACGAGACGAAAGCCATTGCCGGTGTGCCTGATGGCACTCAGTCTTGCCTGGTGTAGATGGAGAGATCAGCTAGCGTGGGGATGAGTTTGAGGTTTACAGGCTTGGTGATTTGTTGTGAAACGAAGATAGAGCACTATAGGGAGTTCTCGTTCTTTTGGCAATTTTATAATGGGAAAAGAAAAAGGCGTCGCCATATTTATCACAATCCTTAGCCACCCTTTTGAGTATGCATTTAGGTAAACGATATAGTAAACATCATCATGTGCATGTAACATTACACGGTCATCATCATTGAATGATGACCTCCCGCCGCAGCTTGAAAGCCCAACGATCTCTTTTATCCTTTTCCGGTACGCAATCCATCGACACCCAACCCAATAAACGACATATTGACTGTTTCTGGACTCCTGAAGTCCGAGATTCAACTCGCAAACAAAAAATGATCGACCAATCACTCTAGGTGAGCTTCTGCTTGATGAAGAATGACCGAAGGTGCGAAAGCTGCCAGGTGCAGGTGATGCCAAGCACGATGAGCTGGATAATGATCCATCGAATGACACGGGCGTTTGTAGACTCGGATTGATCTCTGAACTCGGCCTCTCGTTCCTGTGCACACATAGTCAGCTTTCTGGTCTCATAAAAAGACATGTTTACGGTGGCACATACACGCTGGAATACTTGTTCTCTGCGGATATCAGCAAGACGAGCGTTGAGGTCCTTGACACGTGATGTGATATCCTGGATCTTTCCCTTATCGCTGCTCTCGATTTGGTTGGTCTCACCAATGACCAAGTCGAGAGTCAACTTGATGCCGCCATTGGGGTTCTTGGCGGAGAGCCACGAAGTGCGGCCAGAGCTGGACGAAGGGGTGAAGCAGATCTTGTGGTCGCCAGCATCAGCGGCGGAGAAGGTAAAGCGGCCAGAAGCAGCGCCGCGCTGAGAAACGACACGGTGATCGTTATCGAATATTTCCTGTTACCTATTCTTAGTAAAAGCCCGAGAGACAGTGCAATATGCTTGTGGACAGCTGTCCATGAAAAACATACGTCGACGTTGATGTAGATGCTGATACCGTCATGCTTTACCCAAGCTGATACTCGGTCATCCCACTCCTCAGCAGTGTAATGTCCAACGACGAGTGTATCCTTGGGCAACTCCTCGTAGAAACATCTGGGGGTTGTGCCGTCGATGAAGAAGTGCAGCGCATTCGCAGCGGCGCTGAGCGACAGGAGAGGAAGTAGGAATTTCATGATGGCGACAGCGACAGCACTGATGTCCTTGAGGAATTGCACGGGTCGTTGATAGGTAGGCACTTGAAGGAAAGCGTCGTTGATGGGAACAAAGAACGATCTGATAATGTGACAAAGTCCAATGCTTGAAGTTGTTGTAATTGGTTCCCCCTTTGGCTCTGGCTTCGACGTTGGCGCCCGCGAAGCTGCCACGTTCAATGATCGGCTTTGGGCCAGGGGTGATCTAGCACTGTCACGTGCCGATAACTCAGCCCGTTCCAGATTCCCGTCCCAGGCAAAGATGGCGCTTGCTACCATGTAATCCCCAGTAGTTACTCCGTGCTCCGAACTAATTCAAGTCAACCCCAAATTTTCAGACGCGTCAACGAGCATCAGCGGTTCGATCTCAACGAAGAGCATCAATAAACGAAATACGGACTGATGAATAATTGTTAGGAGTGGACCCCGTGCTTGAATTTGATGACATTGGTGATGGAAGCTCGAATTTAACGGATTATTGGATCAGTTACACTTGTCCTTCTTGCTTTTCGACAACCTACGTCCAAGACAAACCTCCACGATGACCTCTTCCGACGTTCGCGATGTGCTAAACCTGGGTGATGGCGTATCAGGCCTGAGGCCGAGCAAGAAGCAAAAGATTGCTGCACCAAGGCCAAACTTGAAGGGTTTGGCTCGTGAGGTACACAATCTGGGGGGCGACAACCCCATTGCTATTGTCCCTGAAGCTACACATTTCAAGAAGCGACGCTTTGCAAGTCGCAAACCTGCAGCGAGATGGGAGATGCGATCTTTCAAAAATTCGGCGCGTACCGATTCAGAGTTTACTTTGCGGCACTGGAGGAGGAAGGATGAGAAGCAAGATGATAGTGACGTATCACCAGAACAAACGAGTCAAGGAGAACAGCCACAACTACTCAGAGATGGAACGGAGAACTCTGCGTTTGCAAAATACAACGTGCAGGTCTCAGTCCCGCAGTATAGCGAAGATCAGTACCAGCAATCATTACAACACAATGACTGGACCAAGGAGGAAACGGATTATTTGCTCGAGTTGGCGCGTGACTTTGACCTTCGATGGCCTCTGATCTGGGATCGCTACGAATGGAACCCTCCCGCGACGAACGGAGAGGCTGATGCCGACGGCGATGAGAGCAAGGCCATCGTTCCAGCAACACGGCCGCGTTCTCTGGAAGACCTCAAGGCAAGATACTACGAAGTTGCTTCCAAGATGATGGCAGCGCAAAAGCCTGTGCAGTACATGACGCAGCCGGAATTCTCTCTCCATGAACTCATGGCGCATTTCAATCCGCAGCAAGAGAAATTAAGAAAGGAGTTTGCGCTCAACGCCTTGACCCGGTCACGCGAAGAAGCCCGTGAAGAGGAATCGCTATTGCTGGAAATTAAGCGCATTCTGGCACGTAGTGAGCGTTTCAACGAAGAGCGTCGCGAGTTGTATAATCGCCTCGATTATCCTCGAGCGGACACTGACATAAATGCCTTCAAATCTTCTGCTGGCTTGCAGAACCTCCTTCAGAACCTAATGACCGCCGACAAGTCCAAGAAGCGCAAGTCGTTGATGCCTGGCGATGGTACCAGCCCTTCTGGCACCGCACCACCGCAGACAGCGGCTGCTGCATCTTCGGCCGCTACCGCTGCCGCTGCGGCGCAAGAAGCTGGGAGGCGGGAAAGCACAGCTGCGTCCACGGGGCCTCGTGATTCTACTGGACCTGCCGCTACACCGACAGCTTCGAACAACAAAAAGGGCCAGCAACAGCAACAACAGGAGCGCCGTAAGCTCTCAACACAGGAGGAGCTACTGTACGGTGTGACACATCATGATCGATTGGGCTCTGGACCGACATTCCGAACCGAGAGAATCAATAAGCTGTTCTCACACAAGTCTAATCAACAACAGAACCGCATCACAAATGTTCTCAACGAACTGGATGTTCCTAACAAACTTGCCATGCCCACCGCGGCTACGACACATCAGTACGAACAGCTCCTTGCGGCTGTCAATAGTCTGCTTGATGCCCGCAAGGTATCGGACAAGCTTGATGCTGAGATCAAAGTTGAGCAGGCCAAAAAAGCAGAACGGGAAAAGGCTATGACCCCCCCTGAATCTGAGTCTACAGTCGAAAAGGACAAGACAGACCAGGACCCAGGGACCGGCAACGACTCAGAGGCAGGAGCCGCTACTGGAGCGACCGCCGGGAAAGTAGATGGCGACGTCACATCTGCACCTGGAGATACAAGCAAGGATATCTCAGAAATGACAGCCCCTACTATTGAGGCCTCGGACGCCTCGAGCAAGGAAACAGAACTGCTCAATGAAATCGACAAGAACGGGCGTCCTGGTAGCAGCGGTGCCGCGCATAAGAGAAGTGCCAGCGTTCTGAGTAGTGTCAGCGACAAGAGCAATAAAAGACAGAAGAAGTAGGGCAATGTACATGTATCCTCGAAGTACCACGGTACATGACTCTACGCGCCAGTGACTTGCTGCACGCGACCTGCTGCAGGTAACGTCCTTGCAGGGACACAGGCATCTCTGCACCGACCTGATGGGTAGATCTGCCAGGGCCGGCAGTTGTTGGTTCGAGATATGTCAAACCATGGACAAGGGCTCCGGCGAAACAGGGTTGTACCTAATTTTGGATGTGTACCTGAGAAGGGAGAGGTCTAGAGGCCAGGACGTCATACAAACCATCCCTTCAGCATATCTTTGTCACGGTGGACCGCCGCCTGTGGAGCTAAGCTGTGTGACTGTTCAAGACATTGCATAACCCATAGTCCAGACGTGCCTCTTTTAAGGAAGGACCTGGGGTGTAGGCATATGGGCGTCTCGACCACGTGGGGGAGGAATGATACTGCATCAGCACATTGTGTTTGCAAACAAGTGCTCCTACAAAGGACGGACTTGAAACGGCCAGGGATCCGCGCCATTATAGCATACTGCGAGGGATGCAATGGGCGCTAGGAAAACATGATAAACAGTAGGAATGAGGTCGTGTTGAAGAACATGCATCTCATCGGCGGCTACAGTGAGGCTGCATCCTAATTTAGCAACCTGCTCCTATAATTATAACTCCAGCTCCCTGGAAAGCGACCCGTGTCCCTGGTAAAAGATGACCCCTAGAGCAGATACGATACATGAACGACCAGGGCGTGTAGGCCATCTAATGCCTCGGGCCCGCATGACTTAGATACGATTTGCTTGCCGTCGACCCTCGACTTGCCTAAACGGGCCCTGGAGCACCAATCGAGTGGCTCAGATCGACCGAGATAGTGCTGCCGCTCCTCTGCAACCTGGTTCTTTGGCGCCGGAGACAAGTAGATGATGATGATGACGGGGTGTGCCCCCTGAAAAGGAGAGTGTGCATGGCCTCTAGATCACAGGAACCTCGTCGAACAAGGGCCAGCGCTTGCGAAAGATGAAGTCATCTCGGGCCAGACGCCCAGTATTATACTTGCATGCTGCATGTTGTGGTCGGCGTCTATGGTCCAAGAATAGACCCAACTCATGGCATCCCAACCTGCAGGTATGATGATTCGCATCAAAGTATCTGATCTAAGATTAGATTGACCCTTGTTAAGCGCCAAGATCTTGGTGATTCTGGAAAACTGTGAGATAGGATGCGACGCAAGGCCGGCGCTTAGCTGGCGGCTAGTTGTGGACGTATGAAGCATTATTGGACACTGAGCACGTGGAGTTAGCACAAAGTCGCTGTCGATGTATTTTTAGATGAAACAAGTGTTGTATAATTAGAAGCTCACTTGTCGGGATATCTTAAATGGTTCATGACTTGCTTCATGGTGTTGAGGCTCTTTGAGTGACGTCTTCAGCATCTATCTATATAACACATGATTGGCTGCTGTAATATGCTGGTTCCTCATGGTGCAGCCTGTCCTGGAAGCAGGGTCTCCGATAAGTACGGAAGACCCAGGCAATTTGAACATACCTATAGTTCAGAGGTACTATAGGGCTGATGTACGTGCCTCTGTACTCCTGATGGCGCTGGAGCACGCCCAGGTATCAAGTCGAGAAGAGACAAGAAGACCCAACAAAAATCAGCGTTAGTCCGAGGGTTGTCTTGGAGTGCGGGTAGCCTCCACAGCCTACTGAATGTTGTCTCGTTTCTCTATGCCGTTCCAACAAGGATAAATCGATGCATTTGGATATGAGGCGAGAGCAGCATCACTTCATATGCACTGCCGCGGCACGATGCTATGGAGGACAACGCAGAAGACATTATTTGGTGTACTATAGTGGTAGAGTGGCAGAGTGGCAGAGTGGCATATTCCAAGATAAGGCATCGTAAAGGCCACATCCCATCCAACAAATCCATCGCTAGCAAACCATTCAAGGCTATCCATAAAGCTGGCAAAGCATTGCGTGAAAGAAGAATTTGGCTTCGCCTTGTTGGTCTTCCGGGATCTCATACATAGTATGCCGTGGACTGTTTGCGGCTTGGCTTCACGTGTACACACAATCACGCCACGCTTGATCATGATAGCTACTTCAATTGCACATCTTCCGCGGACGCCGGCGGTAATCTCGAGGATGTCTGTGCCATAATAACAACGCGCATAAGCACAAAGCGGAGAGACATGTTGAAACCAACAGCCAGGGTCGAGTTTCCTAAATTTTGACTCGAGCTCATGAGTAATCTCCTACTTGGGTACTGTTGATGGACTAAGATGCAACTCGGCAGTCGACTACACTTCGGCAGCCTTTAGAACCACCTTGGCAACGGGAACAGCCCTAGTGCTCGCTATGTTCCGTGCTGGTTACATAAAAAAAGAGAACATGCCGCCCACAATGCTATCTTTCTAGTCACAGGTTGAGCATATTACCCGCAAGGGTAGTATTCGGACCTGCTGACGGAGTTATTTTTGCCATGCAACGAATGCCCTTTGGCCTTATCGTGGTGATCAACCACTGGACCTCCGCATGTCGAGATGCTATTTGACTGTTACCAGCCTGCTCTGATCATGGATCAGATTGGCTGAATTACCTCGAAGCTGTTTCTCATCACGAGAGAAACTGCGCGAAAAGATGTGACCTGGAGTGAACACCTTGCTGATTGTCGGAGGTTTGCCAAACCCCCTGTCAATGGGGTGAAGTAGGTGTGTGGAATACGCTGCCAGAATCAGCCCTCCGCTTCCCCGCGCTTTCATTTTCGAAAGTTGCAGCACCGCTGTGGTGAGTGAGGTCGCAACCAACGCGGCGGTGTGCCTACGAGAACACAGAGTGCAGTAATATAGACCTGGCTATTACCTGCTTGGCCATGGGTTTGGAGATAGAGGCGCTAAAACTCCATCATTCCGTTCTTGGGGCATTAGCTGTCTGCTGTGACAATTTTAGTCACGACGGGCCAACCCCATGTCTTCAATAATGAACCAATCACAGGTAGGAGCCGGCTTGTTTCCATCACAGTGAACAAGGAATAGCTGATAGCGTCTCTAGCCATTGGCGGCACAGGAGTCAAAACGCACAATAGGTGAGTTAGATACTGCAGCTAGACTGAGGCGTGGCAAGCACTGATTTAGATCTGGCCCCAAGCGAAATGTGATGCATGCACCGAAAGGTCAGGCAGGGAGTTTAGCATTGTTGGTTAATGATGTTCTGCTGGCGGAGAGCAACAAAGACAAGAATAGGAACATCGGCAATCGATGAGCCAATCAAACTCTTCTAGTCTGGGGCGTTATGCCATTAACCATGACGTGAAATGTGACCGGGCATTCGAACTCAACTAACGGCACGCAGACATTGAAATGTGACAGAGTCCAGGGCCCATGCTGGCTCACCAGCTGAGACTGAGCATGATTTTCAAGAATGGGCTGTTTTGAGGGATGCATGCCGGTGCCCTTTTGCGCTTAAGATATTTTTGGTGCTGCTTCAGTTGGGCTGGAATCAAGTTGCGTGGCCACTCATCGCTGACGGAACACCGGCGTACAATATCCGGCTGAGCAACTCTCTTAGACATTCAGGAAAGGCCCCAGTATCGAATAGGATTATGAGCGTTGGATGAGGCCGCCAAACAAGGGTGACCTCCTGCCTCCCCACACAAATGTATTAACTGTCGAAGTGATTTGAGCTAGATGCAGGACCAGCCTCAATTATGCCAGGAACGAGCTGGGATATGATACTGGCATATCCCACAATAAATACGTACCTTCGAGCTGTCATTTCGCGTCTCAGTAAGTAGATTATTTCATATGAAAAGCTCAATAAACTGTTTGGCTCGCGCATGTCATTCCCAAGCATCAATCGGCTCACACAGGTTGAGGGTGCCCAAACTCTGTCCAGTGAATTGAAGACTGGGCCAAATCCTGGCACAGCCGCGGACGGCGGCGATTGTCCGCACGAGACAGGTCTTAGCGTGTTAGACGCGGCGTTAATGGTTCTGTCTCGCCTAAGGTGCCTGGACGGCCACATCCTTGCAAATGCCCTGATCTGGTTCCCGATAGAAGCTGCTCATTGGCTATTGGGGCGAGGAGGCGCACAGTCCCGACACCACATCCGCCGACATGCGGTGGATGGTAGGATAAAGATTTGTGGTTGGTTCGGGAGACACAGTTCGCTTTTCGAAGCCGGTGTTGTTCAAAGTCCAGCGATGTGTAAGGCCTCTCTGATCTCTCGCCAGGCGAAAGTGGCCGTGAGAGAGGACAAACAAGTCCCCCACAGATTCAGGAGACTGGAAAGCCGTGATGTAGCGACAAACTCGACTTTTACAGTTACCGTATTGAAGCTGAAGTTCAGTTGGACGAGAAGTGGAGTAGCATCTGGTGTGGTTGCCAGTGCCGCGGCAAGAGCGAACGGGGCGCCGGTATTCTCCACCCAGCCGTATCGCAGGCAAGGGACCCGTTAGGTTAGGTTTCCAAGGCTAACCTCAAGAGTATTAGCGGTGTCACCCAGTTAGGTTGGCAGTTCGTCGTCGTTTTGAGACTGTACTGTACGAGAAAAGCAGGTGCCAGTTCCTCCTACCACCACGCAGGTAAGTAGGAAGTTTGTATACATCGAAATTCGCAAAAGGTTAACTTGTGTTCTATAGATAGGTAATTTAGCTTAGCGAGAGCATAGTAGAACCAACTTAGTAAGATAGAGAGAAAGAAAGAATATCATACCAAACTTGACGACGAGAAATTTTTTACATGTATTCTGTGTAATCTCCAGGCACAAGATGCGTACATCACTAACATATTGTATATGACTTCATCAGAAATTCTACGTTTTCCCAGAACAATACTCGAAGGTACAGCACTCATAGAGATATCTCATACAATAGAACCTGGTCAAGAAAGCGAGATTACATCAATAGATAATCAATGATATGCGCTAAAGGACAGCTCCTGTGGGCACGAGGGATTTAGGAGGACAGCCAGCAGCTCTAGTTTGCTCGGTTAGGCTTGTTTGGAGAGTCGCGCGACTAGGTTGGCGTCAGTTACAGGATTACAGGAGTCGGACACGAAGTTGTATCTTGCTAGGCTTGTATCCCTCCCTATTTCTTTCTGGAGTTGATCTCTTTGGAGGTATACAAGGGTCGCCCATTGGATCCGGGAGTATTACCCCAAGGGCGATCCTGGTGCGGGTACTGTACACGCTTGGGGCTGTTGCCGCGTAGGAAGCATCTTACTGGGCTGTTATTGAGTCGTGCGTATCCTTTTGAGGTGAGGTTAAGTGTTTCTGTCAGAGATCGGCTGGCGGCGGATGGCATTCCTTGTTTTGAACTCAAGTTCTGGGGTTTGGCGGCGCCGCCGACAGTGTTATGGGTGGTGATGATGATAATGGAGCGGGAAGAAAAAGCTTGTGAAAGGCACATCGCGAGGTGGAGTGTCATGCCAAGAGGCGTAAATTTAGGTGATTGATGTGCAGTGGCAGTGGATGGATGCTCGTGGCACAGTCTTCTGAGTGCTATCATTGTCGCGCGTGAGATAGACGAGATGACTCAGATAATTGAAACGACCAACAACTAATAACTAACCGGGGATAATTCTCAGAACGATAGATTCAGGTGTCGAAGGACATATAACAGTCATCTTTCATTTGTGCCATATGCTCTTGACTTTGTCTCGTCTAGTGCGCTTTAACAAATCGGCATTGCTTGCGTTAATGCTATCCTCAAGGTACGATATTGCGCTTTTCAAAGCCGCCCAACCTGAAGAAAGACCGCGGCAGAGCAACGTGCGGTGCGGTCCTTGATCCGCACCCGAGGGTGTCTGGCTAAACGCACAACGTACTAAGCGTAGAGGAGCCTGTTAGCGGCCCTTGTCACTTGTCGACTCTAGTCTCTAGGCGGTCGAGGGCGGCGCCGTCGTCGCCCAGCCAGTCGCGCGGCCCAGTGAAGTGTGAGCGCGCCAGAAGGATCAATAACGCAAGAAGAGTGCAGGGCGTGAGAGTTGAGTTGATGAGATGTAAATGAATGGGTGGACTCTGAGGATGCTGAACGCTCTGCATACATGCAGGCGATACGCCAACGCAAGCGATAAATAATACCAGTTGCAGTGAAGAATGAAACAGGAAGTGCAAATAGTTGATCGGAAATCACGGTGGTGTTTGAGGGCGGAGAGATTCCGTACTCAGGACTTTACATACTTGTGTGTGTTGGTTGATATGGATGAACAGACATAGAGTACGGGTCTGTCTCATCCAGGGTTATGGCTGGAGATGGTTTTCCAACATTTGGATCCATCATAAAAATCCCCATCTAATTCTGGGCGCCGGAGGCAATAATTGATTTGCCAGGAGGATCGTCCTCGACCGGGTAGTGACGTGATATGCCCGATCAAAATTGGGGATAGCATTGCGTATCGGGCTGAATTCGAGGTTGAGAATGAGGTTGAGGTTGCTCAGACCCTTTAAAGCGAGAAGAGCCATTCCTCCACAACGAGACAGACCAGGGTACGCACTTTACCGTACTCTGCAGTTCCGGCGCAGGTACCTTTGGGGCCGTAGGTACTTAAGGTCTCACCTATAGACGAGGTACCCGATGATGCCGACCGCACCCAGTAGGCGAGTGACGCCGTGGGAAGCGCCACGCCGCCGCGACTTCGGAGAAGTGCTCTTGCGGTTGGAAACTCAAGCACACAAAGAAGTTATAAATGATTGGTGGTTTTATTTATTTATGCGTTTATTTATTTTTAAAATTTTAAAGAATGGCTTTGTTGGTAGATACGAGTTTTAGATGTCTTGGCTAGAAATGAGAAGCACTGGCTGTCTGCCTCTCTCAGTCCACCATAGATCCTCATCCTACTAGAGATCATGTTAGCCGCATCGAAACCTGCTCCATCCACTCATTCGGTAAAAGACCACCCTAGCCAACTGATGAGCCCTTGGATGGAGGATACTGCACATCACTGTACATAGTTTTTAGTTCAAGTGGCTGTTGGTAGCTATCCTGCTATACGACCACCATCAAAGTCCATCAATCACCAGCAGCACCAGAGGCAACAATACAAACACCAGCACCATCACTAAAAGGCTAACAATCCAATTACATACACTACTACTACAGTACTACTACCAACCGCGCGCCCCGGCTACTGTAACTTAGCTTGCCCTCCCACGTCTCCTCCACTCTTCTTTATGGGTCCATTTCCTCGTCCAAGGGTCCCCCCTGGCCCCTAGTCTCCTGATTCACCCACCCCCTAATTAGTGAGGGTGAGGTGTGAGGATTCGAGGTGTGAGATGTTGTGCTTTTTCTTCTTACAGCGAAAGTTCTGTTTCGAGTCTCAAACTCCACAAGGCTCTCCCAAGTTACCTCACTGCACTTCAATTCATATAACCTCAATTCAATTGAAGAGAGTCGACCTGTTATCCTCTTCTCTAGTGATGAACTAGTCGATCGATGTGGCTAACACGAGATGAAACAAGTTTGGGGTTTTGGTGTTACTCGAATCTATAGTAAACCTCTCTGTCTGTTTGTCCCTTGCTTGCCTGGCCATGCTTCCAAGACTGTCAGTCACCGTTTAATGTCCCTGCCATTGCCGCCGTCTCTCTTTAGCTTGACCTGACCTGACTTGACTTGACATGACTTCGACTTGAGCCTGGCTTCCATTCTAGCTTTCGTCTCCTCGTGTTGCTGGCTCCTCTTACTCTAGAGACCCTGCACTTCTCCCTCTCTATCATATCCTTCCCATGTTCCCACACCCTCACTTCATCTTGGATCTCATTCTAATCTCGATCCTTCTCATCCTTTTCCTCTTCCTCTTCCCTTCCCCCTTCATCGTTCAGTCTTTTTTGACTTCGACACTTCCCCTCCCCTCCACCTAATTCCAAGGACCCCCCTCCCTCCCTCTCTCCTCTCCCGTCCCGCCAGGCCAGGCCAGGCCTGACTGATCTGAGCTCCCCGCCACGAACACCCCCAGCCAGGTCTTTTTTTTCTTCGCCGATTACAGACGCTCTTCAAGTGTTAATCGCGCGTCAAAAACCTACCGACGCCCCAAGCGCCGTGACTCTCGTCATTTCCAAACCTCAACCACCCGACTTTTCGCTACGGATACTCTTGGAACAACTACGCCTTCAACCTTACCTATCTTTTCTCTGCGAGCGCGCTTGTCGAAAAGGCTTTCAGGCCACTAACTTATCTCCATTGATTCACGCTCTTTTACTTTGGTTATAGCTGCCAAGTTTAATCTCGGTCTCAAGCCCAAATTAGAAAGAGAAATCAGTCTGGCTACTGTCTCATCTCGCCTTCTCTCTACGACCACTGGATCCAAGCACCTTACCCAGATTCACCTTCTTTAACTTCCAATCTCAGCGTCATTCAATCCCAATCACAAATTGCCTTACTTTCCGCCAAGCACGGCCTCAAATTTGGATCATAGAATTGTAACCGCAAGGACTGTCTGACTGTTGATCGATTTCCTTGTATTGGTGGATATTCGACTGAGCCCGTTCGTCTGAGCCTGCTGCTTTCTCCAAGGCCACTGCGCCACCCAGTTTGCTTCAGCTGTCCCGATCTCAGCGACACCATCATCATTAATCACCAGGCTCTTCAGTCAGTTACACATTGTTGAGCGAGTCCAGCCCCCAGCCTCGCGGCTTTCACGGCCATCTGCGGAACGTCCGGAGTGACTTCAATTGCGCCTCATCTCCACGTTCTGGGGAAACTGCTCTGAGTTTGCAGGCTTCTAGGCTTGGCTGTGTGGCCTCTCGGCGTCCCCTACGACTCACTTGTTCCCTTGTGCTGTGCACCATCGGCGAGTCGGTCTATAATGTCAACTTTTACCGCCCTTAATGGGGGCTCACCCAGGACTACAGATCCGCCTACTGTGACGATAGAGAAGCCAGCCATGGATGAGCGCGCACTTAGCACATCGACATCTCAGCCTCCACCTACACCAGAAGTTTCATCAAATCAAATTCCCAGCCAAAGTTCGGATCGACCACCGTTTCAATCACCCACTTATCCTGATGTAGAGGGATCTCACAAGCGAAAGCGGTCTGATTCTGTTGAAATTCGTCGTGAGCATGCAGTGCATGCTCACACACCGGAATCCGCTCACCCTCATCACGAATCACGAGAGCCTTATGGAACTCCCTCAAGAGATTACCGCCCTTATGGCGAAGAGCACCGAGACAAAGAGTCTTGGTATTCTCATCAGGCACGCGATGAGCGAAGTTACGACTCACAGCAAAATTCAGCTACCACTCCTCATGGCCAAACAGAGGAGCAGATTGGTGACGCGCTTCGCAGGGCTACCGGTCAGATGGACCATAATGACTACTCAAATGCTAGTCCAGAAGGTGATGACCATTCCATGATATATGGTAGCCAATACGGATCCGAGCAGAGGCGTGACGGGGTCTTGCAGCATGACCCAAAAAAGAGAAAGAGGAACTTCAGTAACAGAACCAAGACGGGTTGCCTGACCTGTCGGAAGCGCAAGAAAAAGTGCGATGAGCAGAAGCCCGAGTGTAAGTTCTTTATATATAAGTTATTTGATCCATAACTGACAGGAAGGTAGGTGGAAACTGCCTTCGCGGAAGTTTCGTATGTGCAGGTTATCCACCTCAACGCGGGCCAGGATGGCAGAAGCCGGACAACAAGGCTCCTGCAGTTCCCCTTGAATCTAAGGACCCAACATACATTCCCCCGGGAGCTTATGGGATGCCACAGCAAAGCCCTTACGGTAATCAGCCTGTGAAGCGCGAATCCCTGCCACCTTATCGTGGCCAGGCTCTTCGCATAGACCCCCCACAAGGCCGCCCTTTGGTGACCGACGACGACCGGCCAACGGCATCAACACTGCCCAGCGCGTCTGTGGCCAGTCCCGAAAACAAACTCTCTGCTCTTCCTTATACTCCTGCAAACGTTTTCCCAACTCCAGTCAGCGCAAATCCTCAACCACCGCCACCCTTCGGAGAAAGGATGGCAAAGGAATACCAGCGTGTGCCTCCGCTGCACGATCTTAGCAGGACGGAACCGGAGTCTGCCCATTTAGGGAACCAGCTTCCACAGATTAACATACTTCACCCGACAAGAACCAACAGTCCCGCTCCTCCCCCGCCGGCCCCGACATCAAATGCCCAAGTCGCTGCTCAGCTGGCTTTATCGCACTCGCAGTTCCCGCAGAGACGAACTCAAAAAGAGGAGATGTTGTCTGGGCGACATTACTATCCATTCGACAAGGAGCTTTGCTTGGAGCGTGAGCGTTGCTCTGCGGCCTGTTGGAGGTTCAACAACCTCACCACCCCCCCTACTAACGGTGTATCTCCCGAAGAGCGTGCTCGCCTATTCCTCGAAATTCTACAGCCTCGCGATCCCGTTCGAGTTTCTCCCACAGAAGCTTCCCCAGTCACCAATGTTGGCCGCGTCGGCAGGCATGTTGCTGTTGAGACACCATTCATTTGCGATTACGGCTACAACATCACCATTGGCCATCACGTTGTCATTGGACGCAACTGCACGATCAATGATGTTTGCGAGGTCAAGATTGGCGACAACTGTGTTATTGGACCGAATGTCAGCATTTTTACGGCAGGACTCCCCATTGACCCCAAGAAACGCCAGGGTGGCCAGGGACCTCAGATGGGCAAGCCTATCACCATCGAGCAGGACTGCTGGATTGGCGGAGGTGCCATTATTCTTCCAGGGAGGACCATCGGCAAAGGCAGCACTGTTGGTGCCGGATCAATTGTCACCAAGGTAAGCTTACAAAGACAGATCTATTGAAAAAAAGGCAACAGCTAACTCATGGCAGGATGTTCCTCCTTTCACCATTGTAGCTGGAAACCCCGCGAGGGTCCTACGCGGCATCGCTTCTTAATGCTTATACTTGGCGTTGCCTGTTTTCTTTCTTTTTTCACCTTCAGACACGATACCCAGTGTATTCGCATGTGTAAAGTTGGCACTGTTGATGGCCACCCGGTCATGAGGTTAAAACAGTCAACGTTATACAAGTGAAGCGAAGCGTTACAAAAGCCTCAGCATTGCATTTATGACTGATTTTTTTTTCTCTCTCTGTCCTTTTTGACTACATTGGAAGGATTTGCTATTGGAGTGGGAGCCGAGTTCGGCGGGAAAAGCAAATATTGAATGGAGGCGCCATGAGTTATAATATGCGGAAATACGGGCCGCTACGTGGAGGTAGAAAACCTCATGTGACGAGAAGGAGCGACAGACGTGTCGATGAATTGGGATGGTTGTGTTTGTATTCTTCTTTTTCTGGTTCGTGTTGCATGTGCTACGACTTATGAGAGATAAACAAGCCGGGTTGAGACCTGCAGGAAGATATCCATCTACGTTATCGAATGTAAAAATTTTACAATTTTAAATGCCTCTTGAGGCTTCTTTGACGTACCGTATGCTCCCGATCGGTGCACTAACTAACCAATGTGGGCTATTACATGACGTTGCAATAAATCCTTCGTTCAACAATGGCTGCAAGATGCGACCTGTTCCTGGACCACTCGCGATGACAACAATTTCGCGTTCTGGCCCAGCTCTTGTGCTTGGCTGGTTGCCATAGTAATCCGTCGGTGTTCGTGTCTGTATGCGACCGTGTATGCAGCCTCAGGAATGACCGATAGAAAACTTGTTGTTGTTAGTGAGCACTGGGGAGGCAAGGGGCGTAGGTTTGAACGAGTACTGACCCATTCGAAGCCATCATTAGGGCCAAAGAAACTGTTCAATGGGAAGAATCCTTCACAGTCGGTGGGGTAATTGAAATCTGCCATCGTAAAGTCTTGGATATCACTGCTTGAAGCCGACTCGCTGTGGGAGTTTGCTGTGTTCATCATACCCACAGTCTTCACTTTAGATGCTGAACTTGGTGTCGTGGTGTGATTTAGAATCGCCCGAATGATCCTTGCGCCGTATCGTGCGTCTTTGGAGTGACTCGCTCGAGTTTCCCATGTCCTGCAGGTGTTTTCCAGTATCTGTGTGCGTTGCCTTCGGTTTTGTGGCCTACAGCTTGAATTAGTAGTCATGCTCAGAGATGGTAGGAGGAAGATATACGTTATGTCGGTTGACTCGTGAAGGTCCAAACATAAAATCATAGACGCGACGAGAAAATCATGCAGAGTCAGGCTCGATAGTAAGAAGCGGTCCTCATACATGCGGCCTCCTTCTTGAATCTCATGCTCAAACTCGAGATGAATCTCGATAATCCGAAGAGCAGCAGTTCGACAGAGTTCACGAGATGCTTTGTACATTTCCTGGTTCTTCTCGGCAGTAAGGTAAGGTCGGTGGAGGACACAGATTGTCTTGAGATATGACACTTCTATGATTAATCTGTGCATGATGGTGTAGGCCGGAATATCAAATGGAGTAGTGGCGATGGGTCGAACGCGCAAACATTCAGGGACACTGTTGTGGTATACTTCCAACTCAGCTTGGAGAGCCATGGTTTCCTCATAAGGCGGAGACTCGACTCGAAGAACATGCCGGAGAACACGGCGTAGTAAACGGCAGAGATGAGATTTCGTTTGCCATGCCAACATGGGAGTGGGATATGTTGGGGGGCGAGACTCGGGCACTTCCGAATCCTCGTCAAAGTCATCATCAGATAAATTTCGGGGATGCCCAGCGTCGCAGACTTCCTGATAAACCATAGGAGGCATACCGAGCTGGAAGGAGAAAAGTAGATCTGAAGTCTGTACAGTAAACCACGTCCGCCTTCTCATCTCAGCCTCAAATGGTTTGATATTTGGGGACACTCTCGCCGCATCGAGGTGATAGCCTCTTCGCTGAGCAAGCCGAACGGCGAGTGAATAGAGGGACCATATAGTAGCCTCAGAGTCCTTTCTCTTGGCGTTGACCGTATGAGCATACAGTGTGAGTGCCTCGACAGAATATGGTCTAGCTTTGAGATACTCCCCCGTGCCCAGACATCGAGCAGAACGCTGTATGTAGAAATCTGGCCCTTGAAGCAGCGGGAGATGTGGTTGCTGGATTTGGCACACCATTGTACCGAGACTGAGAACAGAGAACATTATACTCAGCCATAAGAAGTTAGAATTGTGAGGGCAAGCCCAGAAAAGTTCATAACGCCGCCAAAAATGACGCTCGTGAATAAAGGGTACAGCTAGGAACTTGGCTTGGAAGTACGCTTTGATAAGAATATCGGCTTCTTGACGAGATGGGACGCTGTCGATGATCTCGCTCATAGCGATTGGGGAGATTCCTCCCATTGCAATGTCTGGCGTAGAGGATAAAGTCTCAGGCTCGCCTTGATGATCGGGCTCGTCTTGCGTACTAAGAACACTCTGAATATCGTGAATACTCTTAAACACTGCCTCCCAAGACGTTTCCCCGTGGTATACAGCATCAGAACCCTCTTCAACTACCTGCGGAGACGGCAAGTTCGTATCCTCCACCATTGCAATGCTGGGACGGACATTTGAAGCTTCTGAAGCCTTGGCCAGACGCATCACGATTTCTTCAAGTTGAGCCATTTTGAGTTGCATCTCTTCCTTGTCTGCGAATCCATTTGCATCTCCATATACACACAATCTTGGATCGCCACGCTTGTGGCAGGCACCGCAAGAGGGCTTCCCACGGTCACATTTCGACTTGCGTTTCTGACACGCTATACATGAGACAGGCTTTCGATTGCGCGTGACTTTGTGGTTGTCTGTTGCTCGGAAAACTCCGGTGAGATGCTTCATGTTGGAGTTGGACATGTTTGAAGATATGATCACCTAATGAGCTCTGATGTATCTTTCACGAAGATAAAAAAAGTCCCAATAGTGAGTTTAGTAAAAAGTCTAGATAGTGGTTTGACGGAGTTTGATTGACAATTTGAGGTTGGTATGGGCTAAGAGAAACAGTACTTCCACAACAATCCTTGAGTGAGGCTCCCTGAACGAGGTTGTTTTGTGGTGGTTCTCGTCTTGCCCTGTCGTAATAGAATGTAGGTCGACTCGAGATTAGATTGGATGCTTGAATCGAGTGGGGATAGCCTCCACTACAACAGCGATCTGAATCCGTCACGCCACACAAAGCCTAGACCCAACCATAGTGAGTGAGTGCTGTGCAAGGAGATGCTATATGAGGCAAAAAAGAGTGAGTAACCCAAGAAGAGAAGACACAGAGTTGCGCTTGGTAGATAAATACTTGAGCTACCAGACTCGAACAGAGGAGAATGTGTGGCATATGAGATCAGGCCGTAGCCTAACAAGCATGATCTAAGTAGGTACTATCTAAAAAATCTATGCCAAAACATCCATATTATACAAATACGATTTTCCTGTTGCAAAAATTCAACCGTAGATATGCGACTTCCAAGAACAAATGCCCATTCACCCTTTAAACACAAAATCCTCCCTAGTTCACTCGTACAACCAAACCGAAAGAGTATGTAAAGGTCACATAAGATGCCAATAGTAATAATACATGCTGCAATCGTCAATCCGCAACACCTCAACTTCGCTATGCTATCATGTTATCAAATCATTGAGAGTGGGTTTGCTCCAGCCTCTTCTTGTTCTCGTCAATAATCTTTTCCATCGTTTCAAGTGCCCGAGTCTGATCCTTCAGTCTCGAAAATGCCTTGAAGGTGTATGCGTCAGGCTTGTACCCAGCCGCCTCAAGGTCCTGTAGTGTGCCCACTGTCTGTGACAGATTCTGCATTGACGCATAGCCCTTGACGAGTGTATTCCAGGTTACGTCGTTGGGTTCCAGATTGTGCTCCCGCATGACCTGGAGCATTTGCTCCCCTAGCATTTTCTCTTTTCGCATCAAAAGACCATGCAAGAGGATAGTGAATGTGAACAGGCTTGGCGCTGGGTGAGCCTGTATGCCATCAGGAGGCGACGTTGCTTCAGTGCCCTCTTCTTTCATCTTGGAAGTCAACGTGCCGCGAAGCATGTCACCGAAAACCTGTAGCGCGGGGCGTAGTAGAGACCTTTGCCCGAGCATGACCTGGATCAATGTGTCATGGACCACGCTCCCTTGGTCTTCCACAAGCTCTCGACCCCAATTCTTTTCAGCCCCATGCTCTTCTAGACGGGATTTGAAGTAGCTGTAAAACGACATTAAATCGTAAGGTCGGTAGAGGGTCTTGATGTATGCACGTAGCATGATAGCCAGAGTCTCTGCGTTGGGCTTCTGTCGAGGCGCCTCGCGCTCAAAGAACTCATTTACAACAGGAACAATGGTCGTCCTAAACCCCCACTCTCTTCTGGGGCCAGACCTAAATTTCTCAATACCGTCCACATCTTCGTGGCTCAGAATCAGGGGCAGAGTGTCGGGCAGCAGCCATTGCAGAGGCTCCAGGTCGAATTTCTTGGCATAGATGCGAAGCATGGACCCAAAGATGGGAACGGTCCATGGCAATGGATACTGCCTCTCACGGCTCTCCATCTCTGCGAAGTAGAAGATAGAATGGAGCGTGTTGTTTAGCACATCGACGTATGGTGCTTTAGCCGCTCGAGCGACGTCGAGTGCGAGCTGCACATTGGATGCTTTAAGGCTGGCCTTTGCGCCTCTGAAAACAGTGGTATAGCACCGTTGATCTAGCTCAACGCCGTTCTCTGCGAGCAGCAACGGGAGCCTAACTGCTTCTGCAATATCTCCTTGTAGACAGAGGGATTCGACCAGAGACGTAAAGTTGATCAAGTTCGGGGAGAAGCCGCGCTCAAGAAAATACTCAAGAGCCCGCTGAGGCGGAAAACTTTCGTCAGATGTGGACCATCCATTTTTCGCTTGCCTAGATAGTAGCAAAGTTGTGACAACGCTCGCAAACCCAGCCGAGTTTAGATCGTGGCCCTTATCTGCGATCTCGCGAAGAAGTTCAAATGCCTTAGCTTTGTACGTACTGCTACTTGCAAGATTTCTCGCAAAGTGCAAAAGTGTATTTCGATGTAACTTGATGCCCGACTTTTGCAAAATCTGCAGCATCTCAACTGCTTGCTCAAGGGGCAGTTTCTTTCCGAGACGACCTAGGGTAGACTGACGGATTGGAACGTGGCCAGGAGGGAGATCCTCAATGAGCTTTGCGAAAAGCTCGAGTACTTCGTCAGCCTTCGCAACACGATCTCGCATAATCTTGATGTTGGACAATCTGAGATTCGAGATGCAGAAATGGGCAACGTCAAGAATCGCATAACCTTGAGGTAGGGGATCCAACGTAGACTCAAGGACTTGGGCGGCCTTTCCTGGACATGAATGCAGAGTCGATAGCATTACAGTGGGCCATATTTTCTTCCGAGATTCGATATCCAATTCATCCCAGGCCTTTCTCATATCTGAAGTATTCTCCAGTTCATACAAGAATTTCCCGTGGTCGAGCCATGGCCATGATCTGGGCTTTGCAGAGGCCTCAAGAAGTTCGATTCTTCGCTTCCAGATGTTGAACTGCCGTCTTACCGCAACCAACTCATCTCCAGAATATTGGTGACGCAAATAACCCCATTGGTTATAAATTTCCTGCCTCCTCTTCTTCTTCCTCTCTATGACCTCGCGTTGCTCTTCGGCAGTCTTTCGAGTAAATCCCGGGATTTCCCGATGTCTTTGTTGATGGGAGTGTTTGCTGCACAAGCGTCTCTTTCTTAATGAGAGTCTATGTCTATGATTAGACACCCTGCCCGTTTCCTGAATCTGTTTGCGATCTCGTAGTGAAGGGGGAGTGTATGTCTGCGTATTGGGAGGGTTCGCGGTTGCACTACGAGGACGCAGTTGGGATAATATTTGAGAGCCGACTTCCGGGACGGATGGCTGTGTATCGAGATGGTAGGAGCGAATCAATCTTGAGCGACTTCTCGCGGCGTTGTATCGTAAGGCGAGAAGAACAGCTCTTCGAGTCCATGCTTGGGGCGTTATAGGAAGCTCAAGCCTTGCGCAGGCGCGGAGTATAAGGGCCGTTGGCATATCCTCCGAGTCGGCATCAACTTGAGGCCAATCGCCTGCATAGTGATCACTAGACGAGTAGCGAATTCGCCGTAGTCGCTGGTAAGAGCTGAATCTCGAGGTCGCTAATTGCTCTTAATTGCGATGGAAAATTTTCAGATTTATGCCGCAGTCGCTCAATGCGCCTCTATATTTTTAGCTCTCTTCTGCGCTTAACGTTGCCCTGAGATCCAATGTTTGTTGCAGTTGAGGGGCTTCTTCAGTGGCGACTCAGGCAGGATTCTCTCCAGTGAGTGGTCAGGGCGCTTGATTTGTTGAGCGGCTCTGCGGGTGGTAGGCGATGGACAGACGCGCTTAATAAATGTCCATCTTGAATTCCCACCTATTTCCCACCTGCCAACCTCAAATCCCCGTAACATAAGTAATATTTCAGCTTCACCCCGGTGTCACACTCCTTTAAGGGCTCGTATACCGTTTCATGACAATCTGACACCATGTCTTCATCACACGCTAGCCTCAGCGCTGCCTCAGACGACCGAAAAGCTAGGCTCGCGAAGCTCAAGAACCTCAAGCGCAAGCAACCTGGAGACGAAATTGTTGCACCAGAATCAGAAAGAGCCCAATCCCCTCCCGTAGAGCCAGATGTCTCACGACTCCATGTCTCTGGCCGCAACTACGACCCTGAAACCAGAGGCCCCAAGCTTGGCTTTGAGCAGGATCCAACCCTCAATCTTGACAAGCCAACGCTCGAAGAACAAGCTGCGGAAGTGGAAGCAGAGGTCAAGAAAAAGGCGGAAGAAGAAGCCCAAGACGATCAAGGTGTCGATTTATTCAAGCTACAACCGAAGAAGCCGAACTGGGATTTGAAACGGGAACTTGATAGGAAAATGGAGGTTCTCAATGTTCGAACCGACAACGCCATTGCGCGCTTAGTCCGTGATCGTATTACGGGTGCACAAAAGGCTGCCATGAAGAGAGACGCGGTCGTTGACGCTCAAGGCACTGGAGAAGCAACTGGTATGGATGGCGTGGCCTTGGTAGAAGGCTTGAGGGTCAGGGAGAAGGAGGAGGAGGAGGAAGAGCGTCGCGAACGGGAAGAAGATGCTGCGCTAGGTGCATGAAAAAGCAACATCTACCCTTTAGACGTCGAGGTTTTGCCTTGCCGGCCTTTTTATTACATCTTAGGGATCTGGCGCATTGTGCGATGATGGTTACACTATATCTACATTTATACCCCACAATTCATTATCTTCCACCTTTCATAGCTTGCGTCATAGCTAGTCGTTGACTGAAAGGACTCAAGCTTCGTTCTCGTGCGTGATCCCCAGGATCTGGGCCTCCGTGTCCTTGTCTTCTGTCATCAAACCTTCCCCGAGGTGGCAGTCTCTCACGGTCATGCCTAGTCCTGGATCGATCTGGCCTCTGATCACGTCTGCCTCTCGGTTGGGGCGACCTTGGGCTCCCAGAACGTCGATGACGAAAGCTATGCGGACTCCGAGACTTGGGTAGATATTCCCTAGGATGCCTTGGTGGCGCGCTCCCCTTGACAGAAGGTAAAGGGTCCCGGGACCTGTACTGGTCGCGATGGTCAAAATCTCCAGGAGAAGGGCTGCGACCAGAATCGGAACGCCTGTGTCGAGCTTCCACACGAGGGCTTCGGCTACGATTCAGGCTAGGACTGTGGCTGCGACTGCGACTGCGGCTGTTATCTCGCCTGCCACGCTGTGAGTCGTCTGAATAGGGGCTTCGACTTCGTGGCGACTGGGCAGGGGATCTGGCCCTGTCTTTACCAAGTGATGGTGACCGCGAAGCGCCAGTGGAGATGGTAGAAACTGAACGAGAAGACACTGATCCATGAGGTTTTACGTTTGGCTCAATCAGTCCATCGTCTCTCTGTTCTCGCTCGCGCTCGCGGGCGCGTGAGGCTTCCAATTTAGCCAGCTCTTCATCCGCCACACCTTTCCTGTAGGGCTGTTAGCAAGTAAACAGACCTTTGCTACTTGTAACTAACTTTTGCTCAAGAGGGTTCAATGTCTCATTTGTGAGCTTGGGCACCAGTTTGGGATTTCGGAACTGCTGAGATCGCGATGGACGCGACACGTAGGGACGCTCTTGGGCAGTGGCTTTACACTCATATGAGTAGTGGCGTTCTGGGATGGTCAGCATGATTGTAGAATCACATCAAGGTCAAAACATATCTCTCTTCAAGCATTTCTGGCACTGGACGCTAGAAGGTGTCGACCGGGATGGGCCACCACGGCCTCTATAGGTGAACATATGGAAACCGAAATGGTCTCTGTGTAGCGACGGACTTCTCAAAGTATCGTGTACAAATGTGTCAAGAATATGGCGCCTTCGTAGGTATTACGAACGGCAAAAGAACCGATGCACTTATTGAGTCGCGATTGCTTGGATGACTTCCAGTGGTAGCTTTGAGTCACGTGACTCATATTTCTACACTGAAGAGGCCTGATCAAAGCTTGAGTAAGAATAGCGGTGCTGACTTGGATACCACCTAGGTAGGCGTAGAGATAGACTCTAGGGGTACCTAAATAAATACCTTGCTGATGTCCATCATGGGCTTCCTTGTCGCATTGAGTGCCGTCCACAGATTCCCGCCCGGAATTTCAGCAAAAACCTCCACTATAAAAAAGCGATACTGATCTGTGACTGGTCCGCCCCCTTTCATGTCAGGCGGGATGCATACGATTTTTAGTGATTCTTCCAGCGCCTCCCAGCGTATCCTCTCGCTGTGCCCTGCCATACCGCTCGCTCCACAGTGAAGTTGGCGGCCCAGGGCAGGCGGCCAGATTGACAATTGAGACCCCGTCCTTGTGACGACCTCCTCCCACGGCTCCCCCTCCAAAACTTCAACTAACCAACTGCATCCAATCCAGCACACCAGCATCACATCACATCGCATTGCTCGTCTTTGCTGCCTTGTGCGCCTCGGGCCGCCTTCCTCAAGAATTGGCCGTCGTCAATTTTCAGTCGTCTTTCACTTTTCCGCCCTTTCGCCTTGTTCAGGATCTGGGCGTTGTAAGGATATTGCTTAGCTTTCCTCTTGACCTCCACCCCCCGATTTCTGGTCCTGTCTCATTGTAAAGACAGAGGCAGCACGGCAGTATCACAGGTTGGGCAGCCAAGAAGGCGTACGACAACCATCATCTCTTCCTCCGAGCAGAATCAGTTGGGGAACAATGCATCTTTCTTTACGACGATGAGCACCAAGACTCTGTTTTCTTTCTGCCGGTCCGCTTCCATTAAATTCGCTTCCTGATTTTCCTGATACTGTCCTTTCTGTTCCTGTCATCACCGCTGCAGTCCCAGCCGCAGCCTCATCTCGTACCTGGTCAACCATTGCTGCCAGTCTTCTGTCTCATATTCTTATCGACATTTCTACCGCCTGCACTACTTGATCGGCCTTGTAACCTTGACGACAGCCCATCATGGCTACTACCCAAATGTCTCCTGATCTTCCCAAACCCTCGTTCGCCAAGGTAAATACCACACCGTGCTTGGCTCCTCTATAAGTGGTCCTTATCTCTCTAAGGAGCCATTCTTTTTCCTTACCCGTCACTAATTCATGCTGCTTGACAGGTCGCTGCCTCCGTCTCCAAGGACTCCGCACCTCCAGCGATTCGACGGATAGCCACACCAACTAAAGAAGGAATCATGAGCTCGACGACGATACCATCCACATCTACCGCGCCTGTAATCGCGAACGGCCGATCTGGTAAGGCACCAGCCGCAAGGTTGCCCTCGCCGCAACGGGAATCAAATCTCAACCTGGCCGATCACGGAAGCGGTGAAGACAGCCTCGAAAGATCTCTCAAGGATTTGAGCCTAAGGGACAAAGCCCCCAACCTTGTCGTCAATGGTAGTGGACCTTTGGCTCCTGAGAGGCCTGCAGTCGTCGTTGGTAGAGACAGCGGATCCGACGATTCTCAACGAGCTGATTCCAGTTCCGAACTCGGAACTAAGCCTCCTAGTCTGGATGGAAAGAGCATCACTTCAGGCACAACATTTGCACTCGATGAGAAGGAATCACTAAGACCTGATGATAGCGCCAGTGTCAAGGCCGCTGCAGAAGATGACGATGCTTTCTCTGTACGCGGTTCATTAGTTGCTGGATCTCGCATGGGATCAGAGGTAGCCGCAAGAGCTCGAATGCTTCACCTGGGCGATATTCCGGAGCGAAGGCTACCACAGCCAGTTCCGGGCACTGCAGCTCAAGGAGTCCTGACTCCCCAGAGCTCATCATCGGAACAACCCCCCGGTGCACCCATGGGTACTCCTGGCTCCTCAGATGCCCTTGGTGTCATCTATCGACAGGCGCCGGATGATAAACTTCTAGAAGCCATGGCATCACCCAAGGACAGACTCTTTCTATTGCGGTTGGAGAAACAGGTCATTGATTTTGTGCAGGATTCCAAGTACGTCTATGACCTCAAATTTCTTCATTTTCCACTAATCATCTTTCTTTCTTAGAGAACCCTACATGGACCTTCCACCATCCAACTCGTTCTGCAGAATGCTAACCCATAAGCTGGCGGATTACTACCATATGACACATTCATTTGAGCCTCACGTGGGATCTGTACGAATATTCAGGACGCCATTTTGTCGAGTTCCCACCTCATTGGCACTCATCAACCCCAGCCCTAGTGTGCCAAATAGCAGCACCCCGCCTCCTGTTGTTCTGCCCAAGAAGATTATGCGACGCGGCCAAGATAGTGAAGGTGGCCCAAGTGCTAGCCCCTCTAAGCCAACTTCTGAGACTGGTAGTGATGCTAAAGATAAGCCCGCGGCGAACCAGAAGTACGTACAATTCCATGATGTGTTAACAGCCACTCGAGCTCACCAGCTTTAGACTTACTAGGGAAGAGCGAGAAGAGCAGTATAAATTAGCACGTGAGCGCATTTTTGGTAGCTCAGAAGACAGTGTCACGGGTAGGTAACGAAGCAATGTCAGTGAGGAACACTTTTTGACACGAATAATAGAAGAGGGCGATAACGGCGTTTCAAGAGCCAGTTCAGTTTCAGCCAAGGACAAGTCCAATGTCGGAAAACGAGGTAAAACTGGTAAACAACGACGTGATGATTCGGACAGCTTCGATTCACGACATCAGTACACGCCCTATTGGGGACCTCAGCAACAGACTTGGATATCCCAACCGCAGTACATGCCACCGTCTAATACTCAATACGGCGCTCAAGCACCACCGGGGCCAGCATACCCAGGTCAAGTCGCACCTGTCTACACACATCAGGGTCCCGGATACCCTGCGATGCCAGCTATGCCACCAAACCAGGCATATCCTCAGTATCCAGCCCCTCCGGTAAGTTCCATGTGAGAATAACATGAGCAGAATAGTGACTGATCTATTCCACTAGTACGCTCCTCAAGCTGCCCAACAGCGCTACCCTTCTGGCGGAAGCCCTATGACTAACTATGGTGCTCCTGTTCCTCCGGTTGGCCCGCAGCAACCTGCTTGGCAACCGGGCCTTGCTCCTCCTACTCAATTCCAGGCGAGGGGAGGAACCCCAACCGGTCCTCAAGGGCATATCGGAATTCCTTATGCATATGGACAGCTCCCAGCAAATCTCAACCCCCATGATCCGAAGAGTCAGCATCCAATTCCCGGTAGTTATAACCGCAATCACGCCTTTAACCCGAAGACACAATCGTTTGTGCCTGGTGGCGGTGGCATGGCTCCTGTCCAGCCCCCGCAGCCGCCATTCACTGCTCCCGGATCGCATCATGGCAGTCCTCAAGTCGGATCACCTCATCTAGCCTATCCTGGCGGTTATCAACAGCCAATATCTCAGCCCTATGGGGGCGGATATGGTATGGTAAGGCAGGGGTCTAGCAACTCGATGCCTGCGTATTCTTCTCCTCGCGTTGCTCATATCCAACACGCACCGCTGCCACAGCCCGTGATGACGCAGAATCCCACACACATGGCTCCCCAGCCTCTTCCCCCTCATTATAGTATCCCCAATCGACCTAACATCCCACAAGTACCTAACCAGCCTTTCTCGCATTTGCCAACATATGGCAACCCCGCCACTCTACCCCAGAAACCAGCTACTGGAATTTAAGCATTGTCATTGTAAAAAAGGGGAGGAGCATGACACGGTGTTCACAAATTGGGAGAACCACAAGGCGTACAGGGTATATTCAGCATCTTGGCGTTATCGGTGGATAGGATGGACGACATGAATTTGTAGGCCAAGGGCCAATTTACTAGACGAGTTCAATACCACTTTGATATAATTCTTCTTGGCGATGAAGATCAAACAAGGGCCTGGCGGAGAGGAAGATAGTTCTATATGACGATTGAATTCGATTCCATGGCCAGGAATGCCAGAATTTTCATGCCTACCACAACGCCATGATTTTATTGAAACAATTGACCCATGCTTCATCTCACATCCATGCATGCCAGGGGGGGATATCCTAGACTTTCCTTGTCTTCGGGACATCGCCTTGCTCTAACCTGGACTCCGATATCTAGTTCCCATTTCTTCTTTTCATGAAATCTCTTTACTCAGCAGGCTCACGAGGTTCCCTTGGCTCTCGGGGTTCACGCTGTTGGCCACCACCTCGGCCGCCACCTCGGCCCCCTCGCTTGCCTCCCTGTCGGCCACCCTTGTCCTCCGATTTGCCCTCGCCCTCCTTCTCGTTGCTGGTCAGGTTGGCAACAGCCAACCGCTGGGACAGGTCGATCTGAGTGCGGATAGTGTTGGCCAGGTAGCTAACCATGAGAACGTCTTGAATGTGGTTGTTAAAATCATGCTCGATCTGCGAAGGATCGACCTTGGGGGCAAGAGACAGAGCGTTGAGAAGGTATTGGCCAACAGTGTTGTTGGGTTCCTCATCCTCATCCAGAACTCCGTTAATCCACTCACTCGCTCTATCGAGAAGGCTGATGGTCTGCTCAATCGATCGACCAAGACCCTCAATGTCAGAGACAAGGGGTGCTGTTCGGGACTTGGCATCCTTTGCACTGGCGATAGCCTCGAGAGCACTTCGATCGGCATCACCGTAGAGAATCTTGTGGGGGACCTGGATGAAGAGGCAACTGTCGGCAGCACGCTCAGCGTTCACGGCAACAGGAGCGCTGATGTAGCATCGAGATTGTATGTCCTCGCCAGGCTCGGTAGAAATAGTCATGTGAATGGCGGGGTGGGGGAATGTGCCGGTGTCAGGGCTACCGAAGAAGTTCTGGATGAGGGCGCTGAAGCTGTTGAGCTCATGAGAGGTGGTGTACCAGCCGAGGAGGGACTCGCCCCTGTTGGCCTTCAGGGTCAAGGCGAGCATGTTCTTCTGGTATTCGACATCGACCTCAACTTGGTCCTCCTCCTCGGTATGGGGGATAGCGAAGCACGAGCGAACCTCGACTTCAGTGCCATCTTCAGATCGGGTGCCGACGAGGGCGCCAATAACTCTGGTAGATTGCGTATCTCGGATGTCTCGTCGCACGGCGTGATCGAGGATAGAGAGGACAGCCTGTTGAGCAGAGAACAGATCATGTTAGTCGGGGTGTCTTTCCTTTGACGAATGTTCTGATCTCACGATAGAACACAAATAGTCAAGCGGAGAGGGGTCATCGCAATCGTACCTGAGGCTGGATGTTGACAGTGAGCGGGGCAAGGTTAGTCTGGATGCCCACGGTATTGGGCGCCAGAGGCCTCGCCAGGTGAATGAAGCTCTCAGAAGCAGCAGCGGCCATAGTGGGCAACTTTCAAGCTGAAGCTATGGGGAGAGGAGTGTAGATGTCTGCGGAGAAATGGGTGAGCCGGGCCGGGTCGTCTTTGGTCACTCTCGCGAACCTGTCCTATAACAAATTTCGCCGATTTTGAAGAATTGTAGGTTTGGCGGGACGCCGCTGGGGTTGTGCGCGCTAAGATAAGATATGGGGTACCTTAGTTAAGACCGTTCGTGGCGTTTGCGCTGAAAACCCCACCAAGTCGTGGCTTGACAAGGCAAGGCTGAAGGTAGCCTCATAACTTTTTTTACAATTTTTGTTTGACGTCGACAGGCTCTTCGACGCAAACTAAACCGAACTCGTCACATTTTTTTTAACGTTCCAACAAATTGAAATCTTCTGGTAAACAGGATAATGCCGCCGCGCGGAAGAGGAGGAAACTTTAGAGGCCGTGGTGGTCGTGGCAGAGGACGAGGTGGCCGAGGAGGTAAAGCGACAAGCCGATTTGGACCTAATCGTAGATTCGACGGAACTCGACTTGCAGAAAATGACGCGTATGGCTCTAGATATGATAAATTACTGGGAAATTCACTGACATATGGTAGGTCCGAAAGCTCAGGGTCAGAGTCGGGATCTGCGCCTGAAGATACAGTCATGGAGGACATCGATTCAGAGGACGACGACGATGAACATGCAACATCGTCAAGGCCATACATGGCTCTTCTTCAGAGTTTCAGTAACGAAAACAGTGCCCCAGATGCAAAAAGACGAAAATTGAACCACAGAAATTCCACTCAATCTCAACCTGAAGAAGACTCATCTGGGGAAGATGAAGACACCGAAAAAGATATCGATCATGCTGAGGACGAGGCTGAAGAAGAAGTCGAGGAAAATTTGGAGAGTGAAGAGGATTCGGAAGATGAAGAAAACCCAACGGATCCCTTCGACGTACACTTTGCGCACCCCAACGACGATGCTGTCTCACAGAGAGTCAGGTCTGTACAAAAGAACGACTGGGCAACGAAGCGAGCATTACTGCCAAATATGAGAGCAACTATCTTGCACCCAGGGTCCGATACAGGGTCCGAAATACCAAAACCTATTACTGGCTTGGAAGGCCTACAGCTCAAGCAGAAACTTAGAGAGACTTCCTCTCGCAAGATAGGAGACTTCGATGCCCTTCAGCGCAACTTGGGCCCTTTGATCTTCAATTATAACGATGTACTGTTTTGCGATCGCACAGTACGGAACTCAGACTCATTACGAGAATTGGCATGTCTACATGCTCTCAACCATGTCTTCAAGTGAGTCGATCATTTTTACATTTCATATAAGCCCTAGTCGCTAATCAAGGAAGAACACGAGACCGTGTTATCAAGAACAACTATAAGTTGGCCAAGGAGGGCCAAGATGCCGACCTAGAATTACGAGATCAAGGCTTCACCCGTCCCAAGGTGCTCTTCCTCTTACCAACACGTAACTCGGCTCTTCGGATGGTGAACATGATCCGTGATATCTGTGAGCCAGATCAACAAGAGAACCGCAAGCGATTTGATGATGGCTATGTCGACAAAGAGGCTAAGTTTGGCGCCGATAGACCGGCTGATTTCAAGGATCTTTTTGAGGGAAGCGATGATGACATGTTCCGTCTGGGCATGAAGTTCACTCGCAAGACAATCAAATACTTTGCGCAATTCTACAACTCAGACATACTCTTCGCCAGTCCTCTCGGCCTTCGTATGGCTATCGGCTCTGAGGAAGACAAGAAGCTTGACTTTGACTTTCTGAGCTCTATTGAGATGGTCATTGTTGATCAAGCGGATGCACTTCTTATGCAAAATTGGGAACACGTCGAATTCATCTTTGAACACATGAACCTCCAGCCCAAGGATGCACACGGTTGCGATTTTAGCCGTGTCAGAAGTTGGTATTTGGAAGACTGGGCAAAATATTTCAGACAGACTATCATCATGTCTGCCTTCAACACCCCCGAGCTGTCCGAGCTTCTCCGATCACACTGTCACAACTGGGCTGGAAAAGTCCGGTTGCAGCCCGAGTATCCAGGCATGTTGTCGCAACTCGGTATCAAGGCGAAGCAAACCTTCTCAAGGTTTCAATCTAGCTCCGTCGATAAGGATCCTGATGCGCGATTCGAGTATTTCACTTCTGCTATTGTCCCCTCCCTTGCCAAGCGTGCAAAGGATGCCACTGGAACACTCATTTTTATCCCCTCGTATCTGGACTTTGTCCGAGTGAGAAATTACTTTGCAACGTCAAGTGCAGTCGAAAATGTCACTTTTGGGGCCGTCTCTGAATATGCAGACGTGCCAGAAGCCTCGCGGGCGCGGTCACATTTCCTCAACGGCCGCCATCGCGTTCTGCTCTACACTGAGCGAGCACATCATTTCCGACGATATCAGTTCCGTGGTGTGCAGCGAGTCATATTCTACGGATTACCTGACAACCCCATCTTCTACACTGAAATTGCGGGTGGGTATCTTGGCAAGAGTGAGCAGGACCTCAGACTTGAATCTGGTCAGGGAACTGTCAAGGTTGTGTTTTCAAAGTACGATGTGATGAAGTTGGAACGGATCGTGGGTTCTAAAAGAGTTGGCAAGATGATTCAGGATCGTGGCGATACCTTTGAATTTATTTAAATGCATCTTGTATCAGGGAGCATGTTTGTATGTCGGAAAAGTTATTAAGAGCTAGGGCAGCGTATCAAGTCCGCCTTTTTGAAAGCACCATGGTTAGGCAAAACGACGATCTTGTCATGATTCAATAATTTATACAGCTTTTGTACAGAGCCTCGCGCCTTTCGTAATATGATAAACATGTCGCTCCTATGGCGAGTTCTTCTGTTGCGCCGCCTTTCTCACTGACTCCGGCACGATGCCAGCGGCCATTTCCTTTGCCCGCTCAGCATTCTTGTCTGCCGCCTTCTCGGCCTCGACTTCGGCCAAACTGCTCTCATCCCGTGACGGTCCAGTCTTCTCACCAGTCTTCAAAATCATAAACCTCCGCACCATCTCCTCAAACGGCACCTCGCCGCGGAACTGTGTGACTTTCTTGATGTTGGTTCTGGTAACGGGAGTATGCTCTTGCCCTAGCATTCGGTCGCGGGCAACTGTCTTGGCAGTCATCATAAACCGGGAGTCCTTTGGGCCGTCGACGAATTCAAGTATGGCACTCTCGCCCTGGTCGTATGTGTTCTTGGACTCAGTGCGCACGACACGAGTATAGCCTCCCTCTCGGGTCAAATATCGGCTTCGCAGCTCGCCTAGCAGTTTAGGTAGAGTTGTGGTGGGGGTCTAGCGAAGAATCTTGCTGTTAGCATGGCTTCTCTGAATAAGCCTTTGTGGTATACATACATATAGAATGCCCTGTGCTGATCTCCGAGCAGGCTCGTTGTCCCTCTTCGCCAGTGTGATGAGCTTCTCTGCCATGCGCTGGGCTTCCTTTGCCTTGGCGTAAGTTGTGTGGATATGTTCGAACTGGACGAGTTGAGTAACCAGACCGCGCAGCAGGGCCACACGGGCTGCTGAATTGCGACTCAGATGTCGGTACTTGACTGTACCGCCAGCCATTTTGACGAATCGTTATAGTGGCAACTGACTGGGGAAGGGTATCAAGTCAATGGAAAGGCAGTACTCGAATTATTAAAGCCGTGTTCGATTAGTTCGTCGCTTTGCACGTGGGCAGCTCTAAATCCGTCCAAGATACTAGGTACGGACGGTATCTTTGGTGGTCAGTTTTTGGTGGAGGGAAATTTTTGGCTGGGCCTTTTCCGGAGCCGGCTTGTCTTGTCCGCCGACAGAGCCTTTGCACTACGTCAACCCACCACCAGCAGAACCTCTTCAACAGCTCTCCAAAGGGGAAATCGCACGCGTCACGAGGGCAATTGGGCTCGCGCACGCTATGAAACGCTGTATCTAAGCTTCATTTGACCCTCATTTTCGGATTGGTCGTCTCTGATACATCAAGAACCCGGCAAATTACCGCATCTCGGTCAACTGGGCAAAGCTCTCCATCATGGGCTTCACCACTGGTTTTGTACGCAACTCGATGAGCGAGGCTGAAATAAATATTCTTGCATAAGATTGTATGCTAACTTCGGCTATTAGACCGGCGGCGTCACTCTCACCCTCTCCCTCGCCTACCTCTCCGTGCTTGCTCACCAGCGCACCCGCGAGCAACAAGGCTCTGCCCTTCGCGCACAAGCTCTCGCTATCCAAGGGTTGATCGACCCTCTTCCACCACTACCTCCGCCCACACGGTCTGAAGTCGCCGCTGCTCAGAGGGCTCAAACCGTTGAGATTGCCAAGGATCGATGGAACACCGAAGTTGAAAACGCCGTGCGATGGGTGCAGCACACTGACTGGGTTCAAGTGCGCGAAGGCCTCGAAGATACTGCATCGCGGCTATGGGCCCGAGCCTTTGGTATTAGCACCTCGGAAGCTGCTGGTGAGGCTGAAAGAAAGGTTAAGGAGACTGAGCAGCAGGCCGAGCCCATCGTAAGACAGGGGGCTGCTATGCTTGGTGATGCTAGTGGAAAGGTAGCGGCAGCGGCCAAAAGCGCTTTCCAGAAGGCCAAGGCTGAGAGCAAGGATTTCGCCAGTGTTGTTCTGGACCACAGCAAGGACAAGGAGAATGTCGATATTGCTCAAGAGGACGGTACTCTTTCAGCACTGACTCCCGTGGAGAGGGCCCTTCAGCAACGATTCAGCAAACCTGAGGACAAGGTGAACAAGACAGTGGAAGAGGCGCTGAATGACAGATACAAGCCCATGGAAGCGAGGGATAACACCCAATTGAGAGGAGTCTAAAGGAAAGTCGTTGAACAAAAGGTGGGCTGGTTGACGATGAGTGGGTGAACGGTGTGAATATTTGTTGTACATTGCTATCTGTACCACCATTTCTTAGAGTCGCTCGAATAGAAACCAAGCTTGGAAATGCTTGGTATGATAAACAGAGTTGTTGTGTCAAGTGAGTAATGTGATAAGAGCTACTGATCACCTCTCAATGCGAACTACCTATATACAGACCCCTTATTTACAAACAACTCCTTTTTCTATGCGGTTAATTGCGGCTTTCCTCCACATACATCGATAGTCATATGCCAACACTGGACTTATTAACGAAGGATCAATGGCTGGCGATAACTCCAAGGGAGGGGCAAGCAATGGCAAAAGCCATTGCAGTAAACGCCAGCAGAGCAACAGTCATGCCAAGGGCCACCACAGCAAAAATCATCATGATAAGAGCGATAGGCCAGAGACAGGCACCATGGCTACTGAGGACTTGTACGGCATGGAGTCCGGGGCTACGAAAAAGAAGAAGAACAAGCGCCGCCATCGTCGTCCCAAGCCTAATCCGAGAATCCCAACTGACCTCCTTGCCCTTTTGTGCTGGGATTCTTGGCTCCCGTGGCCGATTGATTCCAAGAAAACCCACATTGACAAGACATCGCGCAAGCACAAGAGGTCTAGGAAGAAAACATCCCACTCAGGCACCTCACATCGTGTGCAATCTTGGGTTCGGGAGGTGTCTGCTCAAGTGACGCCCTCCGCGCCCCCGATACCTCCAACTATGCCATCTCCAGCACCATCAACTCCCCTTTTACATCCAGTTTCAACATCCTCCGGGCCTCAGCAAGGAACCCAGGCTGAAGAGGCTGCTTCGAATAACGGTAAGAATGTGGATAGAGGTGCACTCACATCATGTAATGCTAACCTTGGTGAAAAGGGCGAACCAAAGATAACAGTTCACGCAACTGATCAGTATATGCAATGGGACAGCAGCGAGACCTTTGGTCGACGAAGATCCGAGACACAAGCGGGTGGTTGAGTGTTGGAGACATAGACGAAAAGAATAGCAACGCCTGGACAGTGAAGAGCATCAGAGACTTATGCGAACAAGAAAAAAGCAACCAATATGGACATTTGGCATCGATAAGAATGCCGGCGGATAGACGGCCCCCTTCTCTTTCTGGGACAGAAAGTGAGTGTGTATGCACAGGTGAAAGGAGACTAGGTGGGTGTTCTTGATGTGACGAAATGGGACCTCGCAGTGTCTTCTGATGTCCAATATGAGATGGATGTGACGAACTTCCGAGAAAAGGCAGGACCTTGCAGCTGGTCCCTTTGATGACTGGAGATATACTGGACATTGCTGGCCAGGGAAAAGGTTCATCCACAGCTTTGCTCGTTGATGCCTGAGGTAAGCGGCTGCAACAAACCTACCTACCTAGGTAGGTAGGTAGGTACCTTCTAAGAAGAGGTAAGGTACCTAGGCACCTTCATTCTCACACATTTCTTTTTGTGCTTCATCCATTACTCACCAACAACATGCTTTTCGGTACACAGAGAACCGACCTTGGTGTGCTGTTGAATCGTCCACGCCCCAACAAATGGCAACAGTTCTGGTCTAAGCCGTGCATATTTCTTACACATTTCTTATACAGTCTCCGTCGCATTACCCACGAGCCTCCCGCAAATCCCATCTCTATTGTGTGCATATCAGACACGCACAATTATCAACCTCATTTGCCCCTTGGAGATGTACTCATTCACGCCGGAGATCTTACACAGTCGGGGTCGCTCGGAGAGCTAAAAGCTACTGTTGCCTGGCTCAAATCTCAACCACACACACACAAGATCATCGTGGCAGGAAACCACGACATACTGCTCGATAAAGGCTGTGATCGTCGGGAGGAATCAGCAGCTGAAAGCGAGTGTCTAGATTGGGGAGATTGTATTTATCTTCAGAACGAGACTACAACTGTCACCTGCAGAAATGGCCGAACCCTAAAGATATATGGAAGCCCTCTATCACCTCGCAACGGAAACTGGTCATTTCAATATTCACGGAGCCAAAATGTTTGGTCAGATACTGCTCCAAACGATATTGACGTTCTCGTCACTCACGGCCCTCCTTTCGCTCATCTCGATCTAAATCTCGGATGTCATTATCTTCTCAAAGAGTTATGGCGCATCCGTCCTCTGCTCCATGTTTTCGGGCATGTACATGAAGGGTATGGACAGGAATCTGTGGTTTTTGATAGATTGCAAAAGACGTACGAGAAGGCTTTATGTGATGGCACCTTCTGGAGTTTAATGAAGGTATTCAAGGAGTTTTTGAGGTTGCTCCCAATGAGGAAGAAGCCGGCAATGACTACCTGTCAACTTGTGAACCCAGCAATGGTCGGTGGACTTAGGGATGATGAGAAGAGAAAGGCAATCAAAGTCATTATTTAATTATCTTGTCGAAGTGACACTAAGAGAGCACTTGAGTATATTGGGTTCAGCTACAAAGGCCGCATAGCGCTCAGCAACAATTATATTCATAGCCACAAACTCAGTGCTTCGGAATCTGTCCTCTGGCGTCTCACCAGAAGAGATTGAGATAGGTGATTTGCTCAGTCAGACGATGTACAGCCTTGGCCCAGGATGGTTGAAGTTCACGAACTACTTCACGGGCATGCAGTTCCGCCTCGGCTTCTTCGCCGACGATGATTGCAGGACAACACCGCCGTGGTAAGCCTCTTTCGATGAGTCGGTCGAAGAAGTACTCCATCTCAGAGTGAAGACCGGCGGTATATCCAACGACAAGGTACTTATACATTCGGTACAGGGATGTAGTAGGATTCTTCTCCTTGGTAGGAGCTGGTTTTTCCTGGCGCTCATGTCGTTGATCAAGCAACCAAGTAAATTTAGGGACATCGTGCATTTGGCCAAAGAAGGAGAGGCAGTTGAGGTTTGGGTAGACAGCACGGATTGCCGCAAGACAAGGCATGTTGGACACTTCTAGGGAACGGTCAGATTCTTTCTTGTTTGTGTTAAGTATCCCGTTACAAGTCTCAACAGCCGTTACTGAAAACACCCCAAAATTAATAATCTAGGCTTAATACGCTCAATTTTTGCCCAAATGGGATGTCAAGATGGACGAAGTTTCAGGCTATTAACGATTTACATGCAAAGTCCTTTAGGATTGAGGCTCCTATTACCCGATGCTTTGCAAGTTGAGAAAGCTAACAATCATGATATTGACCCAGTGAGGCTTTGCCTCATGAGGGGCAATGAATGTTTAAATCATACTAGACATTTGGGATGCCTAGATATATCTTTCGAGGATATCTAATAAACGTAAAAAAAGAGATTATAAAACGCAGGTAAGAACATCAAGAGGCATTAATCATCATGAGAAAGCAGTCTGTCTGTGATTCCACGATCCGAGGAAATGCCAAACATCGGATCACGCGATAAGGAGCTCGCTCAGTAATATGGCTGGGGGAGGAAAGAAAACTCAGGACCTTCACCTTATGTGACAAAAGACATTTAGGCAAATTAGCCTAAGTTTATGGGACTCTTTACTAAGTTTATTTTAGCATCCTCTCATTACGTCCAAACTTTTCTTGCTCCCGAATGGTGCTATGGCATGTCTTTGCGGTGACATCTCCGGAAAACCCCACTTGTTCCGGCCTACTGGCAACGGCCTGAAAGATAGAGCGTCAAGGGCGGGGCGGGGCGGGGCCGTTGTTGGCTTGCGGGGTTGGGCGCTCGGCTGGCAGTTTTCCACGGCTTCTTCAATGAGGTAGCCAATGGATTGATCCAATGGATTTTTGGAACACTTCAGACGAGTTCCGGGACATATAATTCAGAGATTCATCAAACTCGAGACTAGGGTCTGTCGGCAACTGATTGAGTTGTCCTACCCGTCAGGACGGGCCCTCCGGATTTACCGTTGTAAGAAGAAGAAGAAAAAATCCCCAAACAGAAGGATTCCGAGGTTCTTTTCAGGGTCTCTCTGCTGGTTCGATGGCAGTGAAGCGAGGTCGGCAGTCGCCGGCGCAGCTCAGCTAAGACAGTTGAGGAAATTTTCCAGTGGCAAGCGATTACGATTGGGCGATTAAATGGAGTCGGTGGGTGGTTGATTCCTCTGATTGGATGGGCCACAGACTTTCCGAACTTGACCGATCACGCCGCGTGCACATGCGCAAGACGGAAATCGCTGACGGGCTCAGTTATACCTACGCTCTCATTGGCAATTGCTGTTCTATCTAAGATTCTGGTCCCCGGCGCTCAACCTTTATCATCTCTTCCCTCCCCAACGGTCAACTTACCTTTTGTCTTACTCTCCTCCTTCAAATCCTCTCGATACCCCTTGTCTTGCTGTTCGTGATTTGCGTTGTTTCATCTCCCAATTGTCAACCTTCCGACCTGTTCCGCCCATCACAATAGACCCCAGTTGACCGTCCGTTGAATTTTTGGCCACCTTGCGCCCGAGGCCCGCCATCTGTTTCGCCCTGAAACTTTCGCTCTTCATCCTTTCAAGACCAACCATCGTCTCTCCAAATCACCATCAATCGTAATCGACATCATGTCGTTCTCCAGCCTTGTTCAGGACTTGAGCCTTCGCGACTCCAATGGCGCTCGCCGCCCTCAGATCCCCGGTCCCCGCTCATCCGTCTCGACTCTCGATGACCGAGCTTCACACGTCTCGCGTGCTATGTCCTACACCAGCACTGCTGCCACCAGCGTTAGCATTTCCGGCGACATTTCAAGCCAACTTCATGGTGGTTACTTCCACCCTCTGGCCCGTTCATGGCAGGCCGAGCGCCAACTCACAAAGGTATGTAGCGTAATTGAGACCTTAGTGACTAAGGCCGAGGTGTCTAACAGGATGTATACAGTCCATGCTCATCTACCCTCTGTTCGTCACCGATGGCGAAGGCGACATGATTCTCGTCCCTTCTCTACCCGGCCAGCACCAGCTCAGCTGTGACAAGCTGATTCCCTTCCTCGAGCCTCTCGTTCATAAGGGCCTCCGCTCTGTTATTCTCTTTGGTGTTCCCATGCAAACCGGCACAAAGGACGCTCTAGGTACCGCCGCCGACGACCCTGAGGGACCTGTCATCAAGGCCATTCAAATCATTCGCCGCCGTTTCCCACAGCTCTTCATCTGCTGTGATGTCTGTCTTTGCGAGTACACTTCTCATGGTCATTGCGGTATTCTCCGTGATGATGGCAGTCTGAACAACCAGTTGTCTGTCGACCGTATCTCTGATGTCGCCATCGCTTATGCCAAGGCTGGCGCTCACTGCGTAGCTCCTTCAGATATGAACGACGGCCGCATTCGCGCCATCAAGCTTAAACTGATTGAGGAGGGAATTGCCCACAAGACCGTTCTTATGTCGTACTCTGCCAAGTTCTCAGGCTGCTTGTATGGCCCATTCCGAGATGCCGCCGGCTCAGCACCTTCATTTGGTGACCGCAAGTGCTACCAGCTTCCTCCCGGTGGTCGTGGCCTCGCACGACGTGCCATCGTGCGAGATATCAATGAGGGAGCCGATATTATTATGGTGAAGCCTGCTAGTCAGTATCTGGACATTATCAGTGATGCCAAGGACCTGGGTAAAGATCTTCCCGTGGCAGCATACCAGGTTAGTGGCGAGTATGCTATGATACATGCCGGGGCCAAGGCTGGAGTCTTCGATCTCAAGGCAATGGCTTTCGAGTCAACAGAAGGCATTCTTCGAGCTGGTGCTACTATTGTGGTCAGCTACTTCACGCCTGACTTCCTCGACTGGCTCGAAAACTAAGGATTACAAATTACACGTGATACAACGAGATTTATTTCAAGGCGTTGGCGGGTGTTTGGGACGAAAAATATGGGCATTTTGTAAATGAAGAAAGGGAACAAGGGATTTGATTATATTATATCAAAAAGAACTATACGAATGGAATCAAGAATCACTCGCTAATGAAAGACATATATACATACGAACCCGAATTGATTTGCTGTCACTGGTGCTTGTTATACATGACACCGATAATCCCAGTAACTTGAACAGATATAGCTACTAAGGTAATGGATTGACAGGACTGCAGACTGAGTTGAAGATGAGATACAGATTGTATAGCGCGGTGGGCCATGACAAGGAAACGAAGCGTATCTGTCAGGCTCGACCAATGCTGCTGAGGTGTGGTTTTGTGCGAATGATAAGCACAGATGACGTGTCGTTCGTTCTACTCATCTTGAAAGATGAGGTCGACGAGAAACTAGATGGCTGGCAGTGAAGCGGGATAGTGATAGCCGTGTCGATCACAGCACACTTTGGAGCCATGGGGCATGAGCACAAGCAGGTCCACAGGGCGATGTTTACAAGATTATGGAGTAGTAGACGCGAGATAGGACCTGGCAAGCTTATATGTTTTATGGTACGAAGTAGCGAGGGTTGGTACTTTGTGACTACTTCTTTACTAACGGTATTTGGCAGACTGAAGCACATCAAAAATCACCAATGCCGAGGTATACAGTGCATAGCACCTCATGCGTAAATTCAAAAATACGGTATCAAGACGCAACAGAAACGCTGTCTATTCGCCAGCCCCTATCGTCTACGTTGGAAATCTGGGTCTTCTTGTTTTTGTCGTCGTCAGCTGTGAGCTCATGATGCGCCGTGTTGACGCGCTGGGAGCTCTCCCTTCCCCTGAAGCACAGCCCGGTTTTTCTCCACATGAGAGTTCAGTTGCCGTGTCAGAGAGTGCGAAGAGGGAAACAAGCTTTATTGGTAGTTTCATGTTGACAACTGAGATCGGTCCCAGAGAAGAGGATGTGAGATCGAAGTCTGGACGAACCAACAAACGAACCAACAAGTTTGCCAAGTATTGATCGACTATGTACCAAGTTAGTATCCTCAATGATCTCTCGATTCACATAGAGCTCGACTCAGCTCACCGCGTGAGCTATGCTAGAGGTTATACAGAATTGGCTCTTTTACGGTTTAGGATGGTGTTGTGTTTGAGTTACGCTTCACCGAGAATGTAGTCGAGCTGTAACGCCGGGAATACTACCTTGTGTGCTGCCGACCAGTCGTCTGAGATGGCAGCTTGAAGTGGTGCAGACGATAGATGATGATGATGGGCCGGGTGATCATCAGGGCGGATTTCCCATCTTGCACAACTGAGGATGTGCTGTTTCTCAATGGCTCTGTCGTAAAGTCGAAGCCGCTTAACCGTGCCAAACATTTGTATGTAACCCGTGAAGCTGTGTACTCTACAGGTGAGACAATATCTGGTGCACTGTTGGGATGCCTGCATCACAGTCTAGGTATCCATAGCAGTTGAAAGGATATGGGAGGCTACAGAGTATCGGTACCTCACGTACGCGCGTTTCTGAGGGAGCATCCCAGTATCTGGAACCCTACATGTTGTAAATAATTGGGCCTGGAGGGACGTTATCATAATTTGTGTGGTGGGTCCATGTTGATGCTGGTTTAACGTCAAATGCAAATGCAAATGAAGAAGAAGATAGAACGATTGGATTGATTGGAAAATATCTGAGGGCCTATAATTACTATATCATGCAACAACGATAAAAACATTAAGAAGTTAAGGATAATCCTGTGGAAAAATGTACATACGTAGCCAAAGCTATTCAATAGACGGAAATAAAGAAACAGACAGATTTACAGGGGTAGGAAACCTTGGCTTTTTCTTAGCCAATGCTTAATTACTTCCCTGAACCGACACCCCCCAGTTTTAAAATAGATGTCTCACCATAGCGTGGAAAATCAAGGTATCATGGCATTGTCTTTGTCAGCGGACGCCTTCGGAAACCTCTCTGGTCTTTGGATACACATATGATGTTTTAGGTGCGTCTCTTTAAGCCGCATTATCCATCTGCCTACCTTATACAACGATCAAAACCCTTTCTATTTCATGCTTAAACTGATATCTGAGAAAACTCGGTTATCGGCATCATATCAAGCACTTGTCATGCAATCATCCACCATCTTGTGCTATACAAACTCCACCAAGATGCTGCAGATCTCCATTCTTCGCCCCTGGTCCTGACTGGTATGCGGCTTGAACTGTCGAAGATCGGTAGATGGGTGGGCAACAATGTGGATATGCATTCATGGCATTTATAACCTGCGTTATACTATTATGTATGCATAGGAGGAAGCGAACCAGGGCGTTTCAAGCCAAATCAAGACGTTGAAACACAGCGTGTCTCCAGTGATAGACGTTTGGCTCACGGGACGGTGCAAGTTGATAGGCTACCTCTGTCCATTCGTGTGAACAACTGGAGCTGAAGCTGGAACGGGAACTGCGAGTGTCTGTCACTTGTATAGTATAGTAGTGATACTGTGAGATACTGTATAACCCTGACTCCCAACCCCAACACTATGTATACCGTAGTCTGCCTTTTCCCTGTTTCCTTCTCTTCTGCGTCATCGTCGTCGTCGCCCTTTGTTCTCTACATCAACGGCCGTGTTTCTTCAGTACCTACCTACAGAGACTACAAGAGATCCCCTGGTGGTCATCTCTTGGCATCTCTAGCCCTCACTCTCATCCTCGTTCCCTCCTCCACAGCTGATCTCTCGGCAAAGACTCGTCCACTTCCTCCAGTTTTTGTTTTACTTTGGTCAAAACTGTTCCATTTGTTTCCTACACCAGGAATTAGAAGATTATCACGCTCCTTCCATTTCTGTCGTTTTCTCTTCCACGCTTTCCACTTGGTAACCCACGCCCTCTTTCCCCATTTCCCTCCTGGGCCACTTCCTTCCTCGTTTTCCCATCTCTGCCAGACCAGGACCGCCCAAAAGGTCTCCCTGGACTTTCAACTATGAGTCGTCATTCTCATTCGATACACTCACTCTCTGACGAGGAGAAGATGGGATTGCTCGACAACAGGTCTGTCTCCGACGTTGACAGTGACAGCGGCCGAGATGATCAAGACCACCATCGGCTTCACTTTGAGAAATGGGCCGGCCCCATTCTCGCTCCTGTAGACTACGTTCGTTCAACCCCTTGGAGAGTTTACCTAGTTCGCTTCGCCTGGTTCTTCGTTCCCAGTTATCTTCAGGGACGACATGCTCGGGAACAGATTCGACCGGCTAAGCTCGCTCCTACAGCCTACCTCGACGGCATGCGAGGTGTTGCCGCCCTCGTCGTCTTGTTTTGTCATTTCTTCTACCAGGCATTCGTCATCGCCAAAGGCTGGGGCTGTGACGATGCCCACTACAACATCTTGAAGCTACCAATTATCCGATTGTGGTATCAGGGACCTCCAGCTGTCTGTCTTTTCTTTGTCATCTCGGGATACGCCCTCTCCTATCGACCTCTAAAGCTCATCCGGAGCAGGAACACTCAGGACTTCTCGACTACCATGAGTTCTCTGGTGTTCCGACGGGGCATACGCCTATACCTTCCAACCGCTATCTCTACCCTAATGATCGTTTCCTTCATCCGCTTGGGTGTTTACGAATGGACGAGAGAGTTTGCCATGGACCGTACCTTCATGAGGAACGTCAGAGAACCTCACCCCCAACGTCTCTCCACAAACCATGCCCAGTTCGCAGAATGGGCAAAGGATATGTTCGATTTTGTCCATGTCTTCGGCTGGAAGACCCACGGTGGAAGCACCAGTAGGTCAAACCATCCACTTAAATAAATCCTACTAACCATTCATCTAGACTATGACCAGCATCTGTGGACCATCCCTGTTGAGTTTCGTTGCTCGCTGTATCTCTTCCTCACCCTAATAGCCACTGCTCGACTTCGAAGTCAGTATCGATTTATCACAGTTGCCGGTATAATGTTCTTTACCTACCGAAATTCACGTTGGGAATTTATCATGTTCCTCTGCGGCATGGTCCTGGCTGAAATTGATCTTATCCGCGGCGCCCACGTCTCACCTCCTGCTCTCCCCATCGAGGAGAAGACCCAGCCTAGTCAACGCCGTTGGTACCAGAGCGCTTTCTGGGCAATTTTCAGTGTCGCTAGCTTATATCTTATGAGCCAACCCGATGAGGGCGGTGATCGAACACCGGGCTGGATCTACCTTACGTCGCTGATTCCTAAGTGGTGGGCGGCCGAAAAGTACAGATACTGGCAATGTACGGGCGCTGTTATGTTTGTTCTCGCAGTGAGCCGCTCGTCTAACTGGCAGCGCGTATTCAACTCGGCGTTCGTGCAGTACTTGGGCAAGATCTCCTATGCCCTTTATCTTATGCATGGACCCGCCATCCATGCCGTTGGATATCATTTCGAAAAATGGTCCTATAGCGTGACGGGTACCGAGGGGCACCGCTTCACTGCTGGTTTCGTCCTGAGCTCGTTCTTTGTGATTCCAACTATCTTTTGGTGGGCTGATATATTTTGGCGGGCGGTCGATATCCCAACAGTCAAATTCGCAAAATGGTGGGAAAACAAGCTTATTGTTAAGTCGGACTAGAGTTCATGGCACCAGAAGAAAACTGATTCGTGATATTCGGCGTTTGAGGTTAGCGTTTTGCAAGCTTTGGTTCTACAGAGGCTGGTCTTCGGAACGAAGACCTATTCGACGGCGTTTGGGTGGTTGATTTCTATCGCACAAGGGACAGAGGGAGGGGTCTATTTCTTTCATCCCGGGAGAGGTTTATGAGATGTCGTGACTTGGTGGCATCCAGACGTTCCGTTCAGTTGCTAAAACAGTACCATATTAACAGAACTTTAGATCATTTCGTGTGCGAATATAGGTGCAGGGAGATCAATGAAATACACTTCTATTTCTAGCTGTATCATGTGCACGTCAGCTATATCTACCTAAACGATCACCCAAACTCTTGGGTCCTCTTCTAGATGATTTTTTCATATGGGAAATAGGATCGGGCAATCTAGTCATGGTTAGGTCGTGCATACACCTGTTTGCCTGCCACCCATGTCTCCTTAACTTTTAGGGTGCGTAAATTATCTATATCGTAAGACTCGATAGGTTTATCAAGGACAACCCAATCAGCCAAAGCGCCGTCGCGGATGACACCAGCGCGAGTATCAAGAAAGGCTCCATAAGCAGTAGCTCCCGTGAATCCCCACATCGCTTCATCTAAGCTCAATGCCTCTTCTGTGTGCCAGCCATCGGGGCTATCGTCTGTTCCACGACCCGTATGCGGGCTTCGACGGGTTACGGCGGCGTAGATGCCCTGGAATGGGTTGGGGGGCTCGACAGGAAAATCGCTACCCAGAATCGGATGGGCAGAAAGAACAGAACGCATCCGGTAGGCGGAGGACGATAGACGGTCTTTACCAAGCCGAGCAAGAGCATACTTCATGTCTGATGTTGCATGTGTGGGTTGAATAGAGGGAATGATGCCGACTTCTCGAATCCGTCGCTGATCATCTGGATGGATTATTTGGGCGTGCTCAATGCGAAAGCGATGGCGAGCTTGACAAGCAGCACGCGCTTCAATCTGATCGTGGGCAGACTGGTCCGGAGTCGAAGGGTGTGCACCCTGAGCAGTAGCCTCATGAAGGCACTGCTGGACAAGAGCCGCCTCAAGAGCGTCAACAGCGTTACGGTTGGCAAGATCGCCGATAGCATGGATATTGACCTGGTATCCGTCGGCAGCCCAGCGCTTGGTCACATCAGTAAGAGCAGAGGCGTTAATAAGAAGCGAGCCTGATGTCCACGGGTGGTCGGAGTATGGCTCGAGCATGGCGCTGCCCCAACTTCCGAGAGCGCCGTCTGGCTGAGGTTAATCACTACCTTGGATGGTTTTGATGGAGACACGTACCCGCAAATAGCTTGACACTCTGAACTGCAAAGCGATCATCGTCTCGGGCGAACTTGACAGCTTCCTCTGGGCAGTACGAGTTACGCTGAGGACATTCCAACATTGCATAGACACGAAGGGTCCAGTCGTCTCCTGAAGAGAGCTCGTTGTAGAGATTCAAAGTATCTGGAGTTGCTCCAGCATCGTGCATGCCAACAAGACCAACCTCGTTAAGGCGCTTCATGGCGGTCTTGACTGTACGAGCCTTAAAGTCCCGGCCAGGCTGAGGCCAAATTGAGATGACCAGGTCCATAGCGTTATCGCAGAAGACACCGAGGCCAGGGTCGCGAATGATCTCACCGCCCGGAACAGCTTCAGGGAGGTCTGATGGGAGGAGATCGAGCACAGGCTGGGAAACCCAAGTGCAGTGAACATCAATGCGATCAAGCATAAGATAGATGCCGCTGAGCTCTGTATCCTGCGTTATATCTGCCTATGAAACTTGTTAGTGTATGGCGGGAAGCTAATAGATATGAGTGTCTTACAGCTGTGGGCATACGTCCAAAAAAGGTCTGATCCCATCCAACTCCGCGAACCCAATTGCCTTTCGATCCGGCCCCAGGGTTAGCAGAGATGTAGTCTTTGATCCTCGTACGAACCTCTGCGAGAGATTGGGCACCGAACAGATCAACAGAGTGGAGGAACTCCCCGTACTGGAGCAAGTGACCATGTCCATCCCAGAGTCCTGGAATCACACAACCATCTATCACGGGCTGATCAGCGTCTCGTGGACCAACAGAAGTAAAGACGCCATCCGCAACAGTGAAACATTGGGCTTCAGCCTGCTCAGGGTCATGTGTTCGGATGGAATTGTAACAATATGTTGCGGATTCTCCCTCGCCCGAAACTGTGAGTGGCTGTTGAAGACGGTACGCAACTGCAAAAGCGACAACTATGAGGGGCAGGACGAGTCCCCATCTGATCAAAGAGGCTGTGACAGCCATCGTCGAACACTTGGCTTATAACTGAACTGCTACTCCTGATGTAAGTAGCAGAGCCTAGTTGTGTAAAGGCATTGGATCTGTTAGAGATGGCGGAGCTATGATTTGATAGCTGCGTGTTATCGATAAGAATTTCGGTGATCTTTGTGGGGGAAGCTGCATGATACGCGGGAGGAGGTTTTCGTCTCAAGGTTTGATTTAGATAGTGCGCATCATAGAAAAGAAAACATTATTTCTCTTCAAGATATATTCGCCTAGAATTATAGGACATGAGGTGTCTTGCTACGGTTAACTTCATGATGAGATTTGTGTCAACCAGGGATCCTTACCTAATTGCATCTTGATCGCGAGCTTACCCCAGAGTCATAGCTCTCCACATTAGACTAATTCGTACCTTAATTGAATCACCAACCAGATTCCCTTGAGCTCTGATTGATTTCACAACTGTTGACCCATGTAATATACTTTTAAGGATACACAAGTCCTGCGAAGAGCAGTTCTATGGCTCGCTCTCAAACATCAAGCTCCACTGGTCTTCAAACAATAGGAGATAGAGACTTGGTGTCACTGTTTGTGATGACTTGCAATAACTACTGGCTGAATACGGCAAAAAGGATGCTGCCGTGGCTGGTACACTGAATAAGTAGCCTATCTGCCTATCTATATCTTTGGATGCCTATCTAGAACTGCCTATATAATCGCATGGCACTGTCAGACTTGATCCGACACTGTCAGCTTGACTTTTCGGAAGCTTCCTATCCATCCACCTCTATCACATCAGCAACAACAGTAACGATAACTGTCATCCTAACAATCTGGCCATCTATTAACAATAGAAGAATAAGCCCAAACATGGCTCTCTCGCGAGCTGAAATCGAGTCCATCACGGCTGTTCACGTTCGAGAGCCCCTTCCGGCCGACACCCTCACGGCCGCTTTCAACTCCAAACCTTTCATTCCTATTGAATCAATCATCAACCTCCGCGATCTAGGTGCTGTCCCTGGCAGTGCCATACGCCCTGGCCATATCTTTCGTTCTGGTATGCTTGACACAGCCGCTGACATCCCAGAAGCCATGGCCTGGCTGACTGCCAACGTCAAGACTGTTTTTGATCTTCGCAGCAAGGAAGAGCGAGCTACGTATCCCAGTCCAAAAATAACCGGTGTCAATTTTGTCTTCTGCGAGCGCGTTGCTGAATACCCCCAGCCTAGTCCCGCTGACTTTGCTCTTGATGACGGCAGAACGGCCTGGAGGGAGCAGCTGATGGCTGTCATAGCGGCGTACAAACCCTCTATCCGAGCAATCCTCGAACACGTGAGGGACAAACCGGACGAGCCCTTTCTCTTTCACTGCACTGGTAGGCAATCCAAGTTTATGTTCAAAGGGCTGTGAAACTAAGCGTAAAACTGAGCTATAGCTGGCCGTGACCGCACGGGCGTCATGGCAGGGCTCCTGCAGACCCTTGCTGGCACAAGCCAACAAGACGTCATCTTCGATTATATGCTATCACGGATTGGTATCGAGCCAGCCCGCGAGCGTCTACTCTTGTTCATATTGGCAAACATTGACGTGAAGAGCGCTGAGGAGCCTGGCTTTTGGAACATGGTTAGCCTACGCCCGAGCTTTTGGGAGGCTTTTGGTCAAGGTGTCGAAGCCGAGTATGGGGGATGGGATGGCTACGTGAAGGGCCTTGGGTTCTCAGCCAAGGATCTGGAGACCATCAAGCATAACTTGCGGGCTTAACGATGTTATGGCCGATGCTGCCCCCTGAAGGCAGGGCAGAATCGTATTGGAAATGGTTCAAGTTGGCTGAAATGAGGGTTTCCACTGTACAGTGAGTGTTACGATCTCCATTGCATCTGGGTCGGATACGTCGAGTTGACCACATGTATGGCTCGATATCGCGACCTGAGGGACCTGGGGAGGCAATAGAAGATGAGGATATTGGACGTTCCCTTGTATGTAGGTCGTCCTGTCATGGTTGATCCTGCTGCCCATCTCGATCTTGCTCACCATCATCATCTTCGTCATCATTTCATCTCAATATCTCACTTGCGTGGACATAGAGGCAATCATAACCAACTTTAACATACTCATCGTCTCTCAGCTTTGTAAAACCAAGACTGAGTACCTTATCCACAAAAACTCCCTAATTCATCTGCAGCCCTATGACATCACATCCACTGCTAAGAGCCCTGTCTGGGAACCCGTTGGACCCTGCATCTTGAGCAAGGGTCTACTACTCGTACCCGCCTACCAATTAAACTCCATTGCATCCCATCTAGTGACGTTTCAGTACATCTTCAAAAACGTCAATTCCGCCACTGTCCTGTAGACCAAGAGCCGATTCGTTCCCAATGTGTTCTGTATTTCCAAGTTTTGCTCCTCATGAAGGGTCTGTCTTTTGGCCAATCCCTCTTTCAGGGATCAGGTTAGAGGTAGTTAATAGTGGTATCAACTCTTTTGGATCTGCAGACAACGAAATCCGCTGACCAGGTTTCCCTATCTATTTCATCAATGGTCGTAATAGGTGATGCAATAATTCTTGGCCAAGCATGGTTCCATGCTCAAGCACGCTGTGTTGCGCAACCATCCAAATGTGTATATAATATCTCGTTGCAGCCATTTCTCAGTATCGATATTGGAATCATCAATACAACAAGCCACAAAATCACAATCATTAGCACACACACACACAAACAAACATTAACTCCCGCATTCAATCTACCATTCAATATGCCTCTCACACGAACTCACCGTCACACCGCTCCCCGTCGCTCCATCTTCAGCACCCGTCGCCGTGCTCCGGCCCATTCTCATCGCCATACAACAACCACCACAACCACAACCACAAAGCCCCGTCGCCGCGGCATGTTTGGCGGCGGTGCTAGTCGACGAACTCATGCTACGGCCACTGCACCTGTTCATCACCACCAGCGCCGACCTTCCATGAAGGACAAGGTCAGCGGTGCCCTCCTCAAGCTCAAGGGTAGTTTGACTCGCCGACCTGGCGTCAAGGTATGTTCATTCTAACTGCTCTCGGATCGACACTATGCTAACGTCATTGAAGGCTGCTGGCACTCGACGCATGCGCGGTACCGATGGTCGTGGTGCGCGCCACCACCGCTATTAAACGTCTCAAGTAACTTCAATTGTTATGTCATCAAATAGACCGAGGATAAGGGGAACCCCGGAAGTTGAAAGGAGTATGGAATTACGGACTTTGCACTTATACACAAACATGTAAGATTGTTAGCATTGATACCCTCGATCGGAGTTGAGGATAATAGTATGATTTGTTATGCGGCTATAGACAAGCATAAATCTGCACTACCACTGCCTGTGACTTCATCTATCACAATCTCGCAGCTCGTCATAACCACATAGCCTGCCGGCTATCTCCTAATCAATATAAGAATGGTTGCTGTCGTTTTTGCCTCTTCGTTGACTACAAATTGTGCCCGTATTCCCATGGGCTTCCATCACCTGCGGCATCAAATCAATGCAAAGGTTCACTGGCTATCGCCGGGTTCCCCAAACTTGCTAATGTAACTCGTCCACCTCAGAAGGGGAAACACCAGCTGGACGATAATGGGGCGCCAACCGGATATCCTTGCGCAACTTGACCGAATTTTGTAGCATGTGAGGGCTTCGTACCAATTGGAGCATAGATGTTGAGGAGCCTCGGCGGTGGTGAACTTTTCCGCACAATGGGTCAACCAGCTCGTCAATAGTAGTGACCGACAGACGAGCTAAGCTCAACCTTCTCCTTTCACATGCCCTTGGGGATGGGCTTGCGTCCATAGATTCCATTATGTGCTCATCCATATTGTGCTTGACAGGCTCCAAGACACGAGCATGAGTGTACTGCTGAAATTGGAGCTCCAACTTTTCTAGAGCTTCTTTGCTGGGTGACGGGTGTTTTTTCATCCTGTTAGAGGTATGCAAGTCTCTCTTCGCTTTCTTCGAGACTTGTCGAGCTTGACTAGCCGAATTAGCCAACATATCGTCATTAGGGTCTAAAAGCTTATGTCTTGAAAAGTGGTGTTCTCTGATTTCTTTTTGGTCAGTAGTCGATAAAGATCCCGGTTTCTTATTACAATGCTTTACTGGCATGTGCATATCGCCGTCCGCAGAGCAGCAACCACTGCTCGACGTTGATGGCCGCTCGACTAGAATCCGAGGGGTTGAAGATCCGACTGGTGTACTGTTCAAGAACCTATCTTCAATGTTGTCGTCGAATCCCTTCTCGGATTCGAATGGATTGCAAAACGAAGAGGGGGGCGTCTTTGGACCATTGTTTGAACCTTGATTCAGCCGGTTTTCGAAATATGTTAGAGCTCGCTTGTCAGCTCGTTCAGAGAATGGATCCTCCACAAGATTTCCATTTCTGAGGGACTTTCCATCGTCTGCTAACGGTTTTCTGTTAACCCGACCTCCAACGATTTGCTGGACTTTACTTTTATTGAGATTATCCCCTTCATTCAATCGGAGCTCAATGTTACTGATCGGAGAAGCGTTCTCAGTTGATGCATGTGAGCGAGGAGTAGGAACAACGCTCTCTCGAATCCACCTATCACCTTGTTCATCGCCTGAGTGGGGGAAGGCCGGAGCCTGTTTTTCCTCGCGATTCGCCGCTTTTGTATGGAAGCGATCCCAAGCATTTGAGACCTTTTCACGTACTTTCGACGGTACCATACGCGTGAATCTTGAGGTCGAACAGTTGGCCTGCTGTGGCGAAGGCTTGAGTGCATTGGTAGCGGCCAGCATAGCGGCCAGTTTTCCCGTAATTTCTTCACCAGCACACCGGCCTTGGATGCGAGGAATCTGACATCCTTCTACAATGCGATTTCTCGCATTGTTGTCACAGGTATCGAGCGCCACAGGTGTCGCCGCTGCAATGTCTTTCGTAGGGTGAAACTTGAGGGGGTCATAAGACAGCGATCTCGTAGGCACATGGCGGCGTTGTAAGCTTGAACTTAGTCGCTTTTGTGGTGTATCCCTCTGTCTACCAGTCGTGGCAGCTCGTCTAGGAACCCTTCCCATGGCTTTCGATGGCGAGTGCTTACCCATGCGGGAGGCCCGAGGGCGAGTATCTAAAGATCTGAGTGGTGTTTTGATAGGTGAAGGGAAATCCGGTGGCGAGATAGCTTGATTGCTATCAATCGAAACCGAGTTCCTCGGTGTGGTGGTCCGCCGCTTTTTTGGAGACAAGTCATCTTCTTCACTGGAGAAGCGCTCGGGTGTGGAATCGTCTAGTAACCAGCTTGCCATTTCATCCGCAGTTTGCGGATCAACCATTGCTCTCTTCCGGGATGCTTGCTTGGGGGAATTGTTTGTATGGAACTCTGCTTCCGAAACAGTTAGAGGTTTATCAGGGAAGACATGTGGGACAACATACGCAGCCGATCAGGCAGTAAAGGTTTTGGTATGGCTCTTTGGCGACGTGTTCCCAGCGTCCTCAGGATATTTCTATTTCTCTTCTTGCCGTATGTGATGGCAGCTGGCATCATTGGCATTTGATGTGATTAGAGTGTAACGAGTGAGAAGAAGCGAATCAATGGCTCTATCCAGTGGTCATGAGTTGGAAAATTGGCTGTTATCAACTCAGTCCATCCGTTGAGTGTGAGGAGAAACCGGAGGATTCGCAAGAGGACAGTGATGGGCGAATGCGGTTGACAGTTTGTCGAAATAGGGTTGGAATCCTTTAGCTGCAATATGTCACTCGAACACCTTCATTTTTATGCCAAAATGGACTCGTCAGGTCCAAGTACAGGAACTGGGTCGAGAAATGAGGTTGCAAGAGTTTGATTGTGAGAGCTGAAAGATGAGTGAGTGGACGAGCCGGCAAAGAATGAGAGAGGAAGGTTCACTTCATATATACTATGCCTAGGAGGAAGGTCCCTAAGTTGGTACCTTACTTCACGTACATACCTAAGTACCTAGGTAGGTAGGTAGGTATGCCAGCAAATGAAGTTAGAATTACAAGAAGGCACCTTTAGTTTGACCTAGGAGCTGCTTGGAAAAGAGTCGGGTAATTAGGTCAAGTAAAATAATATAGTAGGTACCGAACGAGAGTCGATATCACTGCCAAGCAGTGCTCGCAACAGTTGCCCGTGGCTTCTGCAGGCAACTTCCTTGTATTGGACACGGAGTTGACCTGTGCCCAAGGCAGGCAGGCAGGTATGCAGATATCTTTGTATACCTATCTTAACGTGGAGATGGCGATCCAAATAGGAATTCCCGTGATACCTCTATGTGTAGTCGACGAGAGTAAAACCATCCTCCCTCCATATTTGTAAGCAGCCACTTGCAGCACCATCACACAACAGCCGTCATACGCCAAGATGCAAAGTACTATGACGCCTCTTCGCTCTTTCTCGGACAGAGTTCAATATGGAGGCCACCGTGCAATGTTGCACTGCAGATTATGTTCTAGATGCGATTTGACGATTAGTACTAACTCAGAGCCATGCTACCCCTGACTTACATCAAGCGACTCGGAAGGCGAGAAATGTTTAATGACAACAAGAGATTCCTATCATGGAACCGAGAAAACGAGGCCTCCAAAACACAAAGGGTTTACGGACTCAATTTTAGCTTGTGTTCATAAGTGTCCGAGGAAGCCAAATGCTGGATTGTTCCCAGTTGTATGTTATATTCACCAATCACTTTGGTATATTTTCGGTGATACCGCAGTATAGCTGCATAATCAAATACGGCAAAGGTAAAAAGGATCTTCTACACAACCGTCAGCTTCAGAATTAGGCAATCATAACTTGAGACAGGTCCCATTCTTCGGCTCGTACAACTGGGTAACCTCATACTAAAAACTGGCCCGAGACTTGGGAGCTCAGACAATGTACTCGAGTCCATGGAGCTTCGCAAAGTCCCTGAAGGCTTTATTCACCCGAAACACTGTTTCAAGATAAGTCACTTGCTTTACAGATTGAAGGATGGTTGTGGTGAGAAGATCTCAGTTGTCGTAGCTGCCTACCTAGGTAGCCTACATTAGCAAGAGGAAACACGTGATACCACAGCCACGAAAGCGACTTGTGGCTTAATCTGGACATGATCGTGGCGCAATTTCGCATCATCGTCACCTCGCCAAACCTCCAGAAATTTCTCTCGAACGACGAGTCGCCGGCTACCACACGAGTTCGGGAGAAAACGGCAAGATAACCTGATTACGGTTTGCAATTTCATTTTTAAGAGTCACGATGTTCTGATTATGAATCTGGCTGGTTTTACGCATCTTATAATTCCTTGAATCCAACACAGTAAATCCGAAAGCTCCGACCACTTACGATTAATTATCGCCTCTCATCCGTTTCGACCGATCACGAAGTTTCTCAGCCACGTTCTTTTCGACTGTAAACCTACGACTCAGGAGGGCATTGGATTCTGTGACTCAAGCGACCTCATTCGATAATCATGTTAAGACAACCTGTTCGCGGCGTGCGTGCGCCTTTGCGGGCCTTCAGCCAGCCAGCTCAACAGGCAGCCTGGAATGGCGCATGGACGAGACTCTTTACATCACAGTCGCAAAACAAGACCGCGCGGCAGCTTTTGAGATGGAAGGCCATCCCTTGGGATAGTGTAATGGCCAGGCTGAGGAGCGCTCGCTTCGGGATCGGTTCTACAACAACACCAGGCATGCTCCAAGGCGCCTTAAGGCGTGGATTTCGATTTACCACAAAGCGAAAGACAAACAAGAAGCCGACCATTGGCGAGGCCGAGGAACCAAAAGGCCTCACCGCCAAACTCAAGAAGCTTACAAAGGAATACGGCTGGGTGACCGTTGGCGTTTACCTCGGGCTGACCGTTCTCGACTTCCCATTCTGCTTCCTGTTTGTTAGAATGGTCGGTGCTGATAAAATCGGTAAGATATTGCCGCGGCCTCACCTAGATCCGTCAACGAGATCATGCGGACATTTATTCTCAGTGGGTAGCTAACTGATGCCGCCGGCGCAACTTAGGCGAGGTCGAACATCGTGTGATGTCGTCAATCAAGCAGATGATCCCCGATACTGTTCGGGAGGCCTGGCACACCTACTGGCAGTCGTTCAAGAAGGCTGAGGCGAGAGCACTTGGCGATGACGATATCAGTGACAAGATGGAGATGGCCACATGGGGTGTCGAGAAGGCTGAGGAACGCAATCGTACCGATGCTAGTGAGTACTATCGTTAGATTTTGCCCCTGGGCGCACGCATTAGATGCCTCCCATTGCCCCTAGCAGCTCGTGATGTGGGCAGTAGATAACGCTTGCTGAGTTGGTGAGAAAGGCTAACGACTCAATCTGCGACAGGTTTAGCAACTCAGCTGGCGCTGGCGTACGCCATTCACAAGAGCTTTATCTTCATTCGAGTGCCATTAACGGCCGCCCTAACACCCAAGGTTGTTAAGATCCTTCGATCATGGGGCTATAAGATCGGAAAGAAGAAGGCTTAGCTGGTCAAAGATGGCATCATAACGGTTCGAGACTGGAAACTCACAAGCTTCCAAACACAGAGACGATCCATTTCTGAAACGCTTGGCTTGGAGTGTAAGCCACTTACACGGTATTTGTAAAATTAGTGTAGTCAGTCCTCGGTGTTGGCTGGAATTATTGATAGATAGACTTGATTGTATAGTACAACTTCTTACCTCTGAAGCACACATCGGGGCATCTGTTTCCTGTGGCTGAATCACACGGGATGAAACATCCGGGCCGCAGACAGATCCAGCAAAATCGGCTGCACCGAGCCAGTGATCAGCCAACAGGATTACCGTAGTCGGAAGCAAATTCAGGAACCGGCTCCGGATGGCCTAAGCCATTGAACTCTAACATGGAGGCGTCGAATAGGAGTGACCTGAATGGCACAATAGGAAACAGCTGTGAAGAAGCCCAGGCTTTCAATAATGGTCGTAAGAAACTTGGCGTGCCTCTCGTCCAGAGGAGGATAGTGCGCCGATGGATCTGCAACCGCAACGTTTTGAACAACGCCATGTGCTCCTATGTGGCTCTGTTTGAGATTCTCTCGAGATGGCGGCTAGAACTCCAAAATGGGCCTCGAAACGCCAAGAAGGTCACCAAGCAGCGGGCGGGGCGTCAATTGTGGACAAGAGGTAGAGAAGAAGGCGACTAGAAGTTCTGGAAGGGCCGTTGGTTGTGGATTCGGCAACCTGTCTCAACCACGTTTGACCCACGGCGTTACGATTCAGGCTCAAGAGTCAGTTTGCTGATTGACTTTGCCCTGCCCGATGTCATAGCAAAGACCGAGCGAGTTGCGAAAGGATCCTCATGATTTCGGGGATCTGTAAAAGACTGGAAAGAAACCCGTTCGGAGGAAGTGGAGATCATCGTTGGTGCGAAAGTAAAAAGATCCTACCTATTGTCTCTGAATATCCAGAACTGGAGCTAGCCCCGGGCGCTCATGTTTCCGTTGAATCCATGCATGACAGGTCAAAGAAAGTCAGGGTTCGAAAATCAAGGTTCAGGTAACGTTAACCCCCCCTGCAGTAATCAAAGAATTGGGGCGGGCTTTAGTGAGCGGGAATAACGGCTAGTCAAGTTGGCGATTGTTTCGAGTGCCTGACTCTTAGCGGTGGGAACTTACTAGGGTTGGCTCTATTCCGCGGTTTTCGATAAGGTGGGCTTGATGATATGCATGGAGGAGACTTATGACTGAGCATTGTCCACCTTGGAGAGAAACCTGCCTTTTACAGGCTCACTCCCTCGAATTCCTAAATTTCCCATAGTAAATCACCTTCCATGATAGGCACGCAGGTGCAATGTGTATCAGGTACCTAATCGGCGCCAAACAGCGGCTCCGAGAAGCGGGCCTAATACATACACACATACATACATACTACAGTATGTAGTGTGATCCGCTGTTGGCCTTGCAATGGATGTTTAGACGCACGCGAGATGTCATTCACCGTTCTCGTTCTCGTGATTCAAACCTTGATTTGGGTTTTTGGTGTTTTCCCCCTATCCATTTTCTTCCCTTCTATCTCTCCCTCTTTTCTTTTCTTTTCTTTTTCTTAGTCTAAGCCCTGAAACTCGGGCCGTAGAGGTGCACTGTTTGCTTATTGTGACGGCCTAAAACGGCAATCAATTCGCCGTCACTAAGACAAAGAAGCTGTCTACCGTTGGAGAACAGCCAAAATCAAATAAAAATCAAGATGCCCAGGTACGGATAGATGGCAATCAACTCTGCCTGCGATTGCCCGTGCAAGGGATCCCTGCAATGATCAACCCAACGGCTCAAACAAAACGTGGAGCATCCAGTTCACGTACTACGTAGTAAAGGCTTAGCAAGCAAACAGGGAGGCAAGCAATCCAACAAAGCAAGGAGAACAATTGGTGTTCGACAATAGAGTTTGGCGATGAAGCAGCGGTGGACACGCCTAGCCCAGTAGTGGACGGTCCGTGGAAATTACATGGCAGGGCGAGTGGAACTCAACATAATGAATGTTTGTTTAAAACTGACAGCTGATGTACATACAATCACAACATTAGCAGAAACTGAGAAAAGCGTCTGGCTCAACCATCAGGCGGCGATTCGCCATGCCATGTGGGAAAAAGTGGCTCCTATTTAGTACATAGCAAGGAGCACGGCCAAGGCCAATGTACTAGTCGGCCACTGTAACATCGACGGTTGTGAGATGTGATGCGAAGCCAAACTGAAGCAGGGGACCAGAGGCTAAAGTGTTCTTCATTAGCCTTTTGATTCGTGACTTTGCCGCTCTACGGACGGGAATTTTATGTAGTTGGCCCGGCGCGTAGCTCGCCAATTCTCTTGTGCTTCACCATGCACCCAGGACCTGGTCAGGTGGATAGCCATAACTCCGGAGCGTCAGGGTTGGCATCGACAATCACATGGATCGTGATCCCCCACATGTTTTTCGGGATCAAGAGATCTGGAGTTGGGACTGGAGCGGAACAGCCTGTGGACCACTGCGGAAGAGGCCCGGTCCAGCATCCAACTCAACTCAAGTGACAAATTGTGTTTGTGCACCAAACGGCGACTTGTAATGACGCTTTGGTGCTGTTGTATCGCCAATACATAGTTGTCAGACCGGTGAGAGAGAACAAAAGGTTGACTTAACGCAAAGAGATGGCAAGTGTTGGTTGTTGTCTCAAGGGTCACAGGGCACACTTATGACGATATTGAGTCAGGCTGCTGCAACGTCGGAGAGAAATGGAAATGAGACTGGGAATAATAGTGCCACTTAGTGGAGGTGTCCCTGATCGCTACATTAGCTTGATGTCTTGGCGATGATGATCCGTATTAGGCGCCCTGCTGAGAGAATGTAATAACCACGCATACAGCCCTTCAGCTTTGATACTCTTTTCACGCGCCCAATAACCCCGAACACAGAGTACATATTATAATAGCGGTAGAGCAATGGAATAGTGGCATTCAAAAAAACTCTCTAGACACGAATAAACTTTGCTATCCCCAAATGCTGGAACAACTAATACACGAGATGTGTGTGCAGATGGAGTCATAAAGTCAAACTTTTGGATCCTCAAAATGGTACAGTTTGGCCGGAGCTTGAAGAGGAGAACAGAAGGTGAGTTTTTTTGCTGTGGGACCTTAGATCATTAATGATGTCTTTCATTCTCGTTCCTTCACGACTGACAGTTCGTCGAAGCCAGCCAGCCGCCGGCTGAGCGGAGCCAAATATTTTGAAGAAAAGTATCGTCGCATGGATGTCTTTCCAGTGGACGCGGCTCGCTCACTTTATTGCCTGCTAGACTGTTTAGAGTGATAAGGAGACGAAGGACGGCTGACTCAATCATTTGGCCGCCAAGGCATAAAAATTCGAATAACCAAATTACCACGACAAATATAGTTCGGATAGTACCAGACTAGATAAGCAAGCGCCCCCATCGTCAGAGACAAGCGCGTGACAGATATGCGAAGCAGTGCATACTCAAGAAAGTTAGCAACAGTCGGTGAGACATTTACATAAATCACCATATGCAACCTCGATGTGTTGTCAACTACCAAGACAGGACAACAGGATGAGCAAACATGCTCTACATATCTACAGTATGCCGAGGCTGGCGGAGTCGAGAGTTTTAGAGTTTTAGGCGAAGTTCTCAAAGTTCTAACCCTTGGATAAGGGAGTCTCCGAATCCATGCCCGTGTTGAGTGGAGTATGGAAAGCGGAGATTCGGCACTGGAAGCAAATGTAAGTAAGGTACGGAGTACGGACGGGAGTAAGGAGCCCAAAGCACCAAGTTCACATCTCGAATCTGCCTTGCACAAAAGAGCTCTCTTCATCGTAAAGACTGAGCGGGTACAGATGACAAAGTGCAAAACTTTCTGGTGGGCTAGTGTGCTAGGAGCAGCCAACATGCATGTTGCAGCCCAACCGCCGTTCGGTCATTATATTAGCGGTTTGATCAGTACGACGCAGAAGCCCTATTTAGAAAAAGAGATGAAGAAAAAAAAACCCTCTTGAGAGATGAGACGGCTGGTCGAGTGACAGGGCCTGTTGCCTGCCGGGATTCCTGCCTTCCTGCTGCCTGCATGCATGCAATTCTGTCGACGCTGTCTTGAAAACAACAATGGCGTGGGGACTGCTGCATTGCATTCCCGGCACATCACCGTCGAGCTGCGAAATGCTGTGTCGTAATTGGCACTGCACCGAATCTGGATGGATGGATGTCAACAGTGCGTCTACCGTAGTTAGGCCGTCAATGGAAATTGACGTGATGTCATAACGCTAGGTACAGTAAGTTCCTGTACAACAAACCCTGAAGTACGATGATGACGCGACACCAAGGAGGACAACTGCTAGAATCAATGGCGTATTTGATGTTGTGAGGAAACTTTTTTCTTACCGGTCCCACAGAGGCTGAACTCTTGGAAATTTGAGGAATGGAATCGACAGGGACGAAAGCCAAAGCAATGGACTATAGCTTAATCTGGGAGGAAAGGAGAAGCTTGGTGTTGGTACTAGAAAGAATCCAGAAGCATAGTGGGTATAAGGGTCGTCCTCTGACGCCAGGTGGATGGCGCCGTTAACCAAGCGCCAAGGGCTTGGAACAACTACTAACTGCGCAGGACACATAGGGCTGTTTGGAATTGAGCTGCGTATAGTATCACAGGGCACTCTCTCCTGGGAACGATGAATGCACTCGTTTTACATACAGAGTAGGTATCTATGATACCGAGGCAAAAGGGTTTCGATCAAGGTTATGGGCTGTACTGCTGGTACGATGTTCTCACGAGATCAGGCATTTTAGTATTTGCGTACCAATTCCGCCTCTGATCGGTGTTTGAAACTCTACTATCCCATAACTAACCTTCACCGCATTTTTATCATGACACAAAGAACGGAATTGCATCCGTATCACCGCACTATTCTGAAGTTTACGGAGCTTAGCCAACACAAATCATCAACACGGGAGTATAAGATTCAGGCCCCCATTCAAGATTCACAAGCTCCAACTCCACACGAGCGAGGTCCCTGTACCAAAGTCTATCAAACCCAACAGGGCAACTACTGCTTCACTAGCGTCGCCTTTTAGGTCATGGGTAGGCGGCATGCGTGTACTTGATGTTTGCCGCGCTGCTGAGACCGAGAGACGTGTACCTTCCTGATCCTTTATACCAATTGAGTAAGCGCTATTGAGCACCCCACGGGGGCTTTTCTTCTTTCAGGCATCCCCAAATCGGGGACTGGACTAACATCATGGAACCCTAGTAAAGGCACAGCAGAGAGGAAGAAAGAGAAAGGAGAAGAAAAAAGGCAAAAGCCAAAGATTCAGAACACGCAATGAAACTTTTACGGACCGGGGAATCAGTCGGTACTACATCCATTTCTCGGCGAGACCTTATTACATAGAACTGACTAAGACGCCGGGGCCCACGGATCATGCTACAAGAAACAAGAACATGGCCTTCGCTGTACCATCTCCGTCATGAACAACCAGAATCAAAAGTTAACCGGCAAACCAGTACACAATTACTCCCAAACGTTAACTTCAAAAATGCACATACAGGATGGACATGACGGGTCATGACAGTAGGTCAGACCAAACCCCACTCCGCCACAACTGACAACTGTCAGTCATGTCAATCTCAACGTCAACATCAGTCCCAGGGCCAGGGCATGCTCTGAGCGCCGCGCTGTTGATCCTTTGTCAGCCCTGCTTCGAATTGGCGTCTCATAGAAAATGACCTACTAGTGGTTGCATTATCGACATGATACAGAACGGGTCCAAGACACAAAAGCCCGTTGCATCGCGCCACTGCTGGAATATGTATGTACGTACCCAGATCTTGAAGCAGATCTACAGCACATCGCGCGCTGCGAGTTGAGTTACTAATCAATTAATCAACCAAAATTGACCAGGGTCAGGTTCCCGGGCCACGACTGCTACTCAGGTAGTCCCCAAATTCCTTGCAAGGCCGAGTCACGCCGGAGCTGGTCTCACGAGGGTCTGAAGCCTGAAGTTTGAAGTCTGGAGCCTGTTGATCTCTGGTGCGATTAGACTTCGGGCCCGTCCACTGGTTACTGGTATATTTGCAGCCAGGTTCTTGTTACGGCGTAGCCTCCTTTTTTGCCTTCGCTTTTGCTTTGTCTCCTATACTCTCCGTCCTTACTTGGCTGGGTCGATTTCCTTTCTGGACCCACGGTGCATCACAACACTCCCTCCCTTGTCTACACCCCAAGCCAAGGGAAGCAAACCTTAAACCACAAACCCAAAATTGTCAACCATATCCGTACACCCCGATCCCTTAGGCTAAGTAGTGAGTACGGCGTACACTTTGCTTTGGCGGCTTTTTGACTTTTTTCTTTTTTTCTTCTTGCTCCCCCCCTCCACTCTCCCCCCTTTCTCGTTTGTTGCTACCAGTAGTTATGCTATTCTTTCCTGACAATTGTCATCCAGACTTGGGTTGTTCAGACACACACGCCCCTGTGCCCTGGGGCGATCACGGCAGCGACTATGGCGTCGGCGTCCAAGGGGAGAAGAAAAAGTGGAATACACACGAAAAAGGACAACCTACGTAACGCGTGGTCAATGGCAAACGACAACAAGATATTATCGACACCTCAAGGGTGGCGGTTTCGGTGAGCTTGTCGCTCATGAAGCCGAAAAGAGGGAAACCATAATTCATAGTTGCTTCTCTCCAGTCAGCCATTGCGGTTGTGTGATCTGGAGATATCTATAAGAGAAAGCCGTTTACTCCGGTTTTCTGGGTTGATTTCCTCGACCAACCTGCTTCAATACTCAACCACATTCACCCATACAAAACACGCCTTATCGACTTACTTTTTGTTGCTCAGCTTTGATCGACGCTTGTAAGGTCGTATTGTTATTTAGAACTCAGTTTTGCTGCTGCCCGTCCGTCTATTACCTTTCATCAACAAGCTCCATCCATACACATATCAGCCACTCCTGCTACTCCCCCGTCATCAGTCACACAGACAGGACGAGAAAGGAAAAAGACAAACCAGGACAGGGTCATTAACCAGGATCAAAGTGACAAGGGCCTCAATACATAACCCGAAGACCAAGACCAGGACCAGGACCAGGACCGACCCTTTGCCTTCCCACGGCCGACATTACTCGGTCTCTGTTTGGATAGAGTGAAAGCAACTATCTATGCCGGTGTAAGACATTCGCCAACTCAAAATCCCCGAGACGGACTGATCGAACCCGTGCCAGGTCTACCACCTACAGCACAAGCGACAGACAGCACCACTACCATCCTGGAAGAGAACATCCCGCGCATTACAGTTCTTTGGAGCAAACCTTGAGGACGACGTTGACCCCTGTCATAATTCGATCCACTTGAGACGTTGTTCCAGATCTGGGACAGGCATTAATCTCATCACCTTCAGCCTGTCAACCCACACGAGCCACTCGCCCCCCCTCCCCTCCCCTCCCTCCCCCATTACGCTTCTCCACTTGTCTAAGTGACCTACTTTCCACAAGGGCAGCTCTATTTCCAGCTCCCTAGCCTGGAAGTCTCTCTTTGATACATGCACGACTCGCCTGCATCAACCCCATCCACTTCGCCTGCTTATATTAGACCAACAAGTACTACCATGATGTCCGTCGCTTCCCATGATTCTTCTCAGCTTCCACCTTATTACATCTTCCCCATCCACCCTGTCTCTTCCCAAAGGCCACAGTCTCAGTCTCAGCAAGAAGTCCCATACCTACATTACCAAAATATCAACAACACATACGCCCTTGACTCTTTCAACGTCAACATGGCCACCGCAACTGCTAGTCACAGACGCCCCCAACAAGACGACGCCAGTGTCGCGCAGGCTCTCGAGATTGCTCGTGAGAGCCCTGATGGCTCATCAGACCCTACTATTAGCAAAATACTCGAGGCTGCTCTAACACGAATCTGGACTAAGGTGGAAATGCACCCCAACTCATATGTCATGACTCGAGATGAGTTCGCTGTCTTCAACTTCTTTCAGTACCGCTTCGACAACAACGAGCATGCAGTGAACGCTCGAAAGCGATATTGGGACAACACTCATGCTTGATTGCCCAGCGGGTCTCGTTACATAAGGCGCCTTTGTCTTCCGCATCCTCTGTTCTGCTCCTCTACAATATGGAGGGCCTCTCTTGCGCATTGAGCGGCCTAATACAGCAACACGGCTGAACGATGATGAGAGACGTTTTTTCTTTCCCTTTTGTACCCAACGAAACACGGCACCACACAGTCAGGGTTACGCCTATACCCTGGCCCTTCTGAATATCCACAGAGACAACCAGGCTTGGCCCAAACCTGATTCACACATCCGAATTTCCGACTTACTGCCTGTTAATACTTCCTGCTCAGCGAAGTGGGCATATTAACAAGAAGCGAGAGCTGAAGCTTCAGGGCCCGTACCAAAGATTCAAGTCCACTGCAGAAGAGTGAGGCGTATCAGTTATGAGGGAAACGAGCAAGGAGTTGTCCCTTCTTCGCCAGGAACGCTGGTTTCCCACGGTCTCTATCAGCATGACTCGTTGATGCATTCAAACTCTGCAAGCCAAGGATGCCATCAGCAAGTCAAGTTATGCCAACTTGAACGGAGAAGATACTGAAAGGACATAGCGAAGACCAGGCAAAGAATCACCTAAAGAAAAAAATCGACTCCACTTACTGGCAGCCCTGGATGATCCGCCACAACCTAACGCTCCAAACCCTGGTTCCTGAGCCCGTTAACTGAGTGGGTCTTGGGAGCATTTGTCGTTCACATGGCGCCCCGCTCTTCTATTCCTTGTGGCTTCAATCTCCGAGTTTCTCTCTGATTGCTGGTGTTGTATTCTACACCAGGACATCGTCGTGCAGTGGCGAGGAGTGGCGCGGCTTTCAATCTCGGGCTTGTGTTTGTTTCAAGCTCCTTTCAGCCAACTTGACTCGTCAAGGTCAAGCCCTCGTTGCATCGTCTCAAACCATGAAGGATGCTTCTAGCGTCCACACTTTCGTCATTGCGAACTCTGTTCCTGACTCGCTGGCACAACCGACACTTGTTCAATTTCTTGATATTTCGGTATATATCTTGTTCGGCATCGCCCCTAGGTCCTCTGGCCTTTGCCGAACGAACTTTCTCTTCTCTGGCTGCTGGCAGTCTTCCGTGTGTTCGAAGTCGCTGCACATACTTTTTCCCATTCTTTATTTTTAGTCGTGCCGTATGATCGATTACCTCTTGGGTTATGTCACCGGTGGTAGTCATCTTTTATCTACTTGTATTTTTTTTATGTCTCTTTTTCTGCCATTTGTTGCCTCATACAGTTTTTTGTACTATAGATATACCAGTAAGCGCATCTTGGCTATTCGTGTTTGGATTTATGTGCACATAGAACAATTTTAGGAGATCGTGCTCTCTTCAAGGGGACCATGTTGTTAACTTTAATTTACCCAAGCTGAACTTGTGCAGTCATGTTGGTCAGTTAGTGCACCTTTTTCCGCATGACGTATGATCAAATCCCTCAAAGTTTGCTTATCATGGTTGGAGACTCGGACAGGGATATGATTGATGAGAGGGAAGAACATTACGCAGCATCAAACTCAATCAAAGGACTCATGACAGCATGATAAACGTTAAGAATTAATCGCGTTGGTTGTTGTGTATTTGAGTTTGCCCTTCCACCACTAACTCTCGATAGCTTGTCACTAGCACCCCGGTGCAGCACACAGCATATATACATACGTGGCCGGCAAGGAGTTTACCTACTCGCCAGTCTGTAGACCAGTACGGATGTGCCAAAATACATTATGCCAACCGGGCCTGTCGTTAGCATGCCATGACCTTCCAACGCCATTGAAAGCCCACGTATGGATCTCTGAAATATCGTTAAAGAATAAGTCCCGATTCAACCGTCCATGATACGGCCGACTCTATCGATAATGGACGGCGGCAACGGCGGCAGCGGGAGCGGTAGCCCCGCCGTTATATCGCCCGTGATCATGCATCTCTGCCACATTTCGTGGTGTTGGGTTTCCCACAATCGTGGCCATGATCAAACCTTGCGAATACCGTGATCCACTGAGAAGTGCTCGAGAGGCCACCGAATAATGAGTTCGCTCATAAAGTACATGCATCTGGAGGACTGTTGCAAGTGGGGACCTATCTTGGGCAAAGGTGTGGTGAATCTTGCGATGTCTCCCAGGCCACTCTAGGCAAGCGTTTGTGATGCCTAGATGCATCCCGGGAATGTATTATTATGAGGCGTTTCGCTTCAACAGTACCCAAATGGGCCATGGCCATGTTCGGCAAATCCCCTTATGTGCTGCCTTGGGATACATGTTCCCTAATGGCGAGGCGTAGGCCGATTCCTAGACTCCGGCTCGAGACATAATGTACGAAATCATAAGGGATCAGCATCAGAGGCTGTCGCGAGGCCTTAAGCTCGGGTCCAAAAAGGGGAGCCGAGCGTTTGTACAACGCCGCTTCAATAACGTCGCGCCACGAGATTGCCCTTTTCAGAGCCGGGGCATCCAAAAGTGGGTTGACGCTCTTGGTGATATTACCGTCAGAGGACGGAAGGCGCACCAGAAGCTCCGGTAAGGTAGTCTGGGAGACTGAATAAGGAACAGACCTAGTTCACTTTTTGAGCCACCGATGATCCTCTTTGCATCCTCTTACGGACATGATGAGCAGCGGCCGCTTGGCTGATTGCTTGAAGATGTCGGAGAAAGGACGTTTCAACGCTCGCACCAGGAAAGTATATCTTCAGACCATTAGCAGGCCTGAGCCAAACAAACTTAACCCCAAGTCTTGACCATCGTGATGCCCAGAATTGCGGACTTGACCTCCGGGGACCAGCGGGCAAAAGCATAAACGTTCAGGTAGAGGCGATGCGCATCAAATGCTTGGCTTTCCCAAACAGTGTCAAGCAGCTCGTTCGGTCAAGAATTGAAGCCCCCATTCCGTATTCTATGAAGCGATATACTTTGGCATCCCGCAGTTGCACCAGTGGTACCATTGTGTTTGTTGTCAGTCGCCTCCGGCACCAAAAGACAGGTGTTCCGGTTTGAGGCTTGGGAAAGGCACTTAGTTCGAACGTTGAGATCTTGGAATATCACTACCGATAGTCACGATTCCACTATTGTATTTGTATTTTATCTGATGTTGTGCGCGTAACACCTGTTGAAGGGTAGGGTAGCGCAGCGTAGCGTAGAATCGCGGCTCAGAGAACACCTACTAAGATAGGGGTGTCTCAAAGCCAGGCCCTGTACCAGTTTCGTTGGCGGTGAACCTTTTTGAGAGTCCAGAAAGTCGGTAAGTTGATGTTTGGAAACTCTAATGCTCGGGGAGGCCTAAGGGGAGCATGAGGTGTGTGTATCAAGGTGAAGATGGGGTTTCCAGAAGACTTCCGGAAGAGGCAATGCATGTTGATTCAAAGGGGAAAGTCGGGCAGTGCGAAAAGCGTGGCGGCGGGAGCGAGACCGAGCAAAATGGAACAAACTCGACGCCAAGCAAGGCTTAGTTGCTTCACACCTCTCATCAAAGGGCGTTGCTAGCCAGTGCCCATGTATCCAGTACATCGAGTCCGATGGAGAGCGCCAACAACCTGCTAACCTACCTTAAGCGGCCTAGAGAAAGGGGTAATGTCGAATGTGGGTGGTTCTCTTGTCCTTGGCCGCGATTCTAAGCCCGATATGGCGGAGATGGGCATGAAATATCCCGAATCTGTGGAAGTAAGGACCCGAAAGGTTGGGCGAAGTCGCTACATACTTAGTATGCGGACAACATGGGCGGCAGCTATTGGGTTTCTGGTAAGTGGCCGCCGACATGGTCGGTCAACCAGTGGCTCGGTACGTGGGAGCAACGCCCTTTTAGTGAATCGAAGCGGTGAGCAGAAATGCCGCCGCGCTACTGAATCTATCTACCAAGACATGACATTTCCAATATGCTTCCTTGATACTTGTCCAACTGACTGATGAAGTTGATGAGGCTCTTTTTTGCTGTGAATCATGACAGCGGATCTACCCAGGTATCCTGGTCCGCGCAAGGGACTGACAGCTGCAGCAAGGGTGACCTTGTCCAATAGCGAGCAGCTGGATGGATGATAATGGCTGGCGTACAGTGATGTTGACCTGCTAACCTAGCCGTAGGTAGTTCAATTTGGCGCTACGCATGCCACTGACCGCCCTTTTCCAATGAACGATGTCTTGCAGCTGACCTAGTTATGACATGCATCTTGTGGATTCTTTCTTTCAGATTGCCGTCAATTATCAGGATTCGTGATCCACTAGATAGATCGGTTCGTTCAGTCTTGCAGATCTATGGAACGCCATCCGGCCCATCTAAAACACAATGAGTAGCACTCCTTTTACATCTTGGGGTATGCATACCCTTCCTGAATCAAGTCCTAGCGTCATGGGCAATCTAGTTACTGAGTTGAGAGTTCACAAGAAGATACGCGCATATGTTGATGTTTCAACCAGCTGAGTAACACTGAGTGGAACAGTGAAAGACACAATTCGGGCTACGTAATATGCTAGGCCCTGATTTCTGGAAGATGGTTTAGAGGAGCAGCCATGCCGGGAGAGGGCGGTGAAGGGTTCTTCGTAATGGGTGCGCAGCAGCGAATTGCTTCGTTTTGTGATGCTGTGTTCATTCCATGGGCGTTTTCTCGAGTCGGCTGGTTGGAAAGGCGAAGACGCCACCGAAATTTGACAGCCAACGATGGTCTTCATGGCGCAAAGATCGATCGATGGGTCCCGAGAGGATGGATAAGCCTACGTCGGACGGCAGTTGGATAGAGCAGGGAAGGGCCTCTTCAGTAAGTAGAGAGAGAAATTCAATTCAGTGGCCCAGCGTCATGGCTTTACGGTGGCTAGCTAGAGGCGGAGGATGTCAAAAGCTTGCCTAAGCCATGTATCCAGCTGGAGGCCAAAATTGGTATGCACCTATCCTGAGACAGGCATGGATTACGAATGGGCAATGCGGGTTGTGGTTTCGAGAATGATCAAAAGTTTGAGTACCTCATTAGCTAGCTACTTACCTACCTACTCAGGTACTGTACTATAGCTTGGTAAGGTAGGTATGCAAATGCGCTCAGACATCAAGTATTTCGACCAATGGATAGCGGGGAGGATTGGGACCGATCACTGGGAGCGGGAGGGACGGAATTACCCTTGTTCTTGTTCGAGACTGGCCATTTAGCAGATTGACTTCTTTAGAGCTTAGCTGTGGATTCCTTGAGAACAGTAGCTAATTGTCGCATGTAATCATCTGATGTCTGATTCTGTCTCATGATCACCTGTCATAGTCCCGAGCACGGCCACGGGACGTGTTAGGCCCGCAATCAATCACTTCGGCGAGCTAGAAGTGGTCTGGCTCTTGTCCACCTATAATTCAGCCTTCTACTCCGTAACCTTGCTTTACATCTATCTACATATATGTACATCAGCCTGGTTCACCTGGCAACCGGAGCCACCATGATTGGTGTCATGCGACTCTGGGGCACAGCACAACATGGTGTTGTTGGCCAAAGATGGACCAACATGCAGAGCGTTGAGCTTTGCTGTGAAGATGAACGAACAGTTCATGAAACAACTACTTGAGAAGAATGCAGGAAACATATCATACAATCGACGACGATAATTTTCTATTCAAAATGAGACGGTATATGTGTCTCAATGCCAGCGGTTATGGAATGTCAACTCTCATCTCGAGGACATGCGTGGTTTTGATTGGTTCACGCCATATGGTTACCGCTGGTGATGATGCAACGGAAACTCTGAATTGATCAAACGTTTGCAAACGAATTGTATGAGACTCGTCTGAGCATCTGGTTTTGTGTATTGGCGTATTCGTATCGACAATCAATTGAGCGGTTAGAACAAAATATGTATGTATGTGAGAGTTTTAACATATGTAGATGATCCCCTTGTCCCCTGCAACAGCTACCTAGGTACTGTGTCAACGGTTGCTTGGGCAATGCGCCAGCAACGATATAACCCACCACGACCCTATCACCAGACGTCTCGAGCACCGCATCAAATCGCCTCAATTCAACTCCACATGTATCCTCCACCAAAAATCGCAGCCTTCTGAGGTAACTAGACATCTTCATCCCCGCATTGCTCCAGCTTTGCTGTCGATCAATCATAGGTCCGTCCATCTGCCGCTGCCGCTGCCAGACTGCCTCTGCAAATCACCACTTCCAACACTCGGATCAACCCCTTGCACAAGGTGCACAACCATAGTGCAGTCGCTTCGACATCTGTAATAGTGCCACGGCTGTTGTGCTACTACTGTTCTACACCTCGTATCAACTCTACCAAGCACTGCTATCCAGCATCCGTTGCCCACCATGCGATACAACCTCATCCAAATGATCCTGCGCAGTGTCGCTCTGCTCATGACGCTCCTCCTAACGGCTCTCATCGGCAACGTCATGGCGTCAAATATTGACGCCGCAGGATCTGCAACGGCTGCCGTCAACTTTATCATGTTTATCGCCATTGTCTGCTGGATCGTTTGCATCGTCGGCCTTCTCGCTTTCTTTGTTTCAGCTCTCGACAAACCACTCATGCAGCTACCATTGGATGGCATAGCTGTTCTTTTCACCTTTATCGGTGCTATTGTTCTTGCAGCAAAGCTACGTGTCGTTAACTGCGGAGATATTAACCCCAAAGCTCTGCCTGGAGACTGGATCGCCTGGGGCTCAGCGAGTGATGAGGGACGGTGCCGTCGACTACAAGCAAGCACTGTCTTCATATGGTTCCTGTTCGCCTGCGTGTCTGGAAGTCTCCTTTTGACCATCAGAACTGCACGCAATCAGTTCGGCTCGCTCCGCAGTGCCGCTTCACGGCCATCAATGTCTCAGATCTCTTCAAGCGTTTGACGAGCCCTAAACACATCAGAAAACCATAATATAACGGCTCAGCTGCGTAAAGGGCGTCCGGTCATGATCTTGTTGGCTCTTTGCTCTGGTACCATCAGCGCAAGCGTCATGACCACAAACTCTATGGAACACGATTTATGTGCTTCCTACAGCTCCGTTACACCAAAACCGCTGAGGGCACCACCAACTCTTGGGTGTCGGTATCAAGTTGCATTAGGATATAGAGACCGTTCGGCATTAAGGATTATTATACCAGGATTGTTAGATGTATTAGTCTTTCGGAAGGGGAGTTGGGACGGGTAGTTCATTCAGACTGGTTTTGGATGAAGGATAATGATCATGCAGTGAATGAAACTCTAATATAAGGACGCTTTTGGTTTTCAAGATTTCACTGGATATCCGGTTGTTAATACACTAGGTTCGTGCTGGAAGAGAGTCTCTTGGTTGACAGGAGGAACGAAACAAGCATATTTGAAATCATATATTATTGAAAGAAAGAAAACATATGCATATTTACACCCCAACACCTTATGAAAGACATGCATATTACTCAGGTCATCCATTCATATCGAGATCGGATCGTCTGGTTTGAAGTATGTCTATAACGTAGCTGCTGTTTCCACAACACCCGCCGCCTTGAAGGTCGCCTTATTTGTCAATCGAATGTCGACGTTATGCGCCCACTCCATGTATCGAGACCAACCTAGATAACGGCTGGTTAGAGAACTCATCAATCTTGGATAAATGGTGATATAAGTAAGTGAATGAGTTACTCACTCCAGTAGGCAAATTTGCGACCAAAGTATTTACCCATCCAGGGCACAATCATCATTGTCAATATCAATTGTAGTTGCTCGAGGCTACGCTCCCACTCCGCTTGAGCATCGGTATCGGAGGTATCGGAGTATATGTCGTCGGTAGATATAGATGGGAGAGAGTCCAGATCGTCCTTGTCATCTGACATGGACGCATCATGGAGGTCAACAAGGGAGGAGTCGGCAGCCATGTTGGCAGTCTTGATGTGAGTGGCCTCAGTACAGATGCGCTCAGCCAATGCAATTCGGGATATGTCTGCCAACCACAGGACGTTGGGGATGTCTTCTGAGGGTCGTGAAGTTGGTCTTGGGCGTCAGGTTGAGAGGTAGGTAGTTAGCTATTTTAGAGTAACTTCTTTGTTAAAAGACTGCTGAGTCCCAGGTGTTCCAAGTACAGTGCAGTACACGGAGATCGCTGCCGTATCGCCAGATGTAATTGCGTCGCGATAATCAGCAATGGAACCTCCCGTCGGTCGAGGATTGATAGTCGTTACAGTTGTAAAGGCCGTAGTCGCATCGGGGCCCGGAGCTAGGCTCCGACAAGAACTGGGGGAAGCTCTAACGAGCTTCTCGATTGATTGGGTGCGGACCACTTTCAAGATCATCACGTGGACATCCTCGTGACTCTCCATCGTGAAGCCTGGGGCCGCCTGCGCTTTGGTTTGGGCTCTGGTTGACTCAAGGTATCGCTCACCCGGCCCATGACGTTGGACTGGTCTCCCTCTACATCCTAAACCCACAACTAAATCCATCAAAGGAAGCGTATCAACAGCGCGCGCAAACTCTGCGATCCAAGAATACAAACGATATATCATTGCGCGAGAAGCCCCAAGCCAAAGATCTTCGCAGTACCTTATACGAAGAAGCCGCCCATTTGCGACACCCACATCCAGCAAAAACCCCCAATAAACCAGCAACTGGCCATTAACAGCAAAATCAAGAAACAGCCACATAGCAACCATGGAGGGCGAGGTGAGTGACAAGCCTGCAACAAATTGCACATATGCTTCATAACAACCCTTATTGAAGAGGCTGCTGGGACATGACACGAAATACAACCTACTGTGCCTACCCACTACAATACAGGCCTGGCTTTGAAGTTCAAATGCTTGTGCCATGCTTTTCATGTACCCTCTGAACCACACAGGCCCAATCTTTTACCCCTCCAAAACCCTCGAGTGCTTCATCAACGAGCCTATCAGGTTCTTCTTATCGCCCTTTACCCCACTACCTCTTGTTGGTGCGGCGAAAGTACCTCTGGTTTTGTTGTACACCACTTTCTGGGGGGGAAGCAGGCGATTCGACATCGATTTATTTTACTGTTTAGGCCTTTGACTCACATTTTCCCAACCGCCACCTTCACATCATCATCTATCCTCTACAGCCACAAAACAACACCGCATCCCTCAATCGAATTTCCTACTAACCTCGTCATTCTTTTTGTTCTATTTGCAGGTACCAACAGAACGCAAATCACGCAAATCCGTTGCCTTCACCGACGAACAAGTTGTTGTCGACGCTGACGGTTCAGTGACCATGGTCAACGCTACCGAAGAACCCAAGGATACGGCTCAGTCCCATACGCCTCGTACGCCGCCGCTTTCTGCCGCCCTTGAGTCCTTTACTGATTCGCAAACGACAGCCGCTGAGGACCTTCCCCCAGCTGAGGATGGTGGTCTCGACCTTTCCCTGCTCAAGAAGAAGAAGAAGAAGTCAAAGAAGGTCGACGATGCCGACGCCGACGCCGACGCCGACGCTCCCCCCGCTGACGATGCGGCACCTGCCGAGGATGGAGGCCTTGACCTGACTCTGAAGAAGAAGAAGAAGAAGAAGGCCCCCAAGGGCGATGATGACTTCACTAAGCAGCTCGAGAAACTTGAGCTCAAGGAGGGCGAGGAAGTCGAGGAGATTCCTCAGGAGCAGGAGGGTGACATGAACGAGGGAACTGGCATTTGGGCTCACGACGAGACCAAGACCATTGGCTACAGCATGCTCCTTTCTCGCTTCTTCCACCAACTCACCGAGAGAAACCCCGACCACACTTCCCCAGGAACCAAGAGCTACAAGATCCCCCCTCCCCAGTGCATGCGAGAAGGCAACCGAAAAACCGTCTTTGCCAATATCGCCGATATTTCTAAGCGTATGAAGAGAACTGAGGAGCATCTTACCGCCTATCTTTTTGCCGAGTTGGGCACCAGCGGTTCCGTTGACGGAAGCCGAAGGTTGGTCATCAAGGGTCGTTTCCAGCAGAAGCAGATCGAGAACGTTGTCCGAAAATACATCAGTAAGTTTTTTTGCAATTTTGCGACTGCGGGTGTCTGTTTGCTGATTATCCCCTCTTTCAGTCGAGTATGTCACCTGCAAGACCTGCAAATCCCCCGATACCGAACTCAACAAGGGTGAGAACCGTCTTTACTTCATCACCTGCAACAACTGCGGCTCCCGACGAAGTGTTACCGCTATCAAGACTGGTTTCTCTGCCCAGGTCGGCAAGCGAAGAAAGATGCAGGGCTGAGCTGCTCCACGATCTTCTCTTCCTTCCGATACTGCCCCGCCCACTGCCAACAAGGTTCTTGGCTTGGTGTTTTGGGGAGGGCATGTATCTTGGTAGTGTTCCGTTTTAACTATGCAGTTGAGTCTATGCTGCAAATGAGCGGCTTCTTTCTTCAGCTGTATAGTCTCGATGACGGATGCATTTTTCGGATTTTGCTTTAGGCATTGCTAATGGCCGTCTGTTCCGCAAATTATGGTATTTGGTGTCAAAAGGAGTGATGCTGGACCGTACAACGGGTACCGGGCTGATGATGTGGCGTATGGATTATGTACACGATGCCGAAGTGAATCAAGACTGCAGCCAAAACCACCAGTCGCTTATGCATGAGTGACAGCAAAGAAGATGCGTATTTGAATATGTTCAGTGCCATGATTTTATAGAGACGCGAGGTAGATGTGTACACAATAAGTATGCAAGTAAATTACATACCGAAAGGTCTTACTAATGGGAGAACAGCGTATTTCACACGCCTTGATATGTGGTAATCCAACCACGAATCCACCCCTTGCTGTTATCTCTGGAAATTTGTGAACTAGTACTCACACCACTACCTAGGGTGTGAGAAACAGCTTGTACATAAGGGAGAAGCTCTGTAGCAACAGATGATTTTCCCCAGACGCAAACTAAGTACATAAAAACAATGCCCAGGTTATTCTCCTAGGCCAACAATAAAATCCCCTTTTTTTGCTGTGCATGTATGCGTGTTGCATTGTAATGTGTATAGAAGTCATCTGCGTTGATATATGCCGTAATCATAACACTGGCAGCCATTCATGTCTCAATGCCACTTGGGGCATATCTCGAATGAGCCTTATACTGTACAAATGATGAAAAATATGAGAGATTGACGAGTCGAGCATCAGCCTCCCTAGCAGCTGACCTAGAGCTGCCCACGAGAATTGGCGAGTTAGCTGCCATAATCAAATATTGAGCCACTCATTACAGTATTGTGCTCGTCAACTTGGGGGCCGGCAGCATTCTGAGTGGCGTTATCCAGCGTGCTGTCTAACTCTACTCGAGCGGCTTCGAAGGTAGAGCGGACCCATTCACCGAGACGATGCTTCTCCACATGCTGATGGAGAATCTTATCCTCCAGCTTCATGATGTCGATCAGCTTTGTCCGGAAAGATGCCTCAAAATCGCGGAACCGGCGGTCGAGGTTCTCGGTAAAAGCACCAAGAGCCTCGTGCGGAGACAGAGGTCGGAAAGGCTCATGTGGATCTTCTGTATTCAAATCAGAATATGTTCCCCAGAAGTTAGATGAACATTTCACTTACGGAAGCTGATGCAGTCGGTTAGCATTGAATAGAGCTCAGTCTCTGCCAATCTCTCAACCACCTGACGATCATCCTTGAGCTGTGTGTCGTTGATCTTAGCCCAATCATCGCGTATAAATAGTCTCCTCCAAATCATCCGCTTAGCCTCTTTGACCTCGTCACTGTGGCAGCTACTCTCGGCAACCAAAAGAGCTAGCCAGAATGGATTGGGAATCTCAGCGCGGGACTCAGGCTTCAGGTAAATCAAGGTCAGGAGGTCAATGAGTGTCATTGCATCCAGAGCCTCGTGCTTTAGAAGCCGCCTCATGCCATCCTCAAATATCTGATGCTGGGCCTTCTGACGCCGCGGTATGTTCATGCTATGAACTTCCATTGCGAAATTAAGCGCTGCGGCGTCATCCACAGCATCGTATGTGCTGGGGAGAACCTGGTTGTAGAGTTGATCTTGGATCCTGATGGCAACTAACTCTTGGTCGACCTTCTTGAGTTTCTCCTCGGCACGCGCCTCGTCGGCGTTCACCTTGAGGCCACCCGAACCAGTGTTCTTCTCCTCGAGCTCGGCAAGAAGAGCAAGCTTTCCGAGACTCAACTCAATCTTCTTATTCCATACTTGCTGTTCCTTGGTAAGTGCAAGGGTTACGAGAGTGTCTGCGCTGTGGCCGACGTCTTTCTCCTGCTGCACATCGTTGATCCACGATATTCGCGCCAGTTCAGGCTTGCTACGCAGAAACTGGGTCTTATAACCCAATTTGTCAAGATCGAATTCCAGGACAGCTTCAACTCCGTGTTTTTGGAGCAGGAACTCGTATGCCGGGAATGCAAATGACTGGCCGTAGACGGAGAAGCTGTTCTCCAATTTGGCTTTTTTGTTGTCCCTCAGTCGTTTCAAGGTTTGCGTTTCAACAAGTGACAAGTCTGGCTCAGCAAGGCGATCTTCGAGCATTTGGATATGATCTAGCAAAATCATAGGGAGAGCACGGAGGCATTCGTGCTTCTCAGCGATAGAGGCTCCCTCCTCCCACCTGCCTGATCGCGCTAGGGCAAGGGGCTTCTCAAATGAACTCGTCTTGTATAGCTTAGCAAATTCCTGCGACATGGTCTTTAGATCAGGGCGCGTTGCTGACCAACGAGCATATTCCAGAACTGAAGTAAGCATTCCATCGACGAGTGTTGGCATTTCTTCGAAAATCTTGGATTTCATCTTATGGTCCTGCTGATTTGAAGCCCTGGCCGGTTCACCTGAATCCTGATCCTTAAGCAACCATTGATCTGCGAGATCGACCAGACGTTTAATGTTGTTGGCAACGAAATGAGAACCAGTCCATGGCTCGGGAAGGTCGTCGTATCCGTCGCGAAGAATACCTAGGCGCAGTTCTTCAAAGCCAAGACCGTAAGCGCTTAAGCTGTTCTTTCGGAAATCGAGCGCTGCGACATGCGTGCAAGTGTTGATTTGGATAGCTTCGTGGAGCATTGAAGTTAGCTTGGCGTCGTCAAGCAAATGCTCCCTATAGAGCGTCTTGATGACTTGATACGCCCAAGCTACAAGTATCTCGAGACGGAAAACATCCCGAGTAAACCAGTATCGAACTCGATCAACCTCACCAACCTCAGCAACAGGGTTGTGTTTATCATCTTGATGAATGAACTCGACAATGTAACCAATGAGACTCTTCTTAGCATTCGCTGGTCGTGATGCAGTGAAGGCTTCGTGTCGTTTCCAGAGCAATGTAGCCACATGCATCTTCTCGGCATCATATAGCAGACTCCAACGTGTCTTGCGATCGAGGTCTGCCCCCATGATCTTGAGCTGAGCAATCAATCTCTCCAGTGCAGTCGACCGAGCGCGGAGATTGTCCTCTAGCGAAGCCGGGAGAGTGGAAATAAAAGGAGTGTTTGAGCTTAAGATCTCGTGGCTAACTTCAAGTGCGGCATGGGCAACTTCTTCGTTAGAAAATTTGATTTCTTGTCGTCCGTCGAAAACCAGAGGATTGTCTTGTTTGACACCGTAGAAAACGGCCTGTTCGATCTTGCTCTTCGCAGAAACCTTGGGGGGCTTGTCGCTAGCAAACTTATCCACGTCAGTTGTCACGATTCGCACTGCGCCGGCACCTCGAACCATGAGGACCACAGCGGGATTCTTTGTCCTAGGTCGATGAAGTCGATGCTCTTCGTGGCTAAGGGCTGGTGAAGCTTCTTCAAACCCCGAGCCGATGATTTCATGTACGTCGTCTTCGCGGAAATCAACAACATCTTCGAAAGCGGCAGGTAAAATGTGACTGTCGGTTTGGAGCTGCGACTCAGGAGACTGAGGTGGTACAGCAATTGATGCGATGACAGTGGCGCGATCGAAGACGACGAAAGCAACCAGGGCAGGGCGAGGAAGATATAGACGTGGTCGTGCGGTATCGGAGGGTGAAGATGGTGCACTATATGAAGTTATGGGACGGATCATCCCTACTTGGCATCCTTGGGGCGTCAGGATTGCTTCAACCAAAGTGTAGCGAGCCGTACTTCGCAAAGTCAGGCTGACAAGTATCAGAAGATGCTGCACCGAGGAATCGTCGGTGGCCATGGCCTCGCTGAGCCTACTCAACTCAAGGTACTTGGATTCCAAGCCCTTTGGCACGTAAGTAAAATCAACTGCCTCGAAAGAATCATGAGGGTATTCCTGAGATGCGGGATCGATCTCCTGGAGGGCGGCAATGATAGTTCCACGCACGTCTGCGTCGCCAATCACCTCGTTATGCCCTCCGCGGTGGACTCTCCATGCATGCAGTCGGCCTCTGCTGGTGAGGGCCACGATGTTTCTCTCGCCTGTTCGGGAGGATCGGTCCGCGCGGACAGCTGCAACATCTCCTTTGAGAGACAAGTGTTGAAAAGCATGTCGAATGCTGCCAAAGATTCCACCTGTAGAGGGCGATAGGCTATTGCGGAGAAATTGTACAGAAATGGCAGGGCGGCCTTGGCCGTCACGCACATTCATGTAGGCAAGGCGACCAGAGTTGAAGGTGAGGATAAATCCGGCGGATTCGGCGTTCGTGATAGCCACAACCTTTTCCCCAGTCTGCATTCCCGATATAGTGTACTCGACTCCAGTCCGATCCTTCTTCATGAAGACAAATGTAGCCGCGCTCGCAATCGACTCCCAATAGACGACTTTTCCACTGCCTCCCATGACCACAACCAGTCCAGGCTCTGCTGAGGACGCAGACGGCGATACGAGGCATCCCACAGGAAGGGAATCATTGGGTTTGGACGTTGATGGGAGGTTGAAGGAAAAAGTTTCGGGTGATTGCGATGTCGACGTGTAGGGCCAGACAAGGGCGTGTGTTTGGGTGAGAGAAAGAGCATAGCCTGTGGGGAAGATGTCGGCAGTTTGGTAGGCTGTGATGATACGGATGAGTACGTTTTCGAGAACTAAAGTTGTGGTATCCAGACTTACCGGACCAATCTGTACGAATCCTATCAGGTAGGGCTGGAAGCTTACTGACGCAGTATGCGTTTGTGCTTGTCTGGACAATCTCACCGTTAATATGCAACAGCATCATCGCAACATAGAAAACATCAATTCTTACCAAAACAAGACTTCCGTCGCCTTTGTTAGCGGCGCGGTCACCATGCTTTGCCTTCTTCGCGCGGACATTCAGTTCCTTGCGCAGCACTGGGCTGGGGCTGTCGGGAGGCTCGATGTTTTTGTTTTTGTTTTTGGCAGGTAGAGTTGCGACTTTGCCATCCGTCTTTACCTCGATCATGTCCTGCTGGGCATCGGGGTTGACAAAAGTCTGCTCTGTCAAGGGAACTCTCTGTCTCTTGGCTTTTGGCTGCTGGGCGACATGTTCGGAGCTCAAGGGACGTTGGCGGCGGCGTGAACGAGTTGCCGTCGCAGGGCCACCCTGAGCGACAGATGGAGAAAACATTTTGGGTGAATCGCAAACTGGACACGGAAGGGATCGATATCGATGGTTGTAACAAAGAAAGAGGTCGCGAAATAAAACCTGTAGTGTCAAAATGGCGATGGAATCAGCCGCGTGGTCATAGAGGCATCTTGCGGCGTCAACGTGACGGGTGATCGTGATGGATCGTCGACGTGAACGGAAGAGTGTGAGCGGGTGGACTTTGTGATGGATGGGATGGATGGAGAGAAAACTGGCGTGGCCTTCCTTGGGATGTGCTGGTCGAAGCCTGTAAAGAGCAGTGACGAAGCGTGTACCGGGAGCCAATCGAACAACAAAAAAGCTGGCTGGTTAACCTAGCTACGGAGTCTGGCGCGCTATGATTGGCTCAAAACTGGACGGTGCCTTTCTCGAGGTGTGCTAGAGCTGCTACTATGAGCTGGCATTGCCTTGAAGCCCCTTGAAAGCTTCAGTTGGTCAGTCGCACAAATACCAATCAGAACCTTCATGTTCAGCCGCTAGTCTTATGTACCCCACTGGAGATCGCATGCAGAAGGTTCCATGTTGCAGAGCCTCTGTTTAAGGTACCTTTTGGCTTGTGGTACCTTACCTTAGTCAGAGCTGAGGTCGAGACAAAGCCTTGCGCTCAGGTATTCTTGGCCTCTCGATACATTCATTCGGTCCCGTCGAACTCGACCTGGGACGGGTGCAAACAACCATCATCAATTGGTTCTTTCTGTTCGGGTCACAAATGCATCTGATCATTTCACCAAAGGTTCTTATTTTATTTTATTTTTACTGGTGGTTTCCTTGCAAATATACGAATATCTTACCCTCTTACTACCCGCGAAGGAACCTGGATGCAACATGCTGGGCACATTGTTGCAAAAGCAGTTAGGGACCAAGAAAACTTGAGACCTTGGCAGGCAATGCCAAAAATGGGCTTACTAAAGAGTTTCCTGCAGTTTATAATATATACATGGGTAGGTAGATTAGCTCAGTCTTTCTGCCATTAAGATTAATCTTCCCAGTTTTCTCGCATCCCCTAAGGGCAGGTATGTCGGGTGTCAGGCAGGTCATAGGTAGGGTTCGCAATGATTTTCTCCTTCATGAAGTTGTTTGTGGTGGGATTCTTTGATGGAAGATTGTAGTATACCGTTAGGGTCTCATTTTATTGGTGTAGGGTATACTTGGAGCTTTGTGGAATTGTAAGTGATATACAGTCCTCCATACCTCTAGGGTAAGACACTTAAATTTAAGTCGATGATGCACATGGCTTTTCCGATCTGATAATGGCCAAGTCGAAGAGATGATCGTGAAATTCAACAATCGCCACATGGCATGACGTCCAACGGTTTCGTCTTCACTCCAATGTACAGTTGCTAGATATAATCCGAAAGATTATACTACTACCAACGTCCACATCCACCATCTTGAAGCCTTGATCTCCAGCGAAACCACGTGGCCAGCAAAGATCCTGTTAAATGCCTGCTCTGTGCCGAACCCGCTAGATCCATCTACTTATTAGCTCATCATTCAACGTTCATGGTGACGGGCTGATAAGAACCTGAAAATGAGACGGTTTTCCACGGCGGTAGTTATAACTGATCCACTCGTCAAGTATCAGGCTCATGTTGCTGCTGGTCTCTACGCCCCTGACCCATCTCAGCATAGGCTCGCACGGCACTTACACAAGGTATATACCCGAATCAAAGACTACTCCCCCCAGGCAGAGTATCGCCAGCGCCTGAGTCAAGTAGCCCGCCTGACAGAGGCAAAGCCCAAGGAAGAAGCAAAAGACGATAGTCAAAATATCCTTGCGTTACGGAATCACTCAATATGGCGGAACCCATTATTCAGGCACCTCCTCTCAACACCCGAAGGAAAAGAGAGTCTCGCTTTGACACGGACACTCACAAACCATGAGTCTGCCATCGAGATAGATTCACCTCGAGGATTATTCTTGTCAGGAGAAGTTGGTACTGGAAAGTCAATGCTCATTGACTTACTCGCTGAGGGCCTACCAACTGAGCGGAAGAGGAGGTGGCACTTCAATACATTTATGCTGTACACTATTTCACAACTCGAGCAGCATCGAAAGACAACTTCCAGAGCCAGTGAAGGCGAAACAGACTACTCCATATTATGGATGGCCAAAAAGCTGGTCGACGAATCCCCCATCCTCTTTCTTGATGAATTTCAATTGCCTGATAAAGCAGCCAGCAAGATTCTCAGTCATCTTTTCATCTCATTCTTTCAGCTTGGCGGTGTTCTTATCGCATCTTCTAATCGTATGCCGGAGGAGCTTCAAAATGCCATGGGAGTTGATTACACGCCCGCACCGACAAGGGGGCTGATTCGCAAGTTCTTTGGCAGTGCAGTTCGGGCCCGAGGGGAGCTATATGGATCTACCAGCGACTTCGCAAACTTCCTTGAAGTTTTAAAGGCTAGATGCGACTTTTGGCAAATAGAAGGAGCTAGAGATTGGCGAAGAAAGGAGGAAACGATCAGCCCGCCAGCTGTGACCGGAGATGCTGTCGAAGGTGAAGCCGGCATGCAGGAAGTGCATACTCAGGACAAGTCTGAGTCTGGCGAAAAGAAGCCAGTCAACTATTATCTATCCAAAGATGAGCAGGACAAATGGCGAGAACGAGTCGAGACGGCTGTGGCGTGGACGGGGCCTCAACCTTTGCCATGGGAGCCATCGATCATAGTGGTATATGGTCGACAGGTACACACACCTCGACATTACAACGGCTACGTATTATGGGACTTTGAAAGCCTTGTGGAAACATTCGGCCCAGCTGATTACATTACAATGGCCTCTACTTACCATACCTTCATCATTGATAATGTTCCCATTCTCACGCACGCAAAGAAGAATGAAGCTAGGCGTTTCATCACGCTCTTGGATGCCCTATACGAAGCTCGCTGCAAACTGATAATCCGAGCTGGAAACCCACCGGATACTCTCTTCTTCCCAAAGATGAAAACCCCCGCGATTGAGAAGACGAACAGCGCAAATGAGCCAGACAACCTCATATCCGAAACAATTGCCGAAGTCTATCAAGATCAAATGTCTCCATTCCGACCGAATGTTGCCTATTATGACACAAAGTCGAGCACCTCCTCATATGATCCCGACCAAGACTCTGATTTTGGATTACAAAAAAAGGCGGTTGATTTTGCAAACACCAGTGCTTTTACCGGAGAGGATGAGCGTTTCGCGTATAAGCGAGCAACCTCTCGGCTATGGGAACTGTGCAGTGCACAGTGGCATGCCAGGACAGGAGATTGGTGGCAACCGCTGCCTATCGAGGCTCGGCACTGGGAGGGAGGTCAAGTCTCACAGCGCTTTGAACATAAGATCGGCGCTAAGCGACTGAGCGAGAATGAAGGCATGGGCCAAAGTTTGGAGGTTGATGAGATGGCTGGGTTATCAAAATGGAGGGTCGAGGATCTCAGGAACTCCGATAGGAGAGCGTAGAGCACCACCACCCAGCTGAATAACAGAGAAGCAAGCGTATAGTGCATACAGTTACTTGAAAACAAGCAGACATAACCCATTCCGTGAAAATCAGTTACTCATACGAGAGCAATATCTAGGTAGTCTATGACCGGATATACCGTTATGCCAGACTCCAAAACGCCATGCACCTGTATCTTGCTTGGTCTACTCATACACTACCCAACCCGAGCTCAGCTTAGAGGTTTGTCACGCCTGGGGTCCAGCCCTCCCCTATCCTCTTTATATCATCAGCAAACTTGCGACTGGTGATCTTCTTGCCCCCTCTCCCGCCTAGGGGAGCATGCTCATCCGGGTCATAAAATGGGTTCTGTAACAACTTGACATATGCATGCTGCATGGCCCGAAACACGGGCTTAAGCTCAGCATCGCGTAGGCCTGCAGCAGCGCCCCGACTTGCAGCTACCGGGGCATTACCATCGACACGCCGACCGCGCATATCGACAAGACAGACCATTCGAACGCCTGTGTTGGTCTCGAAGCCGTAGGCGGCAAGGCGGTCATCCACAGCGTGGAGAAGCCCAAAGTCTCCCGAGAGGCCAACCCCTGAGACTGCGTTGGTCTTGGCGCGCAGATCAAAGACATCGATGGTGGAAGAGAGCAGGAGGGAGAACTGGAGAGGTGTGCGAATCGGAGCGAACGTATTTGTTACTGGATCGAGCGAGGGGAAGATGGAGATATGGAGGGGATTGTTCTGTGTGTAGCCATGGCGCGTCAGCGGATGTTCAGTGAGAATCATAGCATTTTGGCGTTTTATACTGACATTTCGGCCGATAACGCCTAGACAGGCGATTGAAGGTATTGCGGTGGACATGGTTATTACAGCTTGTTGGCGAAGATGAAGGTTGAAAGAGGAAGCTCGGCTTAGTGGGAGCCTCCATGCTCGCTTGGAGCCGGCGGGCAGCCTTAACTTGTAATCCCCACCAGTCTCCAAAGTCAGCATAATGAACAGTCTGCAAGGGAAATGAACATTCAGATTGTAGGAAATATGAGATCCATTTCTGATCGCAATACTGGAAATGTCTATCATAGTTATAGTCCCAAGCTGGAAGCATGATGAGGCGGCTGGAGGCTGGAATGTCTCGCTTTAGTTCGATTGTCTGAAACCGGCCATCAACTGAGAAACCATTATCCCTACATATACATTATTCACGGCATGGGTAAGCTGCACAAAGTCTTCAAGTACGCATACAGAACTGCTTGGTATCCATATGTTTATGCTGTCAAAACAATTCAATAATCGTGAAATTTCATAATCGCTTGCTTGATGCAGCATATCCCACCCTATTAACATACACCCCGAATTCATGATAGGTGGTGAATAGTTCCCAATAAGGAACCATGTGACGACTCACTCAAGGCTTGTATATATCCCTGGTACAGCCAAGCTCGTGCTTTTACTCCGAATACTCATCATCTTCCATGAGATTCGCCGTATCTTCAAGCCCTCTCAGAACCTCCTCAACCTCAGATGGATCTGTAATAGCCCATACGCCCCCTCCCTTCACAAGGTCCTTACCGCGCATGCCAACCTCTTTTCCGACAAGATTGCGGCCGACCTTTCCAGGTCCGACGCCGACCCATCGTCGTATGCGCGCCTCTTGATCTAGGTATTTGATGCTGTCCCACCAGCGAACTGTATCCAGACAGCCGCGGGCCAGCAAATCCTTGAGCTCCTTCTTACAGCAGACTGGCCGCGCTGACACGTTGCTCACGATGGGCAATTTGCCTGGGAATGTCACAACGTCCTCCTTTTCGCGGCCCTCTACCCTGCTGGGTTCTTCTAGGAGCTGGCGCATTACGGTGACTGCTGGTTGCATGATGGGACTGTGGAAGGGGCTGTCGGCTTTGAGACGGACGGCGCGCGGATCGTAGCCAAGGAATTGACGGACGTGGGCGATAAGCGTCTTTATACGCTCAATATTTCCACTCAGTACAATCTGATTCTTGCTGTTTATGTTGGCTATCAAGACTTGTTCAATCGGTGGCAGGTCGGCCTGGTCTTCAGCTGAGATGCCGACAAACTCTCGAATGGCCTGGATCAGGCTGTCCATGTGTTCTGGGTGGGATATAACTGCCACCATGCCATACTCGCCACCATACTTTTCAATTGCATGTTTCGTGGCGTCCGACATGGCCTCTGCCCGTTTACGAACGAGGTGCAAACTGTCCTGGAAGGAGATATAGCCGCCCGCGACGACAGCAGCAAACTCACCTAGTGAGTGTCCCAGTGTCACATCGAAGTGGTCGGTGACTCTAAAGTTGAATTCGCGTTCGAGGATACGCAGGATGAAGATGGACGTAGCCATGATGGCCGGTTGCGCATTGGGTGTCTCAGTGAGAAGCTTTGATGGCCCGTTCTGAATGATGTCGGAGAGCTTGTAACCCATGTGTTCGTCGATCTCGTCTCGTAGCTGCGACGCCGTCGAAGGGAAAGCCTCGAGCCATGGATTCAGCATGCCAACCCGCTGAACGCCCTGGCCGGGGAAGAATAGGGCTGTTCTGGTGCCGCCGCGATGTGTAGAACGCCATCTTTGTTGTGGCAGTTGACGCTTTGGTTGTTGCTGCTGCTGCAAAGCCTGCAATGACGGTCGACTTGAGCTTTGTGAGGAAACAGGAGAGCGAATATGATTAGCTATTGTGTAAGTGCGACAGCACCGCATCGTGGACATCGCGAGCTTGTCCATTGCCGTCTGAGCGGCGGGGCAGAAGATAGAGGTCAGGATGGACAAAGTGAAGATCTCATTCTGAGGAGAAATGCGTAGGCAAGCGGCACGCAAAAGGGTTACAGGAGGAGAAAGAGCATCCCTACTTGCAGTCAACGAAATAAGAAATCAGTCCCAGGTCCCAGACCAAACACACGAGACTGATCACCCTTTGGGGGCCCCAGGCCTTGGGCCTCCTAGTCTACTCGGTCTAGGTCTGGGGTTCGGGAGTTTGCGTGACGTCGGGGTAATGCTAGTGGAACAGGGTACGTACTGATTCCTCGGAATTGGGGGAGTTCTTGAATTGTCATGAAAACCATCGGGACGGGTTTCCCCTTCGTCCATCCAATCATATCGCGATCGCATTATCCGTTGCGTGATTTGGGGTTCCGGGACTGCCCCCACACTTAGAGCCGATGCCCCGACCTCATGCGGCTTCGGAGCTCCGTCGCTCCTTGGGAGGCTCTCCGAGGTGATACTTCCTAAATTTCCCTTTCACTCCCGCGGCAACGAGCAATGGCATTACATGTAGAAGTACGACAGGACAGGTACGTTCTTTTTGCTTTTGTCATGACTTCTACATCTTCTCCTATTGGCCCGCGAGTACGGCTAACAAGACACCTGGCTCAGCACAGCATCTCGAGTCTATGTTTATGTTTGTGTTCCCCCATCTCGTCTTGTCTCCTTAATTAGCATCGTATCTCCACACCTCCCTTGCTGATTGTCAAGTATTTGACACCCTTGTATGGCTTGACACTATCTCCCAGTCCCTTACTCTTGCGTGTGTCGAGCTGAATACTCTCGACCTTCAGACCACTGGCCAACCATCCCTTGACCGAGAAGCTTACTGAGGCCGATGTGGGCATCAGGATTTTGTTCTGTGCGATCTTCTTGGCGTCCTTGTCGTCGCCTGTGCTCTCCGGGTTCTGCGCCGCCTTGGCAACAGGGACGCTCTGATACGGCCCGTCGAATGTGTAGTCAGTTCCAAATCCAAATCCGTTAGGATCGAAACCCCCATCGCCCTCCTCTGCCAGCGGTCCCACCACAGTACCCCTGAGTCCAAAGTAGCTTGTTCCGACTGAGAGCTCCTTTGCGGGAATGTACCATTCCAAGACCTTCTCTCCTGGATTAAAGCTGGCGTCGCCCTTGCTAGGCCGGATCTCAGATAGGTTCCTGACATCTGCCGGGAGTGGGACTGTCACAGTGAGGTCGTCCATCAAAGGCGCTCCTGGCGAGCCAGGATGAGGTCCGCCTAAACGGCCTCCACTGCCGCCTCTTCCCAGTCCTGATGATGCTGGCGAAGGTGCTCCAAGAATCTTGTTGACCTGTAATCGGACTTCGAAATCAGACCCTGTTGCACCTAAACCTGTTTTCACTTCCATATTAATCGGTAACTTGAGGTTGTTGGAGCTAAGACTTCCGCTCTTCCCACTTGAAAAGGGTAGTAAATCAACTTCATATCCAGCCAGGATAAATCGTCCATCAGGTGGAATGAAGCTGAGTTCACCTGGTCTCTCTTTCCACCGGTTGAGCCGCACGCACGGGTGGAACACTGGTAGTTCCATGATGCCCCCGAGGTTGTGTTTTCCTGATGGGCTAGTGATGTTAAGCGTAATATCAGGAACGCCTGATACCTTTGAGGTGAATGCGATCGTTCCATTGGCAAAGGCAGCGAGAGGTCTTCCTGATGGAGCAAGCGTTACTGACAAAGTTTCGACGATATCTGCGTACATCTCATTGGACGTGTGTCGTACGTTGGCTCGCCTCCACGGTAAAGCTGTTGAGTTCGAGGGTAGGATGGACGGTGTGCTTGAATTCGAAAAATTGGCGCCCAGAGGAGCTTTTCTGGCCACAGGTTAGCTCAGATATCAATTTTCTAGAGGGCTCAACGGTTCACTAACCCTGGAAGATTGATACTTCCCAGTAGTTTTCCAACCCAGCCTTCTTGCTCTACTACTTCACGTAGGGCGTTCGGTTCTGTTGTGCTTATCGTACCTGCGTCACACATCTCTGTTAAGAGCTGTGCAACTATGTCGTAATTATTCTCGATCTTGACGGCCAGAAGTGGCGCGCCAAGAAAGTCCTCGAATGCATCTATTATACGGTGTAGGAACTCAAAGACTAGCAACGGTTCGATTTCGGTCGACGATGTAGCAAGGAATAAGAGGTTCGCATGCGTCAGACTGAAGACGAGCGTCGGGGGACTCGTATTGGGGAGGTAGATCAGGTTCGGTCGCGGTAGAGGGTGTTCTAGGTAGAGGGGCAGGAGATGAGTTGCCGACAACGGCCTCCCTGCGTAGGTATGTGATAGAATAGGGTTTCTGCGGCAAAATGTTAGATGATTAAGGTGCCTTGTCGTTCAAACGCTTCTACGAGACGTACCGGTTGTCATCGTAAATGTGAAGTGCCTCAATAACTCCGTTCATGGTGATGACCTCCCTCTCAGTGCGTTAGGCAAGTAGGTAGCTTCGCTTTGCGCCAACGATAGTCCAAGCAATGACGAAACTCACACTAAAACTCAAGACCCTAGACAAGGATGACTCAGCAAATAGCCCGAAGTTCATCTGCCAACCTGCCCAATCAAAGTTTGGTATCACGCGGCCGGCCTCAACCTCTGTAGTTGTGATTAATTCAAGCGCCAGTTTGTACGAAAACGCCCAAAATGTCCGACAAAATACCGACAGTCCAGGCTCTTGAGAAGCCAGAGAAGCTTGAAAATATCCTGCGCCAAGACAGAGGAGATGATTGTTTGCCTTGCAAAGTCGTTGGTTAGTTTTCAGAATTTGGCTATTGCGATCTCTTACGACTCAGAATAACCTAACATGGCGATAGGAAGCGGCGCATTCTTTGGACTTGGAGCTTACAGCTACTTTTCCGGAATGTCACAGCTTGATAAGCAAAAGGATTTGATCCTACGGAGCAAGTCACCATTCGGTATGAGAAGTCGCAAGTTTGGAATCACATCCATTTCGCTTGCTCTGGTGTGGATGGGACTCTGGCGAGCTTTCAAGTAACCAAGGATATACAATACGAATCATTCAGCGAACTCATCTCAATTCTAATGCGCATCCCCTTGTATAACAGCTCCCGGTGCGACTCCCTGTAGCCAGTTCTAGCTTCCGAACTATCTTCTACTTCAGAAAATCATGTGTTAATCCTATGTTGTACAAGTGGTTGGCTGCTTATTTTGTCGCTTAGCCTGCGATACTGAAAGCATACTATGCATCTTCTCATCTTCGCACATCAGTAATTATAGCGTATGAAGCAAGAAAGGGAGGGGAGATACATGAAGGAAGAATCAATGGTGTTTAACAAACTACAGTATCTTACAGCACATACTGAAAAAGTCGTAGTTTTAATCGTTTGATGTCGAGTCACTAAGACCACAGAATTGGTTAGGAAAATTAGAATCCCAAGTAATCGAATAGAATCCTAGTGACAGTTTACCAAATTACGGCTGTGTTATTCATGGGTTGACACTATGTCGCTAGAGCTCCGTGTAAGCTGCTGCGCTGTGTTATAACTTGTAAAACACTAAAATCTCAACTTCAAAGCCCCACATCGAATCTTTAACCATACTCATTCATCAACCCCCAAAAGCGACGACAGAGACTGAGAGGCTCACCAGCCAGAACCTACAAAATACCTCTCGTTGTATCCGAATACAACATATTGAAGGACCTATTGAAAGCCTTTATACGGTCATCTGACCGCAACAGCCAGCTCATATCTTGCTTTGCCATCACCATCATCTCACCATGCCTATCACAATCCTTAGCCCTCAGCCTCCCACGCCTCGGAGACCACAGGCTGTTGCAGCTACAAGCTCTGACTCCGACTCCGACTCAGAAGGCGGCGCTGGTGTTGCGGCTGACGACATTCTCACTCCAGGTGCTGAGATAACTTCAAATGCCCAATGGATGCGGTAAGCTTTCAGCACGTCAAACCTCACAATCATTTATGTCACTAACTTCTTCTCTAGTGGACATGGTACTTACGTGCCGTCTGGATCATCATCTATCAAATCTTCTCTTGCTGGTACCCTCACAAAGACAAACAAGCTGCTCTCTGTGCGGCCTCTCCGAGCCCGTTACACTCCGGAGATTGGTGACTTGGTTGTTGGTCGGATCGTCGAAGTTCAAGCAAAGCGGTGGCGTGTTGATGTAGCCGCGTCTCAGCTTGCCATTCTCCAAATCTCAGCCATCAACTTACCTGGTGGTATTCTCCGCAAGCGTACCGAGACTGATGAGCTTCAAATCCGCAGTTTCTTTGCCGAAGGAGATCTTGTTGTCGCAGAGGTCCAGCAGCTACACCAAGACGGCGCCGCGAGTCTTCATACTCGCAGTTTGAAGTATGGTAAGCTTCGCAACGGTGTCTTCGTCGCTGTCACTGGCACCGGTGGTGGCGGTGGTGTCGTTCGATCCAAGAGACAGGTCTGGACAATGAATGTGGCCAACGCCGGCGGCAAGGTCGATGTCCTTCTTGGTGTAAATGGATACATTTGGATCAGCAAACATATAGAAAACGACCCGGCCGCTGAGGCAGCGGGCATCAACCGTATGGAAGAGAATCTGAGCAGCAAGGTCTATTCGAGTCAGAATGATCCCATGGAAGTGTCGACCATGCGCGAGATTGCGCGAATCCGCAGCGTCATCCTGGCCCTTGTTGAGAACGGGCTTAAGGTGGATGAAGATACAGTGACCAGAGGATACAGTGAGGCAGTGGATATGGTTCGTGATACCACTGATGACGACCTGTACCTAGGAGGCAACAAGGGACAGCACCTAGCAGCCGTTTTGACTGGCCGTTAATGCTTATGTACATATTCAAAAGTCCTTGTGCCTATTGGCAATATAATACAAGATACCACAACCTCAAGTTTCAGTTGTTTGAATCATTAACACCTTAATTAGGTGCATTAGGATGAACTTTAGAGAGCAAAGATGTCGCCATGATGCTTACAGAAACCAAGATAGAACTATTGATCATTTTACAAGTAACCGTACATATGAGGGTATCCTCCACTCCAATTACCACTGTAAATGCTTTCCTTTTCTCAGTAAACGGTGTTAGACCACCGAATCTCGGGAGCCCCCTTGCTATAGCAAGGTCTTCTCATGTTATATGACTAGCTAGTGAGAGGTACGCATCAACTATATGATTATCGTGTGAGCAATTGGCTCAGAACACCTTTCTTTGCTTCCAGTATGGCGGCTGCAACCACAAGGACGGCCCACCTGAGAAGAGCGCCCTTGGACTTCTTTGATCCGAGACCGAGGACCAGGGCAAGGAAGTATGTAATTCCCTTGGTTTTGTTACCGTTTCGGTCAAAGTTAGGCTTTGAGTCGGCAACCGCCTTCATTCGGTTCATAACGGGCCACTGGTATGGCATGTATCGCACGCGAAACAGGAAGTCAGCCCAGTAAGGGACTTCGGCGATAGTACGCTGATGGCTAAAAGTTCTGATAGAGTAGATGCCATGATAGTTGCCCATTCCAGACTGGCCAACACCTCCCAGGGGCGACTGTGGAATCTGAGAGTGGAAGAAGGCATCGTTACATGTGGCGCCGCCAGAGGTAACATTATCCAGAACTGTAACGCGTTAGGTATAATGTCAAAAGGATTGGAGAGGTCAACGTACTCTTATTGTTCTCGGCCTTGCTTCCAAAGGCGCTAAGAGAAAGTGGCGTCGGGTCAACTGTATTAGCAATGTCGATGGCCTGGTCGAGGGAATCTACCGCCATCATTGCGAAAATGGGGCCAAACGCCTCTTGGGTCATCATACTGTCGTTGATGTCGTCAACAAGCACCGCCGTAGGCTCCATGAAGAGGGTCGACTCGTCCATGGAGCCACCGAGGACGATCTTGCCGTTGGTGCCATCAAGCATCTTCTTGAGGCGGTTGAAGTGGCCAGCATTGACGATGCGGCAAAGGTCGGGGCTGTTTTTGGCGCCTTGGGGGAAGAAGGTGCGCATCTGGTTGTTGAGCTCCCCCAAGAATTGAGAAAGAACACTTCGCTCGACGAGGATGTAGTTGTGAGACATGCAAACCTGGCCTGCATTGAGAGATTTCTGCCACAGAAGTCGCCTGGCGGCCAATTTGAGGTTGGCATGCTTGGTGACAAAGGCCGGGTTCAAACCACCGAGCTCGAGAAGCACAGGAGTCAGGGACTCGGCAGCCTTCTGGGCAATAATCTTGCCGACTGCCTTGCCACCGGTGAAGCAAATTTTGTCGAACTTCTGCTCGAGCAGAAGTTGAGTCTCGGGCAAAGCACCATTAACATATGTGAAACATTCAGGGTCCAGGGACTCGTCAAAGATCTTCTTGAGCACCATGGCACAGTTGGGAGATGATTCAGAGGCCTTGAGAACGACACAGTTACCGCAAGCGATCGCGCCAATGACAACAGGGAGGTTGAGCTGAAAAGGGAAGTTGAAGGATCCGATGTTGAGGACAACACCGAGTGGTTCGAAGCGAGTGCGGTGCTTCATGGCACGGAACTGCAAGGGAACATTGGGGACAGGCTCATCGCGAAGCCATTTTTCCATATTGTTGACCATGTCGATACATTCTTGCTTGCACCAATCAATCTCGGCCAGAATGGCCTCGTACTTGCACTTGCGAAGATCTTTGATGAGAGCATCTTGCATCAGTTCAGTGTTGTCGACGATGGCCCAGTACAGCTTGCGAATCTGCTTCATGCGAAACTCCATGTCTTTGGTACGGCCCGATCTGAAGGTCTTCCTTACGAGATCGACCTTGGCGGCGATCTCATCGAGAGGCGTGTGCTCTAAAGGAGCAATGGTATAGGATGGATTGTTGGCAGCCATGTTGATGAGTGAGTGATGTAGAAACGTGGTTGGTTGGCGGGATAGATTAAGTGCTGACGCCACTGCCTGTGCTTTGGTTGGTGTCGCGCGTTGGGGACGATATATGAGATCCTAGATGTGGCTTGTATGATGCTTAAAAAGACAACACCTTGTCTAAGAAGAGTTGGGAATTTTTGGGTCGGATTGCAGCGATGAGTCTGAGAATGCGTTGATAGAAGCCTTCTCCTAATTAATCAGGCTACCTTGCCCAGACAGAAGTCGAGATTGGGTGGATTCGTCAGCTCTAGGAGGAGTGTTTAACCAATATTTCTGCGCAGCCTCAATATATCGGTCATAGACTCTAAGCAAGACCGAACCAGTTGCTGATGTGAAAGACTACCTAGGTAGGTAGATACGATCGCGAGACGTAATAAAGAATATAAAGGAGCCAGGACAATCAATTCCAGGGGATGCAAATGAGGGGCTCGTTGTATCGAACCCCGGATCGCCTCCCTCGGCAGCCCATCCACATCCACGTGCTGGATCATGCCGAGGCACAGTCTCGTCGAGAGCTCGAAGTCGTAGTATGGGTTGAACTGGTACGATGTATGACAATGACGATCATTTACAGTACCTTACCAGTCGGTGCCCGCGCGCATTTGGGCCCTGTACGCTCTAAGAGCCACCAGCCCTACCACAGGAACGCCCGCCTGTTTAACTGGTGCTAGCCCGGCGGCCGAATCTCTTATGAATTGGACTGGATCTTAGACCAGTTCTTTACTCCTGACCTATAGTCAAGACAGGAGATATCAGTGTAATTATTGGACTTCACTGTCTCTTGTATTACTACTTTCCTCGATAAGCACGGCTCGAATCAAGTTGACAATTGACGTTATTGCTACTGTGTTTGTTACTCCGTACTCCAAACCTTTAGTTAGTGTACCACAATGCCACCTGTACGCACATCTCGCATGGTGGGTCTGAAACCGGCATAGGGTGCCCCTCAGGGGGCAAGAAAACACCGGACCTTAATAGACGGTGTCAAAATAAACTTAGTAAAGAGTCCCCTGAGCTTCGGCTAGATTTACTTAAGCATTTTTATCGCTTAGGGTCAAGGTCCTGAGTTTTCTTTCCTCCCCTAGGGTGCTTTTTGGGCGTTGCCCATCTATTACACCAGTATTTTCCAAACTGGCATGATCTTCATAACTTTGTTGGTCTGTAGCAAGAAGCAGCCCGCGACCCGGGCCCACCTTTTAAGGTGATGATAACTTCACTTTAAGCTCCTCGTGACAACGGTGATAACTTCGCCTATGATCCTGCTCTCATCAACATGTCTTTTTCGAGTCCCTTCCTTTCCAAGACCCTCGCCGCCAGCTCCTCCACTACGTCCTTGACCCCATCTCCCCAAAGTGCCGACACAACCCCAAACTTAGCCCCTAGCAACACCGACAGTTTCCTTCCCTCTCCTAACCCCCGCTCCCATACGCTCCCCGCGGCCTCCGCGCCGTCGGCCTTGCCAGCAACCACGGCCGTGGGTGGCGCCGCCTCTCCTAAGTGCGGAGCCAGTACTTGGAGCCGTATGCGCAGAAGCTCTTCCAGGCTCTCGATGGAGGAGCCGTCGTATAGCAGAATTAGAGCGTCCGCTTCCGTTGCTATGCGGCGGGATTCGGGAGCAGATTGAATAAATGTTGATGGGATGCGCTCAAGGTTGATGATGGTCGGGATGCCAGAGATGTTCGCCAGACGCCGGTCCCCGGATGTTTCGGTAATGGGATCATACAAATCTGTGAAGACATCTTGACAATACTGGCACACTACTTAGCAAATACTCTCTCATAAGAACGAACGAACACCAACGCAGCACTATCTGTTCGTCTTGCACTGAGTTAACTCACTCTCCGTATGAAGCTCTTCTTCCCAGAGGCCGGAGCTCCAAGAATAATAATGTTGACCAGGTGTTCCGTCTGCATCGTGTAGTAGGTCACCCTTTATCCTGTGTCGTTTTCTCGGGGAAAGCGAGTGATGTATGTTGCTTTTTTCAATGACAAAAAACGAGGTGATTTAGATGAGAGTCCATCATATGTTTCCTCATAGTTAATTGCTTGGCAGTCATGATGCTCTTAGTCAGCAGTCTCAACTTGCATAATGAAATAGCCATGAGTCTATTGCTTCAATAGGGTTAGAGCTAGCTCAAAATCGCCTGCGACGGCTTAACATCCGTGTGCCTTTTGTTACTATCCGCTTATATACACCTGCAGTTGTACATGCTCCGCCTATTTCAGCGAACTTATAATACATATCATCCCACGTTAAACATCTGAGGGTTTGTCTATTTATTTCTCATCTCCTCGCACGGCTACCGCCAGCACTCTTGCCGGGTGTCGCAGGCACAAGCTCCGCAATCTTAGCCTTCTTCTGGTCCTCGGCGGCCCTCTTGATCAGGTACTCGTCGATGGCCTGTGTCCCATCGATCAGCCGACCGCTCTCGGCGATTTTAGCATCCTCTATCGCTAAACGTTGGCGGTGGGCATCAAGCTGCTCACGGCGCTCAGGAGACATGCGCCACTCCTTAGGGAATTGCGGCTTGGGTTGAATCTTATGATGTCGGGTATCAAGAGGGATATCCTCAAATGTGTCCTTGGGGTCTTTGGCCGCAGCAATGAGGTCGTCAACTAAATTGGAGAGGTAGCGCTTGTTCTGTGCTTGGTGCTCAAAGCTGTCGCTGCTCATTTTGATGATTTCTGTTTCAGGGTTGTAGCGAGGGCCAGCAAGCTTTTTCAGCTTCTCGGTTTGAACTGGTGTGAGCTTCAGGTCATCGGGAGCGAACTGCACCACCACCTTTTTCTCCGCAGGGTGGAATTCGCCCATATAGGAAGTGTACCGCCATCGCAGAACCTGGTTGTCGCTAGGAGGGACGAAGGGCTTGGCATACTCTGCTATAGTATCAGTATAGACATGTTTTGTCAATTTCAGTTACACTCACTTGAGAGAAGAGGCAACTCCCATACTGCCAGTCGTGCATACTGTCGCATATCTCGAATTTCGTCAAGCTTGCCATGAGCCATAGATGTAATGTCGTCCTCGTCGAATTCCTCAAGTTCTTCGGTATTGGTTTCGGGGTCCTCCTCGTCGAACCAGAATGACTGTTTATTGGGCCTTTCACCCTTGTCGTCTCTTGTGATATCTTCCAGCACTGACCTGTCCTCCGACGCCCAGCCAGGGTGCCATTCCAGCTCATTTTGCAAGTAGTGGTCAATGGAATTATAGCCATTCTCTTTGGCCAGCTGATCCAATTGTTTCAGCCCCTCCGGTGTAGAAGCCTCAGCCAACGCGGCCTCCAGCTTCTTCAGCTCTATAGGACCGAAATCATCCTCCTCAGCGTCGTCTTGGCGTTGATCCTCCTCGCGCGCCCATCGTATCGTTGAGGTGGTAAATGCTCGTTGAGCATGCGGCTTTGGGCGGATAAGCTGCTGAGGCCGGGGAATATGTTGTATTCGAGGGGCCCGACGGCAGGCCACGGCGCATAGCCTTGCGGCTATTGATACTGAAGCCATTGCAATTCGTCCAAGAAGGCAAAGCGTCGAATTGTCGTCCGTCTCAAAAGGTGGGTTGGCAGGCTTTCAAAAATTTGGCTGCACCACCAAGCTCAACTGTAGTTGACCAGGTTCCGATAATTAACCGCCATGGCTTCCTCCTCTTACACGAACCGATCTGCCTACCCTATCCCCTATCGTGGAAGCATGGTATAGTTTCAAGACTTAGAATCAACAACTTATCCCACTTTCTTTCTCCTCTACTGATTTTCTCGCGGATATGGAGGGCCCTCGTGTTGACCGCGTGTGTCTTGTCACGGTCGGTGCGACCACGGGTTTTGAAAAACTCATTGAATCGGTGCTTCAGCCAAGTTTCTGGCAATACATGCACTCACAAAGCTTTACCCAACTACGCGTACAGTGCGGCCCCGACCTTGGCTGGGCGAGCAAACAACTTGCTGATCGCAAAGATGACATTCCCTCGGGTCTATTTATCGTTTTGTTTTCTTCCAAGAAAAATCTCATGAAGGAGGAAATGTCTCTATGCAAGGACGCTGATGGCAAAAGACAACTTGGCCTCGTCATATCCCACGCTGGTAAGTCGAACGTATATCTCGTGACTTGAACTTACATATCCCAGGTACTGGAACAATTCTTGATGCGTGGAAAATGGGGTTGCCTCTTATCGTGGTACCAAATATACAGCTCTTGAACGATCACCAGACCGAGATGGCCAAACATCTCTCTAAGGAGGGGTATGCAATCATGAGCTCTGGAAGGTATGTAAACCTAGACCTTCATCCGAGGCTCCTTCTCATACTGGACAGTGCCGAGGATCTTGAAGAAGCTGTCCATAAGGTGGGACTTCTCTGGGAGGAGAACAAGACTCGTTGGCCTCCACACATTATCCCCTCCCAACAGCCCAAGAGGCTTCGCTTATGGGATCTCGCCCCTGAAGAGGTCGCCAAAGAACAGAACGCCACGATGGTGCATGATTAGGGATTTGACATCCTCAAGCGCGAGGTGGGCCTCTGATCGGACAACGGATCACTTGGCAATGAGAGGAGATGTATCTACGTTGCGATTTGGAAGGAAGGCATATGTTTGGTGTTTAGGCGTATCTATTCTAGCACAACTTGTCAAAAGGTGCATCTCTCTAATGTTAACTCTGTTTCCCGTGCCGCCCGGGTGGGAAAACACTCGCCAGGTGCAGAATATATCTTGTTCAAGGCAAATCCTGAACCTTCCAGATCTTCACATTGGCATCCCCTCCAGCACTAGCAACTCTGCCACCTTCGACCCAGGCAACCCCATTGACGCCGTCCTTGTGAGCGTTAGCAGCCTTGATTCGCTTACCCTGGTTCCTCTTTTCAAGACACCAGATAAAGACGTTTGTATCAAGGCTACCACTAGCAGCGTAGGCGCCTGTGTCGTCCCAGGCAATAGCTGTTACTCGAGCAGTGTGAGCAGACCATCGGTCTGCGACCAATTCCCAGCTCCCAGCGCTGTAAACATAGATCTTCCCGACACTGTTTCCAGCGGCTAGATGCGAGCCTCCCTTGGAAAAAGCAAGCGCAGAGATAGTGCCAGTTGGGTTACTCAGCGACTTGACTTCTTGGAGCTTACCATTTGAACTGGCGTTGTAAATGCGGACGGAGTTGTCGTTGGCTCCGATGGCAACGAACGACCCGGATGCGGCAATAGCATCAGGGGTAAAGTCAAAAGACTGCTCGCTGACCAGCTTTTCGCCAGAGTACACGGAGACACCGGAATAAGTCGCGACATAGACAAGTCCGTTCGCCGCACTTACACCTTTGGGTTGTGCTTGTAGCTTGATGGAAGTACCCAAGAAGGTCTTGGCCGGCTCGTCAACAATTCTGAGAGTATCATCCCATCCAGCACTGAGTACCTTGCCATCGGCAGTGGCAAACTGAGCAACCTGGTTTGTATGTGCTTGGCCATCGACGACCGTAGCAATCCCCGAAGTAACGTCCCAGTGACATACCCGGCCGTCAAAGCTGCCAGACCAGAGGTCGGCACCCTTGCCGTCAGATCCAGTTGACAAAGCGGTTATGCTCTTTCCGTGACCATATACAACGCGGACAGGTTCCGGCTTGCCCTCAGTCAAGTACGCGAGGTTGCCTGCAAGGCTGAGGCTAATGATGAGGCCGTCGCTGCGGCCGGGAACAAATACAACACCAACTTGCTGGTCACCCACGCTGACATCCTCTCCAAACTTCCAAGTTTGGATGACGCTGCCTGCATCGACATCCCAAAGCTTTACACTTTGATCAGCACTAGCGGTGACGAACTTCTTGCCATCTGGCGACCATGATACGGCAAAAATACTTCCCGAGTGCTCACCCTGCCCAATCTCTTTGGTGGGCTCACCCGTCTTCCCGTCGTAGAGCTGTATCCTCTTGTCGGCACCAACTGTAACCAAAGAGCTCCCATCAGGAGAATAAGCAGCGCCCAGAACAAAACCGGTATGTTGAGCGCTCTTGTTGTTGAACTTGTATGGGGCTCCATGGTAGAAGACCATGTTGCCATCGTCGCCAACCGTAGCCGCACGGAATGGGCGTTGAGGTTTCATTGCGACGGCATTGACGGACTTGGAGTGACCGATGATCTCACCAACCGAGTTGCCGCTATCAGCTGTAATGCAGCGACCGAATTGCTCGCGACCATCGCCAACAGCAATAACACGTTGCGACTCGCCGTCCCAGGCAATATCGTTCAGACGACCAGAGATGATTCCGTACTCGCCCCTGGTACTCTCGATAGACTCGGGCTCCCACACCTTCAGCATTCCGCTTGAGTCGCCACTGGCGACCTTGAAGCCATTAGGAGCAAATCGAGCAACGGTTGTAGGGGCGGTGTGGCCGGTGTATTCCTTTGCGTCCGAAGGGTTGTCGATGGAGCGAACAAATATGGATTTTCCGCACTACATGGGTCAGAGACATCATCTACAGAATGTAGTCTTCTGGCAGAGGGAAGATCATACAGGATAAGCTATCCGTTGACCCTTGGAGTCGGCCGAGATCTGAGTTGGCTGACCACGGTTTGTGACTGGGACTGCCGCAAGGATGCGGTCGAGAGTGATGGATGGAGAAGCCATGACAGAGGCAGCAGCGGTTATGGGGTATGATTGTGCTGCTCAAAGATAGAGACAACAGGTATGCGAGACAGATGAGAAGATGCACCCATTCAAAGCCTTGTGAGTCGAAAAATTGCCTTCAGCTTCTGATGCGAAGTTATTGTAAACGTGGGGGAAACGTTTCTTGTTTGGAGGGGCATTTCTACGTACGTCAACAAGCTAGTGTGGGGCACCTTACCTACTAGCCTACTGGTAGGTGTTCAGAATGAATGAATGGGTCTAGTAGCGAACAGGTAGTTACTAAGAAATCGATTTTATTATTCTGGCATCAAACTTTTAGATATTGTATCTTGACGTAGGGCCACGACTTTCTCAATAACCTCGTGGATCCAAGAAGTGAATATTTATCAAGCTAGTAGCTAGATGGGTTCGACCAGTTTCACACTGCTTGACGTCTGCCTACTCCAGGCAATAATGAGAAGCCATATACAAATAGGGCCGTGACGACAGAAGCGGTCTCTCCTCTGCCCCAAACCTCTAGGCAACAAGTATCAAGATCATGTCTAGGTATTCAACTGAATTAGTTTTGCAGCAGCACTTAATGGCCTAGACGTCAAACGGTCGGTGTAAAAAGCGCCATCATCTCACAAGTGCGAGCTATAATATGGAAGCTCAAGGTTGCATTACTCCAGTGTCCTTGCCAGAAAGAGCATGTACTTTATTTGGATACGATGCTGGCTACTTTTTGATTACCTATGCTTGTGTGATCCATCACGTTCTTAATATGAGTGGCATGTTCTGGGCCCCCATCTTATCGCCCGATATAATACTTGTGCAAGTTGTACTAAAGAAATACGAGCCGAGTGAGGCATTCATATGCACGACACCTGTCATTGGAGGCTGCGCCTGTTTATATTGTGGTATCACCACTGGGCTCTAGTCTCCATTTCTCTATTTGAGTATTACTATTCCACGCCAAACAAATAGCAATCTGACCTCACACTCAAGGAATCTGAACTGTATGGTGGCGCGCGTCAAGATACACACGGCTGGGTTTGACTGGGCAACCGAACTCACACCATGAGAAAAGGACATACGATGTTGCACTCGTGCAGACAAAAATAACCAACATGGATTCCAACCACTCATGAACTGCACAACACAGCATAACGCCGCACAACATCGCACTGGTTCAGCCTCTTTGCCCCCCCCCCCCCTGAAAGCACGCTAGCCATCTCCCCGTCTCCATGCAGGGACATCTCCCGGAGCAAAAGCTAGGGATAACAGCAGCTTCAAAGTCTCCCGTTGGAGGAAAACAGACCGAACGACACAGGCACAAGGGTAACATTATTCGACGGTTGTCAAATCTCCACTTCGACCAACAGTTAATGCAATGCACTGTCGTTACTCCCAGCCAACGCTGGTCAGCAACCCTGCCGAAATGGTAGAAATCAATGGGTTTGTACTAAATCGTGTGAATCCTGTTGACCGCCACAACTTCAAAGAACTTTTTATCATGTCTGACTGAGCACCGGTTGGAATATGTCGGTGAAATAAGCATCAACAACAACAGATGACTAAGGTACATACCTCCCTAGCTAGGTAAGGTACCTAGATAGGTAGGCAAAACCAGAACTTGTCCAAGCTCAAGCCACTAATAATACAAAAGACACCAAACGGCAACATGCATTCAGCCTTTTGTCCCCTCAACACTCTATCTCCAACCCAAATTCTTGAATGAAACCCGAGCAGCCCCTGTCAGCTACGGTAGCCCATGCCATGTACGGAGTACAGTTCATTCTACTTGTTATGGGGCGCATTGGTCTCGCTTGGGGGTGGGACGGCAGAGCATCCTTACCCATGCCCATACCCATACCCATACGGCACGATGCTAAACAAGACCCTGTTGCTAATATCCCCCGTACTCGCCTGTGTGATTAATGAAAACGCCTCGGACTCCTCAGTTTATATATTGTTCTTGATCTCCCTGTGCCACGACCCATCTTTTCTCCTTAACCTACTCTGCATTCTCCAATTCTTCCTACTCCATCCTCAAAACGTCAACCTCACGTAGCTGCCATCATGAAGTTCCTCTGGTCCCTCGCTCTCTTCGCTGCTGCGGCTTCCGCCCAGTCCTCGACTGACTCTGGCGCTGCTCCCTCTGCCTCTAGCGAATGCGAGGCTGAGTACATTGTCAAGAGATGTCTCGAAACCGAGAACGCAAAGGTCGAGGCCTGCAAGGCTAACGATTGGGACTGTCTCTGTGCCTCATATGAGGCTGTTGCTACGTAAGTGAAGCATGCCTGTACCTCTGGAGCTGAACTTGTCATCTGACATCCATCTCCAGCTGCTTCAACAACTGCCCAGACGACTCTCGCGCCAGCTCCGCCCAGAGCCAGGTCCAGGTCAACTGCCAGCAGGCCTCTCTCTATGGCACTGCGACCAAGGCCACCAAGACCAGCTCTTCCACAGCGACAGCTGACGCATCGGATGCCACCGCCACTGGTTCCGATGCTCCTGATGCGACCAGCTCTGCTACTGAGTCTGCCGCCAGCGCCGAGGACACCAACAATGCTGCTGACAAGGCACGCAACACTGCTGGTGTTCTTCTAGCCGTCGCCGGTGTAGTCGCCGCCATTCTGTAATTGCATGTTGGAAATGGTTTATGAGTAACATGGAGGAGTTTGATTTGGTCTGAGCTTACGGCTGAAAAGCGTGCCGTTAATGAACTATCTTAAGTAATAACTTAATTTATTAATATATATTTGATTGGGTAAATGATCTTAGTCAGTTGATGATTTGAATTGCATGTACGGATATTCTATGTGCTTTCCTGAAAATAATTCCCAGATCTGCACTACTAACTAGTACACTTTGCCTCTAACCTTAATTAGAGATGGCATTGCTTAATCCGATTGGACGGGCCATCAAGTTTTCGCAGGGATATACTCAGCATGCCCAAACCTCATGTGAGCTGAAAAAAGCCATCAGAGGGAAGAGGTGACCATTTCTTGGCCAAATGACCAATTTTGTGAGCCTTCATAGTCGTCGGGAAAGAATTGCTGCGCCAGCCTTTGGTCTTATTCATCATGTCCTCACATTACCAGCTTGTTCCCACTGAGAAATCATGCTACAAACAGGCGAAACTGCTTGGGACTAAAATCTTGATATAGCTATTCCGATCGTCCATGTCCCTTCTTGTCTAGGGATAATTGCTCAACATCCTAACAACGAAAACAAAACAGAGGTGCAACAACCAAACTGCATTCCAATAAGAAGTCCCGTTCCGTAGCGCCTTAGTGAATATACGTAATTCTCTAATTCAAACAAGATCGAATGTTTCCCGTACTGTAATCCCACAAAGCGCCCCCAATAGCCTCAATTTTTGTTTGTGACAGACTGAAACCAAGCAGTTGTCGTTTCTCAATCGTGACCTGTTCCCAGTGGTTGTTCGTAAGATATTGACTAAAAAAATATATGGTTGAAAATCGGTGGTTCAAGAAGAAAGGCGAATCCAATGGTTTGTGACTGTACGGCGTTGACAATGATGAAAGCGAAGATCGGCACACAACGTGTAGATGCTATGTTTCAATAGTTCAAAGTTTACGCGACTTTCGTTCCCTGGCATTACTCTTGACCGGCGTCATCAGAGTAACATGCTTGGGGTCGTCCTTACGAAGCCTTACAGCGCCTGACGCGCCGCTGGATCCCCGACGCAGTGAGCGCGAATCCTGGTCGTCATCCAACGTGATCTCTTCCACATCCGACACTGACTCGGTTTCGAGATGATCACTTGTGCCAGAAACAGATGAGCCATCATCCGTATCATCGTACTCTCCATCATCACTAACAAGGGAAGGCGCATTGTTGCTGACCATGGTATTGGGGCTCATGTCAACATCTTCCATGTCCAAATCTTCGTCTGAGAGCACAGGGTTCGCATTATGCGATCCACAGTTTGCAGACCTCTTGAAAGCGATTGGGGGAGCACGGCCTTTGCTACTGGCTGAATGGACTGATGCGGCCATGACAGTTGGAGAATGAGTAGCCTTTGCGGGCACGCGCATAACGACTGGTTTCCGCACAGCAGACGGATCTCCCATTTCTATCTCGTCAAGTGATGTCTCAGCAGGCTCCGATTCTTCACCGGAAGTCATATCGTCCAGTGCGATCTTTGTCTTTGCATCTGCAACCAGTTCACGCAGGTTACCGTCGAACTTCCGACTTTGCAAGAGATGGGAGAGAAAGGGCACATCCGAAGCGCCTGCGACAGAGGCAGTCATTTGCACGTCACGCCCACGATGTTTGCCATGAAGCGAAGGGATATGGGTGACGCCAGGCAGCTTGCCTTGGTGATAAAGCCTAAGCGAATCGGCAATCCGTGATCTGAGAGCAATGTATGCTTGCTGTTCGGTCATATCAGGTTGGGCAAAAGGATGCACAGAAGTGGAAGCCAGAGTTAGCACGGTCGGTGCAGGCGCCTTTTCCTCTCCAACAGCCCCCCCTTCTGTTACTTCGATTGGATGGCCGCTCTGCACAGCTGCTTCCTCGTGGCTCTTGAAGTCCCTCTTATGAGCAATGCGGCAGTGGTTGATAAATCCCTGAGTACTTGAAAAGTTCTCCCGGTTGCAATCAAGACATACCAACTTTACCGTCTTCCCATCGGCGCGCTTCAAGATACATGGGCCGGCCTTGTCTTTTGGCTGAGGATAGCCACTTGACAAAGATTGTAACTTCTGGCTCCCAGCTCCACGGCCTGAACGGGCCTTAAGCGAAGTTCCAGATTCGGTGAAGCTATTTCTTGTCGTCCGCCCTTCAGCAAACGAAGCTCTCGCGCGTGAGGCTTCTGGAGTAAAATGCCACTCGGGCTGTATACCATCAAACGAAGGATCAGGAATAAGCCACTTGGCATAGTGTCTGGCATATGGACCATCAACGACACCAAATGGGGGTGCCCACCTTGGTACAGCTTCCCCGGAACGCGTCTGAATAGCAGGTCCCTTTCCGGCACTGACATTCAGCATCTGTTCAGGAGTTGGGCAATTCACAGGGTATGGGATGAGATGACAACGTCTGAGCTGCTCCAGAGCAACCTGGCATTTCGCGAGTTCCTGGTTAATGAGCCGAAGTTCATCATGTTTTAGCAAAATTTCAAGACCAAACTGATGGCGAATCTCATCCCGGGCATCGTCCAAACTAGGGGCCGTAGGACTTTCTTGTGGTTTTGGGCCGGATGCTGAGAAACTGTCGCCTATTATATCTAGGTCTATCTTGGCGCGCTTTATAGGCACGTTCATATCGGACGTTTCATCAGAGCCATATACGCTTGACCGTCTCCGTTTGGGAGGCTGCGCCTCGGGCGACCCTGATATCTTCGTTTTTGGTAACAGAGGTGACTGAAATGGCTTCAGTAGGTCTCCTATTGGTGGTGTTGCCGGCAGCGTCTTGTCGCTTCCCCGTGATTCAGATGTCCAGAATCGAAACATGAGGATACCTCGACAAGAAGTCAAGGAGAAGACGAAAATGTCACGACAGAAGGGCCGTAGCGAGCTTTTGTATCAATGCAGCAGGCAGCAGCTGTGTGTGGATTTGAAGACGGGTGAAAATTATGAGAGTGGGTGCCAAATTTGGGAGAGCTGTGGCGCAGGTGAAGCTGACGTAATTGGAAAGTAGGTTTGCGGATCGGACAATCGGAGTCGGGCGCAAAGGGGTTTGATGATGTGGCCCTCAGAACAGGCCAGAACCAAAGAGGAGTTTGGGTCAACCAGCGACAGTAATGACAAGTACTCAGAGCGATAATGTGCTGGAAGAGAGGGAAGAAAGAAGTGATCGAGCGCTAGCGAAAGCCTCGACTCTGTGGCCTCTGAGAGATAGCAAACAAAGAAAGTGTTTTCTTTGAGAGGGAGAGTGTGTTGTGAATGAAGAGGGAGGGAGACGAGACAAAATGGGAGAGCGTGTAAGAGGGAAGATTAGGTGGGTTGTGGTAGTGAAGCAGCAGCAGCAAAGAGAAGAGTGGGAAAACGGGGGTGCATGCGCAAATGAAGGTGCGAAGAGGAAAATCGATAACACATGAGAGGGAATGTGCGTCGAGGGGGAAGTGAAAGTACAAAAGTACAAGTGTAGGCGCAAGTTGAATTGAAGCTTTCTGTTGCGGGAGTCTGACACGACTCGAGGGAAATGGGGATAAAGTCAAACTGGAAGAAGGAGAAAGTGGGTGGTGCAGTGACTGCAGTGTGCGTGATGGGAGCACCTCAACCTCACAGTCAGTACCCGAGAGTGACGCTTGGGTCTCGGTCTCTTGTTTTGGTGCTGCTTGTGCACTGGGCTTCCTCCCTGATTGAATGAGCGATCGGCCAGAGACTTGTTTTGATTGAACGGCCGATTGAGTACCCACAAAAAGCAGACCTGAGGCGAAGCCGTCGAGCAGGCTAAAACAAGTCTAGGAGTCAAGGGAGCCAAGTGTTGGCAGGCTGTTGGTGGGTACCCGGGGCGAAATTGGGGTTTTCTGTGTCCCTTTGGGGAGTCAAGGGAGTGGACCATCAGCCAGCTAGCCAGCCAAGCATGGAAGGAGCCAGGGGATTGTGATTGCGGTACGACGACACCCAGAAACTCAGAAGTTAGAACCACCATCCACTAATAGATTCGATGCAAGCTGGAACCCTGTCAGCATAACGGAATTCTAACTTATCTAGTACCTTGGGATCCCTACCAAGATTGGCAGATAGCTTGTCATAAAGCAATGAAAGATCCATGTGGTTTTGTGGTGGCCAAGTCAGTTGTTTGCTGCTTCAGACCAGTTTCGCCGTTTGTCTCCTGCTATGATCCCAGTCACTTCCCGGCTTGTTAGCAGTGATAACAAACGAGTGCCCAATGAACTCAGGACTGGACAGGAAGAGAACCGTCAGATCCAGTCGATAGGCTAGCCCGAGCTAGTGCAGGTTGCCGCACATAGAGACACTGCTTCAGCGTATGCAGTTTCAAATACTTCCTTGTATGCTCCTCAGGTAGTGACTCCTAATCATGATTCGACAAACAGCCCGGAAGAGCCTGGCGCTGCCTGGGGATGCCCTCCATGACACCTTTTCAGGTACAAAACCCCACTGTAGATACTTCTAATCAGAGGATTTGGCTGCAACCCCAACAACTCGTAGTAAAGTATGTTCTAAATCCAAACCATCTTATCTCGCGCTTGGCAGCTACACTAGCTACTAGGCAGGTTGCCTGAAAACCACCTCGCTTGATTAGATATGACAGGATCGTCTTGCTCATTAAGTTCTCGGGGGGCCTTGGAGTCTTTCATCGCGTGTCTTAACCACCCGTCTCTTTATTCCCATCACATGCCACTGGTTTTGAACCTGGGCAATCAGTCCTACGCTTGATTTCGGGACGAGTCTTGGACGTCTGACAATGCAACCATCAGTGAGACACATTTGGTTAGAACGAAACAGGATGGTGTGTACTCCATAGGTTATGGGGCTATCTTTCCGTAAGTTGCTGCAGCCACTTCCAACCAGCTCGCTTATTTTCCACTTGGCTTGGAAGCCAAGCTGTAATTGTTTAGACTGTGCTAGTGTCCTGTGTCTGTACCTTAACATGGATGAGTGCCTTCTTGTTAGAAGCCTCACTCTGGTTGGTTATTGTGTACAAATCTGGTCCAAGCTCCTTGATATCTTGAGTTGAGAGCATCAGCAGAAACTGAAATTCCTATATGCAGTTACTGTCGTCCAGTGAGCGTTATGGGAGAACTTCTTCTATGCCATGCAAAGGCTGCCAATTTAAAGCTCGGGGCATTTTGAAGCACGATGAGGTGATTCTCTTGAGTTCCTGGGGAGCTACTCTCAGCCCCACTAGCGACTCTGGCCCAATTCGTCATCCATGACATCTTCAGAAGGGAGTGCTGCTCGTAAAGTGCTCACTTCTCGTCTCTGTTCGCAGGTGATGGGGAAATTCTGAGATGAGTAAATTGGCGAATGATATTTAGTAATGTTGATAGCATCTCGCCTGAGGGACCTAAGAATTAGACTTAGATAAACCTAGCGAGCTGTGCTTATGCATTCAAGATTTCAACACAACTTTGGAGTTGTGGCGCAAGCCACGCCAGTCACTTTTTACCATGTTCCGTAAGGTTCTCAAATTTTGGCATCACCCACAATGAATTGCCTTAGTAAGCTGTCTCTCATTGCCTGCAGCCACGTGCTTCTCAGGTTAGGTTCAAACCCAGGGACAGCCTAGGTACCTATTGAGTTCAGGAAATCACCTTGTAAATCAAGAGTACGGGCAAAAAAGGAAGCTCGTGATGCCTTACAAATGCCTGGAATTATCTGAAGGTGCTCAATTAGACTACCTATCTAGGCACCTTAGGCAATGGATTCTGGCAAATTGTCCCATGGAAGGTTCTTCGAATACATTATGTATGTGTTAAGCAAACGATAAAGTGCCAAGCATTTGATCCAATGAATAATGTCACTGTGCTCCAAAAGCTCGGACTTGCATGCGTCCGCCCCGCAAAGCCCAAATCCTGGACCACAACTGTTTTATCCGCTAGAGCCATCTCGTTCTTTAAACATCATCACTCACAAAAATGCCCATTGCAACATCCAACCATGTCTCTGGCAAAAGGAAGCCAGATACAAATGTCTCCAACGAAACCCATTTGACGAAGAGACCCCGAAACAACGAACCTAAGACTCCAACACCAGCTCTGCTAGCTCCCCACGAAACCATAATTGCTGAACTCAACTCCAAATATGATATCCTACCTGCTTCAGTTATCTCGTCAACGAAAATCAAGAAGCGCATCATGCAGGTCGCAAATCACATAATGACCCAAGGCGATCCATCTCCAGTAGCACTGCTGTATGCGCGAACCGCCGATGTTTGCAAGCTCATCACAGTGGTGGAAAAATGCAAGCGGATTGTTACTGAGGAAGGGAAAGCATATTATCAGTACAACCAGCTATTTGACCAACCAGAAAAGTCTAAAAGCAAGGATATTATTGAAGAGACAATTCTCGAAAAGAACATTCAAAAAGACAATGATTCTGACAACGACGATTTCGAGGTTATGCACAGCCGATTTGAAGGTGCAGTGCTACCTCAGCCCTCGCCACGATCTGTGAAATCGTTGAGGGTTTTCATTTCGACTGTGCCCATACAGGAATTGAAAATAAAGAAGGGTATTACGGTCCAGTCTGGTACAGCCAAGCAAGCTTGATACAATCCCGATACTTCTACTCTGCTCAGGCCGCTTCGTCTGCCTTTTATGTTTTTAATATACTTGACTGAACCATTTCAGAGATGGTTCATGGTTGAGTAAGTCGTCTAGCAAATCACAAGATACCCAGCGCAAGTAAATAGAACATTCTGGTTTTATTTGTGCCGCTACAATCGTGCAATACTGTGTAAAGAAAAATTGTCATATCCCGGCTCCAACGTCAATGACCTAATACACCACAAGACTCCATTCCCCGCTGAGCCATTCCGGCCTCTTCCCACATGAGCGGCTTTAGATCCCGTTGGTTGACTGCAACCGCTGTGGTGATGTCCAATGAGTCTCTAGTTACCATTGTTCTTGGACTTGTCGGTGATTCGGAGGACAAAGTTGACAATAACGGCCAGTAGAAGAATGATAGCCAGAACAGTGGGACCAAAACGGTCATCAAAGCCAGCCTGACCCTTCATTCTTATAGACTTGGCTCGCCAATGGTACGTCACCAATGCATATATCATGGTCAACATAGCGACACCAGTGAAGAGGAATGCAGAGATGAAGGCGACTCTATCACCGAAGTTCAGCATGCCGATGGCGAGGGCGCCGAGAATGACGGTGAAGTTGAGCCATGACAGGAAAGTTCGTTCGTTCGCGAAGAAGACCTTGGGTTCGACGCGGGTTGGCAAAGCAATGCGCTTACCTGGTAGACATGTTAGACAGAGCAAGATAACCAAATGTCAATTGCAAGATTCAATTGGTACTTGGGGCGCACGTACCGGGAGTAGTCTGAAGGAGAGGCTGGGAAGACATGTCGGAATTGCTCAAAATCGGCGAGGTTTTATTGTTGACAGCTCTAGTAGCGAGTGTTGTGTCCCCGTTGGCAGCGAGGAAAAGGAGCGCTGTCAAGTAAAAGTAAAACTGGCCGTTCTTACAAGTAAGAAGGTATGAGATGACGCTCAATCGGTAATCCTAGTGCGAGCGATTGGCGAATGACTTCACTTGATCAAAAAATGTTTGTGATAAAGAAAAGGTCCAAGTCGTCTGTTTATGTACGACATGGACTGGACTGCCGAAACGAGGACGAGATGCTGGACCCACTTCTCGGTGTGTGTTCCAGTAAGTAGGATCCTGCTTCGAAGAGCACGTGGCTCATTGGTTGGACATAGTAGCGGCACACGACCGCCCTATCAACTCTAGAAAACTTAGCATTCAGAAGCAGGTACGGATACAGGTACCGCCGGATCTGTCTTGACGCCCTAGGTACATATGGAATCACCGACCTGCCCGTACGCCGATGATAGACCACATAGGTATTCTTTCCAACTTGTAATAATTCTCGTAATCTCATAGACCTCGCTTGGAATGACGAGTCATTTCGAAAGCAACGATAACTTTGTTGTTTCTAGCAATGCTTACAGATACCAATGAGACATATTGGATCAGTGCGTAACTTCATATCCAATAAGAAGAAACTGTTTCACGAAAGTTTATCATGGGCTCTCGCTATACCAAAAAACAACAACCAAGCATTGACATCGCTAAAAATGAAGCGAAGACATGAAGTACTAATAGACAGACATAGACACAAGACTACGATACCCAACTAAGAGATGAAGACCGAACTATATCGAATTTCAGAATAAGATCATGCATTTTAGGTCAACACTATCATTTCGAGTTGTTTAGTTTCCTAATCGTAGGTAGAGATATTCAGCAATCGATTGCACCCAGCTTTTTTGATCACGTGCCCTGGTCTGGCTCCCTTCCATTGTCTAGGTGGGTGGTACATTGTAGCCGCGATAGAAAGACATTCTGACACAAGCTGAGCTAGATGATAATAAAATGGTCCCAATTATGGATATGGATAGTAAAAAACTAGATTTAGTTGTGTTGACCATGAGAATTGCTCAGCGAAGCATGATATAGAAAAAAAGTAAGGTTGTTGTTACTGAAGGTGGTAGCCATTGGTTTGTGCATGAATGCATAACCCGGTTCCTCTGATAACGAGGCTTGTTTTTGTTTACCGACCGTTTTCCACCTGTCCAATCCGATCCACGACGCCATCCATCAAACATTAACTCAGCTCCAAACCATCCTCTCAACCCTAACACGACACCAACCTCGACAATGGCTACTCCTGTATGTGCATAAACGCTGAAAGGATCCCCTATCCGTGCAAGAGTTAATCTTTATCTAGCCGATTCCCCCCAACCGCCTCAAGCAGATTGCTACTGATGTACGTCGCCCATTCATCTCTGCTTACCGCCAACCACAAGACGGTCGCTTCTTTCGACGCGTGTACTAATCACAACAATTACAGGCCTGCAACAGCGCGATTGGAAGCGCAGAATTCTACGATCATGAAAAGACCGAGCAATGGAATTCAACAATTATTGTAGGTTGAAGACACAACTCTACACAGCCGTTGTAGCTGGAAAACTGACCATGATTGAAGAGTTCCGTTTTGAAAGCCGTCATCTCTGAATCAACCCCCGAGGGTGCTTCTGCTCCCTCGTTCAAGTTCGCATGCAACAGTACCATCGTGCAGCACCTCGTCCCTACGTCCGCCCTGAACAAGCCCCGTGGTGGCACCGAGATCAAGGCTGAAGAGCCTCACATTTCTACGAGCTCCGAAGCGACTGCCACTGACGGAAAGCCCCATGTCGGTCGACGAGGAATGCACAGTGCCACAGGCGCCTACTGGGACCAGAAGAAGGACGGCATGTGGACCTTCAAGTATGATGGCGGTGAGGGCAAGGGTCTCGATGTAGTTGTTATGCTCATCTGGGTCGCCATCTGAACTCCCAAGCGGGCGACGGACGGTCAGGTGTTTTCGTCTTGTTCTGGCCCCAAGTCTGCTCTCTGCGGACGTGGATGGCACCCTAATTCAGCTATGGCGTTGAGGGACTTGGAAAGCGTGACATTAGGAATACGAAGGGTATGATGAGGCTTCCGGTCAAGCTATCTGCCGACGATATTAGTATCCATGCAGACCTCGGATGTAAAATACGCTAGAGTTGGTAATATTCTCCAATACCAGAGGACTGGGATCAGCCGAGTTTCTTCTTTTCTTGGGACTGTATGCTTTGCCGACCTGAGGTTGGCATTATCTAACTAAAAGACAGTGTCTTCACACACCTCTTGATGATCAATGGTCTTTTGTACTTCTTTGTGTCTGCTCGTCAACAGCTTTCTCATCAAGCATCGCAGTAAATACTCCTCTATTGTCCTGAAGATCGTAGTCAAGTTACAAATTTCAGCTCAATTATGGTTATCACGGACAATACTCCCGAGGCAATTCTCGGGTGATTGGAGGTTTGCTGCTTGGTGTCGTAGCCTATCAAACAATGCTTGGTCAACTCCTCTCATTCACCTGGGTTGTACTCCCAAAAAGCATGATGAGCCTCACAAGTCAAGGGGACTTTGTCATCTTGCAAACAGATCGCTGTTGCCCTGTTCTCAATATGTTGCTTTATTCAACACATTGTCAGGTGTATTCAAGAAATGTTATTCTGCGACTATGCCAGCATACAGTTGGCAGACTTTTTGTCAATCATATCTGTGTACCAACTAGACGAGTATCAAGCCAGCACGATCTACGTCCAGAAACCTCGCGTTACCTTGAGTCTGGTTTATTCTGACCAAACATCTTTCATGGCAACTGTTCTTATTTGTCCAGAAGCAGGTGATCACAAGATCACAGCTAATTCTTCAGGGTCACTCACATAACGAAAGTGTGTAGGCGATGCATTCACAGTGAACTATATAGAGATGCTACACAGCGGACGTTTCATGGGATTTGGAAATAATCTAAAACACAAAGAATAAAAACAAGACGGTACGAACTGAAACCTGACGTAGGGGTCAATGGGATTCCGAGTCTAATGCAATGCTCAGATCAAAGTATTCAGCTATGGATAGTATGGGTGGTATGGAGGGTATTTATATTGCAGTGCTGCCAACACCACCAATTTTCTCTACCCATCCAGGCACCACGCTGCGATGTCGATGTGGCTTGCAGTCCCGTCTTACTTTGGGAGTAAACAGCTAGGGTTGGACGAAGATTCCAGCTTGCTCCAAATGTACCCTTCATTAGATTGACTCAAGTTTAACAGGACCGAGTCAACGAGCGACATTTGGCCATTTCAACGATTCCCAATATGATAGCACCTTGTATGCTGGTTCCTGACCTTTGTGAAAGTAGCTCTCAAGCTTGAGCCTAATGGCCTTGATTCCAAGCAAGTATTAGGCGTCATCTAAGGCAGTGTGTGATTCTATCTAGTTTCAAAAACTGTTACGCCCACTATCGTCAAATACCCTGATTAGCACGACTCCAATTATCAGAATCAGGAGATCTTACATATGTGGTCCCCCTATCAGCTAGCATCAGATAATCTCACCACTAAGCAACATCATGATCCGTGTAGGGGAGACCTCAGATTATAGCATGCACAAATCGAGAACGGACACAATGGCGGCGCTCTTGGCTGTGGTTCGTTGGCGCCATTCCGGTTAATACATGCATAAATGTAACCCAAGTTGGGACACCAACGATCCATACCTGCATCTTTGGGATACACAAAGAGCAGTGCTTGCTGCATAATCACTGCATAGTCGTGTGAGGAGGGGAGCTCCGATTTCGAACTCAGGGAGCCGGCTTGAGAGCAACCACAGGTATGGTTGACATCGTATGGCTTCATTGTGCACAGGGGGAAGCCGATATCATACGAATGTATAGTCAACTGGTATATGGAGTTGGTGGCAGTACACACCTACCAAGTGCATTGATGTCTACAACTTCCTGTGAAAGTCTTGTGAGAGTCTTGTGCCTTGATTCCTAACTGCATTAGAGACGAAAAACGGATGAATTCGAGAGAGCCGCAGCGCATACGAAGAGGAGAGAAAATAGAGCCAGTGAAGAATGATGCACGAGGCGAAACGACTTGCATGAGGCTCTGAGGCAGTCAAAGAAATGTACATGCACCACCATGAATAGGTAAGAGAAGTTGGAAATCGGAGAGCCCGACTATCAAGATGATTGCTTTAGTATAAGTTTCCAAAAATGACCATAAAGCCTTGATGAGAAGACACCAGGTTCATCTTCGCCAACCGACAGAGTGATTTTCTTTCAAGAGTCAAAAGTTCCGCTTCTAGACCCGGATTCGACACTCTGTGGCTGATTGATCTCTTCGCCAGAACAAAAGGCAGCATCGAGACTTTTGTCAAGACCTTGCACGACCCTGACTTAAGATCGGTCCGGGTCCGCTCCCAGCGGGGTTCTCCGGCCCCGTGCCTCGAGTTGAGGGGACATGGCCGGGGTCAATCCCCATAATGACGTTATTAGCGCTCCCATAAACGCCGTGGGTCTGATAGAGAGTGTGCTTGATGATCAAAAGGCAGACACTGAACTGAGAGAGTTGGAAGAGTCGGGGCCACTTGTTGCTACCGCGTTGCATAGTTCAAGTGAATTGCTGCAAGATTAGTTGTCACCCCTTCTATCTGCATCATGTCCAAGGCTACCCTCCAAGAGAAGACAGACTTCTCGTGTGTTCGCGAAGCTTGGAGCATCTGGAAAGGGTGCCTGTCAGGCTCAATCTAGGCATGATTTGCCCCCACATGACACACTGCACGACACGACATCACAATCGTCTGGGGAAGGGTTTTCACTTCTTCCCGTCATACGATGATAGACTAGCTGGCTAGATACTATACATACCACTGAATATGCCGGGCCGGTAGGCTGCACGAATCTTTTGGAGTTGGTTTTGGTGTTGCGTTTGATGGACCATATGATCAGCAAAGAGGCCCCACGCCTAATTCCTACATAATACCAGTAGAACTTGGATCCATGAAATGATTTTTGAGTTGCCACCGTAACTTGAATCAGGGTCTGTCCCGGTATCGCGGCCACTGGCGGGTTTCGGCATCACCATGTCATATGGCCAGTAAGACAAGCTACCTAAAAAGAGGCTGCGAGGTACATAGAAAGGAGAAAAGGCACACAGGCTTCGGCTGTGCCTCAGACAAACTAGCCAGACCAGAATTAGCTTATCATGGTTTTTTCCCGGAACTCTGTGTCCCTAGGGTGCCATTTAACCCCTGGACGGACAAGGACAGAACTCGAATTGGCTGAATCTGGTCCCGGGACCATCACACCACCCCCCTCCCCTCCCCCCAAAATTAAGCAACGGCATCCACCGACCTTCGGACTCCGACCGGCTCTTGGAGGACCTGCCCGGCCTTGTCGTCTATCCATCGTCAACGTTTTTATAACCGGCCTACGTCGCCACTCCTTTCACATTTGCCTTTGCCTGGTTCTTTAAATACAGAACTTCAACTTACACCCCTTCAACTGCTCATGAACGTGTTAGTGAGGCTCTCTCTTCACCAATATACATACAACCGACGCCGGTACAACATCGTCAACGCAACATAAGAGACAACTTCTTGGAGTGGATCACTTCCCCTCCTAGTTCACCGCGTCTCCTACGACATTGCATCACAGCAATTGTGAATATCTTCAAAAAGCACTGCCATTAGCAACGCCGCTTCCGGGCTTTGACCTTACCCCCATTTAGCATTTACCCAACGGATATATACAGCAGCATCTTTGCCAACCAATCATGGTTCAATTATTGGCTGATCCCGCATTCTCGCCCGCTGGAACTCCAACACACGAGGGCACTAATGGGCCTCTTATGAAGCGTCCTGGCCCTGTCAGGACTGACTCTTCAACACCAATGACCAGGGAAGAACATGCCAAACGAATGCAGGAGCTCAACAAAAAGAGGGGACTGATGAGGGCACCCAGAAGAGGCTGGTCAATGACTGACTACCAAGGCGACCATGTTGCCGGGTCGCACTCGGGCGCTTCTCACATTGAGCGACAAGCACCCATCCCCGAAAATGAGTCGCCTCCTCCATCCACGCCTTACCTGCACTCAACTCCTGAAGTACCGGCCGAGGATAAAGCGGCCCATCTTCCTCATCGACCCAAGTTGCCTCCTCCTCGTCGCTCATACTCTGTAATGGATTATGAACCAGTTCCTCAGACACAGCCACAGCCCCCCAAGGATCACACGCTGCTAGATCTTCCCTCTGAGCTACATTACACCATCTTTGATCACCTTGATCCCATTGACAGCGTTTGCTTCGGCCTCACAAACTCCAACTTCTACGAAATTCACCGACGACTCCACGGCACAGTTCCTCTCTCCAGCCGTTACTCTGGACCAAACGACATGGAGTGGGCTTGGCGAGGAGCTGGCCCCCTTGTCCACCGACATGAGCGAAACCCTGAAAAGGAGGATCCTATGGGACAGATGCGTGTCAAGGGCCAGGTGTACTGCAGAAAGTGTGGCATTTCGCGATGTGAGCTGCATCGTCACCTCAAAGACTGGATGGGCGACGGTTACGAGTACTGCTCCATCAAGGAGGTCTTTGGCAAGCCCGCAGGAGAGGATGCAAAGCCATACTGCTACATGAAGTCGCCGAAAAACCCGCATCGATGTGGACGTCACGGAGGGAAGTAGGGTGCATTATGATGAACCTAGACGACAGCAAACTAAGATAAACGACATGATACGACAATTCACCCCCATGGGGGTATGACGAGATGAAAGCAAAATCCAAAGAAGACAACGCCCTGATTTGCTTTATTTTTATTATTTTTATTATTTGGGGCAACTCTAAGAGCGTTACGGTTAAAGATCTTTTGGTTTCAGTGTGTATTATCTCTTGAGAAGTGGGCATTTTGGATAATGGATAACGGATACTGCGACTTAAGTCAGATCATGGATAGCAAACATCAGGAGGGGTGGCACCAAAAAGGAAAGTGCGGAAAAGGAACTTCCTCATATCATAACATGACGCAATGAAAATATTTCTGATATCATGAGCGTGCCTTATCGTTACTCCAAGGTCAATGAGACCGTCAAGACTGTGTTCCCTACCCTCGGGGGGGGGGGGATACACGGCCCTTGATGGGTTTGGCTTATACCAAAATTCGCTGGCGATCCACCGATTTGGGGTCCGTGTTTTATTCCCCCCTAGCCTACTTCCAGAAATTACACAGATTACACGGATATGTGGAATTACTCTGGAGCGGCAACTGCTAGGTACCGATCTACGGTAATAATTACCTCTGTAGTTGATTTGAGACGTCATGGACCACTCTTCGCGGCATACGCGCTTCTTCATTGAAATACGGGAGCTTGCACCTGATGATCTAATTAGTATGATGAAATATATCGGGAACATCTAAGATAAGCGAAGGGAGTGTCATTCAAGCTTACTAGTAGTACTTTGCAGGCATGCTATTGTTAGGATCAGGGAGACAAAGAAATAAATACCATAAGCAAATTTATCAAACTTTGTCGACTTTACAGTGTCACTAGAAAGGTCATTTTTGCAATGCTTTTAACTTTTTAAACACCTGTCAGCCTGCTTCCAACAATACTTTCGAGGCCGTTGTGTGCACAAGGAGCTGTTGGTATGAATCTGTTCCCGCCGTATCTCTTTGTCTAACAGTTGTGAACCTGATCTTTACTCCTCTGGCCTGCTCTACTCTAATCTGACAGTTCATGCAACAATGCGCCGACCCAATACCCGAAAGAGTAAAATAAATAAAAAGAGAAGATGTTCGTCTGTATCCAAGACACATATCCCTTTATCACGGTGCAAATTACCCAATCCCTTAAACGCCGATCCCATGACAGGGATTACAAAATACCACTCATGATCTTGTTCCACTCCGGTTGATAGCAGTAAGAAATGCACGGCGAGTGCTGTCGTTGTTTAATCCTTCCACTTCGGTGTACAGTCACCCTTGGCGTCGATCCAATCGTTGATGCCTTGCACAAACCAGCCACTCGTCCACTTCTCTTCCGGCTTTTGCTCTTTGCGAGGCTTGCCCCTCTTGAAACTCCTGGCGATGCAGCACACGTTATTGTGGTAACGCCATTGGAAACAGCGCCGGCCAGCGTGCCACTCCTTGTTACCCTTCTTCTGACTGTAGCGGGACCTAATCATCTCGTTGCGTTCTTTGTCGTCCTTGAGATTGTAATAATCGTCTTCCGAAATATCGAGGTTTTCAGCCTCGCAGACCATAGCACAGTGCTCCTTGGATCGGTGAGCGTGTTGCTCAATTGCGTTCTTCTCATTTTCCTTCTTTTGTCGGCCCTTCTGGTGGTCAGTGGCCTTGCCCTGAGCTTCAGGACCAAATCCGATATAGCAGACATCGTCAGACAAGTTATCCCACTCGTCGTGCTCGGCCTCCAGCTGAGGAGCCCAGAACTGGTGATACATTTCTCTGATTTGGATGAACCCCTAACGTTGATGGTTAGCTTCCTTCTCTGCAAACTTCAACATATTTCTGGCGAGCATACCTTTTTCTGTCGCGTCTTCTCGAAATGCCAGGCGTCGCTGACTTCCTCGGGATTCATGTGATGCATGGACAAGAGGGGCTCACACCAGTGATTGTTGCCAAATGGAAGGGTCATGGGCTTCTCGCCGTTGAACATTGGGTGTGCTTGTTTGACCTTCTTGCCGGTTTCCATGACAGCCAGGGACATGAGGTAATCACCACAGCATTCATGGGTAGCCATCATATCGTACTTGTGTGCCAAGTCAGGAATCTCAACCATCTTCCTCATGGTGTCTCCATGGATCACATAACCACTGCCGCCATGGGCGAATGGCTTTCCCTTGAGCATGGCAACACTGCCGACGTACGGTGTCTCTGTGCCATTGACCCTGTTGCGGAGATACCACACGAGATTCGACCAGAAGACGTAGGTGTCGGCTTCAGCAAACACGTACCACTCCTTGTTGGGACGCATCTCCCAGGCTTTCTCTACCATGTGGAGGAACTTGTACTTATCAAGATTCCAGCCTTCCTTCATGTTCTCGGTGCAGTACTGCTGAGCAATTGGGCATTCAGTTTGGGCTTTGTAGAGGTCAAATTCCTTGCGTCCTTTTTTGACGTCATCCTTCACGTCCTTGAGGACGTCGTAGATTTGGTACTTGTCGATTTGTTGGTCCTGTCCGGATTAGTTAGCTGCAACCCCTTATGGAACGGTGGCTTGATATAATTTCATCGGTAGCGCCAAAAAGAAGCCCCCTTGCGCCCCCCTTTGTGGGAGAAGAATGCTATGTTTACTCACCAGATCAGAAAAGAGAAGATAGTCATCCAGACACTGCAGACTCGTCAAGAGATGGGCCGGGAGCTTTGTAAATGCTTCGGTGGCACCGGTTTTCATGACAAGCATGATACCATCAGTGTTGGGAAAGCCATCACAAACTCCGGTCCAGTTTGATAAAGGACCCGAGGGAACATCCAAGTCTGCCGTTTGAGAAGGCATGAACTCGCTCGCGATGCTGGTTGTCGCGCTATCGCCGTCTTCGTTCTTGTGGTCATTGTTGTTTTGCGACTGATCAGAGAGCTTGGTACCATCAGGCTGCTTGTCTCCCTTGTCCTTGTCCTCGGCCTTGTCATCGCCCTGCTGATGCTTGTTCTCGCTTTCTTCGGTCTTAATCTCACTGTGTGGAGGTTTGTGCTCGTCGCCTGAGGCTTTCTCATCGGCCTGGAGTTTTTTCTCGCCGGTCTGAGGCTGCGTGTTATCCTGTGGCCGATGTTCCTTGTCGGCCTCTTCGGGCTTGTTTCCATCCTCTTGCGACTTGGGTTCACCACTTTGTACAGCCTGCGATTCGGTCTCGCTGCTCTCGGGTTTCGTGGTCTCCTTTGGCACCTCGCTGTGGATCTGGTCGGTGCTTTGGGGTGTATCGCTGTCGCCATGATCAATCTCAAGAACCGCTCCGTCATCCTCTGCATCCTCTGCCTTCTTGTCGTCCTCTGGGTGTTGAGCTCCAGCAGGCTTCTCAGCGCTGGCGGAAGCTTCTTTATCTTTCTCGCCTGTGTATTGTGGCGAATCCGTATCGTATGGGTTCTTTTCGGCAGGCTCCTTGTCGTTCAGTATTTGGTTGGTAGTCGTCTCGTTGAGGTTGGCGACAAAGCCTTCTTCGACATCGTATGCGGCACCTTCATGGCTGAGATAATTGGTCAAATGTCCATAAACGCCCGGTGAATCGTCGCTGAGCCGATGGAGGGGTACAACAAGCAGCAAGGTCAGGGCGACGAGTGTTACTGTAATCAGCCTCCAGCCCCTGGGGGTGCTCCAGGCAGAGCTTAAGTGAAGGCCCATTGGGAAGAGGAGTAAACTGGTTATACAAAACAGGAACGCATGCAAGAAAGGATACGAGTATGAAAAAAAATATAAAAAAATACAAGGGAGAGTGGCGCCTAGAGGCTATAAAGATGGAGGTAGGCTCTGAGAAAGAAAGAGAAAGATGATAGACGGGATGGAGGCTGAGGGCGGGACAGGGTACAAGAGAGTGACGACAACCCAAGAAATCCGTCTACACACGGAACGGGAACCACGTTATTTTGTGCAGCTAAGTTGGCATGGTTCTTTTCAAGAACCTCGCTCGTCTCGTCCGGCGACGTGTCGATAGATACGATCGTCTCCACATCAGCTTATCCTAACTCCTTGGCTTCCGTCGCATACTATACGTATGTACGTACGTACAGAGTATCTGGGTCTGGTCTACATAGCTATCTGTGCCCTTGGCTGCATGCGAATCACAAGTTATTTGTTGAAGGAAACAAAACTCAGCCAGGGCCCCTCCCTAGTCCACTAGCTACTAATCGCTAGTCAGGCCCAGGCTTGATGAGGCGTCCCGTACAGGCCGGATGGGATTCATGGGAGGACAAGCCGCTAGACATGCCTCCACAGAATGAGGTGAACGCACATGCTGACAGGAGTGGACAACCTAACAGCTCGCGTACATACATGCTGTACTGTACGATTCAGGGGTGCTACATACATACCCTGGGCCATGACAGGCAAGGTAACAGCAGCTTTGGAATGGTCCATCTGGCGATCACCCTTTTCAAGGACCAAGCGCCCGCATTCCAGACAGTTTGAGTTTAATAGAATACCGCAATCCATTGCCGGTAAAGCTCCCAAGCTGCGTGTCTGGAGCGTTGGGCTTGGAATGCAGCTACACAAAAGCTTTTCTGCAAGCAGCGCACAACGGCCCGGCTTGGAATTCAAACTCTGCTTCTACCACTACCACGCGGCCAAACGGCATTTTGCGCAGATTGCTCACAGCGCCAGGCGTCGCCCCAATGCCAATAGTCAAGGTTGTGGCTGAAAGTCATGGCTTTTACGTGGCCCGAAACGGACAATTCGACATTGACCTGAAAGCAGCCATTGAATAATTACGTTAGAGATGGGGAAAATGAACCCTGGATCCAGACTTCGATAGTCTCTGATGAATATTGTTTCGTTTATACAGGTAGCCGCCGATAGTGTCACTATAGCGCCTCTCTGGTCGGCGTTAGAACATGCCAAGCGCTGGCTAGGTGGACTACTAAGGTGGGGTGTCCTTTGTCCTTTTTTTTTTAAATTTTTTTTTTTAGTTAACCTCCCTAGCCTCCATCCTTTGCAGCTGTTAGAATGTTTGGCAACATTGTGCCACCAAACTATTTCAGCCCCTGAGGCTTGCATTCAGACCCGTTGGGATCTTGGCTTGCAATGCACATTAGTGTCATTACTGGGCAGCTAGGGCTGACAATGTGATTAATTATTGTCAAACTCCCCCCTCGCCTTTTCTTGCAACAGGATCCACGGTAGTCGTCATCAACCTTTCTCATCAGCGGCTGCACAAGAACCCACGTTTCAGATGTGTCTGAAACTTGAGTCGACATCCATCTGAATCCGTCACGAACCCCAGTCGTGGCGATGATCATTTCGACTAATGCCGATCCGGCCATCAAGATCGGGTCTGGACAGCATATACTTTGGTCGAGAAACCTTGCTGTTCAATGGCCAGTCCAGAATTCAATCATTTCAACATGTTTTTGGATGATCTGGAGAAGCTATCGTGAACCTTAAATGTTCTGATTTCGGCAGATAGCTTACCTACTAACCTAGGCTGTAGCTTTTTCAAGGGTCCAGACTCTCTAACTCACGTTATCTTGGACCCGGAGACCATCAACGAGTTGATGAATACGGCAGTTAGTATGTACGGATACACTTGACTTCAAACGCGCCTGTTGTAGGTATGGCTTGGCCAGGCGGCAACGGAACAGCACAAATCCTCTTGGGTATGCTGTCAGTCCTTGCCATCAACGTTCTCTCTTGACATTGATCAGCAACATCAGCTTTGTGTTATCCTTAAGACAGTAGACACATGTGATTGGTCATGCAGGCGGATTTGATGCATGTTGCAACGGGATCTATGTCTTACAGAAAAGCAGCGTCCGCATGAGATAGCACTGCAGGAACATGGGCCCTCAACTGTCTGACAATCCGAGAGGCCTATTCGGGGCAGCTATCCGCCAAATGTGTAAGAGTTACGTTGAGAGGCTGCAAATGGTTGCACAAGCCTCAAAGGTATGGCGATTGCGTATCGCAGTTTTCACTCATGTCAAATAATTACTGTGATCGATTCAGTAACTTGTGTATCTGTGCCATGCCTAAGGTGCCCAGGTCCTTTTCGTGCCCAGAGGCAGGTAACCTGCAGCTCACGTTGGTCTGCAAGGGTTACCTCATCAACGCATTTCCATTCATAGCCGAGAGTTGAGATTGAATTAAAAACTATGAGCTGGAACTCTTGTTCACGGGCAATCTTGATTGATAAGATGATAAGTAGCCGTCAACGATAAGAAAAACAGCAACGATCGACCCCTAGGTCTGGCTGGGGGAAGCAGCGCTAAGGATCTCATCAACCACGTGCTGGCATAAGGTAACCGATATCATTACCTACCTACCTAGGTAGGTAGGTACGGACAAGAACAACGGCTCTAAAGATCACAGTACGGATTTCGTCCTTTCTTCTCCCTTTTCTCGTGTGAATAGCCCAAACTTGACTCGCCTAGGAGCTCGCCAATGCAGATGTCAGCGACGTTACTGTTTCAAAAACTCGATAACATTTGCTCAGGGACTCGACCTGCGTGACTTGCCAATCGAGGCATCATATCCAGCGCGAGTACATAATTACGGTCAACTGCTTTACTCAGCACGGCATTGAATCGCACCGCTTGCGCCATTCACTTCGAGTGGTCCCGAGCCGAGCGCTGGTTCGCCCATCGCTATGCTTCATGGAATCATAGACTTTTGATTCCTCCCTAGACAGGGTCCCGATGCCCCGCCCCCCGCCGAGCAACAATCCGAACAAGAGAACCTGAACCGAGCGGCTATTGCGCCATCAATCGTCAATTCTATAACGAGGCTCAAGAATCGATGATGGAACGTTCATAAAAAAGCCAGGGTTTTCCAATGTTGAAAAACTCTAAACGCGACACCACTGGTCTTCTTGTACTTGCAGGACTTCTCGATCTAAAGCAAATATCTAAGGAACTGCCATGGGAGGTTGACATGCAGTTCGGTACTCCGGATAGAGCCGGGCTCCTATCGCATCCACTCAATCCAGGGACTATGTCTAGATCGGGATTCTTGAAGTCGCTCGCAATCGGGGATCACAACCAATTGGACAGATACAAGCTCGCATCCTCCCCAGATCTCGCTTTCAGAAACGTAAGCTTTATCCATGACTCTGGCTGGGGATCGAGCAATTTCATTAAATATGCAGCCCACCATTTGTGGTTTCTTTTCTTCAACATTATTATTTCCCATTTTCTCTGCTGGACGTCGAGTGAATTTTGTTCTTCAACCCAGTCTCTAAAGAAACACTCGACTAGTTTCTTGGAGTTCGTGTATCAAAGACCTCTATCTACATGTGATAAGGCTTTCGTGGGTTTTCAAGTCGCAACAAGAAAACTTGGAATAAGACCAGAAACCCTGCAATTGTAACCACAACACCAGCAAACAGCCAACGTTACAGTAAAGAAGCACTGTGCCTGGTGAAGGAAGGAAAAGTTCCTCCCTCTCAATTCTGAGCGACTTTCCGCACCCAACTCTCTCAGCTCATGTTCAACCTCTGAACCATCAACTCACATCAAGGGCCTTATAGACATGGCAAGCCTGTCGCAACCTGGCCATGGGCCAGTTCAGACGAGTGCAGTTGTTGTGCTTGGTGCCTCCTCATGCCTTGCAATACCTCCTCCCTCCCCTCCTACACCATCCTCATCACCACCAGGGGACACCTTCTGTGAACCCATTGACCCACTGAGTTTGGAACGAGAACTAAGAGGTGACTCTCCAATCAAGGACCAGCGTCTGCGAGAAGGGGTCCATGTGCTCAATACAGAGGCATTGGCCTTGAGAAATCTTTCGCGGCTTTATGAAACAGATTCTGTAGCCCGGGACGGTTTCAACTTGTCAGTCCAGGCTATTACCAAGCAGCAACGGGCGAATGGCAAACTCGTTGTTATTGGCGTAGGCAAATCAGGACACATTGGACAGAAACTCGTGGCTACATTCAAAAGTCTCGCCATTCACGCCGTCTTTCTTCATCCAACTGAAGCCTTGCACGGGGACCTCGGTATCATAGGGCCTAACGATACTCTGTTGTTCATCACGTATTCGGGCAAGACTCAGGAGCTGCTCATCATGCTGCCTCATATCGATGAGTCACTCCCGACTATACTTCTCACGTCGCACACTTCCCCGGAAACATGCGAGTTCATCAATCACCGGCCCAACACCATCTTGCTCCCGGCCCCAATTCCAGAACCTGAGAAGATTTCATTTGGCGTTTCTGCTCCCACCACATCAACGACAGTGGCGCTGGCTCTTGGTGATGCAATAGCAGTTACGGCAGCCAAGGAGATCAATGCCAGCATTGCGGCTGTCTTTGCGAAGAATCACCCTGGTGGTGCTATCGGTGCTGCAGCTCGACAACCTCGGACCATCAAGGATATAGCAGTCAGATGGCACGATATACCGATAGCACGAGAGTCAGAGGGGGTGAGCCTGGGGTTTGACTTGCTACGTGCTGGCCTCGATTCGGTCACTGGTTGGGTCAGAGTGCAAGATGGAGTTGCCTCTCCGGGTACAATAAGAAAGATTAGTAGAGACGACCTGAACAAGAGTTTGGAGGAGATTCCAGATGCCTCAATACCCAAGGCTTTGATGCTTTCGCTATCCTCAGAGACTACTATCCGTCAGGCACGGGACATCTTGAAGAACATGCAACTGTCACCGAATGACGAAAATCTGGAATGTGAGCGAGAATCTGCCATTGCAGTGATGGAAAGGGGAGAGATAGTGGGCGTCCTGGAAGTTGGTAGTCTCTTGGATTTTGAAGTATGACGCATCTGAGGACATGCATGGACGATATTTCTGGCTCCTTACACTAGGGGCTACACTTATGACTGGCAAGGCTAGATGCCGACGCATTATGGCAGCGCATTGGCGATTATTACTAGGAGTTATCATAGATGACTGCACAGCGCATCTTATGGGGAAATCGGCGTTCTATAGACAAGTTTACACATACACCCAGACCACGGATCATGAAATGCAAGTTCATGGTTTGCTATGACACATTACATTGCTATTCCAGGTCACATCTCTGCTCTTATGAGTAGTGTGAGTGACCGACTTTCGTAGAGCTTAAAAGCGTATTAGGTCCTAACGAGCGTTCAGAATCATGTTCAAGGGCTTCCCAAATCAGTACCAACACCTTTCACACTATCGCGTGCAAACATGTGGTATTGACATGCCGTTTTCCTCCGAATCTTCTAGATCTCCTTTATCCATGTATCCTCGACTTAGTCTTGTGACACTGGACAGGACATGAATGCTACCCTAGAGCCCAGTTGTTTATTTGGAATATACATGGCTTCCGTGATATCCTCAATTCGATCATGAGAACAGCCTCGATTGCCAAGATTGTGCTATTGAGTATGGTACTTAATTATCCAATGAGCTGTCGGAATAGACAGTGTACGGAAGATAGATATAAGAACCGGCAAGATTGTCCTTTTCAGTGATAGAGCAGCACTTTAAAGATAAGGATCGATGAGCCAAGATAACCAACGACCTTCCACATTAGTCCTTCATGATAGTTCATAGGTCACGTAGATCACTCTGACTTAGTTCATTGATAACAATCCTGCCAAGTTGGCGTTATCATATTGCTCTCAGCACAAAGGAGGAGATCGATAGTGCAAAAATGGCCACATGTACTGAGCCTAGGCGATGAAAATGTTTAGGCAAATTTGGCCCAAGGTTGGGGGAACTCTGGACTGGGTTCACTTTGCCATCCTCTCTTCGGAAGTCTTAGGTTTCCTTGCTCCCTGAGGTGAACTAATTCGGGAACAGCCACGTCTCAGACCCCAAGACCAATATCAACTCAGATATCACAAGAAGGATCCAGGTTAACAGGTCACATGCTCAGCCATGGAAAGGACCCCCCGGCCCTGCTTCAGATTACCTAGGGTTTGAGCAAGAACCCCACGTTGATTAGGTAGGTTTAGAAATATTATTCTCCGGGGTCGTTACACCGTCGTTAGATAAGCTTGTTATGTCCCTTGACTCAGATGTTTGACATCAAACGGGGCTTTCGCTTCACACATGGGGCAAACGATCACTGGACATCTTTCCCATCTTGGACAGCCAGGCAATAGTTCAGTAATACTTGTAACAACCTCATACATGCAAAACCACGCTGCATCGTGGGTCTTCTATTTATTCACGTGCTGGTCTAGTCATGTCTGAACCCTGTGAGCTGTTACAAGCCAAATCGTACTGCAGAAGACTCTCATGTTTCTGGTGAATAACAGACAGGTATTCAACGAGGTATTTCAGGTCTGATTTGCGCAAAAATTCAACCGAAAACCAACAAGCACAGGTCCTTATCTGGCCCTGAGAAGTAATGCTGGTAACGGTTTTAGTTGGTGAATTAGCAGAAAGTTGCCATAGTCGAGTCACAGGTAGTTGCGGCAGCAGGGCCTGTTGAGTCATAACAGAGGGTAGCAATGCGAAACATGAATCAAGTGGACCTGGTGAGAAGTCCAGCAACTGCCTACCTACATGTAGGTAGTACCCACCAATTCATGAAGAATCTAGAACGTGACACTCACATGAAAAGAACATTTTTAGCAACTGCGTTGTGAATATAAGACATAGTATAACGTGCCGTCCTACCCGGCCTCGATAGGTACATGTGAGAACTGAATTTGCGGGTGCGGGCGTGACCTATTACCGTTTTTGGACTGCGAATTGCATCTCATAAACTCTGCGATACGATGCGATGCAATGCAACTCATGCGCACAGGCTGCCCATCGCTAGGGCGGTAGAACGGGTTGTGGATAGATACATGGGTTCGTACCCCTGGAGGCTTAATCCATCAGCGGCCAGGTACCTTTGGGAGGGACCTTTGCAGAGACTACAGACTCTTCGTAAACCGACCAGCGGGCTATCCTATCTTAGTTGATGGGCTGGCAAGCCGGCCCTTCACTCCTCACTGGGGCAGAGCCAGGGTGCGATGTAACGGGATGAAGTCTATCGCCAATAAGTTAATAAGGGAGGCTTGTCAGGCGAGATCTAAAGTGTCCGCTTTCGATACCAAGAGCCCTTAGACGAAGTTGCAGCACTCGGAAGTATTGATGGGACTAGTGCAACAAAATGCATCTGTCCAGACCGAGATCCCAATTCGGCAGATGTGCACGAGATTTACGTAGAAGCTTCAACGACTGCATGCGACTTGACCAATAGCATGTTGTAGAAAATTTCTTTTCTTTTTGACAACATGACACCCTCCCGGTGCAGGAGACTCACTAGCCCCTGTGGTGCAGAACCGACGATTCGCGCCGTTTCTCCCTCTGCTTCAGGGGTTGATGCTCTTTTTGAGCCGATGTCGCCCCATTACGCCGAAGTGATAGCAGTTCCTTGAGACGGAATTTGCAGCCGCCTGCAGCTAATTTGTCCTTGGTCCGAGAAAGTTGAGTCCTTGGGCTGAGGTGGAACACCCAAGTGGATTCAATGGTGTTTTAGCTCATGTTCAGTCTTTGAGCCTCCAGCAATAGCGCCAAAGACCAACGTCTTCTGCCGTCTGTATTGGAGGCACCTGTACGAACGCCCAAACTGGTAGCGACGCTGAGAGGATGGCCTAGCACCTGGGAATTATTGTTGAACTAGCGACACTTGGGTATTTTGGGCGGATAAATTCGAAGGCGATCCGCATCGATCTCTGCAAGCAAGTGTCTTTGTCTGTATCATGAGTTACAGGCCCACAGTGTCATCATTCACAGCTGCATGTCTGTTTGTAATTCTTCTTATCCAAAGCATTATATTCTAATTTGTGGAAGAAGAAGGTCTCTTTGGGACCTCCCTTACATGGAGAGAAATGCAATCTGATCACGGAGCATTGAACTTCTGTGCTAGCAACTGAATTGTGGTTGTTCATGGTGAGTTGCTAATCGACTTGCTACTAGAATTGACTTTTAGGTTTGGTGGGCTTTTTTTGGTCCTTGATGGTGGAGAAGTTTTCTCTGGAACGGCGGCTTAAAAAGAGCCAAGCCTCTCCAAGTAGAAATGTGAGGGGAATTCTGGAGTGATTATTTACTTACCCCAGCAGCGGCCAAAGAAAAGTCGACAATTCTGGCAGGGATACTGTCATCCCCATGTCCCTCAGGCGCTCTACCATTGGGAGGGACCTGCCAAGCCTTATTGTCAACACAACAGAGCCAGTAGAGGTAGCACATGGTCTTTGCCTGGTCTGGAGAATGGAGGAACTACTGTATTGCGCTAATGTTTTCTAAGCGAAGCATTATGACGGAACAAACTTGGACTCCATGGCTGAAGAACACTGAAGAAGCCGTAGAAGTCGCGCATCATCAGCCAGACCGTTTTAGCTGCAGGCCAATGCCTATACTGAAATGATGTTACACCCCATATGAAATCATCCAAGCCCTAGACCTGCACGATGATGATCAAGACTAAGTTCGACCGAGGGAATGACGAGGGCACGCCACCGTCCATGCGAGCGAAAAAAACGATCCATAATATGACAGAGACAAGGATGCGTATATCCGTAATGCATGGGTTCTGTCTGGACTCCTTGTCTGGCGCCAACACATAGGGAAAAGCTGGACCAAGCCAAGTTTCCACAAGCCGCGGAAGCGAAGCGAAGCCAAGCTAAGAAGACGACGATATCCAAGAGAAGGTAAGGGTAGGGTAGGGTAGGGTAGGCCAAGGTTGAGGACGAGCATGCTATGGACATATGTAGATGCTTTCCAGCATCAAGCAATGGAACAAGCTTTTGAGTCGAGGCTAACTGCTGGCTGCTGGCTGCTACGCAGTGTAATTAGCTGGGAGCTATGGGTTTGAGCCGCCTCAAAGGCACTTCTTCTTTTTTAAGTTCTCGCGTGACTAGTAACCATCACTTGGTCGCTACCGACGCTGAGGTAATGCCCGGAGGATCGGAGATGTCTTGCATAGGCACGCTCTAACTCAATACCACACCAGTAGTAGTGAAAGTGGCATCACTGAGAGAATCATTGACGAATGCTACAGTCTCGGCTGTCCTGCACTGTGCTCTTCTTGATTACTGCAATCTGCATGTCGTTATTCCGCATAAAATTCTCGGCGCTGGCAACGTCTTGGTGTAGAAGCGCCCAGATACTCGATGCGCCCAATGCAGTGTAGGTACTAACCTGCTTTCATCTCAAGCACCTGTCATTGCCTCTAGGTTCTGACTTGGCTGGAGAAAAAAAGGGTGGCTACGGCTACGGCTACGGCTGCGGCTGCGGCTAATACCCGTACGGCACAGTACAGACAGGTGTGTCGGCAACCCATTGATTCTGCACAAAGATCCATCGATCATAACTAGGTAATTAATTATGAATGAGTGGCTATCGGGCCTCGACTCACCCGAGTGGTTACACAGCGTGCGGCGGCCACTTGACAAGTCGTGTTCATGGACCAAGATATGTATGTACGTCCGGATGATATGGATGAGAAAAGAAGGGCGTGAAGAGTTTCCCATCCAGGTAGGTAATTTGACGAGGCATTGTTATGTTCTCACCGGTGCCCTGCCAACTTACCTATCAGTTACGGTATTGGATGGTACGTAATGGGAGGAACTGCGCTCCGTATTCACCGAGTTGCTATAGTGCCTTGCCTACCTGGAGTAAAGTTTAAGGGAGGTCGGCACAATAGCGGTAAGATTGGGCTGTATCCAAGGTGCTAGGTCGGTATGAATGTTTAATTCGAATTTCACTGAACGGTACCTACTGAACTTATCAACAAGAAACTTAATTAGCCGGGTGTAGGCAATAATGACTGGTCAAGGTACAGTGAGATGATAAGGTGGCACAGTGTGTAAGAATACTGATACCGACAGAGATAGATAGACCTCTTACCTTAGTACTTATGACTTGAGGTGAGGTGATTGGACAGGAACTTGAGAGATGCGCAGGTTCGAGCATCCTGCACAGTAGTAGCTAGTACCTTATGGCCTGATGCTTGACAGCTCGAGTAAACAGTTACAGAGGTGCTTGTTGCAATTCATGCGTAAAATAACGGAAAGAAAGGACTATCACGTGCCTGTAGCCCAAAGGATGACCAAGTACTACCTACTAACCCATGCACATACCGTATGCTTGTATGCCGTGGCCACCACGTTTCCCAAGTTTCTTCCACCAAACTCAATTTCTGATGTGCCGAAGCCCAAGAGCCGAGACTTCATCTGTACATGGCCCGACCTCGCAGTTTAACTTGGCCGCTAGCAAGCAAGAATAACAAAGTTCTCCGCGGCAACCATACTTACTGTATGTACTTGCTGTATAGAATGCTACACCTGAAGATTACCTAGACATTCTTTTGCTAATGTTCGTTATCGTACAATAGCTGGCTGTTTGTTATCTTTACCCCTCAGTGTTTGCTTCAGTGTCCGTACTTTAATGCTGCTAAGCCGAGGCATGATGGGTTCCCTGCAGATTATTGCCAAAAGGTCCAGATCATGGCAACGATACCTAGTTATCAGATGCATTCCGTCTTATCAAGTATCCGGTTTCCAATTGTCCCGCTACGACGACACACAACGTCTGGACGGGGACCCAAGACCCTTGAGGCTTGATCCTTCTGGCCCCTCCCGAGCCCAGTCCCTCACCTCGTCCCTCCGTCCCTCCACTCCACTCCCCCCTCCTTCTCTCCAGCACCCGCCCGTGAACCCACCGCCCCATCCGTCAGGTCAACAGGGGCGTTGTCGCTCTGGATCGCTGCAGCACGTAATGTAACCTGCTGCAGTGCCCACTATGGCACTGCTACGCTGCAGAGAGATGCGCTACTGGACCCTCCCTCCGCTCTGCTTTGTACGATGGATGGATCATGCCAAGCCCAGGATCTTGTCCGGGTGGGCGTTACCGATGCATGCGAAGCACGAGGTTGAGTGGATGGACTCGACAGGAGTGGTAAGAGGCGGTACAAGGGTAAAGAAAGAGCGAGAGAGAGAGAGAGCGAATGGCTGATTCAAAGATATAAACTTGCAAAGTTTCCCACACCTTGCCGTCAGTTCCCTTCCAGCTTGTTCGTTCGTTCGTTTACTAGAACTTTCCAGATCGCTCACAAACGAACAAACAAACATCGGCTCATCGACTCAACGAATCTCACGAAAGAGGGCAGCGGGTTTCTTCTGGTTGACATCAGGCTGCCTGTAATTGTGCTGTGCTGTCTGATAACCCAAAAGATTTACCAAGAGACCGTACCGTGTCTCTATCTCTGAGACAACATTACCTACCTACTAGGTACATAGCCCAGAAACATTTCTGTTTCGGTCGTTGCATTTGGCTTGCTCGTTGATTGTGGTGAATCTTTGACATTTTTTGTCTATCCAAACTGCTGAGACTCTTATCTCAATACGAGCGACTATCCTTGTCAGAGGATTGAGTTCGAGGCTACTGTCTGTCCATTCGTACACCATCTATCTGCGCCAGCCACAAGCCAGAGAGAGACTTTGGCCAACAGGAGCATCTGATAAGAAGCCCGGTAGACCCCGAATCCTTCTTTGTCTTCGCCCATCCTTCGTGGACGAGACAATTGCTGCTGCTTGCGAGGTTCTCTTCTGCAAAGTCCCTTTCGAGCAACCGTCGCATCGTCAACGCCCGCAGAAACTGTTCAGGTCAAGGACTAAAACAACCCGGCTCCTGGCTAGGTTAGAGTCTAGTCTACTCCGTAGGCCCCACCCAATTGCTCTTTGGGCGTTACCACGACAAGCTTTAATCTTTAAATTGGATCTCGAACCGGGCTGTGTCTCGAGCCAAGCAGGGTGTGCCTACTGCTCAGAGTCATATTTGGGTACGTCATTTCCTACTTCCAATTGACATCTTCGTTCCTCACATCTTCCCCTGTCCCTCCCACAAGACAAGTGAGTTACGGATACTCTGTTTCACTTGAGGATCAAATATCGTGACTGTGTTGGATTGCGCATTTGACTTACAACACTTTCTGCTCTGTAGGTATAAAAGATATCAAAGATCCACCTTCCTCAATTGAAGTTTTCAGTTCGGCGTTGAGCAGCATCTTCCGCTCGCTTCTCCCGCCGCCGACTCCAACTCCAACTCAGCTCAATTCGATTCAGTTCGACCTCTGAACCTTTCTCTACGGCTCGCATCTGTCATCGCCTGAATATTAGGAAGAGACAGGTAGCAGAGCGAGCCTGAGAATAGGTGATATCACCATTCGCTCTTTTCTTCTTCTTTCTCTCTCTCTCTCTCTCTCTCTCTGTCATTTTAGTTGACGTCCATTCCCTCGATTGCCGAATTTTGTTATCATTGATTAGACATGAAGTTTGGCGACCATCTCGAAAGAGAGTCTGTTCCAGAATGGAGTCTCCGTAGGTTTCAATCCTCTCCGTCGAAACAATTCCCGTATACTGACCAATGGCTTCTTGATGTAGATAACCTCGACTACAATTCCATCAAACATGAGATCAAGATGCACACAACGCGCGACCAGGCCACGGCTATGGCCATTCCCGGACAGAAAGATGAGGCTCTTTCGCGATTCGAGGATGGCTTATACATGGAGCTCGATCGTCAGCATGAAAGACTGCAGTTATTTGTTTCAAGCAAAGCAGATGAGATTTCGCGCCGATTAGGTATGTCATGGACTTATAGATCTGCGCCACGTCTCGAGTGGCACGCGACCACATGCCAAATCTAACACCTCCCATAGAATACCTCGCCAAGAACATCAATCGTTGGGCATCAAAGAACCAGGAACAGCTCGCCGGTGAGTCTGCCATCAAGCACCACAGACGCTTCACCAAGTACGAGCGCGAATTGGTTCGTTGTGGCAGTGACATTCAATCCCTCGAGCGCTTCGTCAAGGCTCAGACTGTCGCCTTTCGCAAGATCACAAAAAAATACAAGGTACGTCATCATGACTTCTTGGTGTGAGTTTGACATCTAGATGAACGTACTGACCGATCACTCACTTACAGAAGTGGACTGGTTCTACAACTCTCGGTATTCGTCTATATGAGAACATTCTCTCCGACCCCAAAAGTTTCACTCGCCGTGACTTTTCCTCCTTACAACAACGTTATGACGACATCACATGCACACTCAACGCTGCCGCTCCCGCATTGAGCGAACCTAGCTCACCGGAATCCCCAGCTCAGTCATACAGACGCCAATCTCTTTCAGGATCTCTCAACTCGACAAATCGTCACCTCACCAGCCGCGCTCAACCTACGTTCGAATTCTTACCTCCACCGCAGATGGAAGAACCTGCCAAATACTGGAACGAATATGACGATGGGAGTGAATGTGCAGCGGATGATGACGGATATGCTATCTATATAAACCCAGATGAAAGCACCAGTTTTCCGGGATTCGACTACCTGCAGAATGTCCTCAAAGCTCCCATGAAGAAGGCAAGGGGTTGGTTCAAGCGCCAAAACAACGGGGAGCGCCAGTCTTTACTTGGTGCCAACCATTCACCTTACCAATACTCCAGCACGACCTTCAACAGCAGCGAGTCGGACGAGGACGCAGGATATGCTAGTTCAGATGGCTTCCCCGCGACTGGATATGCCACACACTATGCCCTTCCCAGCCTCAATCAACAGCAGGCACATTTGTACCGTGAGAAGACCTTGTTTTGGGGTACGATCAGCTCTTTTGCCGTGTCTTTCCTGCTCCTCCTCGTCGCAGGCACGCTTATTTCTACCGGTCGACATAGACTCAGAGCTGAAGTTGACGCGGGCGTTACTGTTGGCGTTGTTGCGAGCTTGTTCACCGCCTGTAGTGCTCTCGGTATGACGTTATACCGGCACGACCGACTGTCATTTCCACATCTGCTGGCAGTTTGGACTACTTTCGTCGCAGCATGTATCCTCAATGGCATGCTGCTAATTTTGGTCGTGGGAAACTCCCCGTAATGCGTAAAGGACGAAAGGTTATCCTGAATCCATCGAACCTTCATGATCTCAAAAAGACTGAGCCACAGTTGAGACGCTTAATGTTTGCATGTGAGCGATTATTTTGACGGATTGTGTTATTTGTTGAGCGATTTCCAAGTTATAGGAGCAATGCTTGAGCATTTTGCCTTCCACGCCGATAGACTGAGAAGCCGGCCGTCTAGTTGGAGGTGTCGTGTACCATGATCGTGCATGTGCTTTGGTATACGCATTTATCTTCGATTGTAAACGAATAGAAATAATTGAAACCTCGCGGTATGCCAAGCTAATGAAGCAATGTCTCGCCTTGTGGAGTTGTGATGTAAGAACTCAAAAAGCTGTCAATATTGCCAAAGAGGCATTGCAATTCGTCCTAGTTAATACCCAATATCTAGTCGTTTCGGTTGAATGGCATGATGTGATAAACATGGTGCGTTTATATAGCTTTCGTCGTGGTTGCATCATTCATCCATGAAGCACCATTGTGTCTCGTCGGCGTCCGCTAGAAATAGTTCAACCTTGTTGACAAGTTGTCCTGTACAGAGTCAGATGCCTTTCCACTACGTCGTTTTCTGCTCTATGGCTCGATCCTGTACGGCTCGCCTTGCTAGTAGCTTAATAACTTACCAGCGACTCCCCATCTCTTAGCAAAAAAGTGCAATGACGCAAATATGTTGTGAAATCTTGTGTCAGCTTCAGGGATTAGATGCTCGAGGTGGCTCAGGACCATGAGGCAGTGGTAAGCCGAGTATGGCGTGACAGGTGAGCAGGGGGCGAGAAGGTGAGGGCGATGGGCGAGTTGGTCGTTCAAGTCGGTTGTAGTGTCGGCAATGATACGGATCGTGAAATTAAGACCGGCGATGGCTTTCGGGGCGATGTCATCGGCGGTTGGAGAAAAGGGTCCTGCAGCGGATATGGTGTTGGCGGCGCGAAGCTGGCGACAGTAAAGGAAAAGAAGGAGGCTAGGTCAATTGTCAGTTCCTTTTTAAGAACTACCTTTGGAAAGAGACAATATTCGGCTGTGCTTCATGTCCCAGGGTCCGTCTTACCATGTACAAGTGGCGAAACACTCGTAGAAATCTCCCCAACGAGAAGTCTGCATGATCATAGCCTCGACAAGAGCACGCGTTGCAATATCTAGTTCGACATACTCCTCTAACAAGGCATTGGGGTTCCCTTGGGGTTTCGGAGAATAGGCTCTTGTATAAAGCATTGCACATTGACAATTTCTTTGGAATGGCCCCAGAGGTACCGAAGGGGCCACGCTGGCTGGGTGTCGCTGAACAGAACGCGTGGGCGATTGATTCTGATTGTGCCAAATGAGATTGCTTGTTGGCAGTAAATCATCGGCGGCTGGGGATGGTACTTGAAGTGGCATATGGATGAGAGAACAATCGACATGAATGAGACGATCGAGGACGAAAAGACTCCAATAGACACAGCGGCGTTCTTCCTCTTCATAAGGAATATTGGCCTCTCGTTCAGCTTCGATGTACTTTCCAGGGCCGATGCGCAGGACCATGGCCATGGTGTTTGCATCTCCAATACTCACATAAGCACGCATTACATCACCGTGGCCAAACTCAAAGAGTGCCAGCAGGATGGAACATTGGACAAGTTCAATGCTAGGAGCAGAAAGACCACGTAAGACGCTCAGGACTCGTTTGGCAGCCCTATAAGCTGGCATCTCAATCATATCCTTACCCTCATTAACGTTGGTGCTCGCGGCAGCAGCTTCATCATCGTACTGAGAGACGAGCTGCATGCAAACGATGAGGAGAGCAACAGCAGGGTCGCGGGGTCCTTGATCGGCATTGGAGCTGGCCCCTGACCCTAGGTTGTCCGTACGGATGGCAAAGAGTTCCGGATGGATTACAGAGAACCAGGGATTCATAGTCTCAAAGTAGCGTTCGGTTGCCTCACGCCAAGGAATGTTGCGCGATGACAGTAACGCCATCACCATTGAGCTGGAAACATCAAAAGCAGGGTCAAATATACCCTGTCCATATGCTTCTTTAGGTGTAGATCCTGCAAGATATCCAGGTTCCACAACAGCGGTTGTTGGGGCCGTGTAGATAAAATCATAGGAGCACGTAGTTGCAAGTCTAGCGAGTTAGTCAAAGGAGATCGGAAAATCGAGTTGCAAGGGCAATTACACACCTCGTACAGCGAGAACAAGCAGGCAATGCTTTATCACATTTCTTTTTGGTGCGAGTACACTTTTCACAGGCTCTGTGCGCACGTTCAGGCTCCATTGGAGACTCAGAGCCCCGTGAAGATGACACGGAGCGAGACATAATGGTTCTTCTTCTGGGATCCGTGGTGGCTGATATGTAGCCCGTAAGATGGGCTTGTACTTTGAGGAGGTAGTGTGGTGGGTGTACGTTAGAAAAAAAGACTTATGCTGACTACGCTTTTATTATGTCAGACAGCAAGGAGGTAATGGAAGAATTTGAGCTACCTAGACAGAGTGGTTTGATAGGCGTATACCGTGAGCAGGAGTAAGATGCAGATGCAGATGTAAATGTGAGTGTATGTGTACGTGTTGTTGAGCTTGATGTAAGATTGAGACTGTTGTCTGATACTGATAATGAAACTGATGGTAAGGAAAGAGAGGAGAACCGAGACATTGAGGCCGGGAACGAGGGCTATTTGACGTCGAGTCTCAGTACGAAGAGAACATGATGCCCCCCCGGGCCACAGAGTTGATTAGATGTCGATGGGTCTCTTGATGCTTCCAGGCCTGGGGCCAGAATAGGCCGAGGGGTGGTTGCAGATACGCACTGCAAAGAGACCACAGCAAATGCGCAGCACAGCGGGTGGTAGGTAGCTGTACGCTGTACGCTATGCCGTGTTGTACATACGGCACTCTAGATGGCGAACCCGGTAGATGGGCGCCGGGTGCCAGGTGCAAGGTCAAGATTGACAGGGACCAAACCAAGGATGACGTCTAATCGGTTAGTCAGCCGCTGCAGGGGGGCAATGGTGATGGAACCTAAGGCTGTGAGAAGAAGGCTGAAGATGTTGATTTGGAAGGATAAGGTAAATATTGGAAATTGGACAAAAAGGTAATGGGGCCTAACTAAAGAAGAAAGCAGACAGCGGAAAGAGCGGGGGCAACAGGGCCTGCCAGCTCAGGGATGATTTCAAATAAGGTGTAATGTCGCAAGTAACCTGAAAGGGAAAGACACAGGAGCCAAAATCCACAAAGCAAGCAGGAACATGGACAGCACACGCCTGGTGGACGGAGAGTTTAAACTACCTTGGCACTTACTTCCCTTACTTACTAAGGTAGTACAGTACAGGATATTGATCATGGAAGGGCTCAACTACAGCCCTAGGTAACGACCTAAGTATTAAACCCAGACGACGACTGCAGAGATGGCTTCCTCAAGAGGCATGATTAACCCTCAAACCCCACTAATCGGGAGAGATACAGGGCCTAGAGATAGATTAATTAACTACCTTAGGTACCTAGGTACTGAGGTACTCAATCAGCACATAAGTAAGGTAAGGTAAGTACATACTGCGCTGCTTGAAGTCTGAGAGGAATTAGGTACCCCTAACATCGAATCCGTCCATCCATCCATCAATCACATCTCATGCGTCCGAAATGCCGGGTCACGCTGCAAATCCCCCCTCCCGATTCCCCGGAGAGACCGTTACCTCTCAGCCCAGTGAGGCCATGGCCATGTCATGCCCATGGTGGATGCATCCCCCATCTACAGCGATGTCATTTGCAGGTTAGCGCGCCCGGACATTACGTGCCACCCAAGCAGCCAAGCTTACCTTACGCTTAGAATTAGGTGTAGTAGTTTGAGGGGACGGGCCATCCGCTACGGGAGTTGGAGTTGCGGGTTGGTCTGAATTAATCATGCCCATCTAAGCAAGTTTGGTGACAATGCTGAATGATTTTCTGAAGCAATTAGTTCCTCAGATCTCGATCATACACGAGTCGACTTCACATCAAATCTCTTATAAAGCATCTTCAAACTGAACTCTTCAAGTTCATTCTAGCATCAGCTTCGATTGTTTGCGGTAGGGACTCCAATACTTATGACATCACCGCCTCGCTGGCCCCATGGGTAACATTGAGAAAGATAAGATGCCACCATGCGACCTTTTTCTTTTTCGTACAGACAACACGAGAACCTATCACATTCTAATAAAAGAAACACTGGGATCTGGTGGATTTCTGTTTACTAATCGCAAGCTAATACCTTTCCATTCAAACATCAGCTAAGTTGCCTACCAATGCACCAACAATGACCTCCCTCAAAACCCTAGATATTGACCCATTCCCACTTGACTGATGCGATCCATATCCGGGGACAGTGGAACTGACCTTGCTTCAACTATCTCAGACAGGAAAGAGACCTATCGAGATTACGAATCAACTGACTCTGCCACGATGGATACGAGATGTCACTACCAGCAGGGCTGCGGACTAAGGTACCTACTTCCTTCGCGCTCTTGATGCTGGTATAGGCAGTCCTGTCTTATCTTTCTATGGATGTTCAGCAAGTAGTTGCTAAATTAAGCTCACGAAAACCTAGTGCATGTCTACTAAGGTAAGGTAGCCGTTGAATATTTCCCGCAACACCAGCAGGTTTTTTTTTCTATAAAAAAAACAACAACCGCGATATCAGTCAGATGCCTACCCATCAAGCTGAATAGAGAGCATGCCATAGACACTCCCTAATAGGCGGTTAAGCGAGAGGACCCCTGCTCCGTCAGAGCAAAATCCGAGCGTTTTCGGAATTAACCTCAACTACTGACTCACCCGGCGTAAATCCCGTTATGGCAGCTTGATAGACATATCCCCACCTTAGGCCTTGCCTAAATAGCTGCAAATGTCGATTGATATTTACTTGATGTGCAAACTTTCAGCTTAACGGAAACCAAAGTTCACTGAAAGGAGAGTGCTGTTTACCAATCACCTGGTGACTAGGTCCATTGATCCCTCCAAAGCAAACCCCATACGTTAACTCAACACGAATACAACTACCAATACGCGGGTCCAGAGGTTGAATTTGTGCTGTTGATCTCAAAACACTCCCCGGAGACCGATCCAAGACCTATTTTTATACCAGACTGATACTCGGATCTTATCGCTGGAGCCAAAGCTCACTCACCTTCAAGGGCCATCCAAGCATATGACATCCACAGAGATGCCCCATCACATCCGCCCCGGCACCACCGCCGATCTCACTGTGGCTACAGATCTCTATATGCAGAGCTTCGACAAAGAAACTCTGCTCGACTTCATGTTCCCAAGCCGTCACACCGACTCAACCCCCTTTCGTGAGTGGGTTACTCGGCGCTTTCGTATGCGCTACTGGACGCCCGGCTACGTTCTCACTATGCTAGATGATGCTAGAGGCAGGACTGTGGGATTCACTTGGTGGCATATGCCGGACGACTCCTTATCTTTCCGTGAACGATGGCTCTCAATTCGTAAGTCTCTTCATTGAATCTCTACCAACTATTGCATTATCCACTCAAGCCCGGTGAATACCAAAACCAGTTCGAAGCACTGACTCATCCAGACGCTTGGGTTGCCCCCATTATGTTGGCGGCGCTGAAAATACATTCCTACATATTTCCCCTTCGCCACGTAGACTCTCATCGACTTGGTATTTATGATCGCGTTTTCAGTACCATTGAACCCGACGTACTCAATTCTCCCCGGCGTCGTTCAGCTTGGTATTTGTCTAGCCTTGGGGTCTCTCCTCATGTCCAAGGTAGTGGTTATGGTTCACTGCTCCTTCAGCATGGCCTGGAGGCGGCCGATCGTGCAGGAGTTCCCACTTGGCTGGTGGGATTGCGTGGGCTCGACAAATTTTACAAGCGTTTTGGCTATGTAGAAGTGGCCAGGGCCAATGTTGGAGAGTTGAAGGACTGGGACGGCGGCATCATCATGTTCAGGGGGGATTGATCATCAAGATTGTGCAACCATGCTAGATCTCACAGCAGTCACGAATATCTCTCAACAAAGAAAAGCGGATATCACATAGCGCCATCAACAAGAATCTGATCACGATTCCTCATCAAAATATTGTTCAGATGTGTCATTCATCTATCATCTATCTGGCTACTTATGGCCGCTTCAGACCAGCAAAGTTACGAACTTTATGTCATAAGCATCTCCATAATAGCAAATCCCATCCCAGACGGTGTAGCAATCATAATAATCATCGCATTAACAAGCAAATATCCGCCCTGTGTCAAGCTATGCCGAGACATGCCTTATTTTTGTGTCGTCGTGCTTCCTCGGGTGCTCCAAGGGGCAATATTCCCAGACAACGGGCTGGAAATACCAAAAAAGGGGGTGGAGGGGAACGGGCGAATGCTAATGGAGCAACGTTTTTTTCAGTTCAGCAGTGATGAATAGCCCCAGACGGGGAAGCAACGCAAATTAGATAAATTCATTATAGTCGTGCAGCTCGTATCAAAAAGAAAAAGGTGGCAAAGCAGGAAGCTTCACAAGTGGCATACAAGGCCAGGCCTCAAAAACTTGCGCTCCCTACCGTCATTCAGGAAATCTGTTCCTTAGTGGCGATCGCTGTCGGAAGCTCGATCACCGTAGATGTTGTCTTCATCGCCATTGGTCGAAAGATTGTGTTGATAGGCCTGGTAATTGCCTCGAGCGAGAGTGTCGTCTAACTCGGGGGGGGATGCGTAGCCGTGTTGGAATCTTGGACGGTAGGCTACTGCTGGTTGCGTGGTAGGAACACCTTCATCAGTAACCAGATCAGCAAAGCCATACTCTGGAACTTCTTCATTTGGATACTGGCGCGAGGGACGGAGGCTAGCTTGGTCAACGGAAGCCAATGTGTGCTGCTGGTATTGGCTCATAGAGCGGCCGATCCTAGTGTTCGACCCAGTCTCGGCGGAAAACCAGTTGGGCTGGTGGATTTGTGAACGCGGATCATGAGAGTACGGGCGCTCGTCTGCCATGGAATGATGCAGCGAGTTGTCTAATCCGCTCATTCTAAGCTGAGAATGACGTTCTTCCGGAGCTGGATACGAGTAACCCGCTCCTGAAGCCTGAAAAGGAGGAGTCTCGTAAGAGGGATAATTAAGGGGCGCGGGCGTGAGTTGAGTATTGACTGTCGACGCAAGGAAGTGGTTGTCTCGGCTGTGTTGGGCAGCATAGCCTGCGGTGCCATACATCTGATCCGCTCTGGCCAACATTGGCATAGCGGCGGTATGGATCGAGAGGTTTCTATCAGTCAGTACGAATCCATTTGGGTCATAGTAGTGATCGCCACCATAAGACTGTTGGTAATAAGGGGCGTTATCGCAGGAACCTCGGTGATCGGTCATCGGCGCCTGCATATGACGATTAATACTGGAATAGCTCATTGAAGGTGCTGCTGGGTTCTGACTCTCATAGTATCCAAGACTGGGTTGTCGATCAGTGTCTGGCCCGATGCCAGCGTTCGCGAGGGGAGACCGAGAGCCGAATGAGTAGGGAGCAGGCCGGTTGGAGATATCATCGGTATACGATCTGGAGTGATGAGCGGGTCGAGATCCGTTGAAAGCAGCAGGAGGCGTGGGCGACGACGACGATTGCTGGCTAGAATGCTCACTCGCAGATCCCTCTTCTTGAACTGGTTTGAGGGGCGACGATTCTTTGACAAATGGGAGGGGGGACGGAACTGCCTCACCAGCCATCAAAGACGAACGGCTGGATTGACTGTTGGCCGATGTCTGATGGATCTGGACCTGAGCAGGCGGGTTCGTGAAGGCATCAACAACCTCTGGGAGGAACTCGACAGGAGGAACTTCTCTGAGATCCCCGTGATCGATCTCTTGGCAAAGACGTTCAATAACATCGAGGATCTCATCGTGCGTCTTGCCTTCGCCAAGGCTCTGCATGATCCAGTGAGGGATGGGATCCCGACTGTTCGTGTCTGCCAGGCGCTTAACCTCACGTCTTCGAATCGAGAATGTCCACGATCGGATCGTTATGCCCTCCTGATTAGTTCTGCTGGCATTCTCCAGACCTCGGCTCCAGAAGATCATTCGGATGATCTGCTCGTACACCAAATTGATCTGAGTGTAGCTGAATCTGATACCAGTTCGGTAGCGAATCCTCTGATAGTGCTTGCGACACATGCAAACCCAGACACGCTCCGGGATGCGACGAGTGCAGACCTTGTTGCGGCCGAAAATATGAGAGATGACCTTGCGAGGTACCGAATCAGTGTTGCATTCGGGAACTGCCATACAAATGTCACCACCCTTGAGGGGAACGTTGATGGTTACGTTTTCCAAGGTATGCAATGCTGCAAGAACACGATCATTTTGGTTAGCATGGGACGCCGCCTGTCCAGATGCACCTACATTCATTAGTTGACATCAAAAGAGAATACTGAGAAGGGAAAGATTACCTGGAAGAGTCCCGTTGGACTGCATCCTCACAGTCTCCGGGGGATGGAAGGGCGACTTTGTTGATGCACTACTAGGTGCAGGGGAGCTCTCTCCCGTATGGATCCAGGGATACTTCTCGATGCCAAGACGGTCGTGAGATGTGTTGATTTGTGGTGACAGTTGTGTTGGAGGACGAAGCTGCCGGAACGTAAATTGTGGCAGAGAAGTTGGTGCTTGAGGAAAAGAATGACTAGAGCCCTGGGCGGGGTTTGGTGCCGAGATGGTTCGCTTATGAACGCGATCTAACGAATTCAGAAACTGATCTTTTGGCTTCAAATAGCTGAACAAAGGGAACAGAGTCAGTATATTCCTGGTGGGAAATTTATAGGCTGAAAGTGACAATAGACAGCAAGGGGAATGTGCGAGGACATAAGGAGTGAAAGATGGACGGGGGAGCTAGAAGAATGCAAACATTTTTCCGGCTGCCTGAGAAGAACTATAAACACGCAGTGTGATTCACCGGCTCGAGGCCAGGTTGGTAGTGGGACAATGCTGCTTTCGAGGGCCAAGTTCCTCCCGCTTAATGGACCAGCTTTTATGACTAAACATAATCCATCCGAGAAGCGTCTGCAGCTGGCAATCGTTTTTCTCCTGACAATATGATCATTGTCTGTGATTCACGAGCGGCTAAATATGCGCCTCTGAGGCTTCCATATAGTTCGACACTGCTATTTCCCCTTTTTCTGTTCGAGGGGGTGCAAGCAAACGATACATGAATGCATGGTTTGGACGATTGGCAAGGGGCAAACAATGAACGAACTTCGATTCATGCTGAAAGCCATCTTCTCCTGCATAGGAACAAAGAGATATTGACTCACGTTTGATCTTCTGACAAATGGTTGTGCTTTCTTCTCATCATCCTCGCCTCTAGAATCGTGTCAGATGGGCTACCCGCGTACAACGACCTAGCACCATTGGTACGCTGACGAGCATGCGGCTTCGCAGACAGACCGACTGTTACTGGAGGGAGGGGCGCTGTTATCCTTGGAAGCCGCTCCAATTTTGCTTCCAGGTCAGCGATGCCAGAGCCTACCGTATTGCTCCCGTTGATGGTAGATACCGACGAGAATCTGGAATGGCCAGCAGAGAAGGTTGATGAGCAACAAGATGAGAAACTGCTGCGGCTGTCTGATATCTTATGGCTCCCTGACGCGGGCGACGTATTGTATTCCGTCCAGAGACTTGATCTTGATTCGTTTTAGTATGTGTACTCCTGCGATTGGCCGCCAGTGTGCAAAACATCATGCAGAATAGCAACACCAACACTTCGGCAGGACCAAGACTCACCTTCTCATGTGCTGGGAAGCACGGCGCTCACTGTGGTTACTAGTCTTGTTAGTCAAGCTAGATCGTCGAACACCGGCCGGAATATACACCAGCGCGGAAGTAAAGGGGGTACCTTTTCGGCGCCCAAGCATCTTGATGGACTTCTGGAGTTGAAGGCATTCTACTTGAATCAATGTCAACCCCAAGCTTGTCATGCCCGTACCGGGTTGTGGTTTTGAGTTTTCTTACCGGACTGGTAGCGCATATGATCCTGCGGAACCATGAAGATTTATACTGGCTGATGTATCCATTGATACTTGTCTGGAGTGGTAATTAGATGCATTCTGACGTCTCGCAGATTCCTGCTGCTCCTCCCAAGTCACTGGCGTGAAAGGAGGTCGCGTGGAGTTCTTGGGGCCAATATCCCGTGGCAGAGAGTAGCCACCAGCATCCCAAGGCGTTCGAGTTCGACTATCGGATCGCACACTAGATGTTCTAGACTGGGTGCAGTCGGGTGACGGAGTTGACAGTGACAATGACGGGCCTCTATGTTCCTTCTGCTCATTGTAAAGGTGTGGGCTTTCTCGACTATCCCTCGCTTCCGTGTCAAGTTCGCTGAACTGGTTTAGAATTGACTCAATCTTCATGATTAGGGTCTGTGTAGAGACTTGTCCGAACAGAAGCCGTATTAGAATGGAGTGATTATGGAACTGGCAGAATATGCAACTGGCGCCACTTGATTCGTGAAAAGACTGATGATGGGCGTGTGTATTTTGCTTGATTACAGCATCGGGATCCAAAGTCGTCTTTCTGGTAATGGTAGAGGTTCAGGGGATCACAATCTCATGATAACCGCCGCAAGGTACTAGAAACAGGATCAACCTCGTTCCGGAATAATTATCGATTATAATGCGAAGACACTCCACAGATCGGTGAAGGAACAAAGTAAAGAGGATGAAAACAAAGTGATTGGAGAGACAATTCGTTTAACTGTCAGGGGGACGGCTGTTTCTTGTACGTCTTCCAGAAGACTGGGGTCTAGGTTCGGTGCAGAATAACATGAAACTTGGCAGACGGATGCTATTTGTTTTTTTCACGCATAGAGAAGGGGTGAGAAGAGTGACAGGAGTGTCAGATAGATCGAGTCTGACCCGCTGAACCGAAGATTTCAGGTTGCCGATCTTGTCAAGGACCAGGATCAATTATTGTTCTATCGCTGTCAAAAAAAAAACCACCAAAAAAAAGGGCCCTCTCAGCTTCAGATCATCGGAGCCGCTTTGTTCAGAGGTCCGGGCTCCAATTAGTGACGGGGGAAGACAGGGAGGATACTCGAAAGTGAGAGATCTGATTCAGACCCAGTGGCTATGTCAGGGCTTGGTAACATGCAACAAAGTAGGGGAATGGGAAGAGATGAGACGAATCCACTACGACAGAAAAGTATGTAGGTCGCTAAAAGCTATGACTAGATGGATAACGCATGAAGCGGCCGGTAGGGTTCTGAAGACGGTAGTCGTTTGGGGTTGGGACTGGGGTCGGGGGGTCTCAGGAACGGAGGGCTGAAGGGTGTGGATCAATGGATCAAGGGCTCTTATGAGATGTATAGGATTAGTAGGCCAATCTGCCCAGGATTGAAGTGCTGAGCAAAGCAGTCCGCAATGGAAATTCTGGGAAATGGAGATGACCACAGGAGAGAAACCAAAGCGTATACTTGCAGCGGGAACCAGCATCATCATTGTAATTATGCTAGGCTATGAGCGCGGCAGTCGGTCCTAGCCCGGTGGCACAGGCACGGTGCTGCATGCGTTAGGATAATGACTAGAGAGATGCGTCCTTCCACTAGATATTTTCGAGCTGCTGCTCCAAAGTCAACAACGACCATTCGGATAGCCGTCAAGTCAAGTCAAGTCATGGGCCGTGGTGCTAGGCTAGCAGACTCGTGAGACGAGGACGGGGGACCATCCTAGCATTGTGGCGCCAAGGAAGCCTGCACTGAAGAATTCGAGAAGCAGACGAGCCAAGCCTGTCCATTGTTTTGCCGGCAGTTTCGAGCAACGGTTCGCCCTTGCTGGTTAGCATGACGGGTTGGTGTAGATCATGGCGTTGAGAGCCCCGTCCGAACCATGATCTCCACAAGGGGATAAATTGTCCGTACCAGGGTCAAGGAATTCCAGTGCTGAGAGATCCAGGCCAGCCAGGGCACCTCAGGATAGTCGGTCCAACCTCCAGACGAATACTGAAATCAGTATCTGGATGGATAATTCATTCCACAACAGTAGTCGTGCCCCTTTTTTAAAACCGTCCTTGCTCGGTGAGGCGCAGCGGCATGTTACCTGCAAGTTGACACATACTCCATTGCGGGAAAACTTCCTTCAGGGGTTTCGGCCGCCTAATAAGCTTCCTGAACATGGTTGTGTCACAAACCTAGACAGTCTGGGGTGTCACTCATGCTGGCAGAATGAGAATTGGCAGGTATGAGACCGCTGCGGCAGCATTGGAGCAGCTGAGCCTGGGACGCGCACAAGCATATGATAAATATGTCTCAAACCGGGAGATGCCGAGGCCAGACCAGGCACTGGGACAGGATGAGTGAGAAGAGATCCAAGTTACTATTCTAGGTGGCCCCTTACAGCAAGACATGAAAGTTCATCTTTGGTCAAGCAAGACAAGACGAAAGGAAGACAGGGACGCTACTCCGCATCGCCGCCGCTGCTGCCACCACATACACTCGGCCATGCTATTGACGTCGTCCCGTCGGCTGCTGTGCCCGTGTCCATTGATACTGAGAGGTTCGTTTTTCGAAACAAGTTGTGGGCTATGCTCCGAGACTGTGCCGTCAACAAGGCAGCGTCTCCGAGGATATAGCTGGCAACTGTTGATTGAGATGTGACTTGACAGAGGATGTTTGGGCGATCACTAAGATAGCTGTTGTTTGGGCTTATGTGTTGATAGATGTTGCGCATAAGGCGGCTACGTAGAGCTGTGCCCAGATAAGGCGAATGGGATGATGCTGGCTAGTATGTACGTGCCTAGTGATCCCGGACTGATCGCGTTACATTGGCGGATGTATTGTTAGTAGACGACCCAGTTGTTGTTGAAATTGGGGTGCTTTCCCGACATTTGTCTATTGACTTGCTATTGTTGAGAGGCACACATGTATGCAACTTGCTGGGCGGGTCAAGCACAAATGTGTTGATTGGGCGCATGCAAGAAACACAAACGGCGTGGTGTTCTTCTTCACTGTGGGCCCCCAGATGGTGTTGAACACATACCTAAGCCGAGCTAAGCTAAGGTACCTAGAACCCTGAAGTTTTAGCCTCAATCTGGACTGACTGCCTGCATTGCCAGCGGAGAGAGACGAGAGTTAAGAATACCTTACCTACCTACCTTACCTAAGTAGACTAAGGGAGCCAGGGGGTCGCAAGCTGTTCCAAGTCGGGATAGCATGCCCCACGCCATCTGCTTGCGACGTCGCAGCACGATAGAGATACAGACGTAGGCCCAGAAAATCGTGGATGGGAAGGGATTCTGCTCACGGAAGAGGCTCAATGGTCGAGCCACCAACCAGGAGCAAGGTTAAGCAGTTTCAGCTTTCAGCCGAGTCCGTGGGAAGCTATACCCAGAGGGAAATTGTATGCGCAGGCTTGAGCTGATTTAGCCGTCGTGATGGACGCCAGCCGGCAGCCAGGGTAAATTGCTTGCAGGTGCTGTGTCGTATCTTCGGTCCGGCTTCTAATTATCTACCATTCTATTGTTAGATGGTTGTAAGTGTGGTCAAGTCTTGGCGTATCTATTTGTAGGAGGGAGTGGATGAATGCAGCTAAAGATCTTTGGTTCCTGTAGCAGGACGACCTTGGATTCCGACGTGAAATGAGAACGATAGCGCAATGATATTTTCAACTCTCAATATCCGTATGTAATGCCTATTCGATAATTAGGCACATTACCTGTCAAGGTTGGTAATTAGGTAGCTGTTATGGTTACACACGATGAGATGACGAAGGTCCCGTCCCATTAGCCAAAATCAAAGGGTCGTCTCACTTCGATCAAAAGGCTTTTTTCCAAAGTGAAAACTCAGCCAGAACAACTAGCATCTGGATGAAAAGCTGTAAAGAGCATCACGAATCAGAAGCCAAGTCATTTGTTGCTTAATCTGGCAAGGTTCTTGCTCCAGGAGCTTGTGCTAGAATAGGGCAATTGTCAAGTTAAATTGGGTGATCTTCAGAATCTCCATCTCTAATAATCTCTACCTCCACCTCCATCACACCTCACCACACCATACATACACAACCAGTTCCCCAGATGTTTCCAGCTATTCCATTCTTGAGATGGCGCAACCGCGTCAATTTGCTAGCGTGTAGCCACACCGAGCGGGCTGCTAGCACGGACAGGTGCTGATACACGCTTCGACTCATTATAGATCCGCGCTGGTTCAGCTCCGACATTTCGTCTCATGTGTCAATTCGAATCTCAGTGGTTCTCAGCGTCAGGGGGTTGGTCCGTCTTCGAATAGACTATCCGTACATACATACATATATACATACATACATACATACATACATACATACATACATACATACATACATACATACATACATACATACATACATACATACATACATACATACATACATACATACACTCGCATTACGCCACCAACTTCTCAAACACGGACACCCCCCTTCTCCCCAGACCTGGGACATGTGCTGGTACATGGTTATGTACATATGTACTCACTCACTGCATCGCGGAGAGACGGCTGTAAATAGACTAAACCGGGAGTTTGTTAGAGCCAGGACGAAGAGACGAAACGCCAGAAGCGCGGTAGACTACGACTAGAATTTGTGGCTGCGGCGCTGGGTTTGACCCTCCAAATGCCTATCCCGTCCAAGTCCAAGTCCAAGCCTGCCCACCGCGGCTGCGCTGCCCGCAAAGCCCTGGCTGAAGTCATCTCCTCTCATCCAGTTTGATTGAGGTGAGCTGCATTGACAGTACGTAGGAGGTCCATCTTCGAAACGTCTCTGACACTTCTCGGAAAGTCGATCCGATGAGGAATCCTACATGCGAAGGAGACAGGGTTAATCAGCCAAGGTCAACATCCAGCCACTCAGCAACCCTGTTAGACTCCGCCCGCATATGGTTCAACGTCCCGGCAAAGCATATCATGGTGCTGAACTTTGTTAGTTGCAGAATGGCCAACAAAGAAGCCGTCCATGCCAATCCTGCTACGTACTCTATCTTATGTCATGGTAGGGGTTGTTTGACAGCTGACAATTTTTTGTCTCTTCTCTTCTTTGCCTTTATTTGCAGATCCTCCAATGCCCCGCTTTCCCTGGGAAACAACCTTATGTACCTATCTAACTCAAGCCTCTGTTTTTTTTATTTATTATTTTTATTTTTTTATTGTTTTTTTTATTAAATACCCCAGCATCCATTATCATCCACTAGTCTAATATCCTACATTCACACACATCCAGTTTGAAATCCTTGAATCCAAGAATTTCCTACGTTTCTGCATCAACGGACCGAAGTCTAAGTAGCGCGTTCTGTCTATAAATACAGTCCCGAAAATTGCTATGAACAGGGAATATACCCTGGACCCCCTTGGATCCAGTTGAGTTTCCGAGCAGTGGAAGCAACTACGGTTTCGCTTTTTACGGTTTCGCCTGTACTGTAAGTTGCCTTTGATAGCAAACAGATGTGTCCAAATATTAAATTCTCCCTACCGTACTGCATTTAACACACGACAACTTACCTTGGATATTCTTTATGAACAGTGACATGAGCTCGTGCCATTTGATTTATGTACAACCTTCTCGACAGGAAAATGTAACTCAAGACCAGGCTCTTTATGCCGCCCACTTACTATGATCAGTCTCCCCAAACCGCGAAATACGATTTGCCCATCGTGATATGACCTGACACTAATGCAGGTCCTTCCATCCACCGTCCTGGGCGTTGCCGGCTCCTTGCCCCGGGCTCGACTGCATCAAACAAAATGATCTCTAGCCCTGGGCTCCAACGTGATGTGGGCACCACGCTAACTAAGGATCTGCAGGCAACTGAAGAGGTTGTTTCAGGTTGGGCACTGGAAAGCAAGAACACCGAAGCTTTTGAGGCACATGCCCTCCAAAATAGCATCCGTGCCGCTCTTAGACACGCGCGATGCAGCTTGAGACATAAACAAATACTTACTAATAGTCGAGGGGTGGATTTCAATGTCCAAGCGTGGCTGACCCAGAGGCAGAATATCGCGATTCCTGACTCTCAACCTTGGCAGCAAGAATCACCGAAAAACCCCAACTTCAGGAACTCTCTCCATCATTAGTCTTTCGTTGGCCTGTATTGCAAAGGTTTTCGCATCTTCATTGTATTTTAGGTTTAGTACGTCTTCATGGTTCGCACGAACCCTGACCCTGGGAAATGTTTCATACCGGGGTTGCTGGCCTCTACGCACTATTAGACTATTTCAAGATCCGGGCGACTACGGAACAGTATCACGCTCACGCCTCTAGATTGACAAGTGTCCTCAAACGACATACCACGGAAGATAATACAGTCGACAGTATGCAAATTTGCCAATTGCTACCTTGTCCCGTAGCCTCGATCCATGGTCCTGCGCCTCACGGATTCATCAGAAGCCGTAAAGGGGCGCGTATCATCAGCAACGTAGATCAACTCATTACCACAGAACGCCGCCCAGCAGTTGGTAAACTGCCGGTTTCTCAATGAGCAATCAATAGAACAAAGAATCGAGGCCAGATGGTCCTTCACCCTACTGCATGCCACCTGATCCATGACATACATGTCAAGTCTCCAAGAAGTCATCAGAGGCCCAGAGTAAACTTCTCAGGGCTCCTGGTGATCAGCCGTCCCATCAGCTATAACTCCCAGGGATAAAGCTTGTTGATAAACCCACTTGCTAATCATCAAAACGAAGATCGGCGCATGTGGAAACCCCCCAAGATCGATCAACTACAAACAACCTCACAACTGATTCATCTCCAGCACCTGAACTTCGGTCTGCGCATTTGAGCAGACAGGGTTTGCACGACATTATAAACGCCGACATTACAAATTGAAGCAGGAGGAGGGGGAGCTGAGGAGTCAAGAAACAGCTCTAGCCCCTCGAGATGGGTGTTGATCCAAGCTTCACACTTCGTGGGCTGCATATGTGCGGTTCCAGCGGCTTCCTGTAGGTAAATAGTTCCATGGAAGTTCAGGTCATCCATTAGAAAGGGGCAAATGTGCTCGACCTCGTTAGTTTCGGTCGTATCTCTTAGTTTTCTGGACAATGAAGAGCCACCCCTTCTCCTGAATTCGTTTTGCCCCCTCCCCTTTCCTTTCCTTTCCTCCCCTCCCATTCAGACTCTTGGACAGCATTGCAGTAGGGCTACTCCGTAGAGGGTCTCTAAGAAGATACAGTGAGGTGGTTACTGCTTTGATGTCTTTGGGTGCGGAATGCCACAATGGCGATATGTCTGTTAGCCAAGTTTGGGTTTCTCATCACTTACCACTTATGTCGTCAGCGTCCTGCGGCCAGTTTTTTGTCAGCAAAGCAATGTTCAACGCAAGCAGCCTGCTTCTTCAGCTTTGCTAACTTTGCTAGTTGGCAATAACGGATAGTTCAAGTCTTGTCGCGTGTGCGCGTTTGTTACATGAAGTCAATTTTTTCCCTGCCACATGCCCACTCTTGTCATCCGATTCAGCTTTTCCATGGCATGGAACTTCCCTGTGGAACACTGGGGACCGTTTGTATAATGAGATGAGTCGAAGCAAGCGAACTTTCGTTCCTTTGACAGGGACGGAGAGTAATGGCCTGGACGACAAGAAGTTGAGTTCCAGAAAAGCGGGCGATTTTCATTGTGTTTCATCAGAGTATCGATTCGTCTTTCATTTGTTTCAAGAGGGTCAGCACCGTAATCAGGCGGGAGGAAAGCCGTTCGCCTACAAGTCCCGGTCGTTAACGCATGGCACATATATGCTTGATCGCTCGATATCGAGATTGAAACAATATACCTTGTTCATATCTACCTGATCTAATGCAGTTATATTCGTATGCTTAAAATCAACTTGTGTCCGCGACATAACCGAACATGACCCGCTCTCTGCACCAAAAATGCAATCATAGACAGGAAATGGATATGATATTTCGCACATCATATATGAGTAGATAGTTTGAAAATCGTATGTTATATTGCTCAGGGGTTCATTATCAAGTCATGCAATTGAGTAGTGAACGTGAACCAATGGAGTGTCACGTATGATGTATCCCTTGGGGAAGTCCACAGCCGACCTCCATAGCCTCGAAGACGAAATTACCAGGAGAATATACATATGCCCTCGGTCGTTTCATTCAGACTGCTTTCAAATAGCTCCCGATCCAATCAATACCACAGTAGCTCCCTCAACATGACTCTTGTCAAGAGAGGACAGGTTCAATCTCGAAGTGGGAAGCCATGATACCAACCACTTGATGCATTACCATCACGAAAACGACGACTTCATGGCTGCAACTACCAAAATAACAAGCAAAAAAACATACAACAGCAGGTATTCGCTGGTCGTCACCGACCCAACTACTAATCCGCCCCTTGCAGGCTTGACTATGGGAGAGCGGACGGGATCCCGTATTCTATTGCAGGTATGGTCGTATGTGCTAGCAGGGCGTCCTGGTTCAGTTCATGAACACAGAAGATTCATCTCCTTCCAGAGACTGGCAATATATATATGGGGGTTACGAAAGAGCCTGTTGTATTATAACAACAGCTCCATTCTATAACGGCAGGTCGGTCTTTGAGATTGCTGTGCATACCTGCCTGCAAAGGTGACAAGATACATTGTCGAAACCTAACCACTTGTCAAACAACTGAGAGATGTGTCATTTCACCGGTATTCCCGCTCTCAGATATGCCCCAATCACACGCTACTGTCCACACCTGCCCATCCAACATAATATCCCATACGGGCTGTCCCACATCAACAACACTCCCAAGGATCACCGGCATCCTCTGGCCAAGGCCTGTCAACCTACCTTCGCCTGCAAGCAGGTATCTACCCTCTTCAGATGCACCGGTCCGCGCTTTGACTAGGTACATTCGCCGACCTGGTCGAATTTCCTCGATAATCACTTTCTTGGTCACAGTTGTCGCTGGTGCTGCACCTTCCCAGCCCTTGACTTCAGAGAGCCAGCCTTGGAGGTCAGCTGCTAGGCCACCAGCCATGTATTTGGCCCCTCGGCGTTGGGGCGAGAATGCTGTGGGTAGGCCATCTACTGCGGGATCGAGGTCAACAGGCTTGAAGCGCGGTGGCGCGTGAAAGGTTGGTTGCTGAAGCGGTTTTGACTCATTGTTGAGATTGATTGCATCCTGGATACTCTGTGTAGACTCTCCTGATGGAGTAAGGCCACTTTTGTAAGCCTCTTCTGGGGATTCGTTGTCTGGGTTGCGTTGCTCTTCTGGTGTGCTACATTCTCGCCGAGGTGAACTCGATACCCTTCGCCGTTTCGGTTCCCGCTCTTCCAATGATGGAGAATCGTAATGCGAAGGTGTGGAGTTAGACATCTCAAGGTCCAGAGAGTCTTGAAGAACATCATCTGGTTCGTTATCTGAGATGACTATGTTGCCACCTTGTGACGCAGTGGCATCATCAGACTCAATTTCGATGGAGTCATGAATTGAGTCGTGCTTTCTAAGCTGAACTTGGTGTTCGTCACTCTCTAGAAGGGTTTCTTGTGAATTGTCTCCTACTTCTTCAACGTCTTCAATATCTATGCCGGTTCTTGCCTGTGTCGGTCTCGGAGCAGAAGAGGGGGCAAATCGAGGAGTTGACTGGAAACGCGGCAAAGTCGCAGGATTTTGCGATGACTGCGTGCCCCGTTTTGGCAAAAGAAACCTTTTGGGCGTAGGTGTCTGGTTTTATTAGGTCAAAACGTAATCTCTGCATTGATGAAATCTTACACTTGGAGGGGGGCTCATGGTATAAGGTAAATGCACATGACCAGTATACAACACAACACACTTGCCATGGAGATATTGCTTACTTAGACTACCTTGTCGTCTCAAGTCAATATAAGCCCTTAACCACACAGAATCAATAATGACTTTTACTGTCTCAATGGTGAAATGCTGTGAAATATCGCTGGGGATGAAGATGTGACGTTCATGACTAGAGGCAACGGTAAAAGCTCGGGCCAAGGACTGCGGCATCAAACATTCTGATGAACGAACTCCAACACTGAATAGGTACCCAAGTGCCTTAGGTCAAGGTAAGGTAAGGTAGTTCTTAATTCTTGACGGGGAATGACGAGGACGGGCACAGCAAGGCACGTTACAGCATCACAAGCAATGACACGATTCCTGGCGGGCTAGTTCTTGGTCCGTCTTGCAGCTTAATTACCTCTACTAAAAGAACACTGAATTCACCCGCTGGAACTGACGTACTTTGATATTTTGTTTGATACATGTCAAAATTAGGCACTCCAAACTCCTGACACCCAAATGCGCATTTATCGCCCCCCCTATATCTAATACATGACACAACAGGGTCCTTTAGAGTAATCGCATACATGCGGCACTAACCACCATTAAAACGGCACAGCAGATCCAAGGACGAGATGCAATGATATCTAGTGATATAGCATGTTTGATTTTTAGCCTGCCTATGAAACAAGCACTTGCTAAAGGCGATAGTAAAAGCTTAACCGTAAGCTAACTCAAAGGTAGTTTCATGATTATCACTGGTTGGCTCCGTATTCTTGACTTGGTGAAGCATGATTGGGGGTAAGCATGGCCGTCCGTGCTTCTCTTCCCACTGCGAGCCACCGATACCTGTATCATGCCAGCCCATCCAATTGTTGTACAGCCTGTTGGGAGGTATTGCCCGGTAGTACCAAGTGGAACCAATATATCTTCGCTCTCGTCCCCAGCCCATAGGGCTTCCGCGGCCGCCACATTCTCCATTCTCGCCAGGGTTGAACCACTTGTTGAGAAATTTGCCCTTCCAGTCACGGTCCATGAAAACCGGATGAGGAGCATAGACTGCCTTGAGGCCGTGTAGGAGAGCGACTGTTTGTGGTGTCATCTCGGAAGCGACATGGTTGCCACGAAGATTCTCAACGTGCATGATGTTTAGTAGCTTCTTCGACACTCGAGACTGAGTGACGATTGTGGTTCGCCTGGGAATATCTTGCGACTTGTGAGTTGAGTCATTGTAGCCCCAAACTTGATTAGCAATAACCCAGTTGCTGTTGATGGGGTTGAACATGGGAGAGACAGTGACAACATCAGCCTCTTCACCAACCCCCCATTCGTAGTTGTCCTGGCTGGGACTCGAAACAGGAGGCTTGGGCCCAATGGGGTTGATAAAAGGAAATTCAGGGGCCCCCCAAATAGTATTGTCGCCGTACCGTTTCTCAATGTCCTGGCGAAACTCGTCGTCATAACCTCCGTGGAATGTCGGGATATACCATCGCTCGTTTCTCTCCCACATACCTTTTCGAGGCTGCTTCTTGGCGAATTCTCCAAGCTTATCTAAGAGGTGGTAGTGATGACCAGTGAACCGGAAATCCATCTCCCAGTTCCAGACAAAATCGAACTGCGGGTAGTCCTGGCTAAATTTCTGGACAGAAAGCCACTGTGCAGTATGGACGTTCTTCGATTCGGGATCGGTCAATTTTGGATAGAGCTTCCAAACAATGTCATCGTTCCAGAGAATTGTCATACTGCGGAACTCAGGAGGAACGCTCTGCGAGAGGACAGTCTGGTAGACATCGTCGTCCTCAAAGATGCGGAGGTTGGTATCCTTGACTTGCACAAGCAGAAAGACCTCGTACTGGCCGCCTGTCTTGAGAGACAGTTCAGATATTAGTGAACGAATATTCTGTTTGTCGTTTTCTGTATAGTCCTTGCCAGTGTAAGATCGAAGAAGGATAGCAGTTCGAGGCTCTGAAAAATAGCCGGTTGTTGGGTTCCTGGGGCTTCTTGGGTGTTTCTGTGGACTTGCGACCTGGCTGATAGCTTCAGGGTTGGTCAAGGCAGGCTGGATGCCTGGGTTCGTCGAGACTGGGGTACTCTTGGGTTCTGGCTCCAGAGGAGCTTCTCGCTTTGCCATTCGTGCTGGAGCAGGCTCTTGGACTTGTTGAGGCTCCTCCGGTAATTGTGGGCCAATGACCGTTTCAGGATACATGTTAAGGTATTCGTTGACACGCTCTCGGTTCATATCAAACCGCTGGGCATTTTTGTGGAGGCACATTCGTTGGAGGTCCCCCCAGTTGACGTTATCGAAGTTGAGTGGCTGCGGTTCGCCGCCAACCTTTTTGAACTGGCGATGCAGCCCATAGGGGCCAAGTCGAGTCTCCCGCTCCCAGCAGAGGTTAGGATCCATATTCAAAGCATCGTAGCTACCAAATCGAGGCAGAGGCCATTCACGAGGCCGACCTTTGAATACAAGCAGATCCTCGACGGGTTCCCCAGTTGCGCCTTTGCAAGGAAAGTACTGGGCGTACCCGGCGTCTTTCCATGCGGCACTGTTGTACTTGGGGTAAGGGTCATAGCGAACTGGCTTTTCAGAGCTGTATTCCACGTCGGCATCTGGGTCAAACTTGAGATCAACGCTAAATTCTTCGGGCCGAGCCTCTTGGTTCTCCAAATTCGCCAAGGTCTTTCCATAGATGAGATTCGAGTGGGGGAAGCTGGGAACATGTTAGTCCATGTATGGATTTTGTATGTCAGCAATACTTACTTCGAAGTGACAGAATAAGCGTGTCTCCATTCTTTTCTCATATCCTTCTCATGTTGGAGCTTGCCCAGATCTCCAAAGCCTCGTTCCTTTCCATCAGTCTCAAATCCAGGCTCGATATCATTGGGGTCCTCGCCATCGGTGGGATCGTGCCAGTCCTTGAGGTCCTGAGCCGTGAGTTCCCAGAGTTCTCGATGAATGGCGCCGTACTGATCTTCGGTATCAGGCTCTCCATTTCCAGTAACGGGTGGTGGCGGCGAAGCTGGGACGTTTGAGTTGGAAGGGACCACCTGGATACTGGTGCTGGGCGCAAACAGGAGGTAGTAGGCAGCAAGCATAGCAAAGACAATTATTATCATAGATCTCGGCCGTAGCTTGGCGCCGAACAAGCGGCGGCTTTGCGGGTGCCATTTCTTCATGATGGTGGTAGATCTTGAAGTTGGCTGGTCCAAGGAGCGAACAATTAGTTCGTTCTACTGGTGGAAGAGAATCGAACTTGGTGTCGAAATTGAGGACGAAGAAGGTCGGACAAGATCAGAGGTACATAGCTCAATAAGCTGAGGCGCTGAGACGAGTGTATTCGGTCGGGTCGATGCAAGGGATACAATTCATTAGGAGTAGGTAGTGTCGTCTACTAGTCGTTTGAATATCTGATCGCTCGGTCGCAAAGAAGTCCCCTTGAGGCCGATTGAAGGAGTGACGCGGCTTCTTTCAAAGATAGCCAAGGAAATTGAGAGGTTGAGAAGTGCAAACACGTGTAAATAATGCACAGATAGAAAAGAAAGCCAGGCGCTGCGTTTAGGAGAATGTTGCGTATGATAGAACGGAAGAAAGGGAGAGCACGAGACCTAAGGGAGAGTTCATGGAATGGGTGTGGATGAAGAGGCGTTGGATTGGATTGGGCTAACGATAGCCCGTGTACTGTAACTGGACTAAGGTTTCGGTTTAGGGGTTGAGCGTAGCATGAAAGTGGCGTAATGTTGGTGTACCTAAGCGCTACGGTAGCACATCCGTACCTATAAGGTAATATTGTCAACCATTATATGGAAGTTCTCAGATTGGCAATACTAGCAGATTAACTTAGATAGAAGCGAATTCAAGACATTCAATATTTAAGGGAGCAAGAAGGTTTTGTCTGGTATTTTTTATTATTCATTTACTATAAGACTCATCCCCCTGATTGAACTTCTTGAATCCCTGGCAGTCAATCTTCATTTACATGTGGCTTCGCCTATCATTGCTTGTCCAACCCTTACAGCCTTGAGGTTCTTATCTTTTAGTATGGATGTCTATTGGAGCTGGGCCGGATACTCCTTACTGCGACTACATAATTAAGATTCTGTCGACCTCGATAGCCTTTGATGTAATGAATCTGTTTGTCTGGACTTTTTTCGGGTTTGATATCCTCATGTTATAAACTCATCATGCGGATGTAGCAAATGGCTCAATCATACAATTACTAAAATGGCCATCCTGTTCCGTCTCAAATACTAGTTGCAGGAAATTGTTGTATCAGACATAAAAGTTGAGGCCCTTGCATCTACTTTGCCTGTGCCATGGGCTGCTTGTCCTTGCCCACCTATGGTTCGTCCCGGTAGAAGCTTCGTTGAAAAGGTTATAAATATTAAGCCTGAACAACGCTCGGCTCCAAACTCCGGGCCGAGTATGGCAGTATACAGTTTGGCCAACATTGTGACATGCTCTTGAACAGAACTAGTCTAAAGCTGTAGCAAGAAGCAAGACTTGAAATACGTGATATCTTGCGTCCCTTACCCCGGCCACCAAGTCCGGGAGTGTACACATGGTAGTGGGTGCTGCCAATGATTCCTGGCTCGTTTTGTGGCCTGGTGGGATATTGTCTAACTATAGACAGCTGCCACACAAGAGGCTTTTGTCGATTCGACATTGTTCGGCTCTAAATCTTGTAATTTGAGCCCATGAAACACAAAAAGGCGCCTTCTGAGGACACAAATGTGATGTGGTGACCCATCAAACAGATCTACTCAAGGACCATATGCCACCAGACTCTACGTCCAATATTTGCGATGATGAACTTGAAAATGTGCTTCAATTATGAGTGAACTCCTATCGAGAAACACTATAATGCTACGATGCTGAAGCCTGTAATGCTCCATCTCCACCAACACCCCATCAATACTCCAGACTTTTCCCTGAATGGCACCAAGAACAGGAGGCATAATCCCACCAATGCTGACGTCGTTGTTTTCAAGAAATGGGGGAAAGCTGTATGATGTTGTACAGAGTGCAGGGTGTTCTAAAACAAGGGGGTATAATAACAATAAAAAAAAGTGCTAGCCAACTCCCGGCACCAATGAAATCAGAGCATGTTGCGTTCTGTTCACACAAGTGATATTACAAATAAAGTAATGGTCCATGTATCATCGCTCAGGGTCGAGTTTCAATCAGGTCGTTACATCATGCCAAGTCGCGTGTTGCGCTTGTTCATTCGCGGTCGAGGACCAGAAGGTCCAGGAAGACCGGGTGCAAGCCGGTTCCCGGGGGGCGGCATGCCATATGGAGGTCGTGGAAGCCCCATACCTGGTGCTGGGCCCATGCCTGGTCCCATCCGCTGGGCTGGATGGCCCGGAAGACCCATCATTGGAGGTCGTGAGCCGGACGGTGATCGCCCTGGAGGCGCCTTCATAGGAGGGTAAGGCTGTTGCACTCGGCGCCAGGCATCTCTTTCGCAGTATGATTTGCCGTCAACCTCAAAGTAACCATCAGAAAGAGATCGGCCACAGTCGAGACATCGAAAACATCCGATATGATATTTAATGGAAAATTCATCTTCCAGGTATTGCCCTTCAATCCCCTTCTCACAGCTTCCACAGAGACTGCCATTGAGTTTGTGATAATGGTGCTCGCAATATGGTTTGTCGTTGAGAACATAGAACTCAGCTGATGTGAATGGCTCGGAGCATGTTGTGCAGACGAAGCAAGCCTTGTGGTACTTGCCAGTCAATCTTCCATCTGCAGATGAGATGCTTTTGCCTGTGATAGTTAGGCCGCACGCTTTGCAATTTCCGCGAGATCGCACGGGATCCTGGGATCCCTTTCGAACGGGAGGCGCAGTGGGTGGAGGAAGTGTATGTGCACGCATTAATTCTGGGGCCTTGTCGTAATGAATGTGATCCTGAGGCGAAGTTGCGTAAAGCGGTCTCGGTTGTGAATCGCTTCGCTGAAGTGGCATTTCGATTCGGCGTTCATCTTTAGTGGCAGAGCTGGGTCGTTCACCTCTGGGGGATAGTTCGAGAGGCGATTCTGCAAGAGGCGATCTTGTACGTGAAGGGGCCCGCAAAGGGGTTCCAGCTTGAAGGTCCTTGGTCCCCAAAGCCTCCATTGAGCTCTCGAGGTCCTCCATCAGGCCATCCATAGCCGAGAGATCGGAGGGGTCACGTCGGGGAAGAGATTTTGACTGACTAGTTTGAGAACTGCCGTGGCTCTGGTGGCTGAAAGTGGAAAATCCAGAGGACGTCGAGTCTGACGGTGTGTGATAGGGGTTATTCACACCGAATTCGGCAGCGAGATCGACGGACCCTGAATATTTGCTAGATTTTGACGGATGCAGGAGACTCTTGCGCGGCGGCGGGGCTCGCGAAGTATCAGGCCCCATGGATGGCTTGGATGCATGACCAAGGCCACCAGCTGCCTTGCGCTCAGGCTTCGTACCTGGTGCAGAAGGAGTTCGTAATGGAGGTTCGGATCGAACACCCAGCTTGGGAAATGTGTCGGAGCGATTCATCATTCCCAAAGGCTGAGGCTGAAGTCTTGCTTCAGCTGTCGAAGGACGACCAAACCCTTCGTAATCATCTCTCGTCGGTCTTTGAGGGGGGGCGGACGGACTGCTGCTGCTGTTATCTGTGGGGGACGCAGATCTGCGAGAATTAAAATAATCCTTTGGCGATGCACTCAGGAAGTCATCTGACTTGTCGCCGCCTTCGGTTATTTCTTTGGGAAAAGACGGTGACAGCGCTGAGGGACTGCGAATAGTATCAAATGGTCCTGGGGCGATCGTATCCATTCTCTTGAACAAGGTCATGTTAACTCCTCCGTTGGGGCTGATAGAACGAGGCTGGAAGTCCGGCCCATGCTTCTTCTCGCCAAAGCCTCCATAAGCCCCAGGACGATCAACGGGGCGCGGCGATGGTAGAATCAAATCATCCTCATGTGGTGTTGAGACGTCATCAAAGAAGCACTCCATTTCGTTAATTGGCGATGTGCTGCGCGGCTCACTATTTGGTGTCAGTTGTCCCTGGCGCAGAAACGGATGGTCTACCGTGTTGTTAGCTGGCTTTATGTGCGTTAGACAATAGCAACTTACTGGCGGCATTGACATCTAATGATGAAGGTATGCGCCCTGATTTCTCAGGAGACGCTGGACTATATGGTGTGTACGCCTCATATCGTTCTGGGGGAGGGGAAACTTCAGGACGATTAGTTCGTTTCACTGGATCAAAGTAACACTCATGATATTTTCTTACGTTCGGACGCTGGTGGTGCACAAACATGGTCCCCCATCATAGAAATTTCCACCTCCCGATTACACGACGAGCATTTGATAGTCGGGAGGAACATGGATTCTCGTGGGATCGCCATGATGGCGGTGTGAGCTGATGTGCTGCTTGGGGCGGGCGGAGTCGAGCTTATTATGTGCCGCCTTTAAATGTAATTGAGTCGTCGCCGTGGTTTCTCTTGAAATGCCTGAAAGCGCCTTCGACAAAATGACGTATAAGAGATAATCGTGTGCCTTGTCGCGGTGGTTTCACTGGTGGTGTTCTATATGAGACCTTTCACATTCGTACCCCAGGCCCGTTCTGCGACCGGTGTCCCTGGGGTTGGTGAAGTAGATTGAGGATGCCAAATATCGGTGCGATTGCACTTGTGAATCGCATAAAGGCTGTCGTAGTGTCCAAAGAGGGCTTTTCCTTCTTTCCTAGTGGCGAAGTTGGAGAACGATAATCGCAATGTTATTATCTCGTCTGGCTGAGTTGAGTAAAAGGTAAATTGGTGTCGAAGTATTTGCCAAAGATGCGAGAGAATTGGAGATGATGAGCCACTTCTCGGTTGATGGTGTAATGAAAAGCCAAAGTCAAAGGAGTAGATTGAGATTAGATGGCAGTGGAAGAGAACCAAATTCAAGAATCGAAACACGACACTAAAACACCTGTGACGTGAAAGGATAGAAAGAGGATCAGCTGTCGACTTTCAAGAAAGGGACGATGCATATGGTGTCTCGAATGTGGAGGGAGAGTGGGCGGGTTGATGCTAAAGGAGACCCTTGACCAAACTAAAGGCCTGAGATACAGGCTTATCCTGGAGCCCGACCCTGGTTGGTGTTGGTGTTGGTGCTGGTGCTGGTGCCCTTGTTCATTAACAAGTCAATAAGTTACGCTCGCCGAGACACCCTGTCTCCTGTCCTTTTAGCCCCCCTGGTTGGTGAAGGACGGTTCGCAAACTGTCGGGTTTGCGGTGTGTGCGGTGTGGAATTTGCAACACGGGCACTACGGAGCTTTGTGTTTTGTGCGCTGAAGGCAACAAGAGCGACGACCTTTTTTTACTTTGTTCTAGAGAAGCGTTCACTTCTATTAGTAGGTTGCTTGTGGATTGTTGTCGAAGTGGCCCAGCACCCTGGATATCTAGGTACCTAAGGTACGGACGGATGCTCCGTTACTGCTTTAACTTAAACAGACTTTCTTCTCGTATTGTCTTGACTAGATCGTTGGAGACTCGATTGACTCCAGAAACACGGTAGACGACATTCCAGTAAACTTTCCGGAACTAATAAATGCTTCCTTGGAGCTTCTGGGCCCAAGACAGCATCCGCCCTACCCCCAAGAGGGGTCAAAAGGGCGATGAGACATGAGAATTCAATCATCGATTTGGAGGGAGCACAGAAAGACCGACAGGAACACCAATGAAGTCCAAATCCATAGAACCCCCAGAAAAGGGTTTGCTGTCTCGCTTCCAATGTTAATCAATCAATGTTGCATGCCTCTTTATGAAAATGGGGAAACAAGGGCAACAAGTCTTTGTTCGGTTAGGATCATCCGCCGCTTGTTTGCATGCATGAGATGAGTCTGGAGAATGATAATCTAAAGCGGAAGAGTCCCTCTTGTAGATGTTAGCCCGCAATTGGCTCCTTGATATCAACAATGATTGCATCCATCTTATTCCTTCGTTTGCGTCACGTCAGTCTCCTGCATGCGTCAAGCTCAGTGGCCAGCAGTCTGGTGCCCTAATAAACTCATCGAAATGAACAACGCAGCAATCGAAAGCGAAGAACCAAAGAAGCAAGCCAGACTGAGCCCGGCCTCAGCCGAATCAGTCATGGGATGAACGCCACAGGAAGTTCTCTGTAACCTAGTCATTGATGCCAATATCCACTGTTGCCCATGGATAAGGTCCAGAAGATCCACTGAAAACCGTCGACAACTCGGGTACCTTGCAGGCAGCTCTGTCCAATGAAGGGGCTTGTCTTACAAACTAGTCTTGTTTTGGACAGACGTCCACCGAAAGGGGATCTGCCTCATTTAATGTTTCTTTTATTACTCGCGGTGTGGTGTGTCAGAGCTCCGCCTGTCGCTATCGTGAATCCAACTCTGGTAATATGACCACTGCTACGTAATTATCCGCCTCTGCAAATCAATGTGTTCTCTGACGGCATTGCTACTGCATGGCCACCTCACCAAGTTTTCTACAGTAAGTAAACCTGGTTTAGCTATCATGTAGAGTTCGTGTGTAGTTTAACATAACTGGATCATTGGATAGAATTAATACGGCCATATGATAATTGCCTACTCTATTGGCTCGTTTAATGTGACTGGAGGGTTGACCTATATAATTACCTGCACTCATTCGGTGGGTAAGTCGTGGGTGAATACGGAGTAGTGGCTGATCTTCACACCATACACCAAATGCAGCAGGTTATATCTCGTGTTTAATAAATGACAATGTTGATGCAGACCATGGTTCAATGCGAGTGTACCCGTTTGCTTTGCAAGCCCGTCTTGACTACCTACGTACATACTTCGGACAGGATCTACTAAGGTATACAACTCTTCTTATGACTTTTGCAGAAGAGGAAGCGATGATCCACTGTCTCAGGTTTCTGATCGGGAGATCAAGAACCCGCTACGACATTAATAGACCATGACCACGGACTGTAATCAATCCGACAGCCATGCACTGGCCTGATTTTCAATAGATCGCTAGCTGGGGCGCCACAATTTGAAACTTTCAGTGTCGTTAGACTAAAAGAATTGCAAACTTGCCGCCACGACCGTTGACGGATATTGGCCCTCGATTAACAGAGCTGCCCCTGTGATGGAGGAGGGTTGGCGATTTTCTAATACATCATAGACGCCTCGTTATGATGAATGCTTCACCATCATCTTATCAAAGGCGTGGGGGGCGGGGTTGTTACCCAGTAACATGAATGCCTCTCGGTCAATTGATTTCATCAACTAATATAGGCTTCGTAAATGGTGACACTGTCAAATTTTCATTCAGTCTGTCAGAGACCTTCAAAAGTAATCAAAAGTAATGCGCCAAGTCAACACGAGCCTCTGAAGTCACCTTACCAGTTCCTTATCAAACATTTAATGGCTTCAGGTTCAGGATACTTTAGCTTGGACTAGCTAGTCATGAGCTTGAGAAGTTACCCCTGGCCCGTCTGCCTATAAGGTTGGCTTTGGCACGTCATTCAGGGCTCTCCAAGGGCAATCATTTGATATTATGACATGGCTGAGACCGGAGTAGTCTTGAGGTGTGATCGTCGATCGGCTATCGTGACCAGTCTCGGGCTCGGGCACATGGGTCTGTTAAAGCAGAAATGTGTCAACCAGTCATCAACTATAGCAACGATTTCTGGCCCTGGATTTGAATCAAGTCTGCAAATGGTGTGGCATATGGCCAACACATAGACGAAAACTTGGCTTGTATCATTCATTTCGAAATCACGGCCGAGATGACAGCCTGGGGACGGAGAAAGCTATACCTCTTTCGAGTTCCGGACATGGGAAGCCAGAATTAGGAATGGGCTATAGTCAGTGGGTAGCTACTATGGCCATGAGACCCAACGTTGAAGAGGTCTGGCTGTCTGTTCTCGAAATGGTGGGAGTATATGACTCCCCCTCTTTCTTCACGTCTTCTCCTGATGCTCCCACAATGCGATTTGACCCGGATGTACCAGCTTCTCCCGCATTAGACGGTGAGGGACAACATTGTAGAGGCCAGGGTCTTCTGGCGATCTCAACACCATACAGAAGCCATGTGGGTATTCGGCTCGGCATTGCATCTTTCTGCTGCACTTCCTCGTTACACATGTGAATGGAGCTACTTCCCAGCCAGCCAATGTAAAGAACAAGTGCCTTGAGATATACAATTTAAGAATATTGCGGCCGTTCCGAGAGAGCTATGCCATGCCATGATAATATCCGGTGCCTTCATCCTCTAGTCGCTGGAGGCTCCGGGGCATCGTGGCGCTGGGCTAACGTGGGTTGATCGAGGTTGATCAACCACAGGCAGCGGCGAGAGATAACGAGTGACAGTACAGATGATCTCGCCAGTTGGTCAAGATTGTAAGCCAATTGTTTCAAAGGCTTTGGATACCTACTTACATACCTACCTAGTCAATGCAAGTCCACGTGGTGATAAGAATGCACGCGACGTGCTACTAGCAATCGGAATCATCATCCAAAAATCCCTCTGTCTCCTGCTAATATTTACCCTAGAGATGGTATTTGATTAATCAGAGTCGATTTCGAACGCGGCGTGCTAAATAGGTCTCACCATCCGTGGAACAGACGTCAACAGTATTGTGGTTGGAGAGTTCTGAAATCTTTATCGATTCCAGTAATATCTAGCAACGCTCATCGCGACACCAAAGATACCTTAGTCGTTGATAGTCACAACAACAAGTCATCGACGGCTAATAAAGCCTGTAATACAGAAGACCTTTTACCCGTTCAAGCTTGACCCAGTGCTCTAGACTTGCTGGCGAATAACCCAACAACAACACTCCGTAGGACAGACCTGTATGATTACCGAAGGTTCTGGGTAGAGCCAATCAAGTTGGACGATGTCGATAATATCGGATGAGACAATTTATTATGCTTAGAGACAGGCCCACCGCTTTTGTCCCGCACTGGTTAAGAAAGGTCAAGTCAGGTTGTCGTTGTCGAATGCTGAGAGAGATGCACAACGTCAGGGGCTCGAGCCAATGGTTCGGGCGGGAGAGGAAGGGTTACAAGGCAGGGTTAAACTGCATGAGCATGGGCAGTTGTTTGCGAAAGTGCCTTCGCCAAACCAAGCATATTCAACAAATATCAACAACTAGTACAACACGCTTACTCCGCACAATCATATTGACCAGAGGGGAAGGAAAGAAAAGAGAAGAAAACCCTTGATAAGTCGGGGTCAACCGTACAGCCACAAGTTTTTATTTGAAGCTGTCTCCGCCGACTGAACCCCAACTCCATGGACGAAAATGGTGGGAGAAATGTGGGAAAATCTGGAGGATGGAGACACTATCCATACCTCTTTCTCGGCTCTAGGAATCCAATGGATGCGTGCTAGCACCAGGTGTCCACAGACATGCATGGAAAACATACAGTAGCTTACAGTAGCTCAATATCATCAATACATACGCTGTTCCGAGCTCTCCGCGTCCCCAGCCGCTAGAATATCGCTACCCCACTATTGGCTCCTTGTAAACCTCACCGCCCGAACGTCCACGACAGCCAAGCGAGGGAAAAGTGGCAGTACCAAGGTACGTCTCCCGGAGTCTGCCATATTTGAACCCTCCCCATCCCCGAACTATACTCCGTTTCTCTCTCTTTTCCTTCACCAGCAAACCTCGTCAACTTACAATCAGCTAAACAGCATATCCAAACTCTTTAAAACTCTTATTTTCGGTCAAAACCTCCCTCTCTTGACATCCATCTGCCCCGCTACCCCGCCATCAACAAACCCCTTCCAAATAATCTTATCATAAAGACCAAGGCCTTGACCCTTGGTCACTACAGTCGTCAAGACGTTTTCCAATCTCCTTAACTCGTAAGTAATCTAATAGGATCCAAGAAAGACGATGACAGATGCTGACTTTACAAAAGGACGCACCACCCGTTCGCAGGAGCCCGCTGCTCAGCCGATTCCGGAGGCTCAGCGGACTCGACCTTTGAACAGTAAAGGTCAAATTTCAAACAGAACCCGTCCAATCTCACTCAATTCGCAAATTTCCACGTAAAGCCATCTTTTCCCGTCATGGCTCCTCACGCGGAAGTAGGCACGGGCTCCTCGAACGGGGCGGTGTACAACGGCCGAGGTTCCTCAGCTACTCAGGACCTCTTCACCGTCAACTCCCCAAACGTCACCTACACTGATGCGGAAATTCGTTCCCGATACACCTACCGCACTACCAAGGTTGACGTTGATGCTAATGGCAAGTATGTTGCCACTCCAAATGAGACTCTCTATGACTTCAAGGTCGACCGTAAGATCCCCAAGGTCGGCATGATGTTGGTTGGCCTCGGAGGCAACAACGGCACTACGGTCACCGCTGGCATCCTCGCCAACCGCCGCCAGCTCGCCTGGGATACCAAGGAGGGTCCTCGCGAGTCCAACTACTACGGCTCTGTTGTTATGGGCTCGACCCTCAAGCTCGGCCATGATGCCAAGACCCATCAGGAGATCAACATTCCCTTCCACAACATTCTCCCTATGGTTCACCCCAACGACCTTTTCATTGGCGGCTGGGACATTAGCAAGATGAACCTGGCTCAGGCCATGGATCGCGCTCAGGTCCTCGAGCCTACCCTCAAGGCCCAGGTCAAGAAGGAGATGGCTGAGATGGTTCCCCTTCCCTCCATCTACTACCCGGACTTCATTGCTGCCAACCAAGAGGACCGTGCTGATAACGTTCTCGAGGGCTCCAAGGCTTGCTGGGCTCACGTTGAGAAAATCCGCCAGGACATCCGTGACTTTAAGGCCAAGAACGGCCTTGACAAGGTCATCATCATGTGGACTGCCAATACTGAGCGATATGCCGACCTGATTGAGGGCGTCAACGACACTGCAGACAACCTTCTCAAGGCCATTGAGCAGGGTCACGAGGAGGTCTCCCCCTCAACTGTCTTTGCCGTCGCCTGTATTCTTGAGAACGCCCCTTTCATCAACGGCTCCCCACAGAACACCTTTGTTCCCGGCGCCATCGAGCTTGCTGAGAAGCACAATGCCTTCATTGGTGGTGATGATTTCAAGTCTGGCCAGACCAAGATGAAATCCGCCCTGGTTGATTTCCTCATCAATGCCGGTATTAAATTGACATCTATTGCCAGCTACAACCATCTTGGCAACAACGATGGCAAGAACTTGAGTTCCCAGAAACAGTTCCGCTCCAAGGAAATTTCGAAGTCCAACGTCGTTGATGACATGGTCGAGGCTAACCACGTTCTGTACAAGAAGGGCGAGCACCCTGACCACTGCGTTGTGATCAAGTATATGCCTGCTGTTGCCGACAACAAGCGTGCTCTTGACGAATACTATGCCGAGATTTTCATGGGCGGTCACCAGACCATTTCGTAAGTTGATGTCAATGTTTCGAATGCAATAGACTGCGACTGACCATTTTCAGGCTCTTCAACATCTGCGAGGACTCCCTTCTGGCCTCTCCTTTGATCATTGACTTGGTCATCATTGCCGAGATGATGTCTCGTATCCAGTGGAAGGCTGTATCTTCTGATGGTACTGCTACTACCGAGTACAAAAGCTTCCACAGCGTCTTGAGCGTCCTTAGCTACATGCTGAAGGCTCCCCTCACCCCTCCTGGCACTCCCGTTGTCAATGCACTGGCCAAGCAGCGCGCTGCTTTGACTAACATTTTCCGTGCTTGCGTTGGCCTCGAGCCTGAATCTGACATGACTCTTGAGCACAAGCTCTTCTAGTCGTAACGCATGTGTTTCATACTCTTGACGTTGATTGATTTAGAAGGGGGATAGCTATAAGGACAGTCTTTACCGGATGCTCATATTGGTATTTGAAAACTGAAAATTTATAAAAACGGAGGAGAGATCAATTAGCCGCATAGACAACTAAATTTAATTGTGCCATTCTCCTCATGATATACGAAAACACGATATAAATATACGTGCCATGTGCAATATCGCCGTGCAAGATGTTGGATTCATGTTTGGCCCTCGCCATGTATCCTCTGAGATAATTGGAACTCAGGGGGTGTTAATTAAATTTTACTGTGGCTGGTAAACCCTACGCGTGATTGATGCGTATCAACGCGTCTCTCCACGCCAACGCTTTTCCATGGCCCGCGCGTCGCGTTAGCTCCCCACTACCACTTAGACTCGGGAGTTTCCATCATCCTCAGTCTCCCACAGATCAACATCCACTCTAATGTCAAAACCAAATATTATTCACTCCTGAGGACTAGATGCTAATTTGCTCGTTATTTCCATCTTTTCGCTGACCACTCTCTGTCAAAACTATAACTACCATCGATATCACAATGGCTACTCCCCCACGAGCTTCCTCCCACTCCTCAGAGGGTGGAACTCCCGAACCACTTTCACCACAGTCTAGATTCAAAGCGCAACTTGCAGCTCTTGAGAGTAGTGACGACGAAACATCCTCTTCAAACCAATACAAAGACCATAACTCAAAAAACCACCTCAACCTTCCAGCACAGACCATACCTGATCAAGAAGCGTCCGATGAATCGGATAATGACACAATTAGGCCACGAGGCAAGCTGGCGGCCAGGATGCAACGGACATGGCAACAAAAGGCGTCCGGGAGCTCGTCTTCTTTGCAAAGAGAAAGTACTGGGGACTGTATAGAGACGACTCACGAGCTAGGAGAGAAGGCGACTGAAGAAGTGGAGAAGGCAGACAATAGTAGCATGCCCGGTGCTGAATCGCAAGAGGATAATGCTCTTGTTACACGCCGAAGATTAGTTCGCAAGACACCTTCATCGCCAGCCTCGAAGCGCACCTCTCGTGGTCCCAGCCCAACACTTTTCGTATCATCGCCTCTTCGCCCTTCGCCAACCCGATCTATACATAATGGCTCTGATTCGGAGGTTGACATCCCTGCCCTCAAATCCGATCGCTTTAAAGCGATGCTGGAGCGCCGCAGACAAAAGAGGCGTGACGAAGATGCCACTAAAGAAGCAACAGAGGCCGCAAAACGGGCAAAGCAACAGAAAGTCGCCCAGGAGATGGAAGAGATGGTCTCGGATGACGATAACTCAGGTATCACCGACGATGAAGGCGGCCGACGGCTAACACAGGCCGAGCGACCCAGTGCTCGTAAAGCCAGCAAGAAGGCCATCGAAGAGATGAAGAGAGAAACTCAGAGAATGTCGAGAAATATGCAGTTGGCACATGAAGCCAAGACACGAAAGAAGATCACCAAGAACAGTTTGTTTGAGCGTTTCAACTTTCGCCCGGCAGGTGAACCAGAACCAGATGTTGCCAGCTCGAGTAGGGTCCCGACACCACACAGCGATGTTGAGATGCAGGGTATCGATACACCACCGAGTTCCCCCCCAGTTTCTAAAGAGACTGCCACCGCCGTTACAGATCCAGAAACTACTGCTGGTGACGATGAATTCGACTTGCCAACTATAGACAGCCTGGCTGAGACAACCAGACTCAAACCAGATAAAGGAAAGGAAAAGGCTGTGGAAACTCGAACCGAACAGGAACAGCCCGTGCAAAATCCGAGGCGCCAATTTCGAGTCAAGCTTCCACCTATGAAAGCCAATATGACCATGGTAGATTCGGATGATGAGTTAGAAATTACAACCACCACCAAGGACAAGATTCGAGCTGTATTCGACATGGCGCCAGCAAAGAAAGCACAAGAACACAGTTCCGTTCAAGCATTACGCGCCCTGGCCCAACTAAAATCTCCCGGCAAAGAGACAAGGCGAAAGAACGAAAATCACGGCATGACAGCAGGAGAACTCCAGGCCTATCTGTATCAGAGGGCTCGACAGCAAGCTAAGGTAGAGCGTGACCGCAGAGTTGATCTGCTCAAGGCTCAAGGTGTCGTTGTTCAGACCGCTGAAGAGCGTGAGCGTCAAATGCAAGACGCTGAGGACATTGTCGCTAGGGCAAGGGTGGAGGCACAGATGATCAGGCAAAAAGAGAAAGCAGCCGCCAAGAAGGAAGCGAAGGAGAATGGCGAAGTTGACCCCTTGGCTTGGGATGACAGCGAGGACGACGAGTATCAGGCATCTGGAAACGAAGCTGACGGAGAAGGATCAGTTGTTGAGTTGTCCGGATCTGAGGACGAGGAGGAACTCAGTGACGATGAGCAAACAGATGGCAATAACATGGTCGAAGTCGAGGCTCGAGATGGAGAGTCTGAAGCCTCTGCTGATGAGAATGACAATGCAACTCTTATTGCCAGTCAAGATGTTCAAGACAATATAGAAGAGTTCCCTGCTACGAGATATCGACGATTGCGAAAGCCTATTGTTCTTTCCGACGAGGAGGAGGAGGACACAGTCGAAAGGACACCGAGACCAAACACTACTGTCCACATGTCACCAACAGTCCCAAACACCCAATCTCCAACTGCACCTAGATCAGTCCTCCGTTCAGCAAAGAAGAACTTTATCCCTGGTTTGCCGGTACAAGGGCCGGCCGGTCTCGGTCTCACGCAAATTTTCGCCGGTACCATGGACGACAGCCAAATGGATTCTGCAGATGGCCCAACCCAATCCCTGATGCCCGATTTCGATCATTTCCCCGACTCCAACTTCTCTGCGACCATGGACGAGCCCATGGAGGACATGATCGTGGACAGTCAAAAGAATGACAGCCAAAGGAATGCTCAAGACATCGCTCTCGACCTTTCTCAGTCTCAAATGCGCGGCCTGGACAGCTTGCTTCGGGAAGAGAGCACTCAAATCTCCGAAATGATTGATTTCACTCAGGATGGTGGGCTCCAAGACCAAACACCCTTAAAGAACAGATTTATCGAGGCACCAGTTTCGACTACAGAGACTATGTTGGTTGATCACGACGACCCGACCCAAGCTTCGCCACTCGTCCGCCGTGGCCGCCTTCGCCGCAGAATAGAGACATCTCAACGCATTCAGGAAACACCAGAGCCGGCATCTGCAGACAAGACTGATAATGTTTTTGAAGCGCTGAGGGAGGGTGCCAAGAACGAACATAAGAAACGGCTCCAACCCGAGTTTGATCACAAGAACAGCAAGGCAAAAGAGATGGTTCAGGAGCAAGCTGAGGAATCCGAAGATGAATATGCTGGGCTGGGTGGTGCAGATGGCGAGGACAGTGACAATGAATCTGCCGCTTCACTCAAAGACATTATAGACGACACTGCTAGTAACGACATTGATGGAGCCAAACTCGCTGCTTTATATGCGTAGGTGCTACATCCCGAATCAATTACATCAAGACTGACATTCCATAGCGCTCGAGAACAGGCAGAAGATGAGAAGCAGGTGGAGAAGCTTTTCAAGGACATCACGACTGGCATGCTTCGCCGTAAACGAGGTGCAGGCTACGACCTTGATGATTCAGATGATGATGGCGAGGCTCGCCGTCGAATGAAGCGTCGACAGTTTGCTAAAATGCAGAAAGCTCTATTTTCCGACGAGCGTGTCAAGAAGATAGCCGAGAACCCTGGAAATCAGGCCTTCTTACGAACGATCGAGGATCGTGGCAGTGATGATGAAATGGACTTTTTGGATGCACCAGAGGAGATTGTTGAGTCCTCACAGTCCCAGTCTCAGGATGAAAGCAGCGAGGCTCAGACCGTTCCTGACAGCCAACCTCAGAAGGTTCTCGGCCCTGCGGGTAACAGGGTCCCTGGCTATCTGCGTAGGACCAAGGATGGCAAGAAGCCCTCCAACATTGGTGAAGTTCGCGAAACTTTATCCGATCTGTTGGAAGAACCCCATGGTTCAGTTATCCCTGCAACTGAAGTCGGTTCAGACAGTGAAGGTGAAGACAATACTATCATAGAAACTCGCAGCGACAAGGAGAACGGTACCTCCAACCCCCGCCGTGGCCGTGTTGCTGTCGTTGATCGCATCAGTTTAAAACGCAATGGTTCTTCAAACGTTAGCACTGGCCGCCTCGCCTTTGCAACAGCATCAAACTCCTCATTCAAAGTCCCTGCTCTGCTTCGCCGTGCTACTACAAATTCATTTGTATCTGGTACAGTCTCTACCACAAGCTCTGGTTCACCAGCGCCGGCGAGCGGATTTGGTGAGGAGGCTAAGATCAAGAAGGGAGCCAGCAAGAAGAGCGGTGTACATGCTTTCGCTCGTGACAGCGAGAGACGAGCAAAGCTGGAGCAGAATGAGCGAAAGAGAGAAGAAAGAAAGATTAAAGGAGCAGAGAAGAGAGTGGGAGTCGTAGGTGACTTATTGGGTAAGGGCTCGTTTGAATAAGCTGGCGCAGAGTGGAATTCGTTCTTTGATTTGGTTCATGTATGTTAGGGTTGAAAAATTAACATGGGATGGCGCGGAGTTGGGATGGACAATACATGATATCGTAGCGATACTATAACTAAGGTGTTAAATATAGCATTTAATTTGTTGAGCCGTTTGCATCGTTGGTCTACCATCCGCACTTGGTTATCTCAAATAACATCGCCTCTGGAGGTATACCGACTCAAGCTTATGTATGAATATCTGACTCCTGGGTCACTGCTTCTACAGCAGAACTTTCTGCGAGAGGAGAAGGAAGACCACCATTGTCCATAACACAAGACTTGAGCGACTGAAGCTGCTGAAGTGGTGATTCTGCCCAGGACCGAACCAGGGCCGTCTCAGTGAACGAGATGCCACAACTAACTCGCACAGAAGCGTCACCTCTACTGCATAATCATAAAGGAGGCCTTCTATATGTAGCATAGCCAGTTCTGTTTGTCTGGATTACCAACTCAAGTTTCGTATTGATTACTTTCAGCCCTACATTCTACTACTATTGCCGTCCTTGGATTTCGGATCGGTACAATGAGCCGCCTATGCCTCGCTCAACTTACAAGAGCATAGGTTCCGTGGTCTAGTTGGTTATGGCATCTCGTTAACACCGAGAAGGTCCCCGGTTCGATCCCGGGCGGAACCACCATTTTTGCAGCTCCAGTCCTCTCTGTTCGTTAACTTGAAGTCATCCTAGCCCTCGTTGGAACTCATTCAGTAATTGATCTGGTAGAACCACCAAGTTGAATGACGGACGCCTGTATAAGCTTGACATTACTAGGAAATACCATCTCAGGCCAAGAATGGGACATGAAAAAAATAAATCTTTTGAAGAAGAGGCGTCTGACTCTGTTTGTGAGCAGCATCGATGAAGAATCCAGCCTGTGCCTCAATTCCACACTTGCCATGAACTTAACGAATCAACAGGGAGAACAATACACGGCGTTTCTGTGTGTCATCGAATAGAGATTCGCACTTTCGTGAAAAGGAAGTATAGACATAGACCTCCTCTCCCATTGCCTTTCTTCTTAGACTCAATATGTAGAGATAGTACGGAGAGATGCTCTGCAGTGCAGAGTATCAACGTATTTGGAAAATGAAGAGGAGGCAACAGGCTATCCTGGCAGAAAGACGGGAGCAAAGAGGTAAAAGGAGAATGGCCCATGCCAATGGCCTTGAAATAAGACTCCCCAACTGTTGTTGACCAAGCGAGAATTGCTCCTGAAGTAACCGATTTCCATGTCGTTATCCTAAGTCAACTTGACAATTGTTTTGTTTTCAAAGAGCTAACACGTTGGTGAGTTGTGGAAGTAGAACATAAGTAAGTAACTGAAACTGGCTATCGGCATAATTGTACAGTTGAAGTGCAATCGTGTTATTACTTGATATGAATGCATTGCATCATGAACCTTGTGTGACTGGCTTCTATATGCTCTGGGTGTCACGTCATTAAGGTATATACTCTATATCGACACATCTTCTAATTCGTTGCCATCTTTCACTTTTGGAACGCCGCACCCGAAAACTCTAAGCTGCCTAGACCCAACATTCTCTTGGTTGATAGCCAAAGTTCAAAGGCCTCTAACTTGATCTCCACGCGCATGAAACCAACCCATGCAGCAAACACCCGCAGAGCATTGAGTGGCCAAAGGAATGAACCGTTTTGACCGATCTCTTCAATCTTCTCGTGGAATACGGTCTTGGTGCAATATCGTGCGAGGATCATGAACGAACGGATGGGACCTTGTCGTGTCTGGAGATTCTCGTCCAGGCTTCGAGTTAGGTCATTTGTCTTGAGAATTAGAAGGATGATACGAGGCACGCGGCTGAGAAGCTGCACGAGGTCGACAATGAGACCCTCTTGCAAAGCCCCGCTCATTGTCTTTTGCTCATCCGCCGTTCGAGTCTCGAGGATAGATCCAGACTTGCTAACAATACTGTAGTCTCGACCAGTGATTGCTGAAGCAAAGAGGGGGAAATCCTTGTCCTCTATACCGGCAACCTCATGTGCATACTTCTTCATTCGATCCATGTCGCCATCAATAACCGCAAGCCACATCTTGGCGTATGATCTCCGCAAAGGAAGCTCAATGTCGCGGTAAAGACCATGATCATATAAAATCACGTCAAAGTTAGGACCTCGTCCAAGGCCCCGGCGGGTATTGTTCTTGCGGATTGCAATGTTGCCACCGTGAGGATCACAGTGCAGGGGTGCACCATCGCCAAAGATCATTTCGTTGAAGATACGCGCTAACGTGGCAGATACTTCATCTCGGTCTATACCGTTCTTATCCAAATACTCCAAATCGTCGAGTCTGCTTCCCGCTTCGCACGCCATGACAATGATTCGCTTCTTAGCCCAGATGACCTCGGGGATAATCAGGGGTAGCTGTGGAATCTTGGCGAAGTGCTCCTTCATACGTCGGGCATTGTTGGCCTCTTCTTGGAAGTCAAGTTCTTTAGGAAGAGAAACGTCCATCTCAGAAGAGAGCCACTCAAGATCATATTCGGGGAAGAATCTTTTCAGGGTCGAAAATGTGTACCGGGTAAGCGCTAGATCCAGGGGTGCCCATGCTTCAAGCTCAGGATGTTGAACCTTGACCGCAACCTTCTGATTTGACCCCTTGATGGATGCCAGATGTACCTGAGCAAGAGAGGCAGCGCCGATTGGTTCAGGCGCGAAATCAGAGAAACAGTCCCAAAGCTCTTCTCCTGTATCTCTGCGAAACATATCCTCGATCGACTCAAGTGAAGATACAGGGCACTTGTCCTGCAGGGGGATGAAAGTGTTTGTCCATTCGGATGGTAAAAGGTAATTCATGGCGCTCTGGCGTAGTAATTAGTCCGATCGTTCGAGCTCCGAAGTTGATGGAGGTCATACCAGATGCTGACCGAGTTTGATAAAGATTCCGCCGTTCTTTTCCAGCACAACGAGAGTCCGTTCGGCGCATCGTTTGTGACATGCCTTAAGCATGCTCTCCTGGGCATCATGGTCTGCTGTCGTTTCTCTGGCGTTTAGTGTTGTTCGGTAACTACTCAACTTATTAGTTTCGCACCCCCTACACCTAATGACAAGTAAATACATACTCGTTGATACACACGGCGAGCGCAACCGCCACTCTTCCTGTGCGTTCTGCCGCCTCATAACTACTCTTGATATCGCCGGTGAATGCAAGCGCGGCCGCGCCTACAGTACCAACACCAGCCGAGGCATATAACAGCGGTCGTTTAGGGCCGGACTTGTGACCATTGTTTTTCCTCGAGCCTCTCCGCGATGCGAAACCTCTTGCAGTGAAATCTCGAAAGGGCTTACTTCGGACCAATTGACTTCTACAAGTCGAACAGGTCCATGATCGAGTGGCGATGCGATTCGCAAAGGCCGAAACAGATAAGGCGTTCATCTGACTGCCGATGGACTTTTAAGAAGGACAGATGGTATGTAGTAAAATAGAATTGTACATTCTTAAGGAAGAAAAGCTAGTAGGAATTGACACCACAGAGGCCAGGCTTAAGGTAGGCTTAATTGGATCATGTCGTCAACCAAAATCAGGTTGACAGTTTTTTTGCTTGGGTGTGCCGATTCCGACAAACCTCCGTCTATCACTCGGCTTGGGCCGGGTGCGATCTTCGGGGGCGAATTCTAGTACCTTAGTGCCTTAGCCCGGCAGTATTTTCAAGAGAGGTACTAGGTACGTCATGTGACTGCGCGACCGCGACTGTAACGCGCCTAAGGTCACCTCTTTACACGACCACGAAACCGATGTAATTCTCAAGTTGAGCTCCCTCCAACATCTACATCGTATGGGCCCTTTACAATCTCATGCAGCATAATTGCCAAAGTTGCACAGTCAGAAATATGATGTCTTTTTCTCCCGCGCCCATTTTCTCCGGTTCTTGGGATCATCGCCCTGCTGTCTCATCGCCGCTCTCCTCTTCACCTGTGCGCGCATCATCGCCACTCTCACCAATTGACAGAAACGTGTGTCCGCAGCGTCAAATTCAATCTTCTCCCATCAAGCCCCCAAAGTTCAAGTTTTCCTCGCGTCCCACTCGGCCAAACCCAGTGAACAAGAAGAGGGATGAGCTACACGAAGGAAGAAGGAAGGTCTTCCTCCAGAATGTGCGACAGAGCCGTGAAGACAAGGCCTGGCAACGTAGAGACATAGAGGGACAGGTAGGGAGAGATCCCTTCATGTATTATGAATGTTGCTAATTTAAACGCAGTTTTTGAAGACAAATTATCTTGCCGACCGAGGACAGCTGTCTCATGACGCTCCTGACATTACCGAGGCGGATATCGAGGACGCCATGACTTTCTACCAAGAGCAACCTCCCATTCCGGAACAAGACGAAGATGAAACGATGATGGATGAGGAAGAGCAGCTCGAAGCGATGCTTGCATCCTATGAGGAACAGCAACAGCAGATGGCTTCACAACGGCCACCCTCGCCTCCGCTATCAGACGAAGACTATGATGATGTCTTTGCCGAGCTCATAGCGCAAGAACAATTTAAACAGAATAAGCCGCCCCGACCCCAAGACCAGATCGATACTTCTGGAGACATTGAGATGCAATAACGTTCTTTCTTTTTCTTTCCTTTTACTCTTTCTCTTTTTTTTTCTTTCCTATTCAGAACTCTACGCGTTTGCTCGCTTGGCGTTGGGGTTAGTCGGATCACCCAGGAAGGGACACGGCGTTCAGGAAGTGCCAGTGGATGTCGTCAGATGTGCACACATATCATTTTGACAAAGGGTATATAGATGGCTTGAGGTCAATAACCAAGTTCCTTATCTACTGAGGGTTGCAGGCTTCGTCTCCTGGATTGAGGGCATCTTGTGCCGATTGCATGTCTCCAACTAGATCAGAAGGGGGTGATCCTGCCGCTTGCATCTAGACAGGTTGTCAGTGATATAGACCCCACCAGTGAGAATAACAGGTAGATGAATCATACCTTTTGCATCTTATCAACAATGAATTCACGGTCCGCCGCATTGGAATCCGAGTACGTCTTCTCTTCGAACTTGGCCACTATCTCTCGTACAATGGACTGTTGCTCCTCGTAGCGCTTCAAGTCATCCTTCGGTGTCGAGTCACGATTCTTGATAAGCCATTCAGGGAATTTCTCATCGAGTTCCTTCATGGGCTCATACAGAATTTCCTTGTTAGTGAGCTGCTCCATCATGCCCATGAGCATTTTGGAGAATTCTTCCTCGCTGCCGTCGCCTCCCAGATCACCAAGGTCGCCCGAAGACAACTGCTTGAGCATCTCAGACATGAAATCATCAGCGGATCCCGACGCAGCAGCAGCAGTAGCTTGGTCTCCAGAAGCTTGCATGCGCTCCATGGTTCGCTTGATGGTGTCTTGGAATGACGCATCCTCAGGTTGTGCTTGGGAAGAAGGCCCTTTGGAAGTGCTTGGAGGTGGTGCATCACCAGCACCTTCTGCCGCAGCGATGTGCTTGAAGATATCTTCAAACTGTGCTTGCATGTCAGGCTGTAATTGTATCAGCAATCATATTCTCGTCGGTATTGCTAGATGAAATAAAACGCACAGACTGTTCAAGTTCGCCTAGTAGATCGGCCATACCAGCCTGGAGCTGCCTAGCAAATTCATCTTCTGAGAACGCATCCTCCACTTCAGGTTGCTTGCCGGAAGCAGCGCCCTTGGGAGCTTCTGGTTTACTGGAGGCAGCAGCAGCTCCAAGAGGCTTGGATTGATCTAGCTTGACGGTAGAGAACTCTTCCAGCATATCTAAGAACAGTCAGCCGGGTTTCTTCACAGCTCTATGCCTTCTCACAGACCATCTAAATCATCCAAGTCGTCCTCGTCCGGATCTGGAACCTCGTCCATTTCATCAACGTTTATTGCGGCTTTGGGGGCTGGGGTTGGCAACGCGTCAGTCTTCTCTGCTACAGCTTCTGTCGCGGTGGCTGCTTCTTGGGAGACGGGCTGTTGCGGGGCAGCTTTGGGCGATGAGTCTTGTGGAACAGCATCATCAGGAGCAGTATCTCCGGCAGAAGCCTCGTTTGAGGCAGAATTATGAGGTTTTGAATCTAGAGAGGGAGTCGCTAGACTAGAGGCCGGAGTATGAGCGGTTGGAGCATCAGGCATGAGAGTGTGAGATGAGGAAGCAGCATCAGCATCAGCCTCGGCTTCAGTCTTGAGGTCTGTGGTATCCTCAATTTCATCCTTTTTGTTCTCTGTAACCTCATCTTTCACGCCCTCTTTAGCAACCTCTTTGAGTCCCTCCGTGGCCTCCTCCTTCAAAGTGACTTCCGTGTCTTTGTCCATGCCCATGATGATATCTGCCTCGTTTTTCCCAGCCCCCACTTCTGCCGAAGGAAGCTGATGAAGTGAGATTAATGATGGAAGTCAGCCAAGTTCAAGTTATGCCTTATAAGAAAGGACAACGATGGCGGAAGGTCAATAGAGTGAAGTTTTGTGATGTAAGGACCAAGTCGTAAGTGATTTTATACCTTGGTACGTGGGCAACCTCAGGGATCGATGCCCGCTTCCAGCTTAACTCAATGACTGAGCCGAGGTGACCTATGATGCGGCGCTAGCAGGTTCGCACCTCAAGTGGCTTGCCTTCCACTTGATTAACAAGTGCCCCTCCCTGCAGTACCTAGTACCTAAGGTAGTGGTGAGCGGTACCTAGGCAGACTATAGGATTCAGAAGGTCAACAAGCCGCAACAGCGCAAATCACCCCCCCGGACCTAGCGTGAGCGCCCTGGGCATTTAGGTGACCACTTAGCGGGGTTTGCCGGAAAGGCATCCATGCCCCGACTGGCGTCTTTCAACCAACGACAACAGGTTCTGGCCTGTGCATCGAATCATCAACAAGGCGTCGTTTCGTGAATTGTACCTCGGGCACGATTGCGCAAACGATAGGTCCCGCCTTCGAGCTGACTTTCGATTTGTTTCTTTTCGTGTCAAATATACTTCCACTCTGAAGCATTTTCCTCACCCAGCAAACCGAAAGCTTGGCCGCCAGAGCTGTGCAAGCTCCTCTCCAGGGACTTTTTATCCTGCCGCAACTCGCGTCGCACCTCAGCTTTCCGATCTCTCACACGATTCTCGATAATCTTTTTTTCTCATATCCTTCGCCTACAAATATTACCGCCCTCGTCCCACGTCTGATCGACATAGTTGAATGACGGAATCATGGCGCTTTGCCAGAACCGATTACAAGAGGAGAGGTGAGATTTATAATGCATAGTCCCCGGACTTGACTGAAATCTCAATAGGAAGCAATGGCGACGAGACCATCCTTTCGGGTTCTATGCCAAACCACAGCGTACCAAAGAAGGTGTACTCGATGTAAAAAATTGGGAATGCGGAATCCCTGGCAAAGAGAACACTATTTGGTCTGGCGGACTCTTCAAGCTGACCATTGCTTTCCCTGATGGTAAGTGCCAACCGCACGATATAGATTGGACAGCGCTAATACTTGTTCAACGCAGAGTACCCTACAAAGCCTCCCAAGTGTAAAGCCCTCTCGACCACAATGTGTGAAGGCCGCCTTGCTAATATAAACATAGGCAAATTTGTCCCTCCGCTGTTCCACCCCAATGTGTACCCTTCAGGAACTGTCTGCCTCTCCATCCTCAACGAAGAGGAGGCCTGGAAGCCTGCGATCACCGTCAAACAGATCCTTCTCGGTATCCAGGACCTTCTCAACGACCCTAACCCCGAGTCACCTGCCCAAGCGGAGGCATATAACCTCTTCAAGAGAGATCGTGCCGAGTACGAGAAGCGAGTTCGCCGTACGGTTCGAGAGAACCCCACACCTTGATGAAACGTTCGGGGGCGTTGGGAGAGAAGAAACCTTTTAGACCAAATTTTTCTTTGTAAGGCACCTCAGGCTACGGCGTTTATAGGGAAATACCAAGGCGGAAAGTTACTCAGAGTCCATGAAGTGGACTCCACGCATTACGGAGGCATGCTATATAGCACAGGATGATAAGAAGAGCTTTACAATACAGCAAGAGATAGGTGCTAGCGCAACGTCGTCAAAAAAATCCTTTTCATACTGGGCAACGAGCAGGCAGTTCACTGCGACAGTGCGCTTCTTTGAAATTCGTTAAAGTCTTCTTTTCGTAAGGAAACCATTTGTCTCGGGACTGTCGAAGAGCCACTACCCTTGTCGATCCGTATTTCTTGGGTCGTCACCGGCGAGTGAATCACTTGCGGCTGCGTTGTCGGGATATACCCGACCCACTCGGTTACGTCGCGAACGAGAGCGGTTGTCGTGCGTGTGAAAGCTGTCGTGGGAAAGGGTTGATGGGGGGAGTTGGTATGAGAAGGCCAGAGTGATATGTGTGGCGGGGCTGCGTTATATGTAAGTTTTGAAGAACAGTTTCTTTGTAAAGTATCTCGTATGTCCTGATAAAACACGTTGATCTTCATTATCGATGGCATACTCTGTATTCATAGTTTTGTTAATTTCATCATAGCCTGTCAACGTTGGTCTTGTGACGTGACAATCGAAGCCGCATGTCCGCTGTATTTCCCTTATCAAGCCCATAAGTCAAAGTTTATTCGGATTATGTAAACTGGGCCGGGAACGCACAAGCTCAAGGGCTAGACTACTTCATGCTGCCAATTGAGTCTGCTGAATTACAAGCCGAAATCGGCCGGGAGATTTACTCACACCTCAAAAATATTTTGGCTTGGCTTGACATGATTGCGCCGGAGGAGCGCAAAGCCGTTATCTCTCAGCGGACAGATTCTTCCGTCCACTTACAAGCGAGGAAGATGGGGACTCGATTTCAGTTGAGACAAACGAGTCAAGCTGCCCGGATCCTCACAGCACAAATGAACTGGCCCGGCATCTTCTCTCATGCTGGCAGGCTGGTCACTGTGGTAGTGGGGAGATGCTCATCCGCGTCCGCAGCGGAGTATGTGGTGGATAACCTTACCAAGTTAAAGACTTCCATATGATTGTATCGGCCACGGCCGTTAACCGCTAATAACCTTGCGGCTTTGAAGTATTGGTACTATCTGTTCTGGTACCCATGGAGGGCAGGTATCTTAGTACCTACTTATCGCCTGTTCTGTGCCGGCGGAAGGAGTGTGGAGTTTCTTATGACTCCTCTTTTTTCTCTCGCCCGAAACTATTGCTAAATATTAATCTTGCTTCGCCCTTTCTCTTCCTCCTACCATTCTTCTTCAAGCACTCCCCTTCGTGATACACACGTAACGCGCGCATTTCACAGCAACCGCTAACATGTGTGGTATCTTCGCCTGTCATCGGTACGCTCCCTCCCTTGCGAAATTGAACATGGATCTGTTTTGGTGGTTTGGAGGGGCATGATGACCCCGCCATCAATTGGGATTGGAATTGAAATCACCCCGCGGTCGGAGGAGGAAAAGAAGAATCATGGCATGACTAACATTTTGCGTCTCTGCAGTCATCCTGACGTGGAAAAGTTCAAACCCACGGCCCTGAAGCTCGCAAAGCAGTATGTATCACACTGGTCGACCAAGGCATAACCCTTCAAATTAACCTGAATTACGCAGAATCCGTCACCGTGGCCCCGACTGGAGTAAGTAAAAGCAACACCAATGCTGCATGCAGCCCTCACGGTCGCAAGTACTAAAGTAGAATGTTCAGGTGGAAGTGTGATTGCCAACCATACCAGTAAGCCCAATTGACTCTTAAAGCACAAAAGCTGCTGGTTCTGACTCTCTGGTTTAGTTCTCTGCCATGAGCGTCTCAGCATTGTCGGTGTTGGTAAGTCGAAAGTCTCGGGTCTAGACGCATCCTTTTTTAGCTGACGATTATTCCTCCAGAGTCTGGAGCCCAGCCCCTGACCAACGCCGACGACAGCATCATCCTCGCTGTCAACGGTGAGATCTACAACCATCGTCACATTCGAAAGAACCTCAAGGAGCAATACCACTTCAAGACCACATCTGATTGCGAAGTTATCATTCCCCTGGTAAGAGGACTAATTCATGGATAGCTTAAGGAAGAATAACAGGCTCACAATAGATATCCTGTAGTACACCGAGTTTGATACCGATTGCCCCAACCACCTCGATGGCATGTTCTCTTTTGTTCTCTACGACAAGAAGCAAGATCGCACAATTGCGGCCCGCGACCCTATTGGTATCACCACGTTCTACCAGGGCTGGTCCTCCAAGGAACCCGGAACCGTTTACTTCGCCTCCGAGCTGAAATGCTTGCATAGCGTTTGTGACAAGATTGTTGCTTTCCCCCCCGGTCACGTTTACGACTCCAAGACTGGCGAGACGACTCGCTACTTTAACCCGTCTTGGTGGGACCCTAAGAAGGTTCCCAGCAACCCCGTCGATTACAAGGTTCTCCGACATGCTCTCGAGAAAGCTGTCCGAAAGCGACTCATGGCTGAAGTCCCCTTCGGAGTTCTCCTTTCCGGTGGCCTTGATTCGAGTCTGACAGCATCTATCGCTCAGCGTGAGGTGACCAGACTTCGAAAACAGGCTCTCGAGGCTAACGGCAACGTTCTCCCTGTCGAAAACCCTGACACTGGTGAGGGTCTGGTCGGTGTTGACGATGATGATCACCTTGATACTTTGACATACCTTCCCCAGCTCAACTCCTTCTCCATCGGACTGCCTGGTTCTCCGGACAACAAGGCTGCACTTGAGGTCGCCAAGTTCCTCGGTACCAAGCACCACGTCATGACCTTCACCATTGAGGATGGCCTCAACGCTCTTTCAGATGTTATCTTTCACCTTGAGACCTACGATGTCACTACCATCCGAGCCTCCACCCCCATGTATCTCTTGTCAAGAAAGATCAAGGCCATGGGTATCAAGATGGTTCTGAGTGGAGAGGGAAGTGACGAGATCTTCGGTGGCTACCTGTATTTCCACGCTGCCCCTGATAAGGAGGCTTTCCACGAGGAGACAGTTCGCCGTGTCAAGAACCTGCACTTGGCTGACTGCCTGCGAGCTAACAAGTCCACCTCTGCTTGGGGCCTTGAAGCTCGTGTTCCCTTCCTCGATAAGGAGGTAAGTTCAGGTCTATTGTAATAGTTGTTCCCAGAAACTAAGAGTCGTAATAGTTCCTCGAAACATCGATGAACATCGATCCTCAAGAGAAGATGATCACCAAGGACAGACTTGAGAAGTACATCATTCGCAAGGCTTTCGATACCTCGGACGAGCCAGACGAACAGCCCTATCTCCCTGATAACATCCTCTGGCGACAGAAGGAACAGTTTTCCGATGGTGTCGGCTACGGCTGGATCGACGCACTCAAGGACAACGCCGAGAAGCAGGTGACAGACGAGATGATGAAGAACCCCAAACCTGAGTGGGGTGACGATATTCCCGATACCAAGGAGGCGTACGTTGATACCGATTTCTTGCAGTTGAGTGAGACTAACAATGAATAGTTACTGGTATCGATGCATGTTTGATGAGCACTTCCCCCCTCACTGCGCCTCGACCGTCATGCGCTGGACTCCCACTTGGTCCAAACAGACTGACCCCAGTGGCCGGTACGTAAATGCTCTGTCCCCAGAACTGCATGGTCGGTGGTCCGAAAGAAGCACGCTTGCTAATGTCTGGTTGCAGAGCCATTTCCACTCACAACGCCAAATACGATAACGCGGCTTAATGATATAGCGAATCGAGCAAACATCAAGCACAGCAAGCTTGCTTGCCTCATTGTAACTTACACTACCATAAAAGAGATGTCTGGGCCAAAGGAATATGAAGTGTATGTCTTGGGTGTCGTTCTCCTGAAAGAAGAGAAAAGGCGTCTTGGAGCTTGCTTACCAACCAACCGCGCAATGATGACGGGAAAGGGTACGGAAAGATAGGGGCATGGGAAAGAAAATAAAAGACAAAAATTCTAGAAACAAAGCATCGCATAGTTTGCGTAGTTCAAGCGTCGGCGAATGGTCACTTTCACAGCAGTTTGAAATTGGCAGCAGTAGGTGCAATATGTCGTCCTGATTTGTCTATGCATGAAGGGTCTTGACGTGAAATGGTTGCAAAGAGGGTGTGGCCAACGGACCAATAGACGCGAATGAAACCGGACATAGACACGTCGAGTTCGGCCTTCAATTTACGGGTTTGTCAGAAAACTTCTTTGGTACGGAGTACAGGTAGTACCTCAACCTCTTTGCGGGCATACTTACCAAAGTAATGGGTTTGAGGTGTTGTTTCAGCTGCTAGTAGTGGTCAGTGAGTGATGGAGTCACATGAGTTGTTAGTTGTTAGTCTCTGAGCTGTTCATGCATCGACAACATGCAAACTGAATAAGGGATATCCATGGACGGACATGATGATGAAGGACTCCGTTGGGCAGCGAGATAATTGCATGTAATGGACTTGACAGCCCAAAACTCTACTACCTAATAACCCAGTGGCATCTATATGTACGAAGCCTGAAACCGGGAGGATCAGGCAATGACCACCAACCTAGGTACGGAGTAGGGAATTTGACGTTGCGATCATGGATGGTCTGGTCTGTCCCTCGGGAAATGGATGTAGCCCATCATCCAATTGACTTCTCTCTCCTCTTCGACCAACTCTTTTCGTTGTCATCGTTCATTACCCCTCCACGTGGGCCCCGGCTCTGGGGGATATTGCTTAAATTAATTACATGATCTCCAGCTAAAGGCTGCCGTTTATCACCCGGCCAAGTGACAATGTGACACAGACCCGACATCAGCCGACTTGGACTACCCATGTGCAAATTCCTTGCTGGGCGGCGCACAGGGCAACTTCAGAGCCTGGTACACAAGAGCTTCCCGAGCTATGCACTGAGCCTGAGCTGGTTCCAGCGGGGTTCCCCAACAAGAAACCCCTGTGTAGGAGATCAGCCCTGTGTGAGTCTGATCCCAAGTATTTTCTAGTAAGTAGGTACCTAGGTAGGCTCCATCGTCTCCCACTCTCCTACCCCATTCGTTTCTCTCACATCTCTGTCGAAATTCCAACTTCATTTTCATCACAACTTTCCTTTGAGACTTATATCTTCCAATACCATCCACCGCCACTATGTCTGTCCCTGCGTTCTCCGACATTGCCAAGCCGGCCAACGATGTATGCTCCTCTCTCCCCTCCGTCGTCTCGACACCTCCCATTGCTCTGTTTTGATTTCTTGGGCTGTGACAATATCGAGAATTGAGCTCCTCATTCTTCGCTCTTTCGGAACTTACGTGATGGAGTGAATTGGAGCATCAGCCTCCAGATCCCCTATTGCATTGATCTGCTCCGCACGATCATCCGCTACTATAGATTCTTGAAGTTTACGGGCTCTGCTAACTCTTGCGCCGTTTATAGCTCCTGAACAAGGATTTCTACCATCTCTCTGCCACGACCTTCGAGTTCAAGGACACCGCCCCCAACGGTGTTGCTTTCAAGGTTACCGGCAAGTCGAGCCACGAGAAGGCTACCTCTGCTGCTGTAAGCATTCCCGTTTCCGCAAACTCAATGGCAAGCCGTTGTTCCTCGGGGGTTCGGAAGTTAGTGTTCGGTCAACCGCGGCTTTTGGTGTTGTTGACCAACTTGATTCACTACATCTTCATCACAAATGAGCTCTTATCGAAACGAGAAAACGGCCTTGCATTTTGGGGTGTCTTTTTTTCTGCCTTCGGGTTACTGACTTTAGCCTTCAGATTGAGGGAAAATACACCGACAAGCCTACCGGTACGACACCACCATCTTTTCCTTCAACACCTTTTTCGCTTTCACCATCTCCGTCTCCACCACCCATACCCAAACCCCGCCGCAAACAGAATCTCCCCTCTCTCAGCGTCTCGCGAATCCTTGGGCCTAAATCAGGCTGGCCGGTCGGATTTGCGGCGTTTCTTCAACCTGGCTATGTTCAGCTGCTAATGTTCTATTCCCGTACAGGCCTGACCCTTACCCAGACCTGGAACACCGCTAATGCTCTCGACACCAAGATCGAGGTCGCCGACTCCCTCGCCAAGGGCCTCAAGCTCGAGGGTCTCTTCAACTTCCTCCCTGCTACCGCCGCAAAGGGTGCCAAGTTCAACCTCCACTTTAAGCAGCCCGGTTTCCACGGCCGTGCCTTCTTCGATCTCCTCAAGGGCCCTGTTGCCAATGTCGATGCCGTTGTCGGCCACGAGGGTTTCCTAGCTGGTGCCTCCGCTGGCTATGATGCTAACAAGGCTGCTCTGACCGCCTACAGCGCTGCTGTTGGCTATGCTGCCCCCCAGTACAGCGCTGCCATCACCGCTTCTGATAACCTCAGCGTCTTCGCTGCCTCTTACTACCACAAGGTCAACTCACAGGTTGAGGCTGGTGCCAAGGCTACCTGGAACTCCAAGACCGGCAACGCTGTCGGCCTTGAGGTTGCTAGCAAGTACCGCATCGACCCTGTCTCTTTCACCAAGGTTCGTACAACCAAATTCCGGGTATCGTAGAAATGAGTGACTGACTCGCGCTCCAAAATATAGGTCAAGATCAACGACCGTGGTATTGCTGCCCTTGCCTACAACGTCCTCCTCCGAGAGGGCGTCACCCTGGGTCTTGGCGGCTCTTTCGACACCCAGAAGCTCGACCAGGCTACCCACAAGCTCGGTGCTAGCTTCACCTTCGAGGGCTAAATTTCTCTCAGGAGTGGTAGATCTTCCAATAGCAGAGAGTCGTCGTTAAAATATCCACTTCAGAGCTGTTCTCCCCTCAGCAGCTCCTTGTCCCTTTCAGGCTTGTGTGCGGTGGTCTCCGGGGATGTAGATTATGTTAAATAAAAAATCTCGAAGATGATATCATGGCAATTGTTTGTTACTCGTACTGCCGAGGTATAGATTCCATCTATGAAATGTTTTGAAGTAATGGTACCGTTTCTAGGGACGAGGAACGCAAAGCCTCATAATGACACTTATTCTCTAGGAGACACACCCAGTCTTCCTGTCTGCAGTCTATCGCTGCTCAAGTCTTGTTCTTTTTTCTCTGCCCAATGCTCATGAACTGAATATATATGAGAGGCGCCAGTATCGCAGTGGCAAGAATGCCCGATATTATGATAAAATGGCCTGTGGTGGTTGTCTGAGCCTCGAAGCCGATGTCATCGTCGCCCATTGCGCTCCTTTGTCTCCTATCTTTGCGCCGTTGGTCCTCTCTTCGATGTGTTCGCGTATGCCCCGCCTTGTCAAAGTGAGGAACATCATTCTGATGTCCAAAAGGGTCATCACCAGGTCCCATTCCCCCATGGGAAGATTCATGACTAAAAGGATCCCCCCATGGACTCTTCTGGCGACTATGCGATCCGCCTTGTTCATGTGTTGATGTGCTTCGACCACCAGTACTCTCTTCGTGGGCCTTACGGCGCTTATCTGCCTGCTCTCCCCAGCCTCCGCTACGGTAAAAGCTAGGCGGCGGACCGCGAAAAGTGCCTCTCCTGCGACTCAAACCCGATGGTGCACGACCGCCAGGCTGATGAGAGTGGTAAGAGCCGTGATGGAAGTGAGTTTGTGGTGGGTGGTGGTGCAAACGAAGGACATCGCGATCGTAAGCTGCTCGACGAGTCTTGTCAGACAGAACAGTATATGATTCGGAGATCAGGGAGAACGTCGAAGATGCGGTTGGATCAGATGGATTTGCATCGGGATGGTGGGTTTTTGAAAGAGAATAGAAAGACCTGAAGTGTTAGCTTTCCACACTCCACAAGCATCATAAGGAGGGACAAAACTTTTTTATCTCAGCGGGTGTTGCATCGTGCCTTATGTTAAGCCTCTCGTAGTGATTCTTATGCGCGACCTCATCATGCCGCCCTCTTCGATGCTGAGCTCGCAGCCCAATTGCGATGCTGTTTGATGTCCGACACCGGAGCAATTTGTTGCTACATGTTGAAAGAATTGGCGCGGGGCGCAGGCTACAGAGGGAAGAGGGACGCAACGGCATGCCGCATTACGGCCGAGGATAGAGAGCAACTAGGTAGAGAGGATGAAGGAGAAATTAGAGGAGCCGTTGGAAATGTTGCGGAAGATTCGTGTAAGTGAGTGGCGTAGCTAGGTAGGTTCTTATTTTCGATGATGTAATCGCTGGAGGTAGATAGTATGCGTCAGGCGGGGTCATGCGCGTAGCGGGATGATCGATCATACCTCAGGTGGCTTTGAGTGTGTTCATGGTTCACAATGACACCAATTTGCTGCAGGATAGAGTGTTTCTGAATCGTCATTGACTTCTATTATATAAATCATTCCAGTAGTACATATTCAACTTGGATCCAGTGGGAAACCCCTACGTACACTGCTCTTCCAGTATCATAACGCGACTCGAGATGGACTTGATGTAGGCTTGATTGAGAAACGTAGTAGGTGGGAAGTAATGTCGGGAGAAGAGATCGTTGCGACAGGTATTTCGTATACCAACAAAAACAAACCATGCACTTGTTACACCAAGGTAGCCCATTAAAACACCAATAGCCCATACATAGCTGTACCAGGTCAAGAAAGCCTATAGATTAATGGCCAAATTTCCACCACGTTGTCTTTTTCTTGGGAACCTCAACTTCCTCACCCTTGGGGCGCCTCAAGGGATGAGCCTCAGTGTTGAGCACCCACTCATCCAAGTTGATGACGTTGGGATCATCAAATGTGAGATAAAAGTACTTGATTGTTTCTGACATCCAGAATGTCTAGCGAAAGTTAGTTTTTGCCAATGATTTGAGAGCGAGCGCGACCTACCTCCATGTTATCACGCTTGTCGCTACCTTTCCTGTTAACGTCACTAATTGTAGCAAAAGCCTCTTGGGTCTCGGTCTGCTTGACGATGCCCTCCCACATACGCCAAGCAGCAGTACGCCAGACATCATCGCCTGTGATGCGCCACATGTAAAACACGCTCTCGATGGCCTCAGGGCGCAGGCGGTATTCTGAGTTTCTAACTCGAATGAAACCCTCTGGGAGCTTATCCTTCTTCTCGACAGGCTTGTCACTCCAGCGGCACTTGCTGGTGATGGACTCACAAGCTTCAAGCTGAGCGATTTCGGGCATAATATTGGTGGGGAACGCATCGTATGCCCAGACACAGCCAGCAGTGAGACGAGAGCCGAGATCAACGAAGTCGCTCCAAGAAAGGAGTTTACCTGCCAGAGCATATGTGCCACCGACAAAGCATGTCAAATGCTGCATCTCAGCGGTCAGCTCAGGCTTGCTACCCTCTTCGCCTGCCAAAACATTGCCAGACATTAAGATATCCAGGTCCTCGGGGTTACGAGGCTTGTACAGAATATGCTTGACAGCAGTATCAAGTGCCTTGGTGGTCATTTCGACATACTCAGAATCCAGGCCACCCAACAAAGCATGCATCTTGGGCAAATACTCGTAGAGCGAATCTGCGCCGGCGCCGAGGGTAAAGCGAGCTTCATCAACTTTCTCATCGCGGTAGTTCATAACATGGGGCCACAAGCCAGGAATTTTGGTCTTGTCCTGGTTACGGTAGAAGAACTGCTTGATGCGCTCAGTAGCATCGTAGTACTTGGGGTTGCCAGTGATCTGGGACAGTCGGGTAAACTCGAGGCACATTGAGCCTCCCGCAGCGCCAGACATGGATGCGTCCGCCTGCTGGGAGCCACTCTTGGCAGCCTTGAAATAGAGCCAGTGGGATGGCAATCGATTGGGGGTATCGAACGCGGCGTACAGCATTTCGCCTAGCTCAATGGCCTTGCCGAGCAGAACAGCTTCGTCAGAAAGCTCGTAGGCGGAGAGGAGGCCACCGAGATGACGGATAGCCACCTCAAACAGATTGAGATATTCGTCTCCAGTCCGCGACCAATCGATCATGGCGACAACCTTGACGGCTTCCCTGAATTCATCCTTCATATCAAGAATCCACAAAGTGTCGAGGGCATCGACGATTTGGGCAGCCCAACCAGAAAATGTCGTCTTTCCGCGGAGGGACACGGGTGCGAGCTCATCCCAGCCCCACGCATGCTTCTTGTAAGCTTCCCAGCTTTTGGTAAATGCTTGCTTGATGGCCGCTTTCCTAGCCGTGGTTTCGCTGTCTTCTTTGTAGTCTTCGGTGCGCTCTTTCTGAATGCGTGGCAGTAGTTTGAACGTGCCGTTCGGTGGGCTCTTGATATCCTCAACTGGGTGGAAGACTTGCTGCTTGCTCCAATCGTAGCTACTCGGAAGATAGTTATATGTGCCAATTCTCACGGTACGATAGCGCTCGTAGGGGCGGAAGTTATGGATCAGGAACCATGTGATGGCGATGAAGAGAAAGAGGCTAATGTAGCGACGACCTGGTCGTCCCTGAAATGTGGCTAACATGGTTATGATATGTGCATTACGGGGTGGAACGGTCAGACGTCGAAACGATGTAGTTATCTCAGCGGGTTGGTTAAAGGCAGGTAGATGAAGAATAATTGAATCAAAGGAGCGACGTGAAGGGCGAACTAAGCATGAAGGAGAAAGCGAGCGATTGAAGCACCGCGTAGCGAACGTAAAGGAGGGAAAAGGGAAGAGTCAAGGTAATTTGCATGAGAAGTATGTTACCTTAGTAGGTATCTACCTACCTACCGACCTACCTACCTACTAAGTAGTAGTAATCAAGCACAGTTCCGACCGACCTTGAGTAGGTAGGGAATGTCCTGTATCTCACTAAATAAATGTGCGGCACAAACGTGGAGGCTCAATAGAGAGACAGGAGAGTAAGGGAGTGACATTGGTCCTGTTAGTGGAAGCCAAGTCCGCCAACTCCAAGGGAGGGAGGGTTGCATATGCGCCTATAAGGGGGGAGGCTTGCGTTGGTTGTTTATAGCTAAGGTAATGAGCCGCGTACATACAACAAGCCCCTGAAAGATTCCCCATAGGCTTATCGTGATCACAATTGCTACCGTACCTTATGTAGCAATTCTCAATTGAATTCAAAGTCCATAGACGCCCCACCGCGTCGCGTCCGTTGACAACAATTCACGACAAAGCCTGCCTGCCCCGACGGGGGCCAGGAGTGTGATCTCATAAGTACCTTTGTACCCAGGTAGATATCGGGATTTGGTGTAATGGTCCAGGCCCCAATAGTTTGTCCCCCACCACAGCCGCTCACACTTAACAAGCAGGCACGTTAATCACAAGCCATCTAGCCCCTGGGCCCTGACCCAATCTGTTCCCCCTGTACTGAGTACTAGGTATTAGATGGCTGAACTGTCTCACACACCTGATTCTTTAGAAGAGCAATGGTTCAGAAGAAGCAACTTCAACGTCCACATAGTATATTGGCATCCCTTAGGTATTTGGCGTACAGTAGGTGTTCTGATTATAGACACAGTGGAGTGTCAACCTGGAATATGCCACCTTGTTCAGAAAGCCCATGGGATGCCTTTTTCACATTCCATGAACCATTCCTTGCCTCACAAGAACTCATCTGCATATTGGAGACACTTATTCCTGCATGAGATGCTCAAGGTCAAAAGAACGGCTCAAGTTTGCTATCTAGTTATCTGGTAAAGACTGACCAAGGCCAACTCAGAATTTCAACGTAGGGTGCCAAAACACCAAACAAGTGAGTGACTCACGAGTTCTTCGATGTAGGGAGGGTTTTGCCAGTAGGGTACACATGGCGTTTCTTCCAACATCTCATCTTGTATAACGATATCTGAAGGCAGTCTTTCGTTGCTGGCCACTTCTCAATAACACTTCTAATCACCATCCCCCTTGACCCTTCCACTATTGCACTGCATTCTCGAGATCAAGACAATCTGCACCTGCCGGGCCTACTACGACCCTGTAGAGGCCGCTGTAGGTTGAGCCTCTGGCAATGCAGCTCTCATGTCTTTGCCCTGGCCTATCCAGCCGGGTGTCACCCATGAAACGGGCACGGCACGGTCTCCACAGATATGGGCAACTCTTGAAGATGTCAGCCTTGTTGGGAAGACTTCACGAGAAGACAATAATGTGAACCTCCCTCCGCGCTCAATGATCCGGCGGTGGTGACAAGTCGTGCAGCAGAGCCCTCGGGATGCAAAATTGGAATCATCTACCCGTAGTGCTCATGTTGTCCTTCAGTCGTAGCCTCCTCCGATCTGACTATGGAATGCCGTGCTGACACTCTTCTCGTCATCGTCAAAGCGTCGCCCATAACCATTTCCAGGAACCATGCGTCCACTGCTCTCAACATACTGTTTAAGCCGATCACTTTGGCTATAGGAGACAGGCCGCATGCCCGTGACAGCGTCGTGAAGCCCCGCTCCAAGACTAACACCGCCCTGGCCAACCCCTTTACCCCCGATGACACTAGAAGATGCATCCGTATATTCGGAGTTGGCCACACTCTCGCCTGCAATGCTTTCCGTAGCGCGTCCACGGCTCTTCCCGCCTCGGCCCGGGGCAGTGACCCCAGGAAGTCCAGGCCATTGATCAGGAGTGAAGCTTGAGAACATGGGAGGGAAGGCGCTGCTAAGAGAGGCACCTCCAAATGCAGAGCCATGAACAGAGGACACATCGTCGGGGATGTAAGACGCCATGGAGCCTGCATCAAAGTCTCGACCAGATGGAGCGGGGTTGAAGCGTCCTCCATTGGAATAGCTGCCGGCTCCGAACTGCGGTTGCTGATTCTTTTGACGATAGCTGACCTTGGGTCGGCTGAACTGGAGCAAGCATGCCTGCAGATTGGTCAACGGGCCTTCGACAAAACATTTACGATCCTTGAAGTGGACAAGAAGATTGTGCCAAAGCTCATGTTTAGACAAAACTTTGGGATTGCCCAGGATAACGAGGCCATACTTGGCTCGAGTCAAGGCCACGTTCAAGCGACGAGGGTCAGATAAAAACCCAATGCCCTGATTATCGTTGGATCGAACACAAGATAGAACAATAAAGTCCTTCTCACGGCCTTGGAATGCATCAACTGACGCGACCTCGACTTCCTTATAGTATTCCTTCTTGTAGGTTCCTGAGTTCTGCATCGTAGTCACAATGTAGCTTCGCTGGCCTTCATATGGAGTAATAACACCAATGTCAGCGGGCTTAACGCCGGCCTTAAAGAATCGTGTGACCGCTTTCTCAACGTTGGATGCTTCCGTGCGGTTGAGATATGAAGTTCCGGAGGCAGAAATCTCCTCGTGGCCCAGGTTAGACCAGAACATCATGGGCATCTCTCCGACGGGCCAAGGGAAGTCGACGTCCTTTCGAAGGCGATTCTCATGAGTGACACCGTTCTGCAAACTACCGTCGTAGAACATGTTGGACGGGAACTCAGATAGACAGGGGTGCATTCGGTATTGGATGTTGAGCCGGATAGGCGACAATTTCAGGTTGACCAAGCGCTCGAAAAGCGACTGGTTAAGGCCAGCCTTGGCCGCCTTCTTGTTCATAATAACAGGGCCAAGCTGCTTGTGGTCACCAACAAGGACGACCTGCTTACATCCAAGAACAAGAGGGATCATGCACTCAGGCTCCGCCGACTGAGTCGATTCATCAATCAGAACATTTCGGAACTTCATCTTCGAAAGACGAGGGTCGCCAGCTCCCACGCATGTGCAGCAGACGACGTCAGCGTTGTTGAGTATATCTCGTTCAGCTATCTTGGTAAGCTGTTTGTACTTCTTCTCATCCTGACTGGACAGCTCGCCAAGTTCGTTCTTCAACTGGGAAAGTTTGACAAGCTCGCTGTTGTGCTCTGACATTCGCACCTGCTCATGAAGAGCTAAGAAGCTGACAGACGACTCCACATCCTCGCGAGATTTGGCTGTGAGACGAACAACCTTGAGTCCTGTACGGTGAACACGCTCGCAGAGTTGGTCGACGGCGACGTTGGAGGGCGCACATACGAGGACCTGGTTCCCGCTCATCTTGGCTAAGTGATAGATGATGGTAGCCGATGTGACAGTCTTGCCAGTTCCAGGAGGACCTTGAATCAAGCTCAGGGGCTTCTGAAGAACTGCCTTGATGGCGCCAACTTGACTTGGATTGAGATCAGGGAGACCAGGGGCAGACCACTTCTTAGGCAGGTTTGTCTTCATGACCTGTAGCTGGACCTCATGACCAAGCAATGTGTGGAAAATGTAGCCAGATACACTCATATCATCAACAGCAAATGTTTTCATAGCCAACTGCATGCGGTCGTAGGAAGTCGCTTTCCAAACGTAGTCTGCTGAAAAGTTGTGGGATAAGTCAGTGGGCACAAGCTTTTCGTTTCCAGTCTTGCGCAGCTCCAGTGTGACCTCATCAGATTGGTTATTCGGGATCTTGATGACATAACCAACCCCTTCCCAAGGAGATCGCAGCTCGCCCTTGTAACGAAGGCGCATTTCATCACCAACAGCAAGCTTGACATCTCCGGATTCGATTTTGTGGAGATTGAAGCTGACTAGATGCTTATTGTTCAAACCGTAGTCCCAGCGTACGAGGAGCCCATCCTCTGATTGCGCTTCCTTTAGTTTCTTGTCGTAATCGGATTCCATCTTGACCAAAGGTCCGAAAATGTTTTGGTAATGATAAGGATCGTCATAGTTTAGCAAGACAGGTTGAGGGTCGTCATCAATACTAGCTGCCTTCTCAAGATCAACAACTGTCGCCTTAGGCTCAATCTTCCACATCTCCTCTAATTTGGCAATCATATTGGGTGTAAGATGGCGGGCTCGGAGCTGTTCGGAGTCGGATGGGGTCGCGACAAGCCAAGGCAGAAAAGCTCGTTCTTCGATGAGGGGTTGCCATCGCGATGTATCCCAGTTCATGTCCTTGTTGGAGGTATTGGCCGCACAAGGCTGTCGGCAGAGGAGAACGACAACAGTATCGGACTTTGCTGGAATGAAACCTAGGAGAAAGGCATTTTTGGTTCCGCAGTTATAGCATTCGAGTACAGTATCACCCAGCGTAGACTCAGGGTGGAGTTGAACTTCTTTATGGCGAGCTCGAACAAGATGATTCACGATGTGGGTCGAGGTGCCGTTGCCTCTCGCACTACAAAACCATTTGTTGCAGGTGAGACATTTGACAACACATCCTGGGGAGTGAATACCGCAATAACTAAAACCATGTCAGCCAGATCCAAACATGAAGGCCACAGATAAACCTACGCGCAGGCATGGGCTGGAAGTTCTTTCTCTTCATCCTGGCCCTTAAGTTTGAGTCCCGTCAGTCCGTCGATCGGGACACTGTTAAGACTATCATTGTCGTCTTCTTCAAAAGCCTCGGTCTGGTTATCATCATCATCGGCTCGGCGGCGGCCGTTACGATCTCCATATTTGCCATAGAGTAAGCTCTCGTCAGGGTCGATCGTGGAAAGGTCATCGGCTCCAGCTTTGATGGCAGCAGCGGAGTCGGATATCAAATGATTCCCAACATGGGTGAAGGCGCCCTCCATGTTGGTGTTTTGTTTAAGTTGTTGGTGGCTCGTAGAGTTTTTCTGCACAACTTATCAGCAGCTGAATGCCCCGCGTCAGGGCAAAGTACGGGTGGCGGTGACGCAGTGGGCGATGAAAAGATTCAATACGTTCCTCGGCAGCCAAGACAGCGAGCGCGACTTACCTAGAGCTGTTATTCTTCCGGGAAGTATCCGTATGGGAGGCCCAGGGTGGCTCGGATCGGATAGTAAAAGTGTTTGGAAGTTGCAAGTCGCTGGTAAGGCTCACATCATCGCGGGAACGAATGCGCCGGTACAAAGAATGGCCAGGCGGCGAGGTATATTCTCGGAGTCAGGCGGGTTTGGCAAGTAGTAAAGATTGTCACAGAACGCACGTCACAAAGTCGGCGGCAAGAAATTATGCCTTCTGTTGAACAATTACATCCAGGTGAACAGCTGGACCCTCTTTGCGAAGTGCAGTTGGTGGGACATTTTGCGCCCACGTGATAGGCGGTTTTCGTTATCAATAGATGTCCGCCTCGATAAGGAACTTTTTCTTGCTACTGACTTCTTGTGGTAGCGTATACCTAGTATCTAACCTAGAAATTTTATACATGTTGCAAAAGCTCAAGCATCACTTTGCGAAAGCGAACAGACGCCAAAACAATGATTGTAGGTTCTAGTAGGAGTATCTTTTTTCTTTCTATGAATATTAACTTTGTTGGCATAGCGCAAACAAGCGCGCCAAAGGCGCGATTACCTCTATCGACGTGCTCTTCTTCTGCGGGACGCTGAGATCAGCGAGAAACGAGCCAAATTGAGATCTTCTTTGGCTTCTGGCAAGCCTTTGGATCCTTCAATTGCCAACGACAAGTCACTTCGCAAAGACTACCAGTATGACGAATCACGACCTGATCTCACCACCAACGAGCAGCTCGACCTAGACGATGAGTACGCTCAGCTTTCAGGCATTGTCGATCCTCGCGTTCTTGTGACGACTTCACGAGATCCCTCGGCTAGACTATCAGCCTTCGCCAAGGAGATCAGACTTCTACTTCCCACTGCCGTGCGCCTCAATCGCGGAAACCTCATCCTGCCCGATCTAGTACGCTCCGCTCAGTCAGCTGGCCTCTCCGACGTCGTCCTTCTTCACGAACATCGAGGCACTCCAACTGCTTTGACATTGTCGCATTTTCCGCACGGTCCAACTGTCTCATTCTCTCTTCACAATGTCGTTTTACGCCACGATATTCCTGGAAGCGTTCGAGGAACAGTGAGCGAATCGTATCCTCACCTCATCTTCGATGGCTTTACAAGTCGCTTAGGTGAGCGTGTAGTGAAAGTACTGAAACATGTCTTTCCTCCTAGAGAAGCCATCACGAGCAAAAACAAGGTCGGCAACCGAGTCGTCACATTCAAGAACATCGAGGACAGTATTGAAGTCAGACATCATGTTTTCGTACGGACAGGATACGACAGCGTTGAGCTAGCTGAAGTCGGGCCACGAATGACAATGAGGGTGTTCGAGATCCGAAGCGGCACGCTTGACAACAAGGATGGCGATGTCGAATGGCACCTCACGCAGTACACACGAACCGCCAAGAAGAAGAATTACTTATGAGAATGTCACACACTTCCCGTAAGCATTCGATCCTATCGGAGATGCCCTACCATGGTCACCTCCTGCCTGATCGAAATGAAACCGCTTCGAATCGCAAAGGCCTAGACAGCCTCTGCACTACCGTTCATCATATGATCTGGATAACTTATCGAGCTGGAACATATCGTGAGCAGGGGCGACGCATGGTTGCATAAAAACCGTGACACGATATTGGCGTTTTGGAGTTTTTCGATGCAAAATTATAAGGCGGTGGCCCTGAGAAGATGGCGACTGTAGTATTGGAAGAATTGACTTCGGCTACTAACAGTGGCAGATGTTTATTGGTTTATGGCGACCAGCGTCAGCACTGAGGTGAGAAAGGTGATGAAAAAGACTCCAGGCAGCTGGGGTCAAGCTGGGTCTTGCGGAGGCGAGTTACCATTGAAGCGAAACAGTTCTGTTTATTGTCCCGCAGCAGTTTCAATTGGACTCATGTTGGCTATCTATCATCAAAACTATCTAGAACCAAACCAGTGCCTTGGCGCTGCGGATGGAACCTACCTTCGACGGCTTAGCCACCATTTGACCATATGGGAATGGGGGAAAATTCAGAACAAAACACTAGTAACTCTCCATAACACTGATTTTCCCTTCTGAGTTGTAAAAGGTATGGTAATGCTTCATCAATGTGTTGAGTGGCCCGGTTTATCATAGTCCTGTCCACCGATTTTTAGGTCCGGCGGACAAGGGAGATCAATGCTCAGCCTCAGTGGGCAGTTGGGGGGATTCGCATTCGCGGTTTGTATATGACCATAGCCTCAATGGCTGACGAGTAGTAATCGGTGGATGGCGGAGAGAGGGTCACCAACAAGACAAGAAACCCAAGCTAAAGAGACCCTCAACTGGGTTTGTGTATTTCTGGAAACTTACTCATTGTCTCTTTTCCGTGCTTGGTTCGAATGAACACCCGCCACTTGCGTACGCAGGCATCTAACGATTCTAGGTAGATCCGATACTGCCGGGGGTTCAGTTTTAGGACCTTCATACATAAGCCGAATGAATTCCCTCTCGGTCAGCAATTGAAACTTGAGCTTGAATCATTCATTCTGCCAGATATTAACGTCTAGTTGCCACATCAGCATTGATCAAGTTGGCGATCTCAATGAGCGAGGCTGTTTTTTGTTTACTCATTTCTCTCGAACCTGTTGAACCAAAAAAGATCAAGCTTTTCCAGACCCAAAAACCTACCGGGGCACCTACGTCACGTTCGTATCCGTCCACTTGAAGGACCCGTGCTCACAATCCACCAAAACCGCAAAAAACTACAGGCGCCACCACGTCCTGGCGCTCGGCCCCGGCCCATATTGTCCAATCCACGTTGATCTTAAGGCCAAGACAAACTAAGGCTCGGTCGAGTAGCTTCATCTTATCATTTCTCACCACCAGCACCAGCCTTTTATTAGTGCTTTTTGCTCTTCTCATCATCTCCATCCATCCCCCGCCATTGCTTCCGTTCGACTATAATTGATCACCATGTCCTACGATCAATACAATCAGAACCCTTACCAGCAGGGCTCGGCTCAGGATAACTCCCATGGCTATGGCCAGGTACGCGCAACCTTGTTATCCCCTGTTCCTCATAAACTGACCACAATCATACTGACCCGAATTCTTCGATGCAGGCCAATCCTTATGCGCAAGACGCGCCAGCCCATGGTAATGACCAATATGAAATGCAGGATTATTCGCAGCAGCCTACAGCTACTAGCTCAAGTCTTTCTCAGCAAGAATTCTTGAACCGCGTGCAGAAACTCCGCGATGAAATCAAGGGTCTGACCAACGACGTCGACTACATCGGCCAGCTTCACCAACGCACCCTCAGCAGTACCGATGGGTCCGCCAACCATGACCTCGAGCAGTATGTTTCTCAGACCCAGATCCGAAACACCGCTATCAAGGACGGCATCAAGGGACTCGAGCGCGATCTCGCAAAGACCAATGACAACTCCCGTACCACAAAAAACACCCAGCTGCAGTCTCTCAAGACCTTCTTTAAGTCAGAGCTCGACAAATACCAGAGCATCGAGCGGGATTACCAGCAGCGCTACCGCGACCAGATTGCTCGTCAATACCGAATCGTCAACCCCGATGCTTCCGAGCAAGAGGTTCAGGAAGCCGCCAACGCCGACTGGGGCAACGAAGGTGTGTTCCAGACTGCTGTAAGTAATCCCCCCATGCGACGACCAGCTACTTTCACAGACAGCATGGCTAATGCTAATGAAAAACTCAGCTACGAACAAATCGTACCGGTCATGCAAGCTCCGTACTCGGGAATGTTCGCGCTCGTCACAGTGAACTTCAGCGCATTGAGCAGACTCTTTCCGAGCTTGCCATCCTTTACCAGGAGCTCGCCACCATTGTCGAGCAGCAAGAGCCGGTCATCCAGGCCGCTGAAACTAATGCGATCAACACCGTCGATCACATGGAGAAGGGCAACGAGCAAGTCGAGGTGGCCAAGAAGCACGCTGCCAACCGTCGCAAGCTCAAGTGGTGGTGTGCCCTCGTCGTCCTGCTCATCATCATCGCTATTGCTGTAGGCGTCGGCGTTGGTGTTTCTGTGGCCAACAACAACAAGTAAACGAATGGTTGATCATCTCAGACTTTATTGCCGCTGTTATGATGCTGATGCTCTGCTTGTTTTTGTTTCTCATTTATCCCTTCATAGATATCTCGACGACGCATTTGAGTTCCCGTTTTTCCGTTTTTACCCACAAGACCAGAGGATTCGACACGTCTTCAACCCGTATACCGCCTCCCGTATTTAATCATTCTTCTTCCCTTTAGCGCTGAGGCGTTAGGGGCCTTATTGTTGGGGTCAGGGAGGAGAGGGTGGATTTACCCTGACTATTAATGAGAAACCCGGGTTTATGTGAGCTTTTATCCTCATATGGTATTTTTGCTTTATTTTTGTCTGCTGGCCTTCCATCTTTTTTGCTTCTCTGTACGATTACTGAACCGTCTCCAATTACAAGAGGAGAGGTAGACAGATGGGAGGAGTATCGCCATTTTTGTATATATGTATATTGAAACACGATCCAGAAAACGTCATGGAGTGCTTGAGGCTATTGGAGTAGAGATTCCATGGTATTAATGACATTGCCTTTGTAGGCTGTTCAATCATATCGGTCTACATAGTGATTTTGAGAACCAGATTCACAAACAAGTCATTGGACAGGGCGTGACGAAAAAAATACGACTCATTTTCTTCCTCTAAAGCACCGGTGCAACGATGTCCAAGCCTGCTGAGTACCTGCCCTGCGTCCATCCTCAAAAATTCCCGATATGCTTAAGAAAAACATAAGAGAAGCACTTATTATATACAGGTACAGTTGGGTTCAGTTGTGTACATTATAGTTCCCAACTGCAGAGCATTGTACCTCACTTGCTGGTGAGGAAGCAGCCGGGTAAGCTCCCTCGGTGGACAGAGTGTGCTTATGTCCCGCGTCCCATCCTAAATCAACGCCATCCTTTTTCTCGTCTGCTCCTAATTCGTACACTTTACACGCCTCGGTCATTCATTGATTGGTGTTTATTTCTCGTACAACATTTATTGGGGACCCATACGAAGGCCACCGGGTCCAGCGCCACCTGCCAACTTGGCTGCCAACTTTGGGTACTTCTCTGTGACTTGAACTTGTGTTCTGGTTGCCTCGGCATATGACAAGGCGTTGACAATCTCGCCCTCAGTTCGAGCGAGCTCGGCCGCGCGCTCGAAATACTTGAGAGCCGCAGGGACGTTGTTCTGTTGAAGGAGGAGCTGAGCCATGGTAGCGACTGCGATATCGCACTCCGGGTCGACTAGGTTATTGTTAGGATAATATTTGGCTGCATTGTGCAGGAGAATACTTACTAATAAGGGCCTTCTGGCAAAGAGCCTCAGCTTCCTTAAAGTCTTGCTTCCACTGGAACAGGGCCAGAGCTTTGTTAATCAAGGGCAAGACGTTCATTGACATGGGCTTAGTCTGCTTTTCCATCTCCATAGCCGTGTCGAACTTCTCGACAGCTTCAGAGAAGTTACCCTGGTCGAGGAGCAATTCTCCATAGTAGTTGTAGACATCAGGTACCTTAGGGAAGTTCTTAATGCAGCGTCGGAAAGTAGCCATGGACGAAGCAATTGAGCCCATCTTGTACTGGGTGACACCGAGTTGAATATGGGAGAAGATGAAATCCTTGTCAAGGTCGATCGATTTCTGGTAATCTTTCTGGGCATCGGCAAGGTCTCCTTTGATGAAATGGGCCTGAGCACGGTGGTAGTAGACATCGGGATCGTTCTTATCCTGCTCGAGAGCCTTGGCAAACTCAGCCTCGGCCTTCTCAGGCTCACCCAGCTCCAGGCTGATGCTGGCACGCTTGATATAGCTCTGTGTCATAGAGGGGTCGAGCTCGATGCTCTTGTCGAAATCCTGTGTTGCTTCGGCATGGTTGCCTAGCAAGGTCCGGAATGTACCCCTCATGTTATAAGCAAGCGCTTCGTGCTCACCCAGATCGCCGAGCTCTAGAGCCTTCTCGAAAGCCTGGCGAGCCTCTTCATAGCCATCGCCAGTCTTCTTCTCCAGAGCTTGGAGTCCAATCTGCACTTGTCCCTTACCAGTATCAGGGTCCAATTCTTCCGAGTCCTCAAGGCCTTCGGGGCGAGGCTTAGGGCGGAAGCTTTGAAGGTAGTTGCCGACAAAGATGGGGCTGGGCAGCTTAGGTGGTCGGGAAGCCATCATCTCCTTGGCCTTTTGCTCGGCGAAAGTCTTGAGAAGTCTCTCGACAGCCTGAGCCGTAGACTCGCTCTTGAAGTTGTCGATGATACATGAGGCCGTGAAATCGAGGAGGGCCTCGGAGTACTTCTTCTGGTGCTCGTAGGCAGTAGCACGGCGGTTGATGGCCTTTACGTACTCAGGATCCATGTTGATAGCGGCAGTGGTGTCCTCGATAACCTGGTCCCATTCGCTCATAGCGCTGTGGCAGGCTGCCCGGTTGGAGTAGAAGACAGGGTCGGCCTTGCAGAGAATGGCTTTAGAGTAGAGGTCGATGGCCTTGTTATATGACTTATCGCCATAGGCCTTGTTGCCAGCCTGTTTCAGCTTGGCGGCATACTCTTCACGCTGTTCTTGGGTGAGGCTAGAGACAGTTTCTTCATCGACCTCGGGCAGCTCGGGCTCGCTCTCGGCAGAAGCAGGCTTGGGTTGAGAGGGGCCACTTGAGGGCGCTTCTTTATCAGCTTTGCGATCGGCTTCCTTTCGCTTTCTCCTCTCCTTCTTGCTCAACTTTGGTGTTGTGTCTTTGCCGCTCTGCAGTTTTTAATTGAAAGTTAGTCAAGGTTTGTTCATTATTAGTGCAGCGATATCCATCCGATACAGAGCCACAAGGTGCCAGCAAAAATATCCGACATCATCAAAATGGAGACAGTGGCAATGGCACATACGTTGTCATTGAGGTAGTAAATAACGCCGGCACCTGTCACAGCAATACCAACACCTGCAATGGTGTAGACGACGGTCTTGTTCTCAGAGGCCCAATGTGTTAACCGCTCCCAGAGGCCGGAGGAAGAGTCGACAGGTACGTAGGTTGGCTGGCCTGGAGCCATTGACGGAATTGGACCCGACATTGCGAAGTCTATGCGTTATTGAAGAGGATCGGCGTAGCGGGGGGCGAGAATAGAAGTGAAGCCGTCGATGCGGGATTGAAGGGAGTCGGGAAGCCGATGATGTATGGGCGCGGATCGGAAGCAGTATCACAGAACCAGAACCAGATCACAGTTGGTAGCTTCGGCGGGCTGGGCTGGGCACGCGCAGAAAAAGCTGACGGCTCTGTTTGAAATTTGGCGCGAACAGTGGAGGTTCGCGGGCCGGATCCACTGAAAGTTTTTCCGATCAGCATCAACTTTAGTGAATTTGGATATGGATGCCCAGACCTGAGTGAGAGGTAGTGACGCTATGTGTTTGGTGACGTCCTTCTACCTTACCCTCATGCCTGAGGCACTTGGACGACGGGCTGGTCTCGGTAGGTAGGTAGGTACCTACCTACCTACCTACCTATAGACTCAGCTGGGTACTTCTTACATTATCCTTTGATGTGAACTACAAACTATCACCTTAGTACTTTTTTTAGTTATAATAACCTGAGATTTATGATATAGAAGTCGGATATGTTTATAACCTGGCGGTTAACAGACTGTCTCAATGGTTCTGTTCTTCGCACGACCCCTGTCGTGATTTTGATGGTTGGCGGTCTGCCGATTTCTGCGAATTATGAGGTGACATGTTGCGGGGATTCTTCCATCATTCGGCACTCTCCTACATGAGATCGATCTTGGAAGCCCTTTCACGATAGAAATGCAGGGGAATAATATACAAACGCATGCTTAGGTAGGCATGGATGAATGAATAATGCCTGGCTCTTGAATACAGGTCTCGTCGAAACAGTCACTTACCAAAATTTGGGATATGCAACATCCATATCATGATTGGCTCTGGTACATTAACAAAGCCTTGTGCCTTCCCCGGCTCAGCCCTGGAGAGAGCGGCTACTGCATCTAAAGGCAATCAATTCGACATCTCATCCATGGAGATGGGGAGATGTTGATAGTCACCAGAAACCTCGCTTGCTCTGCTGTGTTGTTTATGTTTCTGTTCAATACGGATTCCATATTACTAATTCCGCCCTACTTCCTTACCTCTAGGTCTAATGTTACAACTTTGGCCATGCAACCCAGCACCACTCGCTTTCAAAACTTAAGTGTCATATCCGACTAACACCAAAAACATGCACTGAGAAAAATGTCCGACGACTTCTCCATTTTCACCTCTATGAGGTACGACGCTAGACTTGCACAGCTGAAAAATCGAGGATGCGCTGGCGAGGGCTGGAACTCTGAGAACAACTCCCCTCTGTACATGCTTGACTTTCATCGCGATCGGCTCCTGAAGGCAGCGACACATTGGGGTTGGCAGTCCGCAGCAGACCAAATATCCGGTGACGATGGACTGTCATATCTGGCTCAACTCATTGCAAACGCTGTAGGGCCATCTCATCCAACACCTTTGAAACTTAAAATAGTCGTGTCTCATCAAGGCGACATCAGAATCGAGCACTCCAGCACACCCGAGGTTCCCATACATAACCTCTTACCAGCTCGGCTTCCAGGCCCATTTCGTCCTTCGCTGGAAAGCGAACCACAGAAGGTTTCTGCCTATACGGTTCTCTTGGATCAGGCTTCAACGACGAGGTCCGAGTATACTCATTTTAAAACTACAAAAAGGGCCATGTACGACGCAGCCCGACAGCGCGCTGGCATTAGTTATGCAGATCCCGTAGAGGTCTTGATCGTAAGCCAAGACGATGGTTCTGTGATGGAAGGGACATTTACTACGCCCTATTTCTGGAGGGCCGGCCGTTGGGTTACACCACCTGTTGCAGCCCAGTTCAGCTGGGAGGAAGGGAATGGCGGCCAAGATGGAACCTCGAGACGTTGGGCATTGGAACGGTATGGACCCCCCCCCCCCTGTCAGTCAATGAACAACAAGAGTCTCGATGCTGATTCAAGAGCAGAGGACTCGCTTCAGAGCAAGTTGTCGATTCCAAATCTTTGATCCATGGCGAAGAATGTTGGATTAGCAACGGTGTCAGAGGATTCATTCCTGCCACCATTCGGCTCTTTTGATTAGAGATTACCGTGTCAATATAATGGGATCCCCATTGATAGCCACCATGCATCACGGCTTCGTATACGCTCGTCTGGTGGCAAGTTGGGTATGGATACAGTTTTGACCGTGAGTTGTCAACATTGTGTTGCAATTCTGCTTGAGCTGCTTGAGCTGCAGACTGTTGGGGCAATCTACCATTGGTGTACCTTTACATTTTATGCACTCTACGTCTAGTTGATCATCAGGTTTACAGCTCTTTGTGGTCGACTCTGGATGATAACTTGGATAAGCAATGTCGCATACCCCTGAAAAGCAGGCATATACTCGACCTTTATTTCATCAACATTATCATCTCCTCTCACAAACGGGCCTTTTGCTTAATCTATTGGGGCCTTCGAGTTCTTCTATTCGCATGCACTGCTGTTATATAACTATATGCCCGTTTTCACCTGATCCGGGGAATTTATGGAGTGTGGAAGGATAACAGGAGAACAAAATTAGTTGTCGGCTCCTGAGAAAGGTAAGAAATTGCAATTCTCCTGCGGCCGGTATTGACCGTTGCACTTAATTTAGACTCTTATATTGCTACTGCCAAGGGCTGGTTGTGTCCCTGTGTTGAAAACGGTACAGATCCAGTGGCCTCGAACACGAGTCAGAGTAACTACGTGCATTAGATGGCAACGAGATTACTATTGTTCTTACTCCAACCAAGAATTTTCTCTCGACTTATATTGATTCGGTACGGGGCAATTTGGTTCATTATTGTTCTTTATAAGGTAGAGTAGTTCAGCAGCTGAACTTGTTGAAAGGCCAGACACAAAGCAAAAAGATTTGTGGTGTAGGGTAGCTCGAAGTTAACGTAAAACTGAAGGGAAACGCGTCGTCTAGGAAACTTCAACATCCTTAGGTATACATTCACCTACCCCTCCACGCAGCCAAGGAAGCGACGCTAGAGTAACATGTTTAACTTATGTTCGACCGTGGTATCGACATAAGCTGAAGTTACAGTGCCAGGGATGTTTATGCTGAGCACGCTTGACCTCTGCTGCCTCAGTTGTCGTTTTGGGGGTACACAAGCGCCGGCCACTTGGTGATCCTGGACAAGTGCACAGGTGAGACACCTCAAAGCTTCTGTTCGCGAAATCGCAGATAAAATGTCCAGACGGTTCTTTGGGCAGTCTTTCGACCCGATCTCGCCACTTAGGAAGCAATCGATTCACATATCAATGTGTTGCCTAAACTCTTGTTCCAACGCTAATAAGGAAACCAGGCCATACTATTATAGTTGAAATGAGGCAATCCGCTGAAACATCACCATCTATCAGCTACACATACCAGAACACTATTGAGCGCGACTAGTAATGGCCTCCGGAACTCAAGAGTCAGCTATTGCCGAAGGCCGCCAACTGTATGGCGCCAAGCAATACAAACCCGCCCTTAAGCAATTCACAAAGGTACGAGGCCTATTGTGCACAGCTTGCCTGCCCAGTTACTGACTATTCACACCAAGGCAATGCAACTCTGTGTTTGTACTCGACAAGAAAAACGGCCACGATGTAGCTGCAAAAACTTCGAAAAGGTTGCTTCCGAGGGCGGCTCTATCTTCTACGAGGCCATGCATACCTGTGCCTGCAGGGTGCGCAAGACGTTTAGCAAATGCGATAATAAGCTACACATACAAGCCCTTGACTACCGTGCCGCAACATTTGAAGAGATGAAGGAGCTTGAGAGGGCTCAAAAGGACGCTGAATGGATACTAGAACTTGCACCACGGCTTCCAGATGTTTGAACCTCCCCACCAAACACATTTCAGCAGGATACTTACTTGTTCAGGGGTATTTACGATTGGGCAAAATATCGCGCCTCCAAAAGAAACATGAATTCGCATGGAAAGTATACACTGCCGGCATCGAAGCGGGAAATAAACACCGTCTTGCTGAATCGCCTAAGTTTCAGGTACGGAGCTGCTTGTTTATGCGAAAGTGAATGGATTTATTTACTGATCTGATGCTAGAAACTCCGAGCCGCAAGACAACCACTGCACATACGGTTCTATCGCAAAGACCCCTTAAGAAACCCGCAGGAGATTGTTCAGCGTATCTTCCACTACCTCGATTTCGGGTCTCTCGTCCGATGTACCGGTGTCTCCAAGGAATGGAGGCAGTACCTTACTAGTCATGGCAATGAGCGGCTGTGGCGTACCTTGTTCTTCAGAGAGAAACTTGCTCATGACCGGCCACCTGGCATGAAGTCACTTAAGAAACTGATTTCCTTCTCCGGAAACGACGTCCGTCAGATCATTGTCGAGGACATATCTCGCTTCAGACTCACTCAGCACAAGTTAGTTGCCCTATTACAAGGGTCAAAGAACCTTGAGCATCTTGAATTGAGGGGCTCTACTGAAGAAGACCTAAGTATACCGGAAGCAAAGGGTATACTTAAAAAGCTGAACCATATCATTCTGCAAGACATAATCATCACGAAGCCCCATATCATGGTATCGCTCTTACAACATGCCCATGAGAGCTTGCAAACTCTACACATTGACGGCTTACCCCAAATCGACTCATCAAACCAGGCCATCTTTCCACACTTACCTAACCTTCAGTACATGCGGCTTGAAGAGCCTCGAAGACCGAGCCCTTTCAGACTGCGTATGGTGAGTGATTTTATTCTCTGGAAAACTGAGCGCCTAACTGACTGGGTGTAGTGGCATCTGGCCTCAAAGACGCCACGCATGCAGCAACTATATCTGAAAGACGTTCAACTTTCTGGGGATCTTCCTGCAGAAGCTAAACTGGATGAATTTTGGCCAGAACTCAAAGCAGTTACAGTACATGGACCCAACGATTCTGACCTGAACACTGCACAAACAATCCAGCAAGTAACTTCGCTGCGTGGAGGCCACACACTGCAATACATTGATTTTGATTTTCGATGGAGACCTGATGATGAGGGGCCTCTTGGCTTGATCATGTTGTCCGAGATACTGAATCGAGAGCCCGAGATGCTGGCCACCGATGGGTATGACAAGAATTGCCAGTATTCAGATCTCCGGTCATTACGTCTCCGGCGAGCAATGGTACAGCCATTAAAACTGCAAAAGGTGCTTCGTGATACCCTCACTTCGCACAAGCTCCATACTCTTGATCTTGCCTTTCCTCTCGATCCCCAAGGCGTCCTCGAAGGATCTGGCAGTACCAAACACATTCAAGATCATGCCTGGTTGCGCGGAGAGCCGGCTATCAGGTCTATCGGGCTTTCAGAATTCCGATTCCGCTCATATCCCAAAACCATCGACGAGATGTATTTGCCGAACTTTCTAGCCAGCTTCCCTAACCTCGAGATTCTTGAAATCAACTCGTCGCATTATGAGGCTCGCGAGTTGTGCATTATGATCGAAGCGATACTCAAGGTTACCCACATACAACGGATTTACCAGAAAACAGTTCATGGGGAATGGGGAGACAAACTTCGTAAAGTGACGGAGATGCACGGAGTAGAGCTTATATGGGGCGACAGGCCAAGGGAATGGCCACTGAAGATAGATGGTTAGTCCCAATTGCCCCCATTGAGGCATTGCATTTAGAATATAATTTTGTCTTCGCCATAAGATATACACTCGCGGGGTTCATATGGAGGTGAAGACCTCGCATCGCAGGCTTGCGATTCATGGCTGTCGGCCCCTCAAGACTCTAGTATTGCACACAAAATAACATGAGACAAATCAAGTGACATGCTATCAATCAATTCTCTTTTCCAATGCGTTATATCGAGCATATCGTTTCCCCCTTCGATATCAGTCCAAAGACTTTTGTGTGGACGTTTCATACCCCGATCTAAGAACAACAATCCCAACGCCTGTCGTACAAGTATGCATTCTGAAGACAGCAACGATAGTTAGAATATCTCAACCAATGATGTTTGTAGTTCAAGCTCTGCCGACCTTGAATGATAGAACCTGAATGTGCTCCGTTAGCATGCAGTTTGGGGAAATGGAAGATTACAGCATACATCATTCTTGCCCACAGCGACAAAATCGTCTTCAGATACTCGGATATTTCCAGCCCCCTCGACAAAGGCGATAGGTGCATCTCCCATCACTTTGCGAGCCACGTCACCGACCGTGCTGCCTTTTTTAACAAGAACGCAATCGCGGAAAACAAACTTGGAGTCCGAAGCACCAGAACTGAAGGTAGAAGTATTCCGGACGGGGAAAACGGGCACGAGACCAAGGATCTCAGCGGCCTTAGAAAGGACTTGAACGACACCGGTAGATCCAAAGCGGTAAAGTACCATGTCCTTGAGATTCTCGATTCGATTACGATTTTTCTCGTCGAGATCTTTGAGGCCACCGCCCGTCGGGTCGCCTTGCTCTATAAGATCCTCCTTGGTGTCAATAAATTCACTGCCTTCGATATACTTGATGTAGCCCTGTTTAGCCATCTTTCGCAAGAAAATTTCCGAGATGGCTGAACATAACACAATGGTATTAGGGTCCTGCTGCTTGGCGATTTTGGAGATGTTTTTATCAGCGTCTGGGTGATCGATTTTGTTGAGTGCGATGACCGTAGGAAACTTTTCATCAATGAAGGCATTGACGACCAGCTCTACGGTCTCATTAGACCAATCCTCTAGGGGTTCCTTGATGCCGCAGCGATCAAGAGCACGGTTCACAATGGTCGATGTCGCACCGTAACCGGAGAACTGCGCTTGCAGTGTTTCTGTAGCAGTTGCCTTGATAGCCTGGTGCCTTCGTCGGATAGATCCCCATCGTTGCATGAGATTGCCGAGAACCCAAGCTACGATCTCGCTTCGTAGCCAAGCAATGTCCACGGAAGGATCATAGCCTCTTGTCTCCTTTCCTTCAGCATCGACAGTACCCGAAGCATCGACAACATGAATCAGAGCATCAGCATGTCGTAAGTCATCGAGAAACTTGTTCCCCAGGCCTCGGCCCTCGTGAGCACCGGGGACGAGACCGGCGACGTCAAGAAGCTCAATAGGTACAGAACGACGGCCCTCGACGCAAGCTCCATAATTGGGTTTGCATCTATCTGATACGTTATACCGGGCACAAGCACACTCGATCTGAAGATAGCCGATTGCACGCTGGGGATCAATTGTGGTGAACCTAGAAAGGTCAGCTCTCGCAACAACCACGAGCTTTCAGGGCTACAGGCTCCGAGATGCAGAGCGACAGAGACATATAGTGTAAAGACAAGGGTGAAGCATACGGGAAATTGCCTATTTCATTTCCGATCAGCGCCAAGTTCCAACAGCTTTGGCCAGGGTCTTTCTACCAACCAACTTTAGACGAAGCATCAGTTAAGCTGTTGAGCGTAGAGCTCTTACCAGCCGAGGGCTTTCCCACGAGGCCGATGAGGGGATCGCGAGGCATAACGAAGAAGCGGTTTGCTCAGTCCAAGGACTTAATAGAGGCTCGACTGAGGGTAATAAAGTCGCTAGATTCAGCCCTAATACAAAAAGACCAGGGTTTGCTTTCGTGGTTGGAGTCCAAGACAATATCTACTGACGTGCGACTTGTCTCTGACAAAATAACGGCAGAACACCGATGCACTGATTGATCCTTATTTAGGTATGTTATCAAAAGGGCGGAAAGACTCTGCCGGCGATATGACACGAAGGCAATGAGTGTACGGAGTACGGATATGTGACTCCAGTTTCATCGTATGAAGGCTTCTCGGCGCAAAATTAGTTCTCGGCCAAAAGAGGCTGAAGTGGGTCTAGCTTTTGTGGTCGGTGGTAATAGCCCGGGTATGTCTATCTGAACCTTTTCCATTTGTCTCACGCTTAAGTTGTGGTAAGCATATGTGGTAGTAACCGACATTCTCTTGTTCAAAAAGCCCGGGAGCCTTTGCTTTTCCCACCTAATAGACCTATCTAGGGCTCACTCTTTCGGACCATGGTTTCAAAATCAACCTTACCCATCGACATTTTCCCAACCTGGGCACGCTTGAATGATGTGGAATTTACCAACGCCAAATTGCAAGAGACGGATGGAAAGGGAATTGGCTTAGTGGCCACCAACAACTTGACAGCAGGTGTAGAAACATGGGGACTTGAAGGAGCAGAGGATAAACCAGAGACAGACGACCAAGTTTGCAATTCAGATGGCGAAAAGGGCGAAAGAGCTAGGGTAGAGACTCATGGCCATGTCAACAACCACCTAAAAAGGATACTACAGGTTCCTCATGATTTGATCCTTTCAACCGCTTCCATCGAAGAGTATTCCAAGGTCGACCAAAACTTTCGGCAACTGCTTGACTCTGCAGGACATCAGGTATGTCGCTAGACCAGAAGACATCTGTTCTCCAATACAGAAATAGCTCTAGTCTCGGAGCGTGCACTAACAACCACTGACTGTTCCTCATCGAAGTCGACCCGGACAGATATTATGATATATCTCTTGGCACATTTAGTTCTCTCCAGTCGAGATACTTCGAGCCCAAGAGATCTTGTGCCAACACCATGGACAGAGTACCTGAAGTTTCTGCCTCGTGATATCCCAGTCCCAACAATGTGGTCGGAACTTGAGCGAGCTCTGCTCCAGGGCACTTCGCTAGAGGTATGTGTTCCCACAAACACACGAGCATAATTAGACCCGGGGGGTTGCGGAGCCGCAGGCTCTTTGCTAGAAGAGGGATTTCCCCGCAACGGAACAAAAAGGATTCTAACTAACTACACTGTAGGCTGCACTGGACGCTAAGCTATCAGCTTTGAATAAGGAGTTTGATGAGCTCATTGAAAGATCATCAGCTCTCCCGTTTTGGAACTCGTTCTTTTGGGAAAGAGAAGCGGTGACTATTGGCGATTGGGTATTAGTTGACGCGTGGTACAGATCTCGATGTCTGGAACTACCGAGATCTGGGCACGCGATGGTTCCTGTACTTGACATGGCTAATCACTCGCACTCCCAAACTGCTTACTATGACGAAGACGATGAAGACAACATTGTCTTACTCTCTCGGCCCGGTATGGAAATATCCATTGGAGACGAAGTGAATATATCCTATGGAGAAAAGTCACCCGCAGAAATGATTTTCAGCTATGGGTTTATTGACCGCGAGTCCACTGTAGAGGAACTGACTCTACCTTTGGAGTCTTTGGCCGATGATCCATTAGCAAAAGCGAAACTCCACATTTTTCGAGGGTCACCAACTCTTAAGCTATCTCGATCAGATGGGGAAATAAGCTGGCAATGTCCCTTTGTCTACTTGATGTGTCTGAATGAGGAGGATGGTCTCGAGTTCAGGGTCCTCCAAGGAACAAACGGAGACCGGGAGCTAAGGCTTTTCTGGCAGGAAGAAGATGCCACGGCTCGAGCGAAGGATTTTGGGGATCTCATCAAGAACCACCCTCTCTGTCAGATCTTTAGGCTTCGAGCTGTTTCGGTCTTGCACGAGGTCGTAACCGACCATCTCATGCAGCTCTCTTCCGAGATTTCCCATGATGAACTTGAGCCATTGCTCCGGGCCGGACAGATCAGAGACGGCCGCCTTCAGCTGGCTCAAAAGCTCAGAGAAACCGAATCCAGTGTCCTTGAAAGCGCTGTCATAGCTTTGGATGAACAGGTATGTACTTCAGTATTTCTTTTTCATTTCAGCACATCCATCCATGACCGATGATGTGGCAAAGAAGTCGACAAGCCGAGTGGCTCAGGGGACTATGACTTGCCGCAGCTTGCCCTATACGCAGTGGTGCTATTTTTTCGAATTCCCATGTTTCATGTATGCGGTCCTGGCCAAGCAGCACTTGGATCAAACACTTCCCCAGATTCCCCGTAAACTCCCCCAGGTCCTTGAATGTCAGGGAACGTTCTCCGCATTCTTGGCTTACTAGCCTGTACCTATGTCCCGAAACCTAGCTAGCAGGAGGTGCTCGGTCACACACCGAGCTTTCTTTACACTTCTTCGCTACATCTGCTTGCACGATCCAAAATGAGTAAACGACTAACGAGGTGCGTCATCGGGACGGCGTTACAGAGGACCCATCTTTTTGCGGACGACCACGTGGTAGCATATCTCGGATCGATGGAAGTTTCCCAAGCCAGGCAAGCGTTTCAACCAGCGACCAATGAAGAAGAGGATTTCAGTTGACCGAAGCACACCTTGCATTGGATTGGATGCTTGTCGGCTATTGTTGAGCATTGACATGCTGGGATTGTGGGGTAGCCGGCAATTGCTTCACCTGCTGTACGGAGTACATCCTTGCTTTTCTCTGTCTGTAGCATGAATGGCACCCTGTGTGACGAAGCTATTGCGAAACCATCACATTGGCATTCGCGTCACTTTAGAGAATTCTCAGCTTTCTGTTCACCTTCTATCTTAGAGGAGTCATGTGGATTAGGCCATGGGCAAGTGTCTGGTAACCAGTATGTATGCAGCTCCCCAAGTATTCTCATTCCGCAACGTAGAATGCGATGTAGCCTCTTTCAACTTTCGGACCAACTAAACCTCGAGATGGCATCAACTGAGATTCGGGTAAATTCCGTTTGCAAAAGTCCATTGTTGGCTGAATCAATTAGAGCAGTACTGAGAATGGCATCCTCCTGCTACTTTCCTAGCCGACTATCTCTAGGATTCGCGAAAGCATCCGTAACACTTTTGTTCAAGGGATCTGCCTTATGTACGGAGTGCTAGCAGAGAAACTAGTTGTGCCATACTTTTGAGGAGACAATAAGTCCCTGAATAGCCATTGATGCCAGATAAATCAGAACCCTCTTTCATTACTCTGCCTCGTAGAAGCAGACGGGCCATGAACGTTCTGGGGAACCTTAACACAACACGAAAGCCTTTCAATTCATGCGCCGCCGAGATTGCCGAGGAAAACTGCGTCTCTCTGTTCTATTGTGGGGGTCAAGAACAAGGCTCATCGAGATTGTCTATCCTAAAAAAGAAATGTACATCCTTTCGGTTTCCCCAGATGTTCGCCAGGTTCAGATCCCGTTGAACATGATCTACCTCCCGGGCGGTTCTCGTGGACAAACGCGGAGAAAATGATGCCACAACAGTCGTGTATTAGCCACACCTCTATCTCTTCTAAAGACACGCCATGTCGCCCAAATTCGCGACAACATCATCGCATATGCACTATACTCCTTCGACAAATTGCACAAATTACTATACAAGCCCCTTATTTTTTCCACTGCATCGCGAATGCAAACGGGACCCGGGGATGAATTTATCACTTTAGCAAGCTCTTAGTGCCCCAGAGAGATGGCGGCTGAATCGACGAGACTACAAAAACGGCGGACTGAGGGTAACCATGGGCATAGACGTGTTGTGGCACGAATGTGTAGTTGAGTAGGTAGTTGAACTCTTTGTCCAGTTACGGTGTGTGCTGTATAAGATCAATGAGCCCGGTGTATAGAAAAATCATCCGTGTGACCAGTTGGGCTGCAGATAGAAGTGGTGACGGCAAGGTGTGAGTGACGTCTCGGTAGGTAAGAAATGCTTGAGTTTCTAGTCAGAAATTTCCCCTGATGATATTTTCCAGCTCTAACCTAGTAACGACCAATAAATGGGATCCAGACATTCCGATGACAGCCACAGAAGTATCAACAATATTCCCCTGATAATATATTTGTCGTGTGTCGAAGAGGCGGCACTGTTCATGATACCTGCAACGCAAGAAATCATAGAGAATAAGGCTGGGCGTCTATTCGTGCTTAGGTTTCGAGATTGATGGCATCGGCCCCTATCGAGGACCCCCAAAAAGAACTTCCCATCCACTAGAGATACCCGTCCGTAACTATATTTCAGTCACGGCTCGAGATAGATTGTTGTTGTTGAGAAATGAAGCTTGTCTGCCAACAATCTCGCCGTTAGTTTCATGCCCCAAGCAAGACAGGTCCGTTGTGGGAAGGACTAAGACTATCTAGCACCAGGGTACGCTACAGTTAGCTGCGGATCAGTGATCTGCGACAACTAGGTCCCTAGTCAACGACTGCGGCTCCGAGGTGGGTCTTTTGCGGTTCCCCCAGGGCTTGAGGCTTGAGGCTAAGCCTGCTAGAGAAGCGATCTCAGGGCTGACAGTGTTTGACATGCAAATCCAAGGCGTGGCCTGCTGATGGTTGTGCTTCGAGATCAACTGGAAGCTCGGGGCGCATGGCAATAAGGCGGGTCAGGGGTGGGCAAAGGCGTCCGTTAATGAGGTTCGACTCAGCTCGTGTGAGCAACCCCCAAGCCAGCCGATGATCTCCTCTTCACCTAACACAGAGTTACACCGGAGGCGTCCACCGCGGTGAGTGTACTGTATACCGCAATTTCTTGGTGTTAGTTGGTTGGTCCCAGCTTTGCGGAGCTTTCAATTTGTTAACCTCCCCCTTACTTGGGTTCTCTTACCTGTGCCGCTGTTGTATTGTTCTAATATCTACATTCAAAGGTCAGAATAGCTGGATCCGCGTATGCGTGTTTTTAGCTGAGTCAGGAGCGTTATGAGAAAACTTGCGAGCTCAAGAGGCTTAATAGCTCGCCACATCTCTCATCCGGTTCACATCAGGTACCCCGGAGTTCCCGGGGGAAACAAATGCTGGGATGTCCAGGCTTATAATGCTAGCACATACAGCATCATGACCAGTTCATCTAACGATCATATCTGGGGTTATCGTGGATCATGGGTGAACTGAAGGGTCCATCTACAATCATCGTGAACATATGCCGTTGTGGCATCACCCTGTACACAATATGTCTCGTGATATGCCCAGAGACCGGAGACGTGATAGGGGTGCATGTGATGGTTAATAAGTGCCTGTTTACTAGTCAAAACGGGAGCCGCTCTGCTTTTGCGGCTCCGTATATGCCAGCAGCCAGTTGGCTTGGACCTATTTTCAAAGATTGTCAACTCAACCAAGCTAGTGAGCGCTATGCCCCAGCACTAATATCAACCTCGTGGCTCGGCGGCATCGCAAAGGAGAAGCATTGGCCCGTCATAAGCCCCGCGTGTTAAAGAAAATATTACATGCTTTGCTACCAACGGAGGTTGCGATGAGGTGAAGAAAAACTCCATGATCGAAAGGGATGTCGATACACCAGGAAGTGACTTGGAGAGTTGACCCTGTTCGGTCGGAGCCACAGTCTGTAGGCCAAATGTATCAGAAGAGATAAATGGAATATGTTTACTAAAATTTAAATCGAGGTGCTGCCACAAAATGCTCTACCTATATTCATCGCGGACAGAGAGTCAATGAAATGCCCGTTAATCTGGGGTAAAGGACCCAGACCATAGCCACTATAACTAATTGGACAAGAAGCGGCCAGTGCCGGGTGGGTGTGATGCCATGGGCTGTTGTGAACATGCCGGAGTGTTCTAGAGTTTTGCGAGTGGTGCCATTTTCTTCCCCCCAACCAAGGGCCACCATTGGCTGAGCGAAGAATACCTGGAGCTGAGAATGACCTCTGTATCCAGTGTTCACTTGTTCAGGTCACATTTGGGTACCTCTCTTGACGGAGCTTTATTGATCTTTACATTTTTTAAATACTCGTCTCCCAGTGCTGAGGAAGTCAGGGTCAAAGATTGTATATCCTTTGACAATTGATAAGAGCTAGAATCGTCGATGTGTTAATAGCCACTAAACAGAGCATAAGTGGTAATCGGGACCATGTATAGAGCCAAGACATAGTCAGAGGAATATGCTCTTTGAAAGAAACCTTTTGTTTCCCCCCTTCTTGGCAAGGTACTTAAAGCCCTGCAGTTTCTGTGTTAGGAGCTGTGTAAGAGAATGCATATCAGACTCAGATTACAGCCGACGCTTGTAGACAAAACGAATACAACATATCGCAACTCAATATTGGGTACTGCATTGTGAATAGCACATAGTGGATCTTGGTCTTGGATGAGAATCCTAGCATTAATGTGTCTGTCTTTCCGATTCTTCTTCATATTTCCTCTATTGCATGTCCTTGTGTCCTAATCTTTTATGGCCGTTGACAACTCTAGCAAAGGAAAAGTCTCCTGATCTCTTAACACTTTTGGCTCTCAAGTCTTCTGGCATGTAAGAAGGGGTATGCCTGCTAATGAATTTAGCTGAGTCGAGTTAAGTTGTATCGATGTTTCTTCATTTGTAGTATCAATTGCACGAGCCCACGTTTTCTTACACACGCCCCCGCCATAACGGATTGGATGTCATCACGCACGCCCCCAAGCACAGCATCTCACTCAGTCACAAAATAGGTAGTGCTAAATGGCCGATGCGGCTGTATGTACTCCATGTACCTCTCAGCTTAACTCGTTAGCGCACAGCATCTCGCATAGTGGTGAGGTGAGCAAGTTGAATCGAGCCAACATATTTTCCCCAGTGGGAGCCGCTCATGGTCTCGCACTGTAACAGATAGGGCTTCGTTTGGATTTGCTGTGCAGAGGGCATTGCCTTACCATCTGATTCTCGGCATTTGCACCTTTGCAGTACGGCAGACTCGATGGCATCCATTCCCTCCCCTCCCCCGGCATGTCCCTGGTCCCTGAAAAATGAAGTGGTATTATAAAGTCGTGCACTGTATCCATCGTCATGATGCACACCTGCCCAGGCCCATGGACCGGGACTGGCATCGGCGTTGACATTGGGATCAAGGGTGCCAAGAGCACGCCCCCATCCCCAGATTTCTCATGGTACCCTCTCAAGTTCGTTCGTTCATTGCTGAAGACCAGGTTAATCGAGAACAAGCATGGCACTGATTGGCCTCTCCACTGTCCCTGGGCCTCCCCCAGGATTTCCACTTCTTTCTCCACACCTCAAAGAGCCAACGACCGGGCCCATTCCCATTTCCTCGTTTTCTACTAAATCTTGCTCTTTCCCACCCTGAAGAATCTGAATCCTCTCATCTTTCCCACTTTCACGTTTGCATCTTTACCATTATCTCTCCTTCTATCTCTATTCTTATCCCCTGGACTCGTATATATATATCAATCCTACTACCTCAACATTTCTCTTCAAGATACCCAATAGCAAACAAAAGCCTACCTATCTACCCGGCTACTTCACATTACCGCGTTCTTAAACCCCACCAACCAAGTCACTAAATCACAATACGCCTGTACTCACTAAGTTCGGTGCTAAAATCACTCGACAAGACCTCGGCTATCACCATTCAACTTTCGGAATTTGACCGTTTCAAGAGCACAGGACAACACCGTATATAAGGAACACTGCAATAAACGAGCAACCCTGGCACCCACATCACCGACCAGTCTCCTCACTTCGGCAATTTAGCCGCTTGTTCCACCCAGGTCCCATCAACTCAACACGACTCAAACCCTTCACCTACCTACACAGAACAACTACCGCTAAGATGCCCGGAATTCTTCCTATGAAGGTGATCAAGGTGGGCACCAGCTCTCAGAGTCGGATTGCACAGGCTTGTGATCGTTGCAGAAGCAAAAAGATTCGGTGTGATGGAATAAGGCCAACATGTTCTCAATGTGCTAACGTCGGCTTTGAATGCCGGACAAGCGACAAGCTTAGCCGCCGCGCATTCCCTCGTGGCTACACTGAATCTTTGGAGGAGCGCGTGCGACAATTAGAAAGCGAAGTCCGAGAACTCAAGGACTTGTTAGATGAGAAGGACGAGAAGATAGATGTGCTCTCGAAAATCCACGGCAACCGATCAAGTTCTACAATGCCGGCGAGCAGCCCAGCTGTACCAGAGTCACGGAATGAAGCCCTAGCCGCAAAAGAAGATACTTTCCGCGTACAAGCTGCACCTCTATTGCTTGGAGTCGAGAATTCTGATTCTTATTTTATGGGCGCGTCTAGCGGCAGAACATTTATTGGTACTTGTCTCCATCCTTTCCTATGAGTCAACGCAACTGACACTCTCGACAGAGTCTTTCAAGCGAAAAATTCAAGAAACCGGCAAACCTAGCACCGACTTCAACCCAGAGGCTTTCTTGCATATCCAAGGCTGCAAGCCCCTTGGTCCCAAATCGCCGGAGCAATCTTTTAGGCTTCCTCCTCGTCTCTTCTCTGACCGTTGTGTAAATGTTTACTTCCAGGAGTGGGCTCCTCTGTTCCCCATCCTCCACAAGCCCACATTCCTCCATGTCTACGAGGAATTCGTCGCCGATCCCGAGAAGATCAAAGGCAACCATAAGCTCGCGCAACTCTACCTCGTATTCAGCATCGCGGGTCTGTCATCAGAGAGCCCTGACCTTCCCCAGCTTGCTGCATGTGAGCAGCAATGGCAAACCTCTCTGGATGCTATTCTCATGGAGGACACTATGAACACCTTACAGTGCCTGTCTCTCGCTCTCCTTTACTGCACCATGCGTGCAGACTATAAGCGATTACAGCACTACAAGGGCATCGCTGTCGGCCTCTCTCATCGCCTAGGCCTGCACCAGAGTCAGAAGAGATTCTCCTTCGGTGCTCTCACAATTGAGACACGAAAGAAGGTCTTCTGGACTATTTACACTCTCGATTGCTTTTCTGCCGCTACTCTTGGCCTTCCTAAGCTTCTCAAAGAAGAGGATATCCAGACCGAGTATCCGTGCGATACTGATGATGAGTATGTTACTGAAAAGGGCTTCCAGCCTACGCTTCCTGGTGAATATACTCGGCTTTCGAATGCACTAGCCTTGTTCCGTGCGACTCGCATCCTCGCCAAGGTGCTAGAGAAGAACTACCCCGCCTCAAGCTCCTACGAGATTTCGCTTCAACAGATGGCTGCTCTTGAGAGTGAGCTTGATGCTTGGTATGACCAGCTGCCTACCCATCTGCGACTGAACTTCGTCCAAGATAAGCCATCCACAGATGTGACTGGTAGCCGCTCACCATTGCTGGCACTGGCCTATTACTACATACGAACACTTATCTATCGTCCGGCAGTAGGCTCCAGTTTGGGTTCCAAGGCAGCCTCGGCCCTGATGTCAATCGGAGCGTCGAGCAAGCACATAGTTCAGATTGTCCAGCTGCTTGAAGAACGTGGCATGACCTTCTCATTTTGTTTGAACAAGACGGATCTGCTGGTTGTTTGTGGCATGGCGCTGCTCTACCACTCGATTGATCTCAAACAAGACAGCAAACTCATGCGCGATGACGAACGATTGGTAAATGCCGTTATTCATATCCTGGACAAGAGTGAGGGCTCTGGCTCACTGGACTTTAAGCGTGTGGCTAGCGTGCTGGTCGAAGTAGACGAATCCGCTGTCTCGCCAATGCACACTTCACGCGAGGTGTCGATGCCCCCCGCACCCGTCTCCAACCGAGGGTCGCCACCAAGAGGCATGGTTACTAAACCTAAGAAGAAGGGCAGGGCAGCCTGCCCCCTCGGCCAGCTCCCAGCCGCTGCAGCCAGCGAGAGCAATTTGATTGATCACCAGGAGAGGATGCGTCGCATGACGATGCCCTGCGTTGCCGACCAGCGACCTGAATTTTACCGTGCTCGGGGCCGTCAATCATTTGACAATCTTCAGGCCGAGGTTCCCATGGTCCAGCGAGGACATCGCATGTCGATGTCCCCCAACCCAGATCGCAAGGCTTCCTCCCTGTCCCGCAATCTCGACTTCATGTCCTTTGCCCACTCATCGCAGTCACCACAACCAACTTCACCACAACAGACACGTGCGCACTCCCATTCTGGTCCTACAAACCAGGCCCATCACATGATGGAGAGCTCTTCGGTTGCTGCCGCTAAGGTGAACGGGGTTTCAACGACTGAGTGGGAAACATTGCTTGGATCATTGGATGGTGGAATGAACAACGTATACGATGCTATCTATGGTGGGCAAGGACTTGTCAATGAGAGTGCCATTGCTGTTAGCAATTGTGGTGATTGGCCTCCGGACAATTGGGATCTCGGCGGGTTCAGCATCGCCGAGTTTGGAAACAACCCGCAGCCTCCCCAGAGTGTTCTCAGCATGAGTGACGAGAGCCTTAGCTCGGGTGAGGAGGTTGGCCCCTCGGAACTCGGACTGAGCGTGGAGAACGTTGACTATCGCAACCACATGGTGACTCAACAACATGGTCATGAAGGATATATGATGCCCGACCATATGGAGACGTTCCCTATCTTGTAAGGGTGGTGGACAGAATGATACAACGAGAGAAAATCTCTGGATTTGACACGGGTCTGACAACTGAGTTAATACTGGGGGCATGAATTTTAACGATGTGATGAATGGGAGTCGGGCTGGGAATTAACTGTCAATGAGTGTTTTTCTATTGAGCGATCTACTTTTATTGGCCAACTATTATACCTGGGAGGAGAAATTTGTCACAAACTTGGTATTTTGGAGTCTCTTATCCTCTACAGAGGAAACGGAGACGTGGAATAAGGATGATGGGCAGTTCAAGGACTGGCCTCGCAATACGGCATGCTAGATCATCTAGTTGTTAGTTCGTAACTTGCAAATGAATGAAAAGAACGCAGACAAACAAGCCCACTCGTCCAGCGGTTTAGAAACGTGATATGAGTAGTTGATTCGCTCGGGCCCGGTGTGTTTATTTGTTGGCTTCAACAGCAGGGGAGCTTTTCTCGCAGCTGCCGGCTGCCCGGTTTTGCAGGAAATGCAGTACGCAGGAATGAGAATCGACGCCTGCACAAGCCTCAAGGGAGGATTGGACCGGGTCTGACATGCGTTGCCGGCGTTGGAGAAGCCAAAGGACCCGGTCAGAGCAAGCAAGTACATGAGTTCCGGGGGAAATCGTCTTCAGGGAGCAAGAAAGCTTCTGGCATTGAATTGGGGTGCCAAAAACAAATAGGTCTACCCCTTGGCCTTAGGAGTCTGAACCGGATGGGCACAAGATTGGCTGTAGCCGGTGTGCCTCGGGAAACGACCCGGCCGTACATCCTATACGTCTTGCAGTTTCGTCAAGTTGGTGCCAAATACTATGACATGGCTCAGGTTCTCCGTCTTTGTCTTTCATCAGAGTCAGTCTTGACTCCCAGGCCTCCCTGCATCAGATCAGATCATATCAAGCAAGCTTGACGCTGGATTCGACAGCGGGCTACGTTATATAGGTCGATGGCTGAGGATGCAGAGAGCCTAGACCATCCACCAGTCACCCGAGCGAATTGAAGAAGAAAGGCACACAGGAATGCTGTTCTGGCCAAAATAACTATAGAGTCTAACTGGAGAGTCAAGGTGGAATCACATTGGAGTGAAGCTACCTTAGCGAAGCCAAGTGTGGCCGTGCACAATACCTAGCAGAAATAGGTACATATGTACTGTACATAGTAGCTAGGTACCTTATTTATCTAGGTAGGGGTGGGATGACGTCTCCAGTTGAATCAACCTGTCACGACTCCCCATTCTGCTATCGTGTTTCTATTTGAGCAGTGGATCTGATGGAGAAAGCTCTGTTGACCATGGCCAACGAAAGCACATGAGTGCCCTGGTCTTAAGTCGTCTCCATAATCGAATCCATGACCTTGACTTTTCTAAGCAAGAAAGCGTGTGTTCGTCGATCTGTTTGGTCATTTCAGCCATTCCATTGGCAGGGACCCTATTGCGCTGCTAATAATCAACACTCATCAACTTGGCTTAATCGCCTTCCACAGACATCAGCAATGGAGGCGGAGCGACAGTCTTTAATCAAGAACAACGCCCAACCAGGGCCCGTTCCTCGAGGTCAGATACGCCAACGAGAATACAAGCCGTTGCAACACCGCTAAATTCACTTCTTCACAGCGCCATGGGCCGCCGCCAGACCGTCACCACGAGATCCTTCTCGGCGACTCCCACAAGCAATTGCTCATCGCGGCGCAAAGCTTGATTGGCCCGAAAACACCATGGCCGCCTTCCGAGGTGCAGTCAAAGCTGGTGCTCATGCGATAGAGACAGATATTCATATCTCGGCCGATGGTGTTGCTGTGATATCACATGTAAGCTAAAGCTCCATGACATTACATGCTAATGATCTGCATCACCACAACTTGTCTTACTTGCCTTGGCTCGGCTCGGCTGACATTTGAGCAGGACGCATCCCTTAAACGCTGCTTCGGCATTGAAGCTCGCATTAGAGAGTGCTCGTGGGAGTATCTCAGCACTCTACGCACAGAAGCCGAGCCTCATGAACCCATGCCTCGGCTCAAAGACTTTCTTCAGTGGTTGGTTCAGCCGGAAATGCAAGACATTTGGGTGGTTTTAGATATCAAGGTCTGCTGCATCAGCTCAAGCTCAAGCATGTGTCATCAGACGGAAGCTAATGCAGGCCTCCCAGCTGGATGATGACCCGGCAGAGCTGATGGCTGCAATTGCGAGGGATCTAGACGGCGTCCAGGTACCTGTGCCATGGGATCAACGTATTATTCTGGGATGCTGGAATGTAAGCTGACACGACACCCTTAACACAGTTTCTGCACTTTCACTTTCACATTCACATAGACGCCTTGATGATGTTGCAGCTGACATGCTTGGATAGGCATCATTCCTACAGGCTGCGCGTAGTCAACTCCCAACTTATCCGTTGGCCCATATCAGCACCTCCCTCTTATATTCACACCACTTTCTGCGTGTGCCCAACCTCGGCTTCAATCTCAACCAAAAGACTCTCATCGGTCCATCAGGAAGACTCTTCTTACGCGAACTTGGAAAGACTGACAAGCTTCTTATGACATGGACAGTCAACGAACCTCGCCACATGGAATGGTGTATCCGTCAGAATCTGTGTCATCCACGGCGCCGCAATGGAAAAATCGAGGGGCCTGCCTTGATAGATGGTGTCATCACTGACAATCCTCGTTTGTACCTCGAGATGTGCAAAAATTTTGAGAACGAGATGGATGGCAAGCTCGCCAGGCCAAAGCTGGCTCTCACTGAAAGGATAAGGAAAAAGGCAGTGATGGTAGCCGTCGTTATCCTGACGGAGACCTTGATGATGGCCTACCATGTTCTCAGAAGGATGCAGGGCAAGTTTGATTTCCTCCGAGACCGCCGGAGCCTGGATAAATAGTAGGCGCAATATGATGAGTGATAACAGACACTAATGACCTAGGTAACGGTTGACTTTGAATACAGCAACAAAACTTGGACAACTTACTGGCTTTGTGGGCTACACCAGACTTGCATTTGCCCATCACCCTTGACAACCTTGGGTATTCCTAATCAATATATGCGGTCATTCGTACCATCACTGCCCTCCAGAGGGCAAGCCATCACCATATGCTGACATATTAACCACAACACAGCAACCGTTGGATCATCAGAATTGTAGTGACTGTCCATCAAGGTCTACCTGGTCACGAATCCTTTTGAGCTCAAGTAAACTCTATGTTGAGATATGGATGTAATCCGCCCTACCCTGTGTAAAAGACCACAACGACCAAAACGCTGCTCATGATGCCCTGCCCCTGTCTTTGCGTTCCCCTTCAAATTTCAACGTCAATATCCAGGTCTAGTGACCCAATCACATCGTCATCCATCAGCGGCTTATGTATAGTAGGGATACCCTTCTCCTTGTGTTTCTCCTCCTGCAACCTTGCGAGATGAGGTAGTAGTTGAGATTTGACGGCCGCCTTCGGTGTGCTAGTCCCAGGAGTGTTGGTCCCGCTGCCGTTGGCCGCTGACTTTTGTTCCACTTTCTCGGTAGCGTCATAAACGAATTTGGCCTTGGTCCTGAGTCGTCTTGACATGTCGCCTTGGTAGGTTTCACCACGTTTGAGGGCTGCCTCGATCTCCTTCGACTTCGCTTTCTCCTTCAACTGGGCCTTTCTTACAGCTTCCGCGTTCAATCGCCGGTTCTCTCGGTTGCGCTCAGCCAGTCGATCTTGCTCAGTTTGGGCCTTGGGTACTTCGTTGTGCTTTGAGGAGCCCAGACTCGTCCTAAATGCTAAGCGTTGGGAACCAAGGTTGTCGAGCTCCTCCTGCAACTCTTCGGCCTTATCGTGCTCGCCATGTTGTCTTGCTTCCTCGAGTAAGTGGGCTATGCGTTCTCGCTCGGCGGGGTCAAATCGCCTTTTCAGCTCTTTCATCCGTGCAAGCCGAGCCTTGATTTCCTCTGTAGTCCAGGAATGATTAATCAAGCCATTGATCTCATCAATTTTGTCCATAAGGTAAGCCTTGCTTGGGAGTGTCACGCCCTCATTATGGCATGTGACCTTGTATCGATTGAGCTCGTTCTGTGGATCCGGTTCAGTATCAATCCAAGAATGCAGGTCTGGTGCAACAAACCTCTGTGAACTTTCCGCTTGAGGCAGCGATGAAAGGGAACTCCTTGATTGCCTTACCATGCGCCGCCTTGACATACTGATCTGTGACGAATGCACCGTTGGGCCCCTGAAGAGCATATGGGCGACTGGCCGTGAAGCCTATGAAATTTGTCAGCCCTGCTGCTGTGCTGTACTGTACTGATGGTTACAAACCTTTGATGGCTGCCATGCGATACTGCTCAATGCCACTTTCAGGATGCGGTCCAAGAGCAATACGTATATAACATCCAGTGATAGCCTGCTCGAATCCAGGAGTGAAGCAGACCTGAGCGAACTCGTTTCGCCCCAGTCGAACTCGTTCATAATCACGTAACTCAGCTGGCGGCTGATCACGATTTTCGTCGGCATCGGGAGTTGGGGAGCGTCCGCGATTATAGTCATCGTCACTGTCTTCTGCCCCAGAGTTGCGTCTTCGTGGAGAGTAGTTATCCTTTCGTCTTTCGAGATCCTCCCGTCGACGCGCTTTCTCTGCCTTGGCTTGGCGCAAAGAGTCCATCGCGGTCTCCCTCTTGCTCTCTGTACGCGGCCGTGATGCCTTTCGAATTCGATCGCCGTCCTCCAGCTCCGCAGTTCCAGCACTGCGCTTCTTTTTGACCTGTTTGCGCTCCTCATTCTCCATGTTGCTTACCATCTGACGAAGCAGGCGGTTCTGTCGCTGACGCTCTATGTCCGTCATACGCTCAGCGATAAGCTGCTCACGTTCGAGTTCTGGCAAGGCCATGATCTCTGCCTTTTCCTTCTGACTCTTGTATCGACCATCAATTGGGTATGCTTCATCGTCGTCCTCTGCAGCCGCTGCTCGACCTCGCGATGGTTCGTCGTCGGAGTCAGATTCATCCATAGGAGCGGACTCAAGAGAGTTTGGCGTTCCTGGCGCAGACCTAAATCACGATGGGTCAGCATACTGTAAGTATATCGCAGTGATCTGGAGGAGCCGCAAACAGGATGCGCATTAGGAGGTTGGGACAGTGTTTAACTCCAGATCATCATGCTGCCAATTTCAAGGAATATCACTCACGCCTCGCCCTCCTCCTCGGAGTCATCGTTTCCTCGTCGCGACTTCTTTCCCGCCCCTTTCTTGGAACCACTTCTTTTCGCTGGAGGCGGCGATGGCGATCCGCCCCTGCTCTCGTTGCCAGAGGCTTCGTCATCGGAATCCCCACCTGCAAGAGCGAGAAGCTCGTCATCAACGTCAGACATGACGGCCTTGTGGTGAGCCAGTAATTACACAGAACGCAATGGCTTTAAAAGACAACAATCGTGTGCCCCAACCGCAACCGCGTTCTACGCGTAGAAGGTGAACCGGGTGAGAATTTGGCGATGGAAAGGGGTCGAGAAATGCGTAATCGTGCGCGTGGGGATTGAGCGATGAAAGAGGCGGAAGTGGATGAAAGGAAAGAGGATTGTGCGTAAAGCAGAAGTGCACAATAGCTTCTCCTTCAGCACTTTGTTCTGAATTCGTGGTTTCCATCCAACACCTCATTGGTCAAGGTTATGTCATGCCCCTGCACGTGTGTGGCTGGTGTGATGGGACTGCCGGGGAAGCTTTAGTCCGTCTTCGGTGAGCGGCCTGCTCACCGAGAATGTCCAGGCTCATCATTCGATTTTGGGGTCCGCCATCAATTTGATGATTGAGAAGTAGGCCAGACTTTGTGTAGCAATTATGCCTTTGTCCAGAAGTCTTGCCAAACCTCTGCGCTCTCTTCTAGTGCGATCAACACCAAGTCTTTACAAGTCATGTGTTCGCACCATCGCTACGACTCCAGCCTCAGACTCAACGCCTGGGTCTCCCAAGAAACTCAAAGCACTCACCCAGGAGCAACGTGATTTTCTCGACTCAGCTGTAGGACTTCCGAGACGAATTTACTTGGCCGGTGACTGATATACTGGTAGCTTCGTGTCAATCAAGCTGGTGAACTTGCTGCAGTCCTCATTTATGCTGCGCAGTCACCCATCCTTCTCCGATCAAAGCCTCATCTCCGCAAGCTGATGGCACACATGTATGATCAAGAAGACGGTCACTTTAAGACATTTAATGGCCTCATTCACAAGCATCGCATTCGCCCTACTGCTCTGTACCCTTTGTGGTCCGTCATGGCTACTGGTCTAGGCTGGTCTACTGCTATGCTCGGTTACGAAGCTGCTATGGCTTGTACAGAGGCTGTTGAGACAGAGATTGGTGGCCACTACAACGAACAAATTCGGACATTGTTGGAAATGGTTTCACAATGGGAAGCCGAGGGCTACGAAGTCGGCGAGGAGTTATCAGATCTTGTCAAGACCCTCAGAGTGATACGAGACGAAGAATTGGAGCATCTCGATCATGCTGTAGCGCATGATGCACAAAAGGCAGAACCTCATTGGCTTCTCACTGGCGTCATTCGTGCAGGCTGCCGAGGTGCTATCTGGGTAAGCGAAAAAGTTTGAAGCCTCAAATCAGATGTATTATAAGTGTAACATAGGCCTACGCGAGGCTCCATGGACAAACATGTATGAATAAGAACTACGAGATAGGAAGAGACATGCGCGTGTGTGAGAGGATGGACGCGCTTGTCGAATGCTTGCCATGAATAAAGTGCAAAACCCCCTGATCCAACTCCTTGCCATGCCTTTTGCAAAGTTGAAGTCAGAAAACACCATCCCGAGGAGAGCAGGATCAAGGTCACACCTAGTTACTTCATTTTGTTAGTATTCTGCCGTACATTCAAAGAGCTAGACTTACTAAATTGCCAAGGGGGCAACGCCATCGACTTGATAACCCCAGTTCCCGTTCTGTTCCTCCGTAAGGAGCCAATCATAAGGGAACTGCACGATATTGCCCTGGACCATATTTAAAAGCTCTTCAGCCTGCCCCCGTGATGGCATGTCGTCGATACTAAAACCGCGTCGGCTATTCTTAGTAGTTGCACGGCGTCTACGTTTCACAGAGCCAAACTGCCCCGGTGGAGGGGCATTAGTATCTCTTGAGGAAGGTTTCTCGAGCGTCGAAAAAGTAGTGCGCCTCTCTCTGTCCTTGGTACCTGTCTGTGGGTCAAGGTATCTTCCACTACTGCCTCCATCGAAGGCAGGGAATGGGGTATCTCCGGGCGAGTAGACTGGAGATGGTGCCTCTGTATGTTGATGTGCATCGGGACCATTGTCATTCTCCAGCCCAGTGGTGGGTCGTGATGATATAGCCTCACCGTCTTTCATTGCTTGTTTTTCATCAGTATCACGCTGGCTCTCGCCAGGAATGACGATTTTGATTCTATCCTCCTCATGATGGCCAAGAGGGAGCTTCTCGGTTATTCTTCCGATTGCTTTCTCTGCTTCAGTTTCAACAGCCTTGGCCATAACCTCTGGTCCTGGTGCACTAACACCAGCACCACCCGCAGTGGATCCACGATGTCTCGAGGATGGAGGAAACTCCGAGTCTTCACCTCTTGATCGGCCACCTTCCATGCTTGCCCGGAACCTCTCGCCGTAGGTCGTGTACTCTCGATATTCTGCCCAAGTGCTCACTTCGGAATCCGGCATACAACGGAACACTCGTCGATAGAGCTTCGTGTTGTTTTGAGCAGCCCGGTTCCAAATTTCGTCAATAAAGTTGGGGTTGACTGGATCTACCATACAGTCTTTGTCGATGTGGGCTAAATGAATATCTGCGGCCATCGGATGGAAAATACCATTAACCGGTTTTCCTGTTTCAGGATCGATATGTAGTGGAGGGCCGCCAATGTCAGTATCGTCGCTTATCGGCAAAGACGGTAGCTGTGCGGGACGGGGCAGACCAAGTTGATCTGTAGTGCGACGATTTAGAGCCGGCACAGGGGGGAGGCTGTCGTTGTGGTTTCCTGGGTCCAGATATCGATTATCGGGTTGTGGACTGTGTGGCTGTGTTTCTTTGGGTGATTGCAGTGTCCCCTTGCCTTCATTGCCGATATTGCTAACAAGAACTTCGCGACCGTTGATGATAACAGAATCGCGGCCGGCATCAAGGCCGGATTTCTCGGCAGTCTTCCAACGGTCAGGCCCATAACCGGTCACGTCCAGCTCATGTTTCACCTTATCCTCCGATTGATTGATAATAGTACTATCCACTTCTGCGTTACTGTCACTGCTGCTGCTGCTGCTGCTGCTGCTATCGTCTTCAACCTCAACAGCAGCATCTAGATCATGGTTAATACTTGGAATGCGTAGGTGATCGGGGCGTTTCGGTGAAAGCTTTGAGGAATCGGCAGGACCACCATTCTCTTCATTATATATATCCTCCATCTCTTTCTCGAAATCTTGACGGTCAAGCTCTGCCTGGCGCTCTTGCTCAAGTATTTCGTCAACGTCGAGGCCGAGATGTTCTCGCATCAGTCGGAGTCGGAGTGTGTGAGCAAAACGGCCAACCTGGTATGGTCTTCCAGCCATTGTCGAGTTGATCATGTCAGTATCTCGAACGATTGCAGCACACTCCGAGTCACGACTACCAAGCATTGATCGCTCATTAATGTTAGCGGAGCCGATAAGAGCCACGCGGTCATCAACGATAATTGTCTTAGCATGGATGTAGAGTTGCTCGGTGACAAGGACATCGTTACTCATGACTCCCCATTGACGAAGCGAGTAGAAGGCGATGTAGTCTTCCGGCTCAATGCCAGCGGTTCGAAGCCTGCCAAAGATGGACTGTTCGCCTCTACAAATACTAGCGTACTGACACATCAAGATCAGGCGAACACTTGTACCCTCCTGTTCATCGACGGTATTTTGAAATCCAGGCATAAGGGGAATAACAATAACGCAACGCCAGTCTTCATCATTCTCGTGGGCCCGTATGATGCGTTCAACAAGAGCGTCACCGATACGATTCACGATTCTGGTGTTATATGCCTCAGTACTGGTAATGAAAAACTGGTTTTCCATATAGACAAAATGATCTGACTCCTCGATCATCTTGATGTATGCATTCTGAATACTGTGCTCAGTCTGCTCGATACCCAAGGACCAAGTGGTGGCAGATCGGAGAATCTGGACTTCGCAAGTGCCTGTTAGACCCAGCTCCTTCAACTCATCTACGTTAGCGTCCGGCGGGGGGAGCAGGAAGGGCAACGGCCGTGTAGGCTTTCGTCCTCGGCGAAGATAATTCCAACGTTGGACAAAGTGGCGCGTCAAGTCTCTTGCAGGCTGGCCCACAACTTGCATGGCAACATCATGCCAGGGCATGCGAGGTACTTTGCTTCGGTCGTACATCTCCTCATACGGCTCGTTGAGCCTGAAGAAGTCCTGCACTCGAGGGTTTGAATAGTCCTTTCCGGGGAATAACTGGCAATGCTCTGCATCCTTAGGTGTCTCAGACATCTCAAATCCAGTTGGTTTGTCGTCGACGATAGGATGCTGAGGACAATCCCATCGTCCAAAGCACAAATCAATTCCCCCAACAAAGGCTACATCATGATCCACGATGCAGATCTTCTCGTGGTGAGCGAAGAAGAACTGGTTCTTCTTGAATTGGTTAGGGGATCGTTGTACGAAGATGTTAGGGTGGAGGTTCAACAATGAAGATTTGGTATGCTCGGAATCTATCGGAACGGCAGCTTCGACGTTTCGGTATACTATGACAAAGACTTTAACACCTTCTCTAGCTTTCTTCTGCAGCAGTCTATCCAGTCGCCATTTCTGGCTGATAGCTGCTGGTCTGCGCATGTACAGCTCGGGGCTCAGCCACCAATCGTGGATGTAAATGACATCGCGGGCCATATTGATAGCTCGAGAAACGTTCCACATATAGTCGCGGCCGTCAACGAGCCATTGGGCAAATACATGGTTTCGCACAGGAGAGAAGCTGTCAAATCGTTTGTTCTGATACCAGGGAGTTTGCTTGAGCATCTGGTTGATGGAGTCCTCAAACTGCTTCATCACGGATTGGTTGCGGGAGAAGAGGCGGACCTTGCGTTCGGATGAGCGAAGGGTCATAGTGTGATGTTTGTCAGGGGGTGCCTCCACAGTCAAATCGATCTCAGCCTTTTTCTCAGCGGAGCCAATCGCCTTGACCTTACTTCGCTTCGAGGAAATACTGAATTTCGAATCGACTAGGTACACATCGAAAATGTTCATGTTTTCGGGAGACTCTACGCAGACGATATAGCTCTGTCGTACGAGGAACCATTTCCGACTGTGTCGAGAGATAACCTTCGCTGGTGTCAGAGCACGGCGAAAGTCTAGACCCTTCGAAGGTTGGATATGAAGGTAACACTCCTTTCCGTGGTAACTACCCTCGGCGGCGAGGCGAACGCCAAGGGCCGAGAGTTCGAGAAAGCGGCAGAGTCGGTTGCTGTCAGCTCTAAACATGAGCCATCTGATCATCTCAGACAGGTACTTTTCAAGAATACGCCGTTGCTTCTCAACATAACGTTGTCTCCGCGTTGCCATGTCCATAGCAGGCATTCCTGGACCCTCTGGGTTGGACATATCCCCAGGATCGGTAATGCCTGTGGATCTGCGCCTCGGGCCCATCCCCAGGAAATTGCGAGACTTCCTTCGTGGGAGGCCACCGGGATTCTCGGGGTCACTGAAAATGCCGTCCCCTGCTGCTTCAGTTGCTGTACCTTCACCAGCTGTCTCTTCTTCTCCGCGAATACTGGCTTGATCTTCTTCGTCGCTTTCTTCTCCCTTCTTGCGAGCACCGCGAAGATAAGGGAAGGCCGAGTATGGAAATTTGGGCTGCTTTGGCCGGCCACCCAAGTCCATGCGTCCGGGCATGTACTTATCGTTGTTGATAGCAAACTTGTAACGCAAATGTAGGTTGTAGATATCTCTAAGCGTTCGAGTTACGGTCCAACTCATTCTGCTCGGTCCACTTCCGTATTCCAGTTCTATGGTGAATAGCCAGTGTCGGTCCTTGTCGTCATCCTCCATGGGAGAGCTATCGGTAATGCGAAGCTTGAGCTGCTCAAGAAGAACCGGAATCCTCTTGTTCCCGTGTTCATCTCTTTGGATCATGCTAGCAAGCATAAGAACGGCGGGAGCGCCAGCCCTTAGTTCGGCCATCAGCTCGGCCGATTTATAATAGTCAAAACGGTCTTCTTTCTTCTGCCGAAGGAGTTTGAGTGTGTTCTTGACTTGCTTCCACTTCTGAGCACCAAAAGTGGACGCACGTTCAGAAGTGAAGAAGGGGCGTCGAGGTGTCATAGCATCACCATCCGAAACCCCTCCACCACCAAAAACGGTAATTCGGCGGACGTGACCTGTTCGTCGTCCGACCGCTCCAGGGCTTTCGACTTCATCAATTTCCTCGCCATGGTGTCGCACAGCGGAAGTCATCCAAGAGTTTCCTCTGCGGAAAGCCATGCCCAAGCGGTCTCTACCTTCGCCTTCAGAGACACCATAATCAGGGACAGTTGTATCGGGCATACTTGCGCGGCGCTTAACCAACTGATCGAAGCTATCCAACACATCGATGTCGCTCACAAAGCGCCGAGGCGTTCCGGGTGTAGAAGTGGTTGCCTTCTTTGTGCGGCGCATCCTCCTCTTCTGTTTCTTTTTCTTCGATTTGCCATCTCCGGGGCTGCCCTCATCGGCTGTTTCCTCGGCGTCGGCATCGGCGTCAGTGTCCTCCTCTGTCAATGTGCCAGGGACTCCACGGCTCGGTCGCGTCGGAGAGTTGATGTTTGATTGATTGCCTTGACTCGAAGGTCCAGCCACAGTAGATAACTTTGGTGTTGACACGCCCCCATTGTTGGTGAGAGCCTTGAGTTTTGACATCAATGAGGCACCACGAGATTTGCCTGGGGTTTCTGGCTCTTCCCATGAATTGCCTCGCATAAATGTTGGAGGCGTATCGACGCCATCTGGGCGGGTGAATTGTATGCTCGGCCTCGAAGGCGCCTGACTATTGTCTTGTCCGTCACCATCAGCGGCCAGGCCAAAGTCTCGGTCGCTGATGCCATGGTCCTTGAGCGACTTGGTTGAAGCTGGGGTGGATCTCGGTATGGCCGTTAAAGGTGCCTTGCCGTGGCCCGAAGCCAGTTCGTTTGAAGCTGGCTTTATTTCTTTGGTCGAACCTGGAGGGTTTGACAAGGCTGTAATCTTAAGCCCGACAGGAGGGAGGAGAGTATCGGAGGTTGATTTGGAAACAGAGGGGGGAGCAGGTTGGAGATTCGGGTTCTCTGGGGAAACTGAACGAGGACTGACGTCCATGGGCGAGACATCCCCGTCTGGTCGATGTTGCGTCATGACGAGTTGTCGCTCTCGATTCGAAGGTCTGGTGGTAGTCCTATCCTATAGTACCTAATTGGCAAGGACAACAACGGGCAAGCTGAAAAAGGGTATTATGTGTTCAACTATTGTGGCCACGTAAAACATGCTGAAAGGAACAGAAAATAATCAAACTTGGATATTGCGATCTATATGCCGTCGTTCTGTTGTCACAAGCAAGCACAAAGTGTGTAGTTTGTAAAGGGGGCCTTCAAGCGTCGCACGCACGTATGTTGGTCGCGCGGCGAAGGGTGGTGACGAACTAAACAAGCGGTCGATGAAGATGGATGAAAGGTGGAACAGCCGAGATGATTTTAGTACTGTAGTCGAAAAGAGCTTGCTGTACAGCGTTATCGACGCTGTCACGAGACTTGTGTCGGACAATAACTATCGGGGTTCAAAGGGAGTTTGACATCCTTTGTTAATCACGGTCCATGTACCAAAATTTCGGGAGACAAGCTTAGTACCTAACCCTTGTCAAGTCAGGAGCGGATGGAAGATCTGTCCAGGTTTCTCGCTGCGCGTTGGAGATGGACAAGAAAGAATCGAGCTCCACTGAATTTCGAGTCTACCCGGTAAGCTTTAAACTAGAAAGGGTATAGGCTTTAGTTAGAACATCCTTATTTGCACCTGCAGGACGATGAAGCCCACCTTGGGAATCCCCTAAGTCACCTAGAGCTTCCATCCATAGGTAACCGCTCTAGGGGAGGAAAGAAAACACAGGTCCTCGATCCTAAATGACAAAAAGACTTAGGTAATATAGCCTAAGTTTAGGATGACTTTTGCTAAATTTATTTTGACATCTCACAGCAAGGTTCGCTGTTTTCTTGGCCCCCGAGATCCGCTCACGTACCCATCACGACAAGATCCTCAAATAATGTGTGGGTTTCAGGGTGAAATGACGATCAACATTAGATTGGTATACATAAATTTTCTGTAGGGTAGCCGTGACTTGAAGTAGAAAATATCTTACCATTACCTATGCCAAAACGGAAGGTACCTTCACATTAAGGAAGGTAGGTATCTCAGGTTTTACCTCCTTCGCTCTACCAAGAAGCGCGTGGGAACAGACTAAGGTATCGACTCGTAGAATACTAATCATCAGTAGTTAGTTGTCATGTCATGGGTGCTTCTACATGAATTGCGTCCATAGGTGCTGTCATATCTCGTACTCCTCAACCAGATTCATGTCCAGTTATTATTATCTCTTATTACACAGCCAAATCACCGTTATAACAGCTGTTACCCCGGCACTGTTACTCGTTGTGAGCAACATCATCTCAGGTTCTCTGTTAGACCTATGATTTGATCGATGCAAGCTCAGTTTAATCTTCCTGTCCTCCCGACCACATAGTAGATGTTGACACAGACAGTGTCCTCTGTCTTTGCGTACCTCAAGCATGAGCAACCGGAGTTGGCCAAGAAACAAATCACACTTGTTTGAACTCATGCATATCTACGTAGGACACTACGATCCTGGTTTTGTATGTTACACTAATATCACCAATAATAGCCATTCATACTGTACGTCGAGGTGTCAGTTGCAGTGACCAGCGCCTTGACCAACGCACAGGAGGGACAAAGATAAACACATAGTTCTTTTCAACAAACCCAACCCAATCGTTTCGGGTTCTCTTATTGCCTGCCCGTCACCCTCGATAGCAGTATTTTAGGCATTTCATCAGGCCTATACTGCAAGTGTTTCAACTCAGCATAGTTCCTTCAATACGCGCTTGAGATTACCCTATACAGTACCTTATGCTCCACTTAACATTCAACCAATTGTCTAGGTAGGTAGGCATTTATATTGCCAATTTAGACAACTATCCTGTATCTTATATACACACTTATAAGTAATATCCGGTGAGCCACTGTGGTCTCAGAGTAAAGTGGTGGGTCTTATACTATTGCTCGTACATTCTATTTTATCTTCCTTTAGTGCCTACCATAGCTTGCACAAGTTTGGCAGCCTGCTCACTAGTTTTTTTGCCCTGTCTGTTAAACGTCGAAGTCTGGATTCCAATCATCAAAATATTCCCCGAAGCCTGGTGGAAATCTTAACTCGAGTAAGCAGATGGTGCCGTGGTTGGGGTATTGTTAACACAATGACTTCCTGGAGTCTTATCACTTCGGTTCCCTTATCGTGGAGGGCATGAAGGGTTTACCAGCAGAGGAGACGTTTTTCTCGTGGAGTCACCAGGGACATCGTCCATGATGGTATGAAATGTCGAAGCTACTCGAAAAATATGTTCTCGACAAGAGCATATCCCCAAGTGTGCGTCGAGACATGAGAAATTACGTCAATCCAGCGATAATGTCCTTGCCGCCGAAAGGACCACTTGGAGGTACACAGAAAGCAACCCAGGGCTCGTCCAACGAAAAAAAGCTGCCATTGTATTCAGAAAGTCAACTTAAGAGGTCCAAGTACTGGTAAAAATGTTGACGGGACTGGTGGGAGGGTTAGCGGCACCATCACACTCAACCGGAATATAATGAGGCTGACGCCGAATTTTACTCCCTTTCCCGGGTTTGGTATCTATGAATATGGCCTAGGGAGCCATTGCCCTCAAAATCTGACCCAAGGATGACCAAGTATGGATCTCCTCAGCCCATTGCTGACCATGGATTGAGTATTGCTACGGCCATTGCAATCGCTTCGAAGAATATTGTTATGACCCCCCCCCCCCCCCCCCCCTAACACACTGGCCTCCCTGGAAGTATAGCACGAAACTATGTCAGGTCGTCGATGCTAATCATCATAGTGCTGTTGCCAATCAAGAGGACTCAAATTACAGCAAAATCTTCCGAAGAGTTTGGAGAGTATATGCAGGAGCCGATCGACCAAAAGAATATTGAAGCCCGCCGGGGTGAGCGTATAGATGGTATGGAACTTGTGGGCTGATTGGGAAAGATCCAGCTAAAGGACTGATGTCGGTCCTCACCCGCAAGGCAAAGAGCTGCATAAGGGGACACTATCACAGGATGATGTCTGTGGAAACACCTTTGTTATGCTAGCTGCAGGACATGAGACCTCTGCAGGTGTGCTTCAATTTACAATTTATCTTTTTGGAGCTGGAAGACAACGCAGTATCACAAAGGAGTCTTCATGGTACCATTGACGAGATATGTGGTGATGGTGACCATCATTGTGCGACTATGAAAACCTGATCAACCCTAACATGGCCAGCATGTTGGGTGTTTGCATTAAAGAAACTCTGAGAATGACACCTGCGGTTTTCGAAATTCCCGTAGAAGTGGTTTCAAAACAGGGTCGGGACATCACTGTCGACGACAAGAGTCATTTGTCCTGAGCAAGACATTCATATCGTCGGGTGCCGTATCGTCGTACCGTAATCCACGGTGGTGGCCGGGACGGCTCAGCCTGATTAACGACGGCGAGGATGACATTAACGCTGGGTCCCAGAGCGGCGGTACTGAAAGACCCAGGAGTCAACAGCAAGATCAACAGAGTCAGAGGGTGCCAGCACCGGGATGAGGAATTTGGGAGCCCTGCTACAGGCACACGTCTTTTTTAGCCAGAGGCAGACTCGTTCATCTCCTTTTAGCGATGGCCAAGATCATGCCTCGGCAGACGGATTTCCCAGGAAGAAATCATTGCTACGCTTGCGGTTTTGTTCGAGGACCACATCCTGGAGTTGGCTACAGATGATTGAGCGAGTGATGAGCAAATGGGTCGAGAGACCCGGCGCGAAGTCTACACCAAACCCAACCGAGCAGCAGAAAGAAGATGTAGGGTGCAACTTCAGTGCTAACACTCAAATCAGTGATGAGATATGCCGGTCAGGCTGTTTAAGAGAGGACGAGAAAAACTTGCGAGCTGTATTTAGAGTCACGACAGCCAATGGAAGTGTTCCTATAGTGTCTGTATAATACATGCTAAACTCATGACTGGAGCGGTTCCAAGCTGTGTTGATTGGACTACACCACTTCGCTCGAGGCACAGTTCTGGCATTCACATTTACTACCTGGTAGTCAAGCTCTTTGTAAGGCTCGCCAAGGGAATATATACTACTACTACCGGCATATTTGGATCCATGAATAAGTGTGTTTTTGAGTTGTTTTCATCTTTTGACTGTCAGCAGTCAACTGTTATGTTTAATGCCTGCATGACTACGTTAGTAGTTTATAATGGCATCTGCCAGAGGTACAAATTTGACATCTTGACAATATCGATTGCGGTAGATATTGCCATCGAATTGGATTGAATAGAAAGCTCCCCACTACGGACGGAGCACGTAGGTGCAAGCTCCTCCAAGATATATGGCTGGGGATGAGTAATGAGGTCATTTTTTATATTTTATATTTTTTTTTGGCGCACGAGAGCCCTGATCCGAGTTGCATTTGAATGGCACTGATACCTAGGTATTTCCTAGCTGGAAGTCCCTAGGAGCTCCAATTTTCCGCCCTTTTATTGGGCGCTTCTCTCACAACCAAACCATACACACCTTGCTGCGGGGCATGACCATCAGATCGAAGGAGAAGACACGGGAGTAAAAAAAAAACATAAACAAGGGACCGGACCCGCCGCTCATTGTTGACACGGGCCCTTCCGTTCTTCACCAGCCCATCAGCCGTCAGCCATCAGCCGTCCCCCATCCAACGTGGACCCCCCCAAACAACACATTCGAGCTTGTGCCTCTGTTCTTCATCACCATCACCAGCTTCATTTTTTCCTTCTGGCCGTGGCCCACTCTCCCACTCCGTATACATATTGTACTTTCTCTTGCAATACCCCGTCAATTGCTGAAATTCGCTTTATGCGCATTCGCTTTCAACCTATCCACCAACATGTCCAACCACAGATACAACTCTTGGCTTAAGACCAAGAAGAAGGGCGAACTCGAGAATCTTGCCGAGTCTGTTGGTCTGTCAGAGTATGTTTATACTTCACTCCGATCTACTGATATACGTGCCATTTGCGCGCGCACCACCCGTTCTCCAATATTGCCTGCATCACCTTTCTTTATTCTTATTCTGCACCCAAGCTTGTCCAAGCGCTTTCGCGACGCGCCCACTCTACCATTATGACCCCTCCATGCGATCAATGAAACACTCTTGTGCTGACACGAACATACAGTATCGACGGCTACAAGAAAGACGACCTTGGTGTGGCTCTTGATAACTTCCTCACTGAGAACTCGACGCGCTTTCTAGCCAACCCCGAGCTCGCTGGCTACTTCAACAGTCGCTCTAAGGCCCAAGGATCTCCTGTCAAGAAAGAAGTGTACCGTGAAGATGCCCTGAAGGTAGTCCGAAGACGGCCTTCCAAGGCCGTAGAAGAAGTAACCCCCGAGTGAGTGACCTCCAGTCATACAAGAGTCTATGGCGTGTTTTGCGCTTCTTCTGAATTGGGCGCGCGCGACGATACAAATAATGCGTCGCGCGTCGCGATTGGAGCAACTAAGCTAACATGATAATTTCTGAACCGTAGAAGCGACGATGCCTCATCTCCCCAAGCTCCATCGACAGCACTCGTCGAGACTCCTGGTCGCGCTCTGTCCGAGGTCGCATCGCGCATCGCGCTTCCAGCGACTCCCGCTGATGTTGCTCTCGCTGTTGATCGCTCCACTAGTATTGTGCGCCAGCGCGTCTCGTCACTTTACGAGGAGAGTGGAATCACCGAGGTCAGTCATGCGACTCGCGACACTCTCAGTACCGTCACCAGCATCCTATTCTGTGTCGCGGGCTGGGAGCTTTGGAACGTTCGACGCGAAATTCTGAGCAATGTTTACGCGTTTACAATTCCCGCCATCAGCACACTCGGTACATCGGACTACCCTGTCTATGTTCCCGATATGTTCCTTCTTCTGACGTCTAGCTTTTGGTCTCCAGCCTTGACTTGGATACTGACCAGCGTCGTCATCCCCTCTTTTGCTGGTTACTTCTTCAACCTGAGCGCGACAAGCCCCCCACCTTCGCGCGGACGCCCTCGCCCAAGCCATGCGGACTATGTCGTCGATCCCTTGACTTTCAGCATCGTCAAAGCCTTGGTTTCATTCGTTGTTTACGGGCAAGGCGTTAATTTTGGCGGTCTTCTGAATGACCTGTCTATAATGCGCCTCGAGAACGCCATCTATGGCGGCTATAAGGGTATCCTGACCGGTGCTGCTGTCACTGCCGTGGTCAGCATTTATGATGCCGTTCTGAGGAAGTAAGATGTTTCGAGGAGAGCCCGGTATTATACAGGGTTACTGATTTTCAACAACCTCATATACGATTTGGGAGACAGCAGCAGAGATGACGAGCAACCCATATCGCTCGTATACTCAGCGACACTCGCTTGAGTTATTCAGTCTTGCCGTAACTCGGAAACTTGCATTTGGGCGTCATGGCGTTGGTGGGGTTTTGAGTGTTGAAGGCGTCAAGGGATTTTGATACCTCGAGGATAACTGTGTTCTCTTGTCTTTGCCTCTTGAAGATGGTACTTTTGGGTTAAGCAAGTCTTCATGATGCGCCTTTGCCTGCTCGTCTGAATCGTTCAACAGCCCTTCGTCGCTGAACGAAGTTGAATGTGAGTGACGGGGCAAGGAATTCCCCGGCAACGCACGAAATGGCGAGCGCATATTGCTCTATACTATATTGACGGCCAGCCTGGACCTGGCATTTGGTTCTTTTAGATTGATATTTTGGTGTCGTTCTGAGTTAGGACATGGAGACCGGTTAGTTGGAAGAAGGCGCCTTCAATTGAATGGATGATGGCTTAGCTTATAGTTGGGACTTTCGAATTATGAACAGATAATATGCCCTGAATGACTCTCCTTCTACACCTCTTGCATTCTAAGAGGATACTGTTCCTCGAGATGAATCTATGTGTGAGAATGATTTGCGCAAACAACATCCCATCACCTTCTTGCAAGATATGAACCACGAATGAGCTAGGACAAGAGATGCCTCCCTTTCGCTACTGATACTTACGGGGCAAATATAGCTTCAAGTGATATGACGGTTCATAAACTTGTCGAAATCAAACGGACTATGGAGAAACGGATCGATGACTGTTGCTTACCTACCTTACCTCTACTAACAAAGCTGTCCTAAGAATCCAATGGATAGTGTGGGTTACCACATACCTTATGGTGTCGAAACAGCTCACGTGTAAAGTTTGGCCCCTGATCTCTGATCCTTTCTCTGTATTTTGTAGCGAATTTACATTTGCCCGAAGCAGACTTGAGGACGCAGCAAACGAGGCACATAAATTCGTTGTTAATACCTCTAAGCAGGGGAAAGACATGTGGCTCTATCGTGGAACCGACCACCACCCAAACTGAGACAAGTTAAGTTTACTTCGGATGTCGTCTGTTGAGCAACGTTTGGCCTATATTACGAGTACCAACAATCAAACCAAAAGGTTGGTTTCAAACCCAGTTAGAATTTCACACCAAACTGCCACCTCTAATACTAGATTGAATCTATACAAGTCGCACCATGTTCACATTTGTCTTCCCAAAATCCCCCGGTCCAGAACGCCCCGTAGCATGCGCGGAGAACCCTTCCGCGTTTGGTCCTGGATGCCTCGTACCCAGAAACAACATGCCACACTGATTGAGTGACAAAAGTAAAGTAAATAAAAAGAACAGAGAATTAACAGACAAGTTGAAAACAGTGAATTTTGGGTTTCAAAGATGCAGACAACCTCGAATGATTCCCAGCCAAGACGAGAGGGGGCGAATTAGGACCATGTTCTGGAGACCGTTGGCCGAGAGAATACCCAAACATTGGAAGTGAAGAAATAAGTAAGGTATGATAAGGTTCAAATAATAAAGTGTCTAGGTAGTTCTAGGACAAGTTCGCTGGGTCCGTAAACGGAATGCAAGCCGGACTAAGGAAGGAACTGGATAAAATGGATGCATAGAAATCGCGTCATCTCCCTCATCGTCATGGTGGTACTAGGAATCGGATGTCTTGCCATTCAGTAGTCGTGGGTATATTTGTACAGATGCTCCTGCAAATGCATATGTGCGTGGTGATGTCTGTCGTGTGCGCTGGTAGAGGGAGGACATGTAGCGTCGCCTTGCTCATGACGGCGACAAGGTTGAAGAGGGACTTTGTCTCGCGTCCCTAGACTCAAGGTTTCTCTGAAGGATGTTCAAACTTGATGGGATGCACCAGCATACCACGCAGACACAACCGGCCGCTGCTGTTCTCGTTCATCTCTTCTGTCTTGCCACCTCTCTCCCGTCCCTCATTGGCACGACCTCCATGCTTGCCACGGCCATCTAGCTGGGCATAGCCCAACCATCGGCGCCACATCAGACCAGCGAACTCGCTGTTAAAGTACCAACTGGTGCCCTTGTGATTATGCTCGTTGAGTTGGTCAAAAGGACTGCCAGGACCAGATGTCGAGTGATCACGACCAGCGTTGAAGGCTGCATCAATTTCACTGAAAGGGTACCAGGCTCGGTCGAGGAAAATTGGGTGTGGGGCGTACACTCCCTTCATACCATGATGCAGCGCAACGGTTGGAGGGAACATCTCGGAGAACATGGTATGGTGGTACCGCCAAACCTCTTCATGCATGGACATCAGCAGACGTCGGCTGAGACGCGATGCAGTAATGATGGCGCATCGTCGCGGAGGAGGAGCCTTGTAACCTGTAGCATCATCCGAAAAGACCCAGCCAGATTGCTCGGTGTCGAACAGTGGGTTGAGAGTGATAATATCAGCCTCTTCACCAACGCCACATTTGGATCGATCGGGAGCATCGGAGCTGCATGAAGGGGGCATCATCGACTGACCCCACTCATCATGTCGTAGCTGTTCCTTGCCCTCGAACGATAGCGGGCCGAAGATGGGAGCGCGACCTGAGGCCAAAGTGTCTTGCTGCACAGTTTGAGAAAAGTTCTCCCAAGTGCCATGGTAGGGAGGAATATAGTAGCGAGCGCTGCGTTCCCAGAGAAGGGTTCGAGGCTGCTCCTTGGCCCACTTGCCTAGGCGGTCAAAGAATTCGTAGTAGCTGCCCAGATATCGCATATCCATCTCCCAGTTCCAGTAGTGTTCATACTCGGGGTGTTGCATAGCGAAAACTTGGAGAGGGAAGTGGGCGCTACGGTAGATGCCGTGGATATCGGCACCACTGGGGTTCTCGATCGTCTCGCCAAATCGTCCAGGGTACATGAGTCTCATTTGAGGCTCACTCCAGAGCGATACTAGGCCTCGGAACTCAGCAGGGACGTTGTCATTAATGATACGCTGTACAGTCCACTTATCAGACCAGATGGGCTCATCAATGTTTCGCACCTGCATCAGAAAGTGAACCTGGTATTCACCACCTGATCGCAGGGATAGCTCGCTGATGAGCGCCCGGAAGTTCAGCACAGCTAGTTCAGTCCACTTGAAGCCGGTGTATGTTCGAACGACGACAGCAATGCGTCCCTTCTTGTCGCTTGTCTCCGAGAGTTCCTGAGTGTCAGGGTTGACCTGCTTGAATCTATGCTTATTGGCCTTGTAGCAGTCTTCCTGTGCATCTGCCCAGTTGACATCGATGTAGTTGATTTTCCCAGTCTCTGCCCAAACATGCTCGTTACCAGACGCCTCGGTGTCCAAGCCAGTATCTAGACCACCCTGGGCTCTGCTATAACCCAGGCCGTAAGGTCCATACCGACTGAAACGATCGAAACAGACGTCGTCCCTGAGTCCGAGGAGCTTGTACGAACCGATGGCGGGATCCGGCATGTGCTGAGGAACACCATTGTAAGCATACAGATCAGGAGCAGGTACCGTTTTCTTGGAATCGAGATAGCAGGTCTTGACATCACTGCCATGGTCGTAAGGAATGTACTTCTGAGGCTTAGGCACATGATCGCTCATAGTGGGAGAGGGCATCGGAGCCTTATCAGTAATATTGGGATATTCGGGAACAAGGTTGGCTTTGCTGACAATAGTCCGAAGACCGTGGAAGTACCCGTCGAGGCTGAATACATAGTTAGTAAAAGTATTAAACTAGACTGTTCAACGTACTGAGGAAATCTCAACCAAGGCATCTTCTCGAGTTGCGCAGCAACTTCTTTCTTTTCATCAGCAGTAACATATTCGTTTTCAGGAACGGTTTCGAGCTTTCCATCACCATCCATATCACCGGTAAGCATTACAACAGTTTCGCCGTGTGTGTTCAAGACGGTGGCGGTCGCAATGGGTTGCTGAGTCTTGGTGCCGCTCATCTTTCCAACACTGTAGCCAGAATTTCGGGATTTTACAAAAACCAGGGTGATGAGCACAGCCACGCCAAAAAGCCAGGTCAACACCCTTCGGGCATGGCAGGGGCCCATAAGTGATCGCATACGAAGTCTGGGTTTCTTCGTTTTTTCTGAAATGATGGAATAGGGGAGAAGAGGATCGATCTTCCTGCCCGATGGGCCTCGCGAATTATTGTTGTTGCGGGCGGCCATGGTGACTGAATGGCGCCGCTGCATACTAGGCTGAAGAGTCTGGCACGCTTAGGCCGAGGGGTTGTCGGTTCACAGGAGTTTGTACAGCGGGTGCGTGGGATGGTAAGATTTACTGGTTGAGACAGGTGATGGCGAAAATTAACTTGTATGCGGAGCGAAAGTCGTAGTGGAGCCGGCCGACATCGAAGGTTTTATTTCAACAGGTTGAAGGTGAAAGTAACGACTGGCAGTCGTCGAGATATCCTGGAAGGTAAGTCGACGAAAGATATTATCCGATAAAGGGCGGAGGATGAGTAGGTGAAAAGACTACCTCGTCATCAGACGACGACAGTGAGATCAAAGGAGGTGAGGCTGAACAGCACAATCGCACGGCGCGACGCAAACGATTGAAGCAACACGGGAACGGTGCTTGTCGAATTTGCGATTAGAAGAAGAGGGCGTCGAGGAGAGTGACGAACAGGCCGAGCGATGAGCGAAGGCGTTGACGAGGGGGAAAAGAAAGGAGGGGGGGAGTAAGAGAAAAGAAGTTGACCAAGAAGAGATAGGAGGGAGAAAAAAAAAAAGCGAAGCCAGACCAGGCCAGGAGAGGAGAGGCGAGAGCAGGGGATTATGGACACGGGACAAGGGGTTGCTATCCAGGACCTTGCAAAGGGCGATAGGGGGACGAGGGAGGAAAGCACTCGGGGCAGGTCTCTACCTACTGCACAGTACAGCTCGGATGTACCTACGGATGGGGCCCGCTAGGTACGGGGCTCCGCTAAAGAGACCGGGAAGGATGGATAGTGGAAGGGGTATGGAACCTCATTTTTAGGGAGCAGGGACAGTCTTCTGTAGGTGACATTCACTTTGTATCTCATACCTACCTAAGCTAAGGGGGTGTCAGAAAACGTCTGACGTGAAGATCTGATTTTGTATGGTAAATGTTGATTCCCGCGTCAGACGTTTTTTGACACCCGGCGCCAAGGTACGTATGTACGGTAGATGCACATTGTACTGTGTTATTTGCACCCATCTTCTTTGACTGAAGGCCTCTCTAATTTAGACCTGCATCTGGTGGCTGTCGTCGCCTAGGCACTCAAGAACTTCACCTATGCCCCGGAGAGCCCGGGACACACGACTGCAGACAGGATGTTTATAGCTGATGTAAAGAGCGCCCATCCAAAACAGCGTTCGACGGATCACAAGTAGGTGGCTGTGTTGAGAGCTCATGAGGAGAGGCCATTGGCAGAGACTCGGGGCTCAAAAGAAAGAGGAAGGAAATAACCCACTGATATCAGAGACCCTAGGATATTTGGGGATGCGCAAACTGTACCTACGCTGCACAGTGAATGTCGGACAGTACATGTAAGGTGTCTTCATCTTCAGTTTCGAGACCACCTAGGCCTGCAGGGAAGCTTGTACACACTTCCAAAAAAAGCCAAGTCTCGCTACTGACAAGGGGCCCAGGGAACTTGGGTCAACGTCAGGCATTTGGAGAACATCGAAGAATTTGGACTGGAACAAGGCTCCATTCAAGCTTTAGAGACTGGATACCAAAGGCCCCAGAAACGGCAATAAGTGGTTCACTGGCAACTTCTTCAGCTCGCATTCAGCACCAAAAGGTACCTAGATTTTGCCGAATCAACACCTTGAAGAAGGCCTTTTCCCTTGACGCTCTATTAGACGGTGTTGCTGGGGGTGGGGACAGATGTCCAATGAGAAACACTATATCCTTCAAATATCCAACCAACGATCGAAATCAAACGCCTTCGGGGCATATCTGATACTCAATTGGCTGAGCAATTTGGATTTTGGCAAGTCCCCGCTGATCTGACATACAGTACTATCGATGGCCTTGGGAACCAATCCGTTGCAGCTCTACGTTGTAAACAATCAACAGGGCCGTTATTGCTATGGACATGACAATGTCATCGCCAGCTCTACTGCCGCCATCGCTACCGCTGTCCTGGGGACGGGCTTCTGATGCCTCGCTAGTCGTTCCCTATTCTCTACCGACGAGAGGACAGGACAATTGTTGTCAGGAACAGTCAATGGCAATCACTTCCAGCTAAGCCTTGAGTCCTTGCTTGACCCAAGCCTTGCATCCCCTGTCATTGCGCCATATCCCAGCAACGTTCTGTCGCCTCCATCCCAATCAGAAAGATTAGAACGCGCACTGGGGGCTCCATGGAACATGGGCCCGTGGGTCTCCGAGCGAGGGCCAGTCCGCCCCTATTGTTAGAGAAGGGAGAGGCTCTCGTGGCTGAATATGGCGCACTTTGTCAATCATGAACCCTCTGAGCTCAAACATTGCCATGCTTGCCTCTGGCGGTGGTTGCGCGTCCTGCAACTCCTGATCGGCGTCTAATTCGAGACCATGGACTCAGCCGCCTGTCAATCGACAAACCCATCACCGGCGCGGCTCTTGCTTTGTGTCCTAGAAGAGGCATCAAGCATAGAACTTGGAACTGTCCCTGTCACACTGCGACGTCAGCAGTGTGTACCTACCTATGCTGAGATCTCCAGCTAGAGACCAGCCTGGAAGTCAATGGGCTCAAGGCATGTCTCACTGGCAAATGAGTGCCGAGAGCGACCCTCCTCTTTTATGCTTGTTGGCATCTCATTTCGACCCTTTCCGAAAAGTCGTCACTCCAATTATACGGTAGTAAATTAGCTCTGAATCGACGACAAGCCGTTGAAACAATCCCTTTCTTGCGACATAGATCGATGTCGTCGGTTTAGAATCTTTTGCTGAGCAATCAGACTAAAGACATGAGTCGGTGAATCTTATCTACGCAAACCCCGATTCTCTCCCCCAGCCACGCCCCCTTCCGTCTAGTCGAAGGACAGGGACACACGATGGGCGAGGGTCCTCTCGCCACGCGTCCTTAGGGTCTACTCCAATTATTTCTTTTCCACGGGGTCAAATGGTTTATTGTGACTGTGGGCATTCATAACGGAGAATTGTATCAAGTAAAACTGTTGGAGATTGATGCACACTGCTTCATTCTGTAACGTTGGTTGCGAAGCCTTGTATGCCGATCCGATCCAAGACAACGTCAACGTCAACATCAATCTGAGAATAGCAACCTGACCCCCACTGTCGGCCTTTTTCAGGGTCGGCCAGCGTACCGATTTGATTTTACAGAGTCTCGCGATTAGTCATCTAGTCTGCCGTGGTCTAATAAATGCACATCTAGTTGATTCTACCCAGAGTAGAGCAACGGCGAGTTCACTCATTTTCAACCAACCTGTTCTGCGATTCAGTAGAGGCGAGGATCCATGACCGTTGAAGTTTGAACTGTCTTCTTGGCCAAGCTTTTAGCCATGGTTGCATCGCGAGAAGTCGCCAACGCCACAGGTGCCACCTCCAAATGAAGTTTAGCGACAGGGGGCTGGCGAGGAAAGTTGACAATAATAAGCAGCACATGTTATCTCAGATGAACCAAGGCCAGCAGCAACAGATTGCCAATGCTCACTTGCTGACACGAAGTCAGCAGCCGGCGTTTTAGTGCGTGCAAGGGGCGAGCGAACCAGTTCTGCAGATGCATGCATCGCCTTGCCTAAGGTAGTCAGGTTCTTTCTGCTTACGGAGTAAGAAGAAGATGCAAATCGCTGACTTGTTAATTAGCTCATCGTTCACTACGATGTACCGGTATTATTTTGTCTGTGGATATTAACAAAACCGCCGGAACCGCCCGTGACTCAGCATGTTCTATTGTTGGAGATGCACTACGCAACGTCGTAGTTATCACTGTGGTATATGCTCCACGACGGACACCGTTCACATAATGTCCCCGTTCTCGTGTTTCGTCCGTGTAACGTCTTGCTGGCGATTATGCTGCCACAGGGTGGGCTTGCTGACTGGGGATTGTACTGACTATGGTGTGTGGGTGGGGGGGGGGGGGGGGTTTTTCCCGAGTCTACTTGAGGTTGTGCCGATGTCGTTACAAAAGTATAATGCATTATCGTATCCACTATGTTTCTTTATTACCTTGAATATGCTTGATATTTGAGATCCGATGCCTTCGTATTCTTAAGCGAGCGTTTGGCTTACATCTAAAGAGGACCCGCCCTTTTCTGATCAACATATTCCTTGGCGGTTAGCAAGTTTATCGCTACCTGAGGATGATTGACTGGGTCGTGGTCATTTCCTAAAGTCCCCAATCCCAATTGATACTAGAGGCAGCTGTTGTGAGAATCCAATCTCCAAAGCTATGCAAGGTCATTTCAAATGGAGCGGGTCTCGCGGTAAGGCCAAGTTGAAAAAGCTGGTGTTGACCAGTCACCACGCGGCAATTGACCGGCCCTGCATCGTTATCAGCTTATTTTGGCGTCTTGAGCTAGGAATTTCTCATATCAACCACTTAACTCAACTGGGGTTGAGATTGACTTGCGGGCCGGAATCCCTCAAAATCTGGCCCATACTATTGCAAGGTAGCTCATCATGCTGCGTTGCGTTGCTCGCACGAACTCGACATGAGGAGAAAAGGCATTATTGCGTTTTGCAAGGTGTTCATGTATCGTTCCCTTAACCCTATTGTATCATATTGTATCGCATAGGCCAACAGGCCAAGACGTATGTTGAGACTAAGGTAGTACCATGTAACCTTGAATTCAAAGAAAACAACGAGCACATACTGGAAACCTATGGTAAGCCCAACACTAGTTAAGCCTATCTTTCTGCTACACTCCGTATGTGCATACATTTCTATACACTGCACCCTTCCCACTTTGAAGATGCCACCAAACAACATGGCTTGCGTTGATACAGTTATCGGTCGGTTACATCTTTCAGTAAATAGGTAATAGTTCGTGGTAATATCAAGGCCCTGTAGTATAACAGTACCAACGGGGAAAACATTGTAAGGCTGGCTTATTATTATCCCCCAGGGTCTTCGGTTCCCATCTGAATAAGGCTGGGGTGAACGGCAAACTTTGACATTTCTCCCATGATGCATTGCATCATAATATATTGATTGTATCTATCACATGCAATTGATGGTTCATGGATGCAACATCTTTGCCGTCCATTTATTTTCTACTAGTTCATCTGAAGCGACAACCCTATTTGTAGGAAAATCAAGGCTCACAGAAATGCGAAACAACTTCACCACTTCACTTCTATGCCCTTATTAGATTCTCATTCTGCTCCAAATGCTGGCCATCCAATCTCATTATCCTCGGTACAGCTTGCGCCTATATCTGACCAATGATATCCCCGCAAGTTGTCCCTATCTAGTCCCATTCCTTTGCAAGAATCAGGTCTCACGGCTTATGTTTCGGCTCTGCTGTTCTGGACCACTCCTGTCAAACGCGAAGCTGGGTCCCAATATTTGAGCGCTTTTGGGTCGATCTGTATCCATATCATGATCGGCTTTGGCCTCGTTCTCATCCTCCTTAGGGCCCTCTAGCCTTGCTTGAGTTCTCTCCCGCCAGCCTTTCCCCCATCGAATTGCAGCCATGGTAGCCAGAGCTGAGCCTATCAAATACGCTGCTGAGATGGTCGAAAACCATCCAATGCCGACAGCCTCGACAGCTGGTAGAACTACGGCTGAAGCGATGCAACCAACCAGATATCTTGCGAAAAAGTTGGTTGCAGCCACCTCTGCCCCATGGCCAGGCAGGACGTCGAGACAGTAAGTGTTGTACGAGGGAAAGCAAAACAATTGCGCCACGCCCTGTACGAACATGGCGATGACAGGCACCGGGATACCTCCAACCTCCCTGTCGACAGTCCAGCCATATACCAGCATGCTTCCCGGCATGATTGCGCCCATGAAAGGCAGAGTAGATCGAAGTCGATCTTCTGGTATACGGACACCTCCACGTTTCTTGATCCATCGCTTGGCCATCATGTCCGCCCAGTGCCCCCCTCCGAAAGTCCCTACCAGGTAACCGAAGCCGGGTGCCAGGTAAAACAGACCCGACAGCAACGGCGAGTCGAGCTTGAAGCGGGGATTCAAAACATAACGGACCGGTGTCAGGAGGCTGTACATGTTCCAGGTTAAGGATGCACTACCACATGCCACCAGCGCAATATTGAAGAATCGAAATAGTCGTAAGACTCGCATCGGGCTGATCATGCCGAGAACCTTCAGTGTCCTTTTCTTGCCCGAGAGGCTTTTCAGATCGTTGATCCTGAGGTGATGAGCTGTTTCGCATACAACAAAGTACACGCCGAGTACCCCGGTAGCAGCCAGTCCCGTCTGAAGCCAAAAGATACTCCTCCAGGACGAACTATATGTTACAATAATGCCACCCAAAAATGGTCCAAATGCAGGACCAACAAGTGTGCCGGTCAGAAACCATCCCATTGCTGCACCTCGCTCTATTGGACGGTAAATGTCACTATTTCTTGTCAGCATCACTGATTCTCATAGCACTCGTTGCTATTGAAGCCCCGTGAAGATCGAGCTGGTCATTTGAGCAAACAACCAGACTCAGAGGTTGGTTGCTCAGAGCACAAATACTGAGCAAGTCGAGGTTATTTTTGCGGTCACCAATAAGATGGCTCACTGTCTTGCCTTTGGCCTGGGGTTCTTTCAAGGGCATGGGGCAGTTTATAAGTCGAAGAATGGAAAACCTGGCAACTTACCCAATGCATGCTGGGCCGATGAGAATGAAAGCTGTTCCCCCAAACGCCGAAGCTGCTCGAAAGACAATAAACGAAGTGAGGTCAGGAGCCAATGCAGTGGCTAGGCTGAGTAAGAAGAAAATAGCTGAAGAAGACAAGGCTGCCTGTGGAAATGTCAGTGTTTCTCCTGCTCTTATGGACACTGCGTCAAAATTGGGGAAACGAGTTGACCTACTGGCTTCAGCCAGAGCACCGACTGAGGCTCACCACAAGCACTTACACTCCGCCTTCCATAAACCTGGCTCATGGGTCCCCAGAATAAAGGTGATAACGCCATAACAATCATGTAAGCTGCATTACTGAGATTTATAATGCTTCCCGTGCTGTTGAAAGTCTTCGCAACCTCGGGTGTCGCTGCTAACACTGAAGTGCTCGATATTGGCGATAGGAACGCCCCAAATGACAGCACGATCACGACAGCAACTTTGCGTCTTGAGGAAACTTTGTCAAAGATCTCATCACCTGCCTCGCGGTAAGGCACATTGCCATCTGACGCAGTGATGATGGCAGCCTGTTCGAACGCATCGTGGCCAGATATGTGTGATATTGTGCGGTTGATAGCGTCTTGGGTTGGGTCTCGGGCTGCAGTCTGTGGAGAAGATTCTTCCTCGCTCATGGTAGATGATGAGATTTCATCCTGTGAATCATGTAATGTCTTCGGCATGGTAATCGGTGGGCTCTAAATGTTGATTTGGGTTTCCGGAAAGAATGTGGATTTACATTCCCGCTTCAAAAAAAAAAAAAAAGACTAAACAAATCAATATTTCCTAGATATATATGAAGTCAGAGCAATAAAGCAAACGCGATAAAGAATCAGCAGCTACAAGGCATCTTAGCACACGAAAACTCCACACGAGGAACATGCAGACTTCGTCCCTAAGAGCCCTCGATTATTACATGCTAGCAAAAGCAGTACCATACATGGGATCATCCCCTCTCCACTTCTTTATCACTCTTGAGCCCAAGTGATCGATCACATTAATACATACATGTATAGTCGCCTGATGTGTCCGTATATCCACATCGCATCTATTCACGATCAGCTACATTACCGAACACCGACATCCATGACCAAACGGAAGAAACGCGTCACTTCGAGGCCCCAGGACTGGGGACACTTGCGAGTGGCTGTTTGAGAATTCGGAGTGCATTCCGGCGCAATTTCTTACGCTGAATTTTGAAATGTTTTGGGAATAAACCGGACATCGGCGCTGGTCTTCAGGTGCGGTCTGCCGGGTCGGAATGGTGCTTCCGATACGGGTCACTGTGGACCCACTTTTTGTTCGGGGGTACCGTTCAGGCATTCCGGGATGACATGATTGCCTTAACAACTCCAGCATAGGTACGGACAGGTAGATACAAGACTGGTCGATGGGTTTTTTTAGCGGATCAAATCTCTGTTTAATCTTGTTTCTTATTCTTATTACAGCGCCTACAAGCAAACACCCAAGTTGTAATACAAGTTCTGTCATAGAATCAGATGCTAGAACGCCAACTCCTCCCAATGCCTGTGTATATGCTTGTCCAGTAGTCTCACCGAAAAGCCATGCCTCCCCAGGGTATTCTTGTACCTAAATATGCGTCCCACAGTTCCTCCGTCATTCTTCCTAGGCCAACAACTTCTGCACACGATTCTGTAGTACTTTATCGACGGGTTGACTGCTACGCTGCACAACCACGTTTTCTCTGCCTCCAATTGTAACGACTCGAAGCCACTCCGGGGCGACATCGCTGGCAATCAAACGCACGCAAGCTGCCCCCTCCTCCTTGGAAACCGGAACCCGGAGAGAGTCTTTGAGCTTCTCGAGTATCACTGCCATCGTAAAAGCCTGTCGTGGTAGGGACATAGGGTTGGATAGGCTCAACATTGAAATGGTTGCTGCAACATCGCCCACGCGGTTGAGGGCCGCACGTCGCTGAAGCTCGGGCCCAGAAGGGGGAAGGGGTTCGTTGGCTTTAGCTAATTGTTTTAATCGTAACCGATCAAGCAGGCTCATCTTTGTGCCATCTGGGTTGAGGAGGGGGTTGTTGGATGCCATGTTTTGTCTTGCTGCCTTCTCATACTGCTTCGTCACAATGCCACTCTTGAGCTCTGACAACGCACGCTGTCCTTTGTTGAGAATTGGATTCGCTGTTGTTCTGTTGTCCATGTTCTTTATCTCCACTTGCGGAAGCTCGTTCAGCGAGAGGTTACCCAACGGAAGGTCAATGTCCATTTCATCAGCAGACCGTTCGGTGCCCAATGCTCGGAGATTGATCTCAAATTGTTTCAGCAAACGTTCTTCATGGATTGGTACCATGTCGATAGGAGAGCGCTCAACACAAATCTTTCCCCGGCCATAGTCGGCAATTATGAATGGTGAACGAGTGTTGGTTTTTGTCGAAGTTTGTATAGCGATGCATCGTCGGATATCCTCGATAGTAACATGCCGTTTACCCCACGTCTGGGAAATGTGTGGCGCAAGTGTGCGTATATCGATAGGTGAATTGTTGCCGTTATGAGCAAATTGGATCATAATTGTCTTGACAAACGACCGGTGTATGTCAACGAGCTCGGCAAGATGGAGAGGAAGTGCATCCTTGTCGACCGTCTGCTTGCGCTGAGTTTTGAAGACATTGTCGAGCTTGGTTTGCACTGTATTTCCTTGCCTCTTGCTCTCAGAAAGAGGTGTGGTCCCTATGGGCTTGTGGGCAGCTCTTGCCCTTGAAGGAGTTGCCTTTGCAGTTCGTTTCCCTTTTGGTACATTCTTTTCAACCTGGTTCGTAGCCAGTTCTTGGTTTCTTGATACGGGCTTTATGGGCGTGGAAAGTTCATCATCACTACTGGGTGCGAACGAGGCAGTCCGAGCCTTGGTTCTCGGATGGGTATCTTCTCCATCTGTGGCCGCTTTCCGTTTCCTGGTGATTATCGAAGATGCAGGTTGGGCGACAATTTTCTTGGTAGTATCGTTTGGGGTGTAAGTTTTTGAGACACGGGCGAAGTTGGTAATAGAATGGCTAGCAGAAAGCGCAGCTTGGTTGCGCCTGGCCGGCCGAGGCATCCTCAAGTTTCTGTGAGAGTGGAAACACGTGAGGAAACGATTTTAAGTGAAGGAGCAGATGAGAAAATATCGAGAACGATCTTTGCAAGAAAGGAAGTCGTGGTCATCAAGTGAAAAGACCCAATCAAGGAAGTTGCAGTGAAGAAAATTGCTGAGATTGGGAAAGTAAAGGCGATGTCTTGGAAAGTGGAAGTCATATCCACAGAAAGATGGAATGTGCTCCGTCGTCAAGGGGAACGCGAAGATCTAGGCGCGTTCTGGCGTGCTCACCGCGTCCCAGACGCGTAAAGCTGTTCCACAAACTCGCGAATAAAGTTAAGTGGTGCATGGACCACTCTAGGTAAAGTACAGACGGCTGAGGCCCAGTATTCGCATATGCGATGGTAAGCTGCTGTACTCCGTAGGTGTGTACTAATTTAATACCTCAGAAGTATTACTACCTTAATACTATCTACCTTAGTACCTACCTAGGCCGATGCTGTTGTATGCAGGTTTGCATCTCGGCTCCCGTTGCCTAAATTTGGTCAATTTTTGCCCTGTCCGAGGTGTCAATACGAATCAGCATCTCAGGCACAACTGATATCACTATGCTTCTACGGCAGTGATGACATTTTTATAGGAATAAAAGATCCTAAACCTTCCATATGTCTCTATGGCCTCGAAAGACGGTATAAGTGCTAAAGTCTGCCTGTAGCCCTAAATACAAGGGCAAAACGAACGTCTTTGTACATAACCCTAGCCATGCTCCCCCAACACTGACTTATTACCAGTAAAACTGTTCCTTTACAAGACCAAATCAAGTTAATTTTGATGCAGTGGCCTGATGGGCAAGCATATATACTTATATATCTAGAGTATTTGGGGTAGTCCGAAGGCAGCTCAACCTTTCTGTGTAATATGGTGGTCCAGCAGGTCAACCAGCGTTACTTGATTCTGAGTAGTAGTGGATGTCACAATATCCCTTGGGTACAAATATAGGACAAGAGCGGCAGTAATTGTTAGCTCTCCAGCCTCATTCACAATATTTCAGAAGAACCAAGTGACAGCTATTACATAACTGATCTTCTAGAAGAGATATAAAGAACGGCACCTAGTTATAGAACCTTGCTTGCTCCTTGGATCAAATAAATGCGCCGTTGTCCAAAATCCATGATCCTCGTGGTGGCTTGCATAAAAAACAATACTTTGTACCCCAATTATTTGATTTGTACCAAGACTCTGGAGTGCACTAATATGATATCGTGATAACGCCGGCAGAACAAACTGCAAAACAATGAAACTTTCTCTGAAGGCAAAACAGAAAAAAAGGCCATTTTTAAGTATGAACGGGGTACATGGGTAACGAAGCTTCGCCAGAGCCATTTAAGTTTCTCCGGGCAACTAGAAGACTTACAGCTCAACGGCGGCCAGACGTGACCCAATGTTCGGGCCTAAAGCTAACAGGACTGGGTGGGGGGGGAGCCGGTACGGTATAATCATCCTCTTGGATGTGATGAACTGGAGTTGAGGGGCGGTTCGTTTTGGTGGAAAGAGTAGCAGTGATACTGGTATAGAGGAGGTCTTGCGAAGTGACGACTCTCATGTTGCGAGGCGCACCCTGGATTGAGGACGAGTGTTGACCAGGCATCTTCCTTTTTCGATTCAGAAGACAAGAAATAGAGTAAGATTTCTGGGTGAATTCGCTGTTAGAAGAAGATCCATTGATGCGGGCGAAGCTGACTTAGAAGTCAAGAGATACAGTACACACCAGAATAGAAACAAAGCAGCTTGCGTAAACTGTGGATATGTGACGGAGCTAGCCCCAGTATGACTTTGTGATACACGTCAGGTCTGGATATCGTATCTTTAGGCTCGAGCGGGCACTGGTAGCAATGCTTCTTTTCCTGTCTCTCTTTTCTTGCTTTTCTTTTCTTCGTCCTACTTCAAATTTTCTGCGCTGACCTTAGGTTTCGAGATCGCCAGGGAAGGGGTATCTCAGCAGCTGGGATATCGGCTAATGGTTGCTGTTGCAAGGATGAGACCAGGACTTTCAAGGTCCAAGTGAAAACAACTGAAAGATCTTGCGAATATGCAAAGCGGCCACGGTCAAAGGTGGAGGCAATAAAAGATTAGTTTAAGCTTCTCAGATAGTTACCCAGGTGAGGTTAAAGGTGGGTAAGATATAGGAAGAGAACAATCCGGGGAAGAGGGCGGACGGCCAGTTTATAAAGGGGAGAGACATTGCTAGGGACGGAGAGAAACGATACCTACTAGGTAGGGATGGGATGGGCTGAGATAATTGAGGTACCGTACTGTACTATCAATGCAGTCCAGGTACATCATCTCACAACCCAACCTGGGCCTGAATTGAACGAATACCAACCCAGGTCCCAACCAAAGCCAGGGCAGACAAGGGCGTTACTGCCATTGCACGATATCGACGCCGTCAATACGTTATCAGCGAACGGCATTGACAGGGCGAGCCGGCCTGTGAGACGACGACATAACAAGTCATCAACTTAGCAAGGGCAAAAGCGACAAAACCTGGGGAACAGCCAACAGGACGGGTGCCATGTCTTGGCTTTGGTGCTAAGGAAGCAGGTACATGTTTCTACCTGACTAGGTATCCATGCACGGCACCACGGAGAAGAGGACACACACCATGTATAACATCCCTGACCTGGATATCCGTAGGTATGTATGTACTATTCCAACGATTACCTTACCTCACTCACCCCCAAAACCCTCGTGCCCACTTTGTTCAAGGTTTGCATTGTTTTGGCGTTTGGTACTCCGTAGTGACGAACAAAATCTACCTACTTATGTAGGCTCCTAGGAAGGAGACCAGAGACCACTTCCGCCCATCAGAAATCTTGGTGTGTATGGTCGAAGCTGTCTTGACATGATAAGCACCATAGCAAGATGGTGCAACATGCACGGTCTCTCCCCTAGGTTCCTCAAGAGCCACGTTATCGAAGGGAGATATAGATACAAGCACTGACTAGCAACCCAGTTAAGTCCACTCAAAAGAAAGAAAGAAAGAAAGAAAGAAAGAAAGAAAGAAAGAAAGAAAGAAAGAAAGAAAGAAAGAAAGGCAATGGAGTTGTGACTCTAATTTTGCTGGTTTACAGCCAATAACTGCTTCGCCGGTGACTGCCCTGCGTCATGCCGATATCATTGGAAGGACTTCAACCACTGAACAAGTGTGTCGCTTACCAGGATCACTCCAAACAAAGGTATGTATCCCAGTTCTGTGATGCTGCCACCTAGCACAGAAAGAAAACAACAAATGCGCCTACCAGTAAAAGGGGAACGACAAGGCGGAAGGCCAACGTGTAAAGAACGCCAAAGGCTGCCATTGTCAGTTGAAGCATGAGGCCTCGGTTTGTATCTCAGAACCCACACAGAAAGAGAACACAAGTACCAGATAGGTATGTTCATGATCTCACGATTAATTACGAACAAGCCAGCGTCAACACCAACTTTCTGGACCACAGACATGCGAAACGTCAGTGAGGAAAATGCATTCCATAGAAGCTTGTTTCTTTTGGGCGCAATTCTGGATTGATTGTGGGGCCCATAGGCCTGTTCCTGAACAGACAGGCAGCCCCAGCTTCTTAGGCAGTTCAATGTATTCCAGAAGGCCGGCCACTCGGCCCAAGCAAAGAGGCAGGCGAGATTTTTGTTGCTAGCACCGTGCGGTTTTGCCCCTGGTACTCCGTGGTTATTTGTGATTCTTAGTATCCAGCACTGACAGCAAACCAATCCTTGGTCTCCGTGTAATGGATGGACCACAATCAAAATGACGGCCTTCACGTCAATGGTCCGGAATATGCACAGTCAAGCCGCATTGATAAGAACTCGACACTAATTCATTTAATCACACCCCTGGCGCTGTTCAAAACACACACGACCACGTCGAATATGCTCAATGAACTGGTTTGGCTAGGCGTGACGATACGTGCCACAACCTGAGTTGCCTGCAATCACAGCACTTGAATGTCTCTGACATCCAGGATAGCAATGGATGTCTCATGACATAACGGGCACTGAGGAATGTCCGTGCAACAAACAACGCGGCAATTTACCTCCCAAACAAGGGAGATAATCACACTTTGAGTCAAAAGGCGCCAGAGGAATCACGACTGTTTTGATAATTCAAGTCACTGGAAGTTATTTGTTCAGTATAGGTAGATGGCTGAAAGCCGTATATATGTGCATATCCGCTCAACGCAATGTCAGGCTGCTTAGCCGTAGGAGAATTTGTTGAGGGAGACGAGGTAATATGAGGTGTCCGTTGCTCCAGCCTACCATTCCGAGAAGCTGGTATAGCTTAAGAAAAGCTATACCAATAGGTAGACTTTACCCGAGATGATTATGGAAGGCTCAGCGGATCAAAAACTATACCATAATACCTGAAGAGCAAGAGATTCAAGGCCCTGGGTAATGGACATCGTCGGTATTGAACCATACCTGGGCACCAGGCGAGCGAAAGCCCGTTTTGTGTGTATGAGTAACTGGTGAGAATTCAGCTTTTATTCCGTTGTATATCTGATTTCCCCACTGCTACTGAGTAAGGCAGAGTCGGCTCCTCTGTGTCCCTATGTCAGTGCCAAAAGGACGCGACATAGCATCGCCCCAACGGGAAATCATTAGCGCCCCGGCACACCCGAGAACTGGCTCGTCGTGAGAATTGGTGAGTTCCAATACTGGCCTTACCCATCACTCCACCCATGCCTATCCTGTCGTATCTTTTCTCAGCAGGTAGCAGTTATGTTTACTGACTCCTAGTTACTTGGCTGAGACGGGGCTCGAAAGGTTGGTGGGGCACCGGAAGATATGTCCATGGTGGGGAGGCTGGGGTTAGGGGGGGACCTGTAAGTTAGAAGTGATACTGTAATATACAAGTGTACTCCGTACTGTAACCGGGATCTTCCAGGATTTCCTAAATATGATAGTTGACGACAATCCATATACCTGGGTTTCCAGTTGAAGTATATTTACCTTAAGATCAGGGCGAGATTAGCCAGGGAGGGAAACATAGATACCCATACGTCTAGATGGTGGTTCGTACTACGGATAGGTACGATGAATGAAATTTATGGCAAGGAGGACCAATGGACTTGGAAAGCGATTTCGTAATGTGAAGTACGCATAGTGCATGTTGCCGCTTGTGGAAGGGACAAGTATTGGTTATAGAGACTTGGAAGCAGTCGAGAAGGCTGTAACATTATGCGAGCCTGGATGTTGAAGCCTTGACAATCTTTGCAATATTGGCTTGTTCCTCGAAAGTGGTTTGCAAGAAACTGACGCCTTGCTATTAGGTGGCCGTTGAAGTTATGATATACGATGAGACGCACGAGAAAGTGAGAGCATGCTCGTTACTCATTGACTAACGCTCCCAAAACGTGATAGATTCTGGACTCCTACTGTTAAAGTGTTCTGATCGCTCGTCAAAGGCCTTGCAACTCCATTCTGCTGTCTCATTCATTTAGTAACCCCGAGGGCCCTGCCGATGTCATTACGACTTCTTGTCCTTCCAGTTATTGTATGCAACATTATAAATTATTTGCTAGGTCTGTTTATGGTTATGTGCTTCCAAGCCATGTCCAGAACAGCTGTAGATAAAGAGTAAGTAGCTAATCAAGGTCTGCTTATGGTTCAGGAACTGGAAGAAAGGGCAGGCATCCGACTCGCTTATGAAATGACTGGGATGGTCTGAAACATACAAACAGTATAGCGCTATACTGGGAAGGCGGGCTTATAATCAATCCATATGTCGTTGATACCGTATTTGGCAGAGCGATATCACGAATTTACTACCATCTACGTTAGTGGTGGTTCCACACAAGACAATTCATACTACCTTACATCAGTTCAGCAGTGATGAGGTACAGGGCCCAGAATCTTTCCAATCACACCTGATAAAAATAGACAGGTAAAGCCTAGCTCAATATTGATTATATTGATTATATTGATTAAAGCTTTGCGTCCTTTCTCTAGGTAATAAAACAGAGGAAGTCATGAGACCACGCCAAGAGTAATAAAGGCAGTGTCATCACGGCCGCATCATGTTTCACAAGAGCATTAAGAATATGGGAACAAGAGTCGTACTACAGGTACATGAAGAACCATGTGCTTTTGAGCCCATGTCCTACCTACAAACATAATTCTTTCCATATCATCATGCATGACAACTATTGCAACTTCCATGATCCATGCTCAGACAAAACAGGCCCCCCTTTCACCTCTCGCCTCTGTTAGCAGAAGCACTTCGCGCCGCCGTCGCAGTTCCAGGAGCTGCCTTAGTCTTCCGTCGTGTCGGCTGATAAACGTCGTTGAAGTTCATGGCAACACCAAGGAATCGCATATCTACATCTGGTTGATACGCAAGATCACCAAGGAGGATCTGCACACGAGTTCGGAACGATGCACCTAAGTGTCGAAGACGCTCTTGTAGAACGGGAAACTCGGAGGCCACGCCACCAGAACCTGTCATCGGTGTGTCAAGGCCATCGTGATCATCGTTGTGTCGTGTGGTACTTCTGACATCAGCCTCCTGACGCTGCGTAAAGTCTGACACGCTCCAGCTGTAAAGTCCGTCAACAGAGTCTCTGTAGCTAAGCATGAACCGCAAGATTTCGCCGAGCTGCATCATATATGTCGTGCGGTCGTCTTCATCAGAGCTGTGCGCACGTCGTTTTGCCCCAAGGAGACCTTTATGAGTGATGTCGTTGAGATACCGTGTATGCGCCTTGATCAGGTCATCTAATGTGCAGTCCTCCTTCTGGATCCGTTTTTGAAGTTCGCCCCACGAGGATTCGATGACCTCAAACAAGATGTAGTATTGGAGCTGGCCCACAAAGTGAATCATCTCGGCCAGAACACCGCGCGTTGACTTCCACGTTTGAGAGACGGCAGGGTCGGAGTTCTGAAGAACTCCACGAGCACCCGTCATGCACTTCCGCCAGGTTGAGAGTACTGCAAATTCTACTCGCTTGATACGCCAGAGAAAATTGAAGACCTTCAGGTATTGTCTATTCCCCCACTCTGTCACGACAACATCGACAGGTGCATCGATCTTATATTCAAGGGTAAAGCAATCCCATCCGATATCACCATGAGATAGTTGCAGCATGCGAGCATCCAGGCGTCGTAGAACCTCGGGAGAGTCATACTGGGCATTTGAACCCCGAATGGCGTGCTCCAATTGCGCTGTTAAAGTATGTCTGTACTGTGCCCCAGCTGGACGGTCAAGGTTGGCAGCCAGAGATTCCATCAGGAGCGCAATAAAATCTCCCTGCCCTAAGAGGATGTAGTTCTTAAGCGCCTGAAGATGTTTAAATAAGTGAAACTTGTTGGCCATCAAGTCAATGAGACGCTTCATGGTGGTCTTGTAAGCTTCATCGATCCAGGCTTCCAAGGTAGCTGTGTCGCCATACCTCAACTCTTTGGAAGCAGCTTTAGAGTAATCCTCAACCCACATAGCATCACCGCAGCTATGTCGAATGAAGTTTAGTGACTTGCCGATTAGAAAGACCTTCTGGGCAAAGTCCTGAGTAATGATGCTGGGGATCATGTCTGTAGCAATCTCGAACTTGTCCTCCCAGACATTGCCTGCGCCCTTAGCCTTCGCTTGGTCTTTGTCAGGAGCCTGCTCTCTAACGAAAAATTCCTGGAAAGGGTCGGACAGTTCACCGTCGTAAATCCAGTGCCGTAAAATGTCGTAAAATGGCCGTGTGAAACTACTTAAGAGTCTCTCTGCGAATGCGGCCACCACAGGATCTCCATGGGAAGAAGAGAAACTATGGATTAGGGAGACAAGCTGGCCCCCTCTGTTCTTCTCAGATTCCTCAGCAATGAGGCTCATTAACCTGAGGCCCATTGTTGCTTCGCGTGTCCACACCACACACCTTTTGAGTGTGACACCTGTTCTTCCAATACCTTCTCTTGGAGCCTCCTCGTCAAGAGATGCAAGTGCTCTTCGTATCTGAGTCTCAAGAGTTGCTATCAAACTCAGATATGACTTAAGCTCACCGTGTACAGCAGCTCTGAGGCTTTGGCCTAGGAGCCCTTTTGCAGGAGTCTTGCAAAATCCGTCGAGACCGCGATATAGCAGCGAAGGCTCAGCCAAAGTGTGAAGTAGGGAAATGATTGGCAAAGGAAGTGTGGCTGGTAATTTGATAAGATCTGATTTTGCGAAAGGTAGATTGGTTGATGATAGTCCCTGGAGAGTAAAAGGAAGATCTCTAAGGATGACCGACTCCGGAGGCTCTATTTCCGAATGATTATTTGCCAGCAAGGTTGATTTCAGTGAAACATCTCTTTTTGCCGGCTCAGGACGTGGATCCCCCTCTTTGCTGGATGGCTTGCTCTCTTTTTGTGTAACCTTTTTGAGTCCTTCGGATTGAAATGCCTCCTTGAATTGTTCCTCCTCAAATCGAGAAGCCCTACTGTTACGTTCCCGACCTTGCCGTTTGATAGCATCGCGACTGATGACGTCTCGGTAATTGGGCGCTGAAGGCTTCACGGGGCTCAGTGGGAGCGGTTCGCTAGGGTCTGGGGAATCAGCGAGCTGATAAAGGAGGTAGAGTATTGCCCATTTGTGTTCTAGCACAGGAAGCGAAAGCAATCGGGTGTATAAATTCGAGAAGCGCAGAGCTTGGGAGGGATTGCTCTGAATGAGCTTTCGTTTTATAAGGTCGGAGGCGTGGTTGACATCAGAAGAAATGGCGGGGGAAACTGGGCTAGACCGCGAATGGTGAGTTTTGGCATATTTTTCGGATACCTTTTAGAAAAGATGCATACCTATCTATTATAGATTTGACAATTTCGAAGCAAGTATCGTGACGTTCTTGCGCAATATCTTCAGGATCATTGGGATCACTAGGTACGATGTGGGTTATCAGGCTGTCAATAGCGTTGGTGATGCGATCGGGAGCCATGACGGCATCGTCGCGGGCCACTCAAGTGTAGGGTTGGGGCTTGTGAACAAGGTAATGGCAGAGAATCTTTGTTCAGGAGGTAATTCAATCAAGAAGCTTATGCGCGGGCGAAAGTTCTGGGTAACTTGTCCAATTTCATCAGCGTGATTGGGATCATTGAAGCTCCGACGCGACAGGCGCGACAGACAAAGTTGGTAGTGATGCAGGGCGGGTTGCTTAGTGCCTTTTAGAGGTTGAATGTAGCGGGGACCTGATCTGCCTCGACTTTTAGGCGACGATTCAAGTACAAAAAACCTTGACAATGCACTGATGTATCCCTGAGCTGGGTGTGCTCGCGGCAAAAAACCAACTACACTCGAAACCATTCATTCACCTTTAACCTCACGTCAACAGCAGAACGAGTCGCCCATCAACTTATACGACGCAACATGCCTTTTTCATCAGCTTAATGTCACCATAGTGATCGCATCAAAGCCCCCGTTCATTTCATCCAACTCATGTGTCTTTTTATTGCGCCGCGCCGCGCTATTTTGTCGCACGCGACGCTGTCGCTTATTCAACTCCTATCAAGATGCCAGACATCGACCCCGCGGCTTTGAGCCGTCCATCCGTCAGCCTCTCAACGCCGATTTTATCCAACAAGACACTTGCTGGGTCTATCTCTGGTGCGCCAAAGATAGCAAAGTCAAGTCAGATCATTCCCGCCCGAATTGATCTCGAACCGCTATATACTGCGCTCAAGGCCGCCATTGGCAACGAGAAATGGGCAATATATAAAGAATCAACGACCGAGTTCCTGATAGGTAGATGCGACAACATCTATCAAGTTCACATACGCAATTACTCACATATGTTTAGGGCGCTTGAATCAGACCGAATATTCTGAACGAATTGACCCTATCCTCGCAGGCCCAGGGGACAAGGAACACCTACACAATAATCTCATTGCAGCTATATACGGAAATGTTACTCGAGAGATGCCCGATCAAGGGCTGGCCCCCTGGGTCAGTGCCAACGATAAGCCTGCGGCGACGACAGGGATCAAGCCAGTGTCCGGGGATGCCACGGAGCGGAGGTTGAAGGGAGATGTGATGCAACTGCCAACCCGAGACCGCAGGCGCATCAAAGATTTGGTCCAGAACGATGTCAGTGTCTCCAAGCCGCCTCCTATCCAACTGCTGACCAGTAATAAGTGGGATCCTCACGAGAGCATATCCAACATCTTTGCAGACACACGTCGCAAACTTTCTACAGTGACGGATGCCACCCCGACTGTAGGAGGCATAAACAACATGAGTATGTATTCTATCGAAACGCATTTACTGTGGTAAAGCTTTAACAAAGTGCAAGATTTCGATTTAGAAATTCGAAAACGTTATGCTCAACCTTTGGCGGTCGAATCAGGCGAGTTTCCTGATATCAATATGATCTCCGGCCGAATGCTACCCTCTTGCTACGAGGCAGGACTGGTCAATGGACACACAGTGGATGCTCCCCAATTTCTGTCGGTAGCTGTGGAAACCTTTATCAAGGAGGTCCTTACACAGGTCTTCAGCCGCACGCGGAGTAATGGACCTGGTGAATCAGGTAGTGCTGGTTTTGGCGTCGGGACGACATGGATTCAAACGCACAAGTACAAGCGACAGCTGGAATACGAAGAAGAAGCTGCGATGCGAGGCGAAATCTCCAGAGACAAGAGCGGGCTTTTGCCCATTGAGTCCAGGGCTGCGAGTGAAAGAGGCCCCTTGGGGATGTCCGATCTTCGCCTGTCCTTAGAGATGGCGGACACAGGCATGGCACAGTTCCCTGTGCTAATGACACAGGTTATATATGGATATCGGGAAGGGGAGCTGGAGAATTGGGATGACTATACCTGGGTGGGTGATCAGCCACCTGAAGCCTACACAGACGAGAAACACGATTCAGAGGCCAACGGAGGACATGTTTTTGAGCTTGCGAATGGTTACCCTGATGCCATGGATATAGACACGGAAGCATGGTGGGAAGGTGCGGAAAGTCAGGATGCTGATATGCTGGATGGCATATTGGACTCATGCCTTGCGGCAGGGTCCTGAGACTTGTTTAACGAGGTTGAAAATCTCGACTTAACTAACGTGGAGGTGGACAGTGGACAACACCAAACGTTGCATCCATGTTGAGTCCAGCTCATCTACATACAGCAAGGTGGACAGCATCGATACCAGAAGCAAAAGGGGCCCAACTCATCTAGCCGGTTTCACATATATAACCGAAGCGTCATCGCATGGCCGTGAACGCAGACTGGCGTTACAACCAAGAGAGAAAGGAATATAATAATAAGAAAGTACGGGTAAGGCAAACAAGGCGTGCAAGGAGCTGGCGTTTGACGAAGAGAGTCGTGATTCAGTACAACAGGTCGGAATCAAGGTTCAGACGAATGCATATAATCGGACGGCTTTATCTTTGGCGCAGGGGCTTTTGGCTTAACTCATTTTTGCTTCTTCATTTGGGTTGCGGTCGTGGAAGACTCGTTTTCATGGTGTTCATGTTGTATGTATTTCTATCGCTCTGTAGGGTTGAAAGTCACCCATATACAGCTTGCTATCAAGAGGCAACGAAAACTTGCCGCGGATTGGAGTAATGGGGACGTAGGGGAGGCGGTGGGATTTTTGTACTTTTATCATTACAGGAACGATACCCGGGTAGCTCGATGAGAGTAAAGAAGAAACCGCTAAGTACCTACCCATGATGGTTTAAAAGCCACTGATTTCGTCACGTTAGGTTAGGATACCTTAGTAGCTGGTGGCCTTCTGATGGCCGGCCAAAAGGGATTGGAATCGAATCAAGTTATTGATTCCTTTTACATGAGATATGAGAGACTCTTGTCAATTGGTTTATGAAGAAGTCATTACCATATCAAGACAAGCGAATAGAATGAATGAACAATGGTGGAAGGAAAAGAAGATAAGTGTCGTGACATGTTAGTTGGAATCCTTGCTACCGAGCTCACTGGAATGAGAGAGCTTTGTCGGGAAATTCACCATTTAACGAACTGCCAGAGCCAACTTGACGCTTTGATCAATGAGTTGGCCTCATGATGTTTGCAGCCCACTTTGGATGGGAACAAGAAATGTCGGGACTGTTTGGTGGCCAAGTACTAGCGAAGAACCATCATCTTTATTGCATGCCAGAGAGATGAACGCAGCGGGGCTCCAAGTTCCTTAGCCCCTTTGTTGTTTTAGGTGATTCTGCTTTCGGGAAACAAAGGCGTCAGCTCAGAAGCCTTGCTACCTAACTGACATCAAAGCCAGGAAACCAAAAGAGAAAGAGAAAAAGAAAGAGTGAGACAGAGAGAGAGAGAGAAAGAAAACAAATATAACCTGGCGCAGCCATCCGGTCTCAACCATCATAATACGAGCACTGACAAAGGCCAACATAAATCACTAGTTTCTATTAGTATTGGAGAAAGACATTCTGGATTTGCGTTAGTTATGCGTTTCGTCTCTTCGATTGGTTCCTATCTATGTTGGGCAGGCAGCCAGGCTTGTCGATCATCAAGATGTCAAGAAGAGGGAAAGCATCCAATGATGGATAAAATCAGTCACCTGCAGATCCACAACAAGAAAAATATTCTCGGCGATGCTATAATGGTCTATAGGTAAAGACTCGGCACGCACAGTAGGACAAAATCTACAGTCCATCCAATCCTTTCATTGAAGCAGGAAGCTTGGATTATTCCCAGTTCGGGAGCTGCACCGAAGAGCAGCAGAAATGTCTGTAGAACAAGCGCCCGAGAAGCCCAAGCCCTTAACAGGCCCGTGCACAACCTTCTAGAAAGCTTCCCTGACGGCAAGCATCTCCCAGCTCCCAATCAGCTCCACTTCTCCCCATTCCGTTGGTTAGGTCTTTGGGTTTGACCAGAGAAGCTCCTTCTCTCTATGCTGGGATCTATCTGCTCTACCTTACCAGCCGCAAGCCTTAGTAGACCTTACTAGGCAGTACTAAGCTAAGGGAGTGCCTTACTTTACATGCCCGCGCTACGACCTACGGAGACAATAACTCATCTGTTGTCTTCCCTTATCCACCTGACTTTATTCATCATTTCCTGAACTCGCTCATCCTGCCTCACGTTGCCGTTCCTTTCGTATCTCGATTTCTCGCACCCGCATCTGCTAGGCTCTTCTTCATCCTTTGTATCTTCAACTTTCTCCATCGCCATCAGTCTCCTTGACGACGAGGCGGGGATTGGAGCAACAGAACCCCACTCACCTTGCTCATTAACTCTTCCCGGCCCCTTCATCATTCCTCTCAACATTACGGCATCGTGGATCTCCAAAGCTGCTCGACATCGACCTTCATTCTCGAGATTCCTGTCGTCTTTTGATTTTCTCCGATCTTGTATCATATCGAGAATTGTACCCTTGTACCGCGCCTGGACCCCCCCTGATCTATAGAGCCCTACAGGATATTGTCATCCTGCTTGATCATATCTCAGGTCTAAGGGTCTAGTTACCAGGATTCAGCGTGAGTGATAAGCCTGTTTCTTCCTGTCCTACCCTTTCCCGCCTTCAATGGAAGTTTGGTTGCAAGAGCCGTGCGCTTAGAGCTGTCTGGGTACTCCTTTCAACGAGAAATCGTTGAGGATGGTCGGCTCTGCACATATTGATCGATACCCAAGCTTTGCTGTTCCACCCATCCCCCAATTCGAGTTCCTTTCAGCGTTTCACCATCCCCTTCACCTTGTCCTCCATAGATTCATTTCTTTGATCTGTGCATGGGCTATGCACCAGGGTCTTGATCTAGGCCCCGCCACAACACGTCACTTTACAAGCGTGGATTGCAGCCCACGTCCAGCTTCACCTCTAGCGCATCGCCCCCGGGACTTTTCCTGTACTGCACATCCCTTGTCGTCCAGATGCCATCGATGTTCGTTCCAAGCTTCAGCTGCAGCTCTCTCTGACACTCCTATAAGCCTGTCCATTTGTTGATTTGGCCATAAGAGCGCCTCAGTAGCTGTAAGTCAGAGCATCATTCCTGTACAGCACCACGTTGCCATTTACTATTATCTCGTCATTTCCTTCGCACACTTGTCGCTCTTGGTTCCAATCATTGATCTTTGACGACCTTCGCCCATTACTCGATGTGTTTTCTATGGCAAACATTTTCAAAACTCTGAAGCTAACGAAACCCGTAAATAGACAATTGACGACGAGTAACCTCTCCTCATTCGCCCGGCGATACCCCTCACCTGCGTTGACCTTCAATACTCGCAGGGATCGATTCTCTGGCTATTTGTCGATACCCTCATAACACATCTGAAGAAACCAACTTTGTTCCAACTCTAAATCATGTCTGGGCCCTTTTCCAGCCCCTTTGGGGAGAACAGCAACCCTTTTGGGACAGACAGGGGAAAGAGGACGAACAATGCAATCCATGCTGTTGCCGAAGAAGATGAGAACGATACCATCACATCTCCTACAAACCCTCGATTTGGGGCTTCACCAAACTCCGCTTCCATGTTCTCTGGCCCTTTCGGTGGTGGCTTTGGAGGGGACTCTTCATCTGAGGCACCTCCTTCGCGTAACCTCCCAAACCCCGATAGCTACCCTGCTCAGTACAATTTTGGTCGCCGAACATCAGTCTCTGCCGAATCTCTGAAGCCAAGTGCTGATTCATATGACAATTGGTCACCGCCTTTTCACGAGAAGTCTGCGGAACAGCTTGAGCGTCTTAAACGTGCTATTGAAGGAAACTTCCTTTTCAGCCATCTCGAGGATGAACAGAGCGCTCAGATTCTGGGTGCTCTTGTTGAAAAGCCGATACCAGCTAAAGGTATTAAGGTGAGTGGTATATATACGAGGTTAAAACGAAATGCTGACAAGATGTTGTAGGTTATTAGCCAGGGTGATGCGGGGGATTATTTTTATGTCGTCGAGAAGGGATCTTTCGACGTATATGTCAATCCTACCGGCTCGCTTCAACCCGGTCCGGATGGCATGGGTAACCAAGTCGGCAACATTCAGGCTGGTGGTTCGTTCGGAGAACTGGCACTGATGTACAATGCACCTCGAGCTGCGACGGTTGTCTCAGCTGAGTCCGGTTGCACTGTATGGGCACTCGATCGTGTTACCTTCCGCCGTATTCTTATGGAGTCGACCTTCGCTCGGAGGCGCATGTATGAGAGCTTCCTTGAGGAAGTTCCACTTCTTGCAAGTTTGAACCCATACGAGCGCTCCAAAATTGCCGATGCCCTTGAAACAAAGAAATTTGCGGCAGGCGAGGTCATTATCAACGAAGGAGACCCCGGCCACGCATTCTACCTTCTGGAGAGTGGCGAAGCAGATGCTTACATTGGACAGCCTGACAACAAGGTTCGCCATTACAAGAAAGGCGATTACTTCGGCGAGCTTGCCCTGCTTAATGACGCCCCGCGAGCAGCTAGTATCGTTGCTACGTCTCCAGTCAAGGTTGGCAGCCTGGGCAAGAACGCTTTCCAGCGACTTCTGGGTCCTGTAGAGGGCATCTTACGAAGGACCAAGTACCAGGGTGTTGCAACCGGTGTCGAAGAGATGGATCCTCTCCACACCGGCTAAGTCAAAAGGGAAGATATATGAAAGCATGAAATTGAGGTTCGTTGGACACGCCGGGAATCCCTGTCACTGGTCTTAGTAGTGCTGTTGGGTTTGCTTCATGCTGGTTGGGTGTGAACGTTGATGGCGATGCGCCTGCGGTTGGATTGAGAAATGAACGACGGAGGACTTGACTTTGACAAGGCGTTTTGTGAGGTTTTCTACCACCTTCGCTTCTCTTGAGACAAGTATTGCTAGTGATCAGAGACCTTGGTTGATATCAATATCATTATGCTGTATCTCTCCACACCATGAGCAGTAGAATGCAACGAGACTGAGGTTGGAAGTAACCATTGACGAGCAATCTGTTAATTAGAGGAAACCCGTGAGACTATAGTCTGTGTAGCTTCCTTAAAAGACTATTGAAAAGACAATGTTGGTATCAAAACGCCGGAGTTGGTGAGGAAAATCCTACAAACCGATGGGACCGCTTCTACATATTCCATGGTAAGCGTACTACCTTAGGGAGTTACTGCCCCTGACCGTCTGTGGCCCTCCGCGCGAGCTCCTCCCGGATCTTCCTCCTAAGTTCTTCAACCGCAACTTCAGTTTCTAGCACCCGGCCGACGCCAGTGCGCCAGGTATCATCCAGTGTCTTGATCTCAGCCCCTACAGCGTTCTGCCTCTTCTGCCTCTCTAGGTTCACGATATCGATTTCACGCTTAACAGCTGCGAGTTCACGCTCCAATGCCTGGAGCTCCGCCTCGAGTCCATGATTCCCTAAGAGCCAAGCGTTCTTTCCCCACTTCTCCAGAAGCTCGAGGTTTGTGAGACGTGAGGAGAGGTAGCTATGTGCGATAGCGGCAGCAGGCAGGGCGGTCGCTGGAGGGGCGCTGGGAGAAGGAGCCTCGTAACGGCTTAAATCGAGCGGTGCAAGTGGCGTGGATTGAGAGACGCGCTCAAGCTCGGCTATCATGGCGGGCGTGAAGGAGGGTTCTGGATTAGAAGTCGGCAGGGGATGTTGAGAAGATGCTTCGGCAGCGATAAGGTCCCGGGCTGCGGCCAAAGCTTCCGGGGCTGGTTCCTGGTCAACATCTAGAGGCTAGTTAGCAAGGGAATGAGTAAGGGAGACTTGGAGAGCATGGCACTTACAAGGGAGGGATTCGTGGTACGCTGGAGGAATGGGCATCTTGAGTTATGTGTCGCGGTGCGCTTCGTCAACCCAGGCCGACTGGAAGTGTTGAATCAATTGAGAAGACGACAATGGTTTGTACATATGATTTTTTTCTCTGGTTCTTTCTGACTCAGGAGCAGTATCTAGCTTTGAGCGGAAATCGTGATTTTGTACAGGCAGATAGATAGATATCTGAGATACAATTGCGATCACAGCCTTGCAGCCACAAGCTTTCGCAAAATTATGAGCAAGAGCGTAAGCACGGGCCATGAAGTAGCCTTATCCGGTCTGTTCGATCAGCCTTGGTGGCTGAGGTTAGCAGTGCAACATGCGGGGATAGCGTGTTACTGGTTTTAATGCTGAATCGGGATGGTGACATAGTTGCACTCCACTCAAGAACGGTAAGTAAAGTGCAGCAGATATAGGGACAACGACGTCAATGCCACCAAGCCGAATACCTATGTTACAAACACATGCAGGATAAAAACCCCGGCCATTCCTAAGTTCGAGGCTTTCTTGATATTTACAGCCATAACGAAGGAGGATAATTAGTACTTTCACTATCCAGTATCTCGTCCTAATAAATATCGAAGCGAGTGAGTTGTACCAGAACTTGACCCTGCGTAAAACTCAGCACGCTCGAGCGCAAAACGGCTGCTCCCAGTGCCAGATATGTTGTAAGCGGCACTGGGTGTTGTGCTCATGGCATTGCCATAAACTTGATAATCGATGAACAAAGTAGTGACCGACACTGCATAATCAATTTTGGAGATTTAAGGGCTCATTGATTAAATAAGAGCTTGATAATTCAAGATTGTTTTATGTACGAATTGTCCGCGTGATCAACTTCTTTTCCGTCACTCAGGCTGTTCAATTTGAAAAGGCATCTGATAATATTAGCTGTGCCTAATTTCGGCCGTAAGCAGCCTTCTTGTTCGCTTTGGTGCGAAAGTTAAGATAGTTATACAGTAATACATTGTTCCGCTGGAAGGCGTACTTTCTCAGGCGGCCATAAAACCATGCATGATCCACGTAGAGATCTGAGTAAGTCACGAGGGTTTCAACAATTCCGCCGATATCCCTTTCCATATCCCCCAGGCACTTCATCCGGTGACTCCACCACAAGGAGGCAGTTTGGTTTCTGTTATTTCATTCGTTTAGTCTCGTGTCGTTTCGTAGTTGTAAAGCAAAGATCAAGCTCGCGTCGCAATTCCAATACATGTGAACCCTCAAAGATGCCCTGGCCATAGCATATATGACAGCAGGCAGTGACTACCAATCTCTTGGTAAGGACTCGGTAATCTGATTAGGATGAGGACCGACCGCTCTCGGAAGAGTCGGTCTTCGAGAGATCCTCGTGGTCTTCTTCCTCAGGGCCGTGAAGTGACTCCTCGAAGACCGGCTCGGGCTCGTTGACCTCAAACTTGGTCTTGAGGTCGCTCACGTGGTGAGAGAAGCTGCTGCTGTTGGAGCGGCGTCTAGTGTTTGTAAAGGTGAATTGTTCGTCAGCGATGTCGTCGTTGACGGTTCCCCTGTAAGCCGTGTGAGTGAAATGTGGAGACGGCAACTGGGGGGTACATTGAGCTAACATACCAGTTGCCTCGACCAGAGCCGTCTTTCTTCACCTTCTTTGGGTCGACATCGGCGAACCCGTTTTTACCAAAGAAACGAGGGACATTTTCCGTGGGGAGCGCGGTTCCCTCGGCAATACCCTTGTGATCACGGTCGTTGGCCTTGTGAGATCGGGTCACTGTGAGCAGTACCTGTTAGTACCATAGCATGACAAGGAAGTGGTCATAGGCTGACTTTTGGATTTTATGTGAAGGTAATGTGAAGAAGAGGTGAAATTGTGATGGTATGGCGAGATGAAAGATGTAAAATGATGATCAGGGTGATGAATGATGGAAGGAGGGGTTGAGGTACGCGAGAATTGGAAGGGGAGCTCATCTGCTTTTAAACGGATTGGACGGCCTAAACGTCACCAACGGCACTCGCCAGTGAACATGAGCATCTATGCCTCTGGAGTCTACCTAAGCTACGCCAGGTGCGGGGTGCCCAAGTACTCCGTGTATATAAGTCGCTATACGGAGGAAGGGGGAAGCAGGAAGAGTAGGCGAGAAATGACAAGACACTGAAGGGTTCGAGAAACTCACTTTTGAATAATGGAGATGTGTTAGAACTGCAACCAAGCGATTCGATAGCACGCGGTCGAGTTGATGCGCAAGTTGGCGTGATATTGAAACGGGTGGTGTTGGATCTCGGAGTAGGCAGGTCGTCAAGGACTCTGGTGAGTTTAGATGAGGGGATGGTTGCTTGTTTGTAATGAAATATCGGGTAAGAGAAAGGGGGGAGGGGTATGATAGCAGGATCTTCAGTGTGTAGAACTGATAATTCAAGGCGGCGGGAAGCAAGAGAATTTATCTGTGATCAATGAACCTGCTTGTTTGCAAGGGCGTCTTGCCTTTATATTCCGAGAGTCACGCGATGGACGATGCGTGATGGCATCACCTTGTATCCAATCAGCTCATTGCAGTCCGATGCTCCTTCCCGCCTACCCAGCCTCATTTTACACGGGGGGAAGCTATGGCAGCTTCCCAACGGACGGCAGGGTTTCAATTGGACAATTGCGAATTACGGAGAGCAAAGACGAGAAGCGGAAGGGGCCAGCTCATGGACTGACTTGACTGACCTTTCATCATGGTCCATCATGGAAAGACCAGGCCTGCATATTCACCAGTGCAAGGACCCACATCTCCACCTCTGGCTCATCTGCTGTGCTGGTGAATACTAATAAGTGGACCTCGCATGTCCCATCCCGACCGCCTATCGCGTGACCATGCGCCAGCCGCTGGCCAAACTCTCTGGTCCCATACCTACCAAGCTTAGCACCTACTTTTTAACGTGCTAGGTATGTAGTAGGTACAGCTTAAAGCACCTCACATTACGGAGTACAACCAACTACTAGGTGCCTACTGCGGGGGGCAGCTTCCAGCATTCCATTTGCAAAAGAACTAAGTAGACTGGTAGAGAAATTGTCTGATTTCAAGTGAGACTTCAGTCGAATGAAACAGACGTGGAAAGTACTTGTTCAATTCCATCATAATGTTGCTCTCTGTCTCTCAATCAATGAGTGGAATTGAATTCAGCCCCTGATCTCCTCAGGCCTCCCAAAGCAAAGAGGGGTCATGCCATGTGCTCATGTGCCTCAGGGTCTTTTATAGGAACACCATTAGATTTCCACAAACACTAATATCGATGTTGAAATGCAAGGTCCCTGTACATAGATTCGTGAACTTCGACTATCGATTCTCGATGTTACAGACTGAATTACCACCGTCCTTTATGTATAACAACTCTTTGGCATGTGACTGACCTTACTGACCAGTGCCAATACAATTGATATCGGCATCCATGTTTCTACCAGTACAATTAGTCCAGGTCTTACAAGTATTAGTCTTTGACTCTTCTTTGGCTTTTGGCTGCAGATGGCCCAGAGGCTGACGGCTCCACAAAGTCATGAGGGACAATCCCACTTATAATTATGGGACTAGATCTGGGGTAAGCTGGTGAGACACGCAGGTACCGGCGGCTTGTCTTCCGCTGAAAGTGATATACCGACCACAGTAGATGGTAATGGCTTGTAGTGATGGGCAAGAAAAGCTTGTTGAACAGTGGGAATGACATAAGGAATCTTTCGACCGCAAGATATGCGCTGCGATACTGCGCCTTTAGATAATCATGGCTCACATACAGACATACAATCATACAATAGGCAGCCATGGGCGTCTCAAACAACATTGATACATACACCTTGCACCATATACGGCTGAAAAAAGGTTATACGTTCAACTCTAGAGAGATCATGAGTCTCAAAAATCAGGCTTAGGGTAAATGGTATTCCAGGTTTGACTGTACCATCTCCGATACCGCCCCGACCTCGTGTCTGCTCGACTCAGCCCCCAGCGATCAATGGATCTTAACAAGGACTGACTCAGTGCCAACATGAAGCTGACGAAGAGCACATGACCCCCTCCTTATCGGCCCATTTTGTATAGCTATCATCGAAACCCGCCGATCGCAGGCGCCAGTCGAGTTCAGAGTTCTTTTCAACACTTATCGGTGACTTGAATCCGTTTTCAGCATACTTGAAGGTTTCGTTATCCAGATCGCTCCTCATGATACGCCTGCTTCTCATGACCCGAACGGAAACCCTGAGCAGGATCCTCTTGATTCTAGAAATGCCGCCAAAGACTCAGGCCTCATGAAGTCTTGTGACCTTCCCCACTGCTCCATTTTATTATCGTATTGCCAAACAAGGCCAGCTTCATAGCCCAGGCCATCAAGAACCACTGGGGTGGCAAAGGAGCGATAACCAGCTCTGTGTACCCAGCAATACGATAAATGTCATGACAACGTATATTAGACAACTCTGACATTTAGTATAGGGCTTGTTAGGTTTGAAAGAAGTCTACAAAATCACGGGGCGGGAGTCTTCTCCTCACACTGCCCTTGAGAATAAGCCGGAAGGTGTCCTTAAACCACTGGGACAAATACCTCCATATATAGATTGTTGGCGTGGCCGAGCAAGATCCCTTATCGGATAGCATGTCCGGGTATCTACTCCCCCAGGATTTCTCACTCGCGGCAACGGGGTTATCATGGAAGCCTACACTAGGTAAATCATTCGCTATCAACACAGATCAGTTAACATTGAGCCCAGGTTGTCTCATATGGCTGTATTGCTTATCCATCGAAACTCATCAAGCATGCGTCAAATTGGCTTCTCTTCATTGCTGCTTTTTCCCCTATCTTCGCCATATCGAGACGACGTCTAATACAACCCCTTTGATTATTTAACAAAGAAATATCGTCGACTTGCGCCTCAGTGATACAATTGCAGCGTCATTCTCGTCCCAGAAAATGCTCATTCTGCGTAATCAAAGAAATACATTTCTCCCTCCCCCTCTCACCATATCATCTATGCATATTATAAGAATAGGCCCCCATTTCCTACCGGTGACCCATCTTGGAGAACTCATTTTGATAACGCAGCTTGAATCCGTTGCATAGCGCTCGCATGTCAGGATATTGATAACCCTTGAGCTCAAACCCTTGTGGAATCGCGCGCACCGGCAATGCAATGACCCTGGCCGACCTACTGGCCTTGAAGCACAACCAAAAGTATCCAGGATGCTTCGTGTCGATGCAGAACGCGTAAGCTGATCGGTTAGGATTGGCGTCGATGTACGTCGTAAGCCATTTTTCTACATCTATCGTTAGCATCATATCTTGTGTCTGTGAGCACCAGGATGTGTGGGAACGTACCCGTCTCTCCCCGGGATCGATTCTGATACTTATCGTGTCGCATCAGTTCTTCAACTTTACGCGCCATGGCTTTGACGTGCTCCACGATCAGTTCATCCAGGTCAGTGTACGTATATTTGCCGCCCACACGCAGCAGCTTGCCGACTGAGAATTCTGTCTCTTTCTGCATCTCGAGGACGTCAATGTGTTGATAAACACCGTCCGCGACCTTCCAGGTCACTGCCAGATGATCGTTACCCTTGGATGAGGGTCGAATGATAACCTCACCATTGGGCTGCGATCCCAGATATTCCTCTGCTTGCAGGCCATTGAACGGTTTGAAATTGGGGTGCTTGACAACACGCTGCGTTCGCCCCGTGGTCTTGTCCTTTTCTCGCAATTCCTCTTTATCTGTTGCTTCAAGGGCGTAGTCCCACCCATCTCGACCGAGGTTGATCGGGCGCTTGTACGGAATACGTAGGGTTTCATCCCGCATTGATAGCTTGGCCATAAAGTCTTTATAATTGATGTCCAAAATCTTTGCCTGCGTCGTTTGTCCCGAGGTCAGGGCATCCTTGATGGACGAACGATGGTTGATTTCATGACCCTCAATACGGCCTTCGATACCACAGTCGAGCTTAACAATGGCGAAGTCATCCTTCACAACCCGAACATTGATGGGTACAATCATGCCTTCGCATAGGGTCTGCTTGGTCTCACCAGTAAACATGGTGAATATCTCGGATGCTGACAGGAGAGCAAAATTCCGTCGAAGTTCTTCGTAGGGTGCCTGGAGTTCGGCACGAATGGTTTCCAACGTAGCTCGCTTGCGCTGGCTGTAGTTTCTCTCCAATTGCTCAGCATACTCTTCCAAGACTAGCTCGTTGACCTTGTCTTGTTCATCCTGCTTGAACAGCTTGCGGACGATCGCTCCGGGTCCATTCTCGTCGGTTTCGGCCTTGACATCCTCTTCATCAAGCTCAAGAGCATCGGCGGCCATTTTACGTCCGAGCTCGTAATCTTCAGGATGAACTCGTGTGTTATCTAGGGGGTCCGAAGCAGGATTTGTGGCTTCGTATTCGATGAACAGAAAGCTTGCGCAGTTGTTCCAAACTCTGGGGCCAACGACAGGCAGCTTGCCACTGTCTGGATCACCCACGAGTTCATCCCTTGTACCAACAGCACCGCCATTAGCGTTGATGGCCTTGATGACACTTGTTGCCTTACGGGGACCCAATCCAGACACGTAAGGAAGAAGGTTGGCGGTATAGGAATCGTTCATGGCCTCGTTGATATCAACACCGCAGAGGTTGACCATGTCAACCATGGCGGAGTCGAGGTATTTGGCCAGCTTATCAGGTGGGAGAAGGTTTTGGCAAGGGTGGTAAGAAATGGAGGCAACGTCTTTGCCGAGAGCTGCATATTCCTTCATAGGGTTCTGCATATATCGCGCCAGAGCAACACAGTACCTCGTCACAGGATTCAGACTTGGGTGCTCAGCAAGTGCACGAGGGCTGTCCTTGTACAAACGAGCGACCTCATCATTGACCACCACAACCTCTAGTGGCTCTGTTCGATAGTCATTGGTGTCTGGGTCCTCAAACTCAGGGCCCATAAGGCCCTTCTCGTTGACAAGGCTCTCCAAGTCACGTACCAGCTTATTCGTCTCAGCAGACCAACCGCTGACGCCAATCACATCGGGTCGACGACGCTTGACCAGCTCCTCGAACTCTTCTCGTTGGCGCTCATCTCTGGCAAGGTTCCCAAGCTTTCCTTGCTCAACCACACGACCATCTTCCTCAACCCATGCCCAGCAGATGGGATCGCGGGCAGGGTCGGCCATGCCATTGGAGAGAACTAGGACACGGGGCGTAGTGCCCAGTATCATGCCCTTGGGCTTGTAGGGTGCCTGATCGAGCCGTTTTGCATATTCTTCTCGACACATCTTGAGCACCTCATCTTGGCAGAAAGTTCGAATGACTTCTTTGACATTCTTTGCAATAATCCTTTCGAGTTTGGGGTATGCAAGGTCAAGTACTTTCTTGCGCTCTTCCCGCCACTGTTCGGCCCGGTCGCTGAAGTTCTCAGACTCGAACTCCTGATAAAGTTGTCTCCGGAAGTCATATCGGGCTGGCATATCAAGCTTGATAGTAACAAGGCCTTCCTCCTCGGCCTTCATCATCTTCAGGAAAAGCTCTGGTTGGTGAACTAGATCAGCAATGGCCTGGTTTTGCAAATACTTGATCTCATAGTACGGGTGAGAATCATCGATTCTACGAAGGCCCTTCTCAGTTCGTCGACAGCTGATCTCAGCAGCTTGGTAGTACGAATTTCGAAAATGTTTGCGCATCCTTGGGCTTGCAAACAATTCTTCCGAATACATCTGTCGAGCTGCGTTGATAACTTGGTCGCCTGTGTCGAAGTTGTCGTCGACCAAACTGTCAGCCAGGTCCATGGGATATTGAGCGTCATCATCAGGAGTGATCTTCTTTCCATATCGCAATGCATTCTTGGCAAGCTGATCCGCTGAGATTCCATAAGCACGGACGAAGCTATAGGCCTTGCCTTGGCGGACTCGTTCAAGCAAATTCGATTTTGAGCCCGGCCGTTTCGTTAATGAGAGGTTTCCAGCCATAGCAGCAAGATCCTTGAGCTGTGGACCGTACTGGAACTGCAAATAGTCTTGCAAATCTTGAAGTTCTTCCATGGTGGTCGCCTCTGGAATCATCTCCTCCACAATCGTGTCGTGAATTGCCAATCCTTTGAGGTTTTCAAAAGTCTTCTCGAGAGCATTTCTCTTGTCCACAAAAGAACGAAACTTGATGTCCAATTCCAAAATCTTCCAGAGGTCGTCTTGATTCAAGAGCTTGTCTGCACTGATGACGTACTCAGGCGCATCAGGGTCATCACGATTCGGGTTCCGCGTTTTTCTGGTGTGAAGTAGGTAGTCTTTGCGGTGCTGGAACACATAAGGCACCTCAACTTCGTCAACAATGAAGAATTCGAGGACCTTGCCAACGGCTTTGCCGAATGGGATCTGGAGGTCGGCCGCCAAACCCTTCTTTGGCCACAACTGGTTCGTGATCCATCTTGCCTCCTCCCTAAACTGCTCTGCAGTAAGCTGAAGTGTCTTGAAGGTCTTCCGGTCGAGTTGAAATCGCTCGGGCTCGTCGGTGAAACGAATCTCGTTATCTTCGTCGGTCAAGAGCTTCTCTTTAAGTTGCGAAGGTTCGAACACGTCTTTCAGTTCAATGGCTTGTTCCTCTCTTTCACGATCTTCCTCCTCCTCCTCCATTTGCAGCGCCCAATCGTAGTCTTCGCCATTACCGAAGATGGCCTCCATATCGTCCAAGGCATCCTTATCGAGATTACCAGTATCGGCGATATTTCCAATGACGCGATCCCTGGGGCGAGCAACCTCCGCATCTTCTCGCTGTTGTTCTAATTCCTCAGGGTCTTCGGGAAAATCCTCTTCGATAAAATCGTCGAACTCGTCGGCTTGGCGGTACGATCTGCCGTAAGGTCGCTGCTCGCTTGCGTCTTCATCCTCGTCCGAGAAGATATCGTCTAGTCCACGGCGTTGGTTTCCCCTTTCTTCGTCGCGGTAGCCACGCTTGAGGCGCTTGAACTTGGACTAAAGACGAAGTCAGGGGGTGCTACTCAAGTCATGGGAGTTTAAGTAGCGCAAGGGAAAACTTACCTGTGTTTGGGGCTTGGGACGCTCGCCGAATTGCTCGCCGATGAGATCCAGGTCTTCTTCATCAAGCTGCGCCTCCTCTTCACGGTCGCGATGTTTTCGCTTTCGTTTGTGAACAGGGCGCACATCGCCATCTGATTCGCCGCCTTCTTCCTCGTCCTCGTCCTCGTCAACAATAAAGCCTTCACGGACCTGAGAGTTAGGAGTTAGGGAGCGTGTCACTGCGCATAGTTTATGATAATACGGACCTTGCGAGCCTCTTCCTCATCGTCGTCATCTTCCTCCTCCTCACTAGAGTCTTCTACGGCAGCCTTTCGTCTGCGCTCCTCACCACCTTCATCAAAAGACTCGTCCTCTTCCTCGTCATCAAGTTCGGCCTCGCCGGATATCAGGTCGCGCATACTGTTACTCATCTTGGCGACTTGCGATGCTGCCAAGCAGGCAACAAAGCTTTCTTTGTCTGCTGAAGATGTCGGTGATTCGAGAGAAAATTCCGAAAGAACGAGTGTTTGTGGTCTCGGGGCTTTTCGTTATAGATAAAGAAGATGACAAGAAAAGGGAATTATTATTTGTACTGTTGTTGGAAAGCTTTCGGTATTTAGGATTTTTTGGCGATGCGCTGCAGAGCTACACGTGCAGCCTTGTCGCGCCTGGCAAGGATGCAGAGCGGTGACACGATAATCCGTTTCCGACAAACGAGTGATTGAACAGCATCCATGGAACCGCTAACCAAGGTACCTAAGGTAGGTACTCCTACTATGTACCTACCTCTTCCGTACCTCAGGTAAGGAACTCGGATACAGCTCCATTGACCGCAAATATTTTGGCCATCAATAGCATTATCATATTTCTTTTGGCATGCTTTGACCAACCATGAGGCTTGTAGGTATGTTCACATGTATGCCATTCGAACTTACCCCTGACTGTATTGTGCTGGCTAGTGGTCCAAGTGTTGTTTAAACATGTTTGAATCGCCCAGTGTCTGATCCATCGCCTTTTCTCATGCTTCGATTACTTTTGTATCCCATACCATGAGGCTACTGTTTTAATCACTTTTTTATTCTTCCTTAATGTCTCTAGGAATATCCAGCGGGGTAGGTATTTTTCCCCCCTTAAGATCAGACCATTGCAAATTCTTTATGAGATATTGAAGGTTCGCCTATAATTGGGTTTGGATATATGCTGTCGTCAGACTACAATGTCAGAGCTTTGTGGACTTCTATGGTATCCAGGGCGAGTGATATTGTGACTGATCTAAATCATTTGAGAGATGCTTTATAGGTTCAGAACCTGAGCTGAGTAGGGAATTATGCGGTATTAGTCTGGACTAAAGACTTATCACAAACAACCGACGACCACCATCTTATCATGATTATGAATCGATAACTGTACCAAGCTCGAGGCGTGAAGTGTCTCAAGTTCCGAGAGTCTGGCCAGTAGCCGTCCCAGCCTGGCCTAGGTTCCTACATAAGGTACCCAGACAGACAGGGCATCGCGCCTCCTGGAAGTTGGACTCAGGCTCAGGCCTCGCCTCGTAGGGAGACGTACAATAATTACTCCGTATTAATGGACAATGGATGCTGGCCTCCGTGTCTGTACTCCATGGTGTCCCCTTACTGCGAATGAATGGCCCACTAGATTTCAGGTACATAATTTCAAATCTGACAGGCCGTTGCTGTAACTCCTTACACTCTTCATGGCTTTAAAAAGTCGTGATCACATCTCGTCGCCAAATTTTCCTGTTCCCCTCTTTCCCCCATCTCGTCTTACCGCCAGCTCTGCCTCTCTTTTGTGGTTTGTTGCGCCTCCAACTTCTCAGAGCGCAACTCCAGCCACTCCCGTCACGTTGTCGCCGGCTAGACCCCGCCCTCCACTGTCCGCGCCTAACCAGCCAGAAGCTGTAAAAGAGACCGGGACAAATCCCCCATTTCCAATCTTCAGCGACGCTTTGCCTAGACGCCCCTGATAAACCACGATCAACTCTAGTCGAAAGGTTTCTCTGTGTTGTCCTTTTTCATCATCGCCATCGACGTCCTTGATTCTATCGCCAAGAATCAGTGCCTCTCGTGACGGTCCGAAATCAACGTCTGCCAGCGCTCGCATTATCTCGACGGCAGGCAAGGACAAGACGCTTTACCTGGCCTGCGTCTATTCAAGCTCGAATACCACGAGCAACTCTTACGACTGCTCGGCCGGATCGATATTCTTTGCGGCCTGGTGCGGTGCCTCCTCTATTCTAAGCATCGGAAGCCGTCCACTCGTTGTCAGTCACTACAAACGATAAGACCAGCCCGATTCAATTTTCGGTTTTTGCAGCACTCAGTGAGCCTTAAGTTTTTCGAGCCTCTTACATCAACCGAGCTGAATTTCGCGCGCTACTCTCCAGAATGGCCGACCCATTTGCTCCACGCTCTATGAAGCGCAAGAACGTCAAAGGACTTGCACTCAAAGCGGCTGCCCCTCGACCCCCACCAACCGCCGAAACCAACCATCATGAGTACAGCGGAAGCCAAGATGCAGGTAAAGATGAACAGTTGGAGATCGGTATCGAATACAAGTTGGACCTAAGACCCGAGGATCTCGAAATTCTCAAGGAGTTAGGATCTGGTAACGGTGGTACGGTCAGCAAAGTGAAGCACCTAACAACGGGAACTGTGATGGCTCGCAAGGTCTGTATCCTGTGTCACGGAATTAAGGGGTTTCCTGTTAACATATTTGGCAGGTTATTCATGTGGAAGCGAAGCGAGAAATACGGAAGCGAATTGTCCGAGAACTCCAGATTATGCACGGCTGCCATTCTGACTACATCGTGACATTCTACGGTGCTTTCTTAACTCCAAATAACGATGTTATAATGTGTATGGAATATATGGATGTGGGGTCAGTTTGATATGATACATCCATGGCGATATGATAGCTGACACTGGACCAGTTCCCTTGATCGAGTCTCGAGGGTTTTTGGCCCCGTTCGAGTTGATGTTCTGGGTAAAATTGCAGAAGCGACTCTTGGTGGTCTGACATACCTTTACACCAAGCACCACATCATGCATCGTGATATTAAGCCATCCAATATTCTCGTCAACTCGAGGGGTTCGATCAAGCTTTGCGATTTTGGTGTTTCTGGCGAGCTTGTCAATTCTATCGCTGACACCTTTGTCGGTACTTCCACTTACATGGCACCCGAAAGAATCCAGGGTGAGAAGTATACGGTCAAGTCAGATGTCTGGAGTTTTGGTCTGAGCATCATGGAACTTGCTATTGGCAAATTTCCTTTTGCTGCCAGTGAGCAACTCTCAGATGGCGATTGCGCTCCTGCGGGTATTCTGGACTTGCTTCAACAGATTGTTCACGAACCGGCTCCCAAGCTTCCAAAGAGCGATGCTTTCCCTAGCATTCTTGACGATATGATTCAGAAGTGTCTTTACAAGGAGCCCGAACGTCGACCAACCCCCCAGGAGCTATTCGTAAGACGGATTTCCAATCTTGTTTGTTTTGACATGTGCTAATGTTATCAGGACCGTGATCACTTCGTACAAGCCGCCAAGCGTACACCAGTTGATCTTAGAGAGTGGGCTGTCGGTATGATGGAGCGTGACAATAGAAAATCCCACCTAGCGCCTCAGCTCTCTCCTGCAACCCAGGATCTTCTGCGCTCAAGTGACTCGCCCACCCAGTCCCAGCAGATACAGGCATCGGCCCAACCCGAAGAACGGTCTCACACTCCCACTTCTGGCGAGATCCCAATCGGCGGCGCTGGTATTATTTCCCCTCGTGATCAGTATGGCTCTGGCCAGAGCCGATCACCGCCTCGCAACGGATACCCTTCGTCACGCACACCAGCTTCAGCGCACCCCGGACTTGGACCCAGGGTTGTCACCACGAATTCCATTCCCAAGGTTTCAGGCTATCCTGACAGTGCTGGTCCTGTGAGCGCGAACGCTGCCACCTTTAGCTTACCCGTTCGACCAGCACCGCCAGGCGGACCTCTTCCCCCTCCGCCACCTCGAAAAGAGACTCCCGATGAGCTACGAAGGGAGAACCGCAGACAGGCAACGTTTGGATTGCCACCTAACCCTGGATACAATGTATCTTAAGGCTATTTTTTTTCGAATTGTTTCCTGGAGCTGCATCTCCCGAGATAACCTTGCCGAAAATCTTGGGACAGCAGCCTAAACCTGAAGATCATTTAGCATATCTCGGCGCACTGTTTTGAAATCTGCGGTGGTCTCTGGCTAGATCACTACACTTAAATCACTTCATATACCTTCTTCAAAACCCAAGGACGTGGTTTAGATTTGAGGAGGCGAAGATCTATTGATCTCGATTCCCGAGAGTCTATCTGCTGTTTCTAGTGTGGAGGAGTCATGTACAGAAACCGGCCCCATGTAGGAAACCTAAATTAAATCAATTCGCGGTTGAGTTGGCACCGTGATATCAAACGCGGACGAAAAGAGGTGTGACAAGTTGTGATTAACATTTGTGAGCTGACAGGGGCTCGCGTCAACTTCTTGCTATTCCGGGACGTCTCTTCCTACGAAGCCTTGTTCAAGGATATCAACGAGCTCATCCAGCGTAGAAATGACCAGGTCAGTATGGGCATGTTCAGCCAATGCTCGATTTACGTCATTCACGAGCAATACAGTAGCTGCGCCAGCCTTTCTGCCTGCGGTCATGTCGTCGATGGAGTCGCCCACCATGATAAGACCACTGGCGTCACCCTCGCCAGATTCGCCGTGTAAGCCCCAGTTCTTAGCGATGTGCAGGATACCGGCAGGATCAGGTTTGGGTGGGCGGAAGTCTCGCGTTACGATGGGATGAAAGCGAGAGCCTTCAAGAAACTTGTCCACAAGGTTCTGAACAGGGACATCAAAGTTGCGGGTGCATATCGCCTTGGGGATGGCATTGGCGTCGAGGTACGCCATTAGAGTCATCAGACCTGGTTGAGGGGTCTGGGCCTTCATGGCTTCGCGCTCAATATTGCGGATAGACTCAAGGGCAGTCCATTGTTCTGATTTCGGCAGAGTATCAATGTGCTCGAGTATGTCTGTTGTTTTTGTGATTCCTAAAACATCTCTCATTTCCTTGAACATGTATGTTTGGGGCTCGCTATATACTAGATTAGCGATGCATTCGTTGCGCCAACTCTTCTTGATATGTTGAGAATAGTATAAATGAAAAGATGAACCATCCTCTTTTTCAACCACCTCGGATAGTGGAGCAAAGAATATCATCAAGTATTCGTTTGTACAAGATATGTGAGTCAAGGTCATGTGCGGGAAACTTCCGTGCCATAAAATAAGAGTAGAGTGAGACTGTGGGTGCAGATCTTACCAAAGGGTGCCATCCATGTCAAAGACCACTCCCCGAAGTTTGGGGGTGTCGGCAGGACAGCTATGTTTGCCCTTCTTCAGTGGTATGAATCGCTTCGGATGTGATGAATTCATGATCGAGACCAAACGGCGTAGCATAGAGCTGAGCCTGAGGCAACTTGAAGGACAATAGAGTAAGGTTGATATCAAGGTCGAGAGTTCTCGGGAGAACTACCTATATGCAATTATATGGAGTTACTGAAATATCCCTCCTTGGTCTTTTCTCTCATCGATGATAAGAATGAGAGCCGTGTAGTTGGCAATGGTAATGAGTGCTTTGACTCAGAGATGACGCTCTTATTGGGGTGGGGACAGAAAGAAATCGGGGCTAAGAGTTCTTGGGTTACCTACCTGTTCCAGGGATTACACCTACCAAAGGTCCCCAACCTATAGTTTGTAGACACAGTATATTGCAGCACAATTGATAGGTAGAAATGCCAGTCACATTTGAACAAGCATAAGGTATCTAATGAATGCTTTATTAGCATCAGATGTCATCGTACCATTTGGGCAACAAACCACTTAACAGCACTCACTAACTTGGGTACTGAGACAACAGTGTACTTCTTCACATCGAGATATGGATATTCCGATACATCGTTATTATACTAAAAGGTCTTTCGAATTTAGGATGTCGATTATGGTGACGAGTAACAGCTATCATTCTCACCTAACTTTTGCCGAAAAAGTCTGCTACGTAAGGCATCTCTCATCAACCGGCTTTACAAGCCTCTTTCACATCTTTCACAGAACTGCAGTCTGTTCTCCTCGCCACTGCCATGGATTCATATTCATCAAGCCCAACTTCGCGACCATGTTTCGTCCCAACAACCACAAATTGACAGCTTTCATGTCCGGTGTTGAAACAAGGCTCAAATACCTCCCAGTCGGCCATAGGCCCAAGCCACACAATGGCTTCGACTTTCAGATCCTGCTCGGCGATGGACTTGATATATTGCGAGATCAAAGCCGGTTGGCGTGGATAGACGAACATTAGAGCTGTCACATCTGAATCCTGCAGCCTCGAAGTGACATCCCAACTACCACGAACAGTGTGTATGGCTTGTTCTGGAAGATATCTGTTGACATGGTCTCTCATACCAAGTTGCTGAACTTCAACTCCTTCAATATTAACTGAAGCATGATCAAAGCCACTGCGTTGGCATTGAGAGTTGAGATAAGCAAGGAAAAGAGCTTCTAGGAGCCCGGATCCGCTTCCGATCGAAAGCACAGTTGGCGTTTCTCCTAGAAGCTATTAGTTAGTCATTCACCAAGAACACCTTGCCTTAGAGAAGGGGTTCTCAGACTTTTGGCATGGTTCAACGAAAGCGTGGTGTTGGGGATTGCGTTGACTAGGTTCCGGAATAATTTGTAGGAAAGGCTTAGACAACAATCCGGAGTGCGGATTGGTGCTCCTTGTAAGTCGAGCTCAGGAAGGTCCATGTCCTTTATGGTGGGTTTCAAATGAAGAATCAAGTGCAATAATGTTGATAGAAAGGTCTGCTTAAATGCACGTTGGGAACATGACCCTTGATTTCAGAGATGAGGTGAAGTTTGCTCATAGTTAAACGCTAGATTTGTTCTGTGGGTTTGTCGAAGTGGCGTGCCGCCGTTGGATGGTGGGTGTAACACTGATAATTCACCTCACAAGTGAACCTATTTTCATTCCAAAAACAAAACAAAATTCCTTCTCCGCAGGATCACTCTCTTTTGTGATCAATGGACTATGGACGGAAATGCGACGAAAAGCATGCGTCTCACACAAACCAACTACGAGGAGGTCGAATCAGACTCTCAGAATGTACCGCCCGGAAACGTTCAACACCTACTTTCATACCGTCGAGGAAATTGCAGCACATGAGAGCACGAATCATCTTTCACGTCCATCAGAAGCACCTTACTCCTTCGAGCGATGGCTAACCCTGGTTCTTAGAACACGAAACCTCGATGCAAAAGCTACACAAGTTGTCAAACTTACACGAGCAGAGGCCAGGCTCGTCGTAGCAGCATCAGGCACCTCGATCATCACTGGGGAACACAACCGAGCATATCAAGAAGACATCCAGGAAGAAATCATCCCGCATTTATCGTCTCTCGACTTCCCTGCCGAAGGTCTCTTCATGCGTTTGGATCGTTGTTCACCTAAAGATGGTCGCCAAGCCGTACCGGGTAGGCTGTCTCTTCACTCCCCAATGGATATAATTATTCGCTTGATCACATCACAGCGAGCACGTAATGAAATATTGAGGAGTCTTGAAGGGGGGAGTCCGACTGTCGACTTGACCTTTGTTCCATTCAATAAACGTATGGGAAGCGAAAGGGAATACCGAGTCTACTGTGCACCTGAGACCGGAGCCATCTCCGCAGTAAGTCAATACTGTTGGCACAAGCCATGGCTCTTTGACTGTGAAGAGCACGAAAATCAGACAAGAGTAGTGGATCAAATCTGGGAGGGAATCCAAACGATTCACATATCAATCCTACATGATCTGGATCCGGACGACGGGCTGGATCAGCTGCTTTTAAAGCAAGGGCTGTCGTTCGATGTGTTTTACGACGAGATAGACGAAATATCCTAACTAGTCGAGTTGAACGTTTTCGGTGCGAGGAGCGGATGTAGATCGTGCTTATATTATTGGATTAATGATTGGGACCAACTCTATGGCCATTGTGAAAGGGTCGAGTTTCGAGTCGCACGAGGAAACAAAAAAAAACCAAACGACGGTGGTGTTACGGGTTTGTCTGCTTAGTTTCTACCAAATCCATAGGCGTGCTAGGTCTCTGAAACTATTTTCCCGTTCCTGATGATCTTGCGACTATATCTAGTGCGTACCTAGCCACGAGCTTGGATGACTGGATGGAAGTGTTTGGCCCTTGTTCCCCTCAAGATCCCATGCTTGTCCCGCCAGCCCGCGTTTAAACAACGGGCGCAGCCGGAAAGTGTGCATAGCCCCACTAGGCACTAGGCACTAGGCTAAGAGATCTCTCTAAGAGTGTTTTTTTATAATAGCAAGTCACGGAAAAGTCTAGACTATTCCTTTGAATGATAAAACGGACAATCTTCGCACATTATTGTTCATGTGAAAACTTGGTATGGGAGGGAAAGCACGAGATGCTTGCCTCTAAATAACTCTAATTTTCCCATATACAACTACAAAAACTTTGTTAGTGTCATTGAAGAAAGAGCTTGGAACATCTGCCATCCATTCCATTCTCTTTTTAAGCCGTAACTGTTGTGACTGAGCCAAAAGCGAGGGCGCCCTCTTGGAATACCAGGGTCACTAACAGAATATAGGTACCTTTCTCAACAGTAACAGGCACCTAATTAAACTACTCCCGCCAGCACCTCAGGCAATGGAAGTTAGGTACACTAAGGTAGGTTGCTAGAGGTACAGCCAATGCGAGGTCGTCTTGATAGCTGATCGAAGCCCCACACTAGCTGCCCGGGGTGCATGCATGTTCAGCGTCATCCTTATTTTCAAGACTATAATACTCCGTAAGCTGCATTGCTTTCCATTATATTCGATTTTACACCTACAACACCTGTTCCTGACCTTTCTAATTGATCCACCCAGGAGGACAAGCAGCGGAAATCACGACCGTGACAGCCTATTCCTCTCAAAAGGCTGACACTTGGAGACCAGCGCCACTGTTCTTATGGAGCTCTAAGACGAGGAGAATGAAGCGCGCCTCACAATCGTCTCACCACTCCAGACACGAGTACCATCAAAACAACCAACCATGAGCTCCGCCACAGGTTCATCCAACCTGGCATGGCCGCCTAAACAGCGGCCTTCCCAGCGAACGGTACGAAATCACTCGTTCTATAATTTCCTGCATGCATGACGGCGAGAAATGGGTAGATATCTGATGCATCGGGCAGAAATTGAAGAACGGAACCTTTATCATCCCCAGGACTGGCGAACGATCGAGGTCAGAATTCTCGTTAAGCACATCTACCAACGCAGTAGTTGCAGAGGATATCAACAAGAAACCGAAATATCAATCCTTCGAGGCCGCTGAATCCTTCGGTGACCGTGTCCACATTGTCGCACATAACATCAAGACTGCATTCATCTTAATATGGCTGTGGCTACATACTGAAGAAGGCCACGGAGTTCTCAAGTGTACACTTGCCTACGTACTTGGTAGTATGGGTACTTTTTTCCCACCCTTGACAGCCTTTCTTGGCAACAGAGATGGAAAGCATGTCTCTGCTACCATTACCGTTTACTTTCACCCAGCACGAACCGTTGGCTCTATGCTTGAGGCAACTGTTATAGCAGTCGTTGCTGTATTTTACGCGGAGGTCATATCGATGCTGTCGATGGGAATTGCAATTGCCATGAGATCCCAACTCGGCTTGACTGCCGCTGCTCACGTGCTGGTCCTCATTATCTGCATCGGAGGAGGACTGGGCTTTGTGGGTTGGGTAAAGCAAAGACTCAACAGCCCCCTTGTTAATGTCGGCTCAACCTTGGCATCGATCGCAATCATATCTGTAATCACCAAAGAGGAGGGCGTACAAGGAGGCTACTTTGACGACGACAAGATCGTCCAGGTCTTGAAATTGCTTCTTGTTGGCATCACCTGCACTTTAACAGTTAATGTATTAGTCTGGAGAATCTCGGCGAGGCGTGTGCTTCGTAGATCCATCATGACCGCCACCAGCTCTCTAGGCGACAAATTATCATCCATTACAAAAGGATTTCTCAGTGGAACGGAAGATGAATTCTGGACAAGCGAATATGGCCGAGTCTCTGCCCGGTACAACAGCGCATACACAACTATGAACTCAACACTCCGAGAAGCCAAATTTGAGTACTTCTTCCTGGGCCGAGAAACCTTTTATCCGCTTGATAAACGTCTTTCAAGATCGGTTGAGGCGCTCTCCCAAGCCATAGGAGGACTGCGAAGTGCACTCGAAAACCAATTCACTTTACTCAGAGAGGTTCCCAACCTGGAAGATACCTTCCCTTCACCGAAGCCCACAGGGATGACATCCACCTTGAATCGAGCCATTTCTGCATATATTGATGGTGTAGGTCAAACGTTATCTGACATCGATGAATCTGGAGAGAGCGAGGAAGAACGACTGGCGGAGAGAAACAAATCGGATACCGCTCTAGACGCAGCTCCCGCTTTTCAGGAGCCTTCTGACATCTTTGCCCTCTTCATCAACATGCTTGGCCCGTCAATCAAGTCCCTGGCTCATACGCTATCAGAAATCCTGCGTGAGCCTGCATTTGGACAGGATCCGAACAAAGATATCGCGGTGAACGAACAGTTGAGGGAGAGCCTTCGCGATGCTCTGAATCTTTACAATAATGCAAGGTCAGAGTCATTACAGGAGCTTTACCGTACCATTCAGATCGGACGTGCTAGATCTGAGAAAATCCAAGCGGATATAGAAGAAGTTGCTGCAGCCTGTGGGCATTTCTCCTTCAGTTTACAGGCTGTAGCTGAAGAGACTGATGCATATTTGGATGTTCTAGAGGACATCAGGTACACGACTGAGACGGCGCCGCGTTCATGGAGCTGGCTCAAATTTTGGAGGTACTTCGGCCGGACTGGACCTTCAGACAAAGATAGGGTTGAAGATCCGGAACGTGAGAGCTTGATACAGAAACCACCTGTGCCGAGATTGCGGAAATCTCAGATGCCCAAAGGTATTCCAGATACAATGGTCGCACGGCGAGATACCTTCAACTGGGATGCTGCCCCACAATCTAGCAGAGTCAAAAGAAGAGTTGCTCAGAAAATGCTCAAGATTTCCCGATTCATCGTACGGGAGGACATACTTTTTGGTATCAAAGTTGGTATTGGTGCTCTTCTCTGGGCCATGCTTGCTTTTATACCAAGCACAAGACCTATTTACCAGACATGGAGAGGTGAATGGGGTCTCCTTTCCTTCATGATCGTGGCGGCTATGACAACTGGCTCAGCGAATACGACTGGAACTGCCAGATTCAAAGGCACCCTCATTGGTGCAGCCTTTGCCGTGGTGTGCTGGACTGTCAGCCAAGGTAATGGCATTGCACTGGTGTTTCTGGGCGGCCTTGTAGCTTTGTTCAACTTCTACGTGATTCTGGTCATCAAAAAGGCTCCGCTGGGTAGAATTGCTTTGTTGGCATACAACGTGAGCACCCTTTATGCCTACAGCATTTCGCAAGATGTTGATGATGATGACGATGACGAGGGAGGGTCTAACCCCCTGATCTTGGACATTGCCTGGCATCGAGTTGTTGCGGTCACCCTAGGCATCCTGTGGGGCATTGTTGTTTGCCGAGTCCTCTGGCCGATTTCTGGTCGAAAGAAGTTCCGTGAAGGACTTTCTGTCTTGTATCTCCAGATGGGTCTCATATGGAAGCGTGGCCCTCTTACTGTGTCGCTCACTAAGGACAGCACACATAATAACACGCTTGACTACATGCGCGAGGGCGAACAGGCGGCTCTTCAACGATATGGTAGGCAGTCACTGCCACGTCTTTCTCAATCACGCTAACTCTGTGATAGCCTTCAAACTTGCGAGCCTGCGAACGGCTGCGAAGTCTGAATTTGAGCTTCGCGGTCCATTTCCAGACGCAGCTTATGGGCGCATCATGCGTTCCACCAAAAACATGCTCAATGGTTTCTATGCGATGCGTCTCATCACATCGAAACGAAATCAATTAACAGAAGGCGAGCGGGCATTGTTAGAGTACACAAGCACTGAGAGAGCTCTCCTTTGCCAGCGCATATGTCACGTCTTTCAAGTTATCGCGTCGTGCCTTATGCTTGAATACCCCTTGACTGATGCCATCCCTACGGTTGAGAACAACAAGGACCGACTCTTAGGGAAAATCTACCAATTCCGCAAGGAGCACATGAGTACGGATCTTTTGGGCGACGAGTCCCCTCTGATTGTTCAAGAGAGTGACTATGCTTTGCTGTACGCATACACACTCGTTACGCTACAAGTGGCAGCTGAATTAAACAAGGTGAGGGCCGAGATTGAAGCCCTGTATGGAGTTTTACACGAGGAAGCTCTGCTGCTGCAGTAGAGGAGGAAGGCTTGTCAAACAGGAGGTAAATGGTCTTTTGCATACTTAGTCATTCATGATACCAGAATCCATGTTCATCGCGCAGTGAGTTGGTGCATTCTCCGTGCCCTGTGTATTCTTTCTCGTGCGTAGGTAAATAAAAGCTAGCATTTTATGATATGAGGTTCAAAATATTACTGCTCTTCGTGATTATAGAAAGCTACCTATGTTCGTATGGGTTGTCCATCACACCCATCATTACCTTGCAGGCCCCTGAATCCCCTGACGCCATGAGTTATCGATAGCAGCAACTAAATAATATTTAGATCTGGACGTCCAGTCTAAACTGTACATTCCCTTAACCTGCCCAGTCGACCAACATCATACTCGACCCATCGAGCGATTCCCTTGCGTCCTGGTACGAGCACACTGCCTGGGTTCATTACATGACAACCCTCGTATGTGACGCAAAACGGCGGGGCTGTTGTGTCGAGCAAGACCATGGCTGTGGGTAGTGGGTACAGATGTAATGCTGAGGAGTAGTCCCAGTGAACGGGGCGAATAGCCTGGCGGAATGGTGCGAGGTAGCCTTGATCAAGAATAGTCTTGACAAGTTTCTGCGCGGCATGAACGTCGTGAGGAACAAGACGTGTGACGGGCGAGGCGGTAGCGGTAGCGGTAGGATCATCATGATGAGCAGCATCGATATCCATCGGCTGAACATCTTCGGGAGGTGCAGCACTTGAACCTGGTGCCTGTTCTCCACTGGCATCCTTCACCTTTGGTTTTAGACGGACAGAGGCTCGACGCAAACGAGCAGATACATCATCTCTAAAGATAACAAGTTCGTGGTTGGGGCCGAATAAACTGATTCGGCTTGGGTTCGACGTCCATACAGCAGTACCAGTTGACTTCCCTCCTGCTTCCGCATTGGCTGTCGCAAAGGCTCGACGTATTCTCGACGTGAACATTTCTGGCACTTGTTTTCGAGGCAAAGGAACAGAGGCGCCAGCTGTGAAGGAAGAGACCCAGGCGTCATTGTCTCCGGGAACAAAGACAAAGGTAGACGACTGGAGCAGTGTTGGAAAGTCTCCCAGAGTTGAAGCTAGGGCATCAAAGTATTCTTTATATTCGATACTTCCGCCACTGCCACCCCGTGCCAAAACAGCGTACTGAGTGAAGTTACCCATCAGCACGAATGTTAGAGGCGTTGAACCCTCAGGCTCTGAGGCATATCCTGAGAGGATCTTGCGTAATGCTTGAAGAGTTCGTGGTTGATCAAGGTTCAGTTCGCCAATAACAACGACGCGCCCACGTGACGGTGCAGTATCCTCCTCTGCTCTGCTGCGTAGAAGGCGCTTTTCGAGCCTGCGCATCTTGGTGCCCACGGCACGCTCGCTGCCAACACCCAGGAAATCGATCCAGCCAAAGCCCCCTCCTATGGTCTGCTCCTGGCCACCATCGGATGCGCTAATGCCCAGAGTCGCTTGACGACGTTCACACGGCGGCTGACCTATAAAGAAGCCTTGAAAACGGCCGCCTAGTGTACCTCCAACGCCGCTGCTGCCGCTCAGGCCCTTGCCCAAAGATTCGTCTTCTTCTTCATAGACACCGTCAACCAGCACGATCATCCCAGGACAAAACCATGCTGAATCGTCTGGGATAGCTACCGCCTGGGATAAGTCCAAGGCAATAGAACCAGTCAGGTCGCTGATGGCAAGATCGCCGGTGGGGAGGACAACCAGGAGCCCTAGTAGCATATGGCTGCTGCCATGCCGACCAAGGAGGTTCGCGATTGGCGTGAGTTTAAGTGAATGCTGGTTGGAAAGGGAACGGCTCAGGCTTTGTTTTCGAGAGGAGGAGACTGCGGAGGATTGGAAGGTTTCGTTACGGAGAAGACGTTGGTGAATTACATTGTAGCGATTTCGGAAAACTGTCGTTTTGTGTGATGCCGGTGGTAGTAATGAAGGCGTTGAAGTATCCCTAAGAAATGTTAGTCGCAAATTCAGTTGATCCATCGAATAGACAATACTGACTTTTCAAAGTGCTTTTTACCAACGTTGTATATGAACCTGGGTTGGTCATATGCGTCTATGATCTTAAGCCATGCTCGAGGATCGCTCGTCTCGCTTTCTTCTTGCTCCTCATCCACACCAAGTCCCGACATGCCGAAGCTTGTGTTGCTATCCTCCCTCCTAACTTCTGCCGGCCGTAGTCCCAACCGTGTGTTCAGGGTCTCGTTATCCTTGAGATCAAGCATACTATCCCCACGCGGCAGTCCTCTCGTTGGGCCAGTGATTCTGCCGCCGCTCATGTTACCCTCAAGGGTCTTGAGAATTTCCAGGAGCTCTTTACTTGAGCCCTCGACAATGACGCCTCCATTGCGGTTTTTCCAGCTTCTTGCAACCTCTTCAAGAACCCGTTCGGCCAAGCCTTCTTCTCGCCATCCTGAACCACAATGCCTTCCAATGAAGGAAGCTAGTTCTTGAAGGGCAGAGGATGTCAGGGTTAAAGAATGTTTTTTCGTGAATGTACGGAAAGCGAGCGGTCGAAGTGTCGGAGGAGGGAGTATGATCGGTAATATTGCAGCCTTAGGGGCATTGACAGCGAATGGCTTCAGTGGATGGATGGGGGTACCGAAGGCTGGAGAGGAAGATGGTATCGCAGACGACGGAGGGACCGCCCCTCGTTGTTTTCGGAATATAGGAGCTGGCGTCTTATCCATGATCTATACCGCTAGCTTGGCATGGCAGAGAAAGAAAGAAAAAGATAAAGAAAAAGAAAAGAGAAAAAAAGAATCCAACTTTTTGAATATGAATTCAACGTTGCTTGCTAATAGAATTTTGTGTATGGTGTTTTGGTTGATTTGCCTACCTCGTTGCGCAGGTCGTCTTGGAGGGTTCGCGCCGACCGCGTTCACGCGTTTAATTGACCCGTTAGATACATATACCCTCCATAGGCATGTATCGCGTGCACTAGGATCCTGCGAATGACCACATTCACGATCAAGGTAGAGTCAACACAATGATAGCTTCATTGAACCGGACACAGTAGTAAAGTCGATTTGAATTCTAAATAGGAGCCAAACGATGGGGTCAACATTTCGAAATGTTGCTCGGCACATGGCTGTACCTGTCAGAGCCATATCCAGCCTTTCTAGCAACCCTACAATTGTTTGTATTCAGCACCCAAGCCAGTACCACTTCAACAACACTCTGACCATGTTGTAGAAAGTTGTAAAGAATCCCAAATCTCCTTTTACAAACTACTTAAGCTATCTCGAGAAAGAACCGCCGGACGAGCGCCTAGCAATTGGGACTACTAGCGAGCTCCCTCCTACTCCTCAGTCCTTCACTGAGAATAAGGACTTCGTCAAGATTCTCAACGAGGTGATAACTGAGTACGGTCACCAAGATGAGGATCTTATCAATCAAGCACGCGCATTTGCCAGTCCGGGAGGCTTCAATCTGGGCTCAGGCGGTGCCTTTTTCTCACAAAAACGACCTAATAGAGGTGGATCTCGCAAGCAGGGAGCCGGAGGGGGAGCTGGAGGTGACGGTGCAGGAGGCGCCAGCGCTCAGGGAGGAGCCGGTGGTGGTGGAAGAGGAGGATATGTGCACCTCAGCGACCGAAGGAATCCCCCCGACTTTGGACGCATTGCATGGCCTGAGGATATCCTGGGAAGTGTTGAGGTGGACGGTAATGGCACCATCATCGGCAAAGTACAGCCAAGTGGAACGTATCGTATTCTGACGAACGAGGGAATGTAAGTCTAGAGGACACGAACACAGTCACGTCAAGTCGCTAACAAGTTTTCAAGCCTGGGACTCAGCCCATTCTTACAAGCAAAGTTGGTGGAGAGACTAAAGCGAGAAGAAGCCAAACAAAACTCACCAGGTTAGTGGAAAGGAGAATATTCATGGCCTAGTCGAACAAAGAAAAATCGACCGAGGCAGCCAATTATGATCAAGGGTTATGAAGACTGGAAGGAAACGAGATATGTATCATGACTGTAGGCAGAGATGAGTGTAACAAATACTGTCTGGCATTGACGTTTGTCAGATATAACTAAGGTACTCTTGAGACCAGAACCATCCAATGCTTGCATATGTAGACACGGACCAATACATGACAAGTTTTCATGGAGGACTGTTGGCTGGTAGCTGGAAGGGGTCGATAAATAATCATGATGTTATGGTTCAACATCAGATGTTTTGGTTATAGAAACAGATTTCGACTCGACAACTTATAAGTCTATGTTGGCAGAGTTTTGACAATTGATTTGATGGGAATTCAACGCCGTGAGCATATACAAGACACCACTGGTTTTGTAAATTGTTCTTGGGGTGACAGGTCAGACAACAGGAATGGATGTAACAAATGGGGAGAAAGACAGCTCATTAGGTTCTCTGATAAAGTATAAAGCGAAACGCCATCAGGAATATATAATAAGCTTCAAATGAGATAATCAAGATCTAGCTACAGAATTTCTGTGTCAACTATTGACATCCAATCCATATCCAACGTGCAAAATGCTGGATGGTATCCGTACCAAATCACCATTCTTATAAAGTGTTGAGAAAAGAGCCATTAGCCCATGCCTCAGGTGGTTCCACTGACCTGACCCCCTCCACAACAGTGACGACTACCTTAAGGTACCTAGGTAATCTACCCCAGTCAGTCGAGAGCTCTGCAACTTCTACACCACTAACGAATGCCTACCTACACAACATTACGATACGCGATTAGAATAAACTATCTAACCGGTCACCTACCTCCTCCATTTCGCCGCTTCATTTCCACCCGCTCTTCTCTTTTACGACAAACCACCCCGCGCTCGCTTCGTCAATACCACTATCCCTGCAATACCTGTACGACCGTCGCACCCAGTTCCTGACAGCCGAACCAAAAGCTCTGCAGCTCTGGAAACCCCGCCGACCGATCACTCTTCGACCTGGCCCGCCTTGACCTTGGGTCAGGGCATCGCATCGCCATGGCTCCCCGAGGTTTCGAGGACGAGGAGCTTACCATTTCCCTATCCTCCTCCCACGTTCGTCGCCCTCAACAGCAGCAACAACAGTCACAGCAGCAGCACGCTTCTAATGAGGCTCCTGCACCCGGTTCCCGCCCCGCCGATGCGCCGCTCAAGGAAAGGATCAAGACGGAACAGCGCATCGGCGCCTACAAGGTCCTTCGAACTCTAGGCGAGGGCTCTTTTGGAAAGGTCAAGCTTGCTATTCACAATGGAACCGGCCAGCAGGTTGCCCTCAAAATCATCGCCAGGAAGAAGCTTATCAGCCGCGATATGGCTGGGCGTGTTGAGCGTGAGATTGAATACTTGCAGCTCTTACGCCATCCTCATATCATCAAACTGTACGTTGCGCGCCCAACCTTGGCTAAATATATTGGTGTCGTTATGACTGACACCAATCTTCCAGTTTCACCGTCATCAAGACACCCAATGAAATCATCATGGTCCTCGAATATGCTGGAGGCGAACTCTTCGACTACATTGTTCAACATGGCCGGATGAAGGAGCCTGAAGCTCGCCGTTTCTTCCAGCAGATGCTTTGTGCCGTCGAATATTGTCATCGACACAAGATTGTTCACCGTGACTTAAAGCCCGAGAACTTGCTACTCGACGAAAACCTCAACGTCAAAATCGCCGATTTCGGCCTAAGCAATATTATGACCGATGGTAACTTTCTCAAGACCAGCTGTGGCAGTCCCAACTATGCTGCTCCTGAAGTCATCGGCGGCAAGTTATATGCTGGTCCCGAAGTCGATGTGTGGAGCTGCGGTGTTATTCTTTATGTTCTTTTGGTTGGTCGACTTCCCTTCGACGATGAACACATTCCAAGTTTGTTTGCCAAGATTGCAAAGGGCACATACAGCATACCGCAATGGATGCCCACTGGCGCTGCAAATCTCATCAAGAAGATGCTGGTGGTGAACCCCGTGCATCGTGCTACAATTGAGGATATCCGAGCCGATCCTTGGTTCACCACCGACCTGCCCGCTTACCTTCAACTTCCCGTTGAAGAATTCTTCAACACAGGCGTTGATCCAAACAAAGCCATTAAGAAGAACGACATCGCGCCGAATGCTTCAGAAAAGGTTCAAGAGAGACTGCATAATGAGGTCACTGAAAAGATCAGTAAGACTATGGGTTATGGTAAGAGTGATGTGGAGGAAGCGCTGCAGGCTGCCGAACCGTCCGCAATCAAGGATGCCTACATGATTGTAAGGGAAAACAAGATGATGCAAGTGAACCGTGAGTTCCTCTCTCTTTTTATGACTAATCTATCGCCGTATTGAAACTGATTTAGACAATCCTGAAGCCCTTCTAGCAGAGCCCGAGGGATCAAGCCCCATGCTAAGCATGTCTTCTGCCCGCTCAACGACTTCTCAAGCTACCACCACCCCTCGCCCGTACGTGAGCAAGGTCGGTATCTTGCCTTCAAGTTTACCAGCTTACCACAAGGACTATATGGAGCGGGAGAAGGCCGGTAGCGTCGAAAACTCACCACCCAAAGTGCTCATCAACGACGAACCTCCCAGCAACAGGACAGATGCGGAAAAGGAAGAGACAGCGCGCCGTTTACGGCCCCACTCGAGAAGTCAGTTGCGTATGGACGAAGCCAACACAAGGCCCCAAGGGATGACTCCTATTAACCCCCCTAAAAAGAATAAGCCAGTTCGTTGGCAGTTCGGCATCCGATCACGTAACTCGCCATGGGAAGCCCTTCTGTGCATCCACAAGGCACTTCATAAATTGGGCGCGACATACATCCCCGATGAAGATTATGAAACAAGAACTGCAGAAGAGCGAGCTGAAGCTTCAGGCGAAGGTAGCTTTGCGGATTCTCACGATAATAACCGGGGCTCAAGTTCAAGCATCGATCCTAAGAAACGTTACAATCTTCCCGCAGATCCTTGGCACATCAATGTGCGCTGGGATACTTCTGGTTGGTTCTCGAATCGGTTGTACTTGAATTATCAGAACTGACATCTTCCCAGCCATCAAGAAGAAGGCAGCCAGCGTTTCTGGCACTCCCAGCTCGCCGAGCACGCCAGAGGGCCAACATCACCCCAAAGAGCCTTTCGTTGCGCTACATATGGACATACAAATTTACGAAATGGAACATGGCGTGTACTTGGTCGACTTCAAGTGCTCTGGATACGAGACAGCCCATGGCCGACTGCTCGAGGAAAAAGATGTCACCAGTCCCTTTCCCTTCCTGGACATGGCCGCCAAGTTGATCATGCAACTCGCCGAGGCTGATTGAGAAACCTCATTTTGAAAAGGGCACTGACATTCCAAACTTACACCAATGGGCACGATACGTTTGGCTGCGAGCATGCTAGCTCTGCTTCGTACCCTGCCAGACGGTTATATGAATACACACATTCAAATTGGTTCATGAAATAGCAAGTGATCTACTGCCTGGGTTCCAGCAGATTTGCAGTCATTACTGTACCAAACGAAACGAATCTAATGGACATGTTGGTGATGTAACACTATGGACATTAGAGGAAAACCAAGAGGAAATGTCTCATTGCTAGGTTTTTTAATTTTCCATTCCATTTTGATAACAGGCGTCTTACTGTTCAACTTTGATGATATTTGGGTTATATAGGACACTATGCTGCTACGATTTTGACCAACCAGTCCCCATTCCCCATTCAATGTTTTTCTTCTTTTTTAAAGTTACGACTGGGTGGCAGGTCAGGCGCAGGATGTCTATGCTGCACAGAAGGATGTATTCAAAATGAGTCAAACACAAGCGAAAATATGTGAAGATGTGCATATAGTTGCTTATAATGCAATTTGCAGAGCATGATCATGGTCTTAAATTCTTTTCATGATGTTTTGTTGCTTCATAACTAGTCGTATATACCCAGGCAAATGCTTGCCCTATGCAAAGTAATATCGCAATTAGAAATCGGAAAACAGTAGTGTGATATCAAAATGCTCCAAAGACAAAGAACCTGCCACACACTCTTTTTATTTTTTTGCGCCCCGACAACAACCTCCGGTCATTTCTCAACACATGATGATCTTTATTCGGCCAGGTGAGCGCTCAGTTGCTGTCCACCTATCCCTCACCAGCAGTGATTTATTTGAACTGGTCCTCAGTTACACCGGCGCCCATAGCAGCGGTGGAGCTGATGCCACCTGTAACCATCTTTTGCAATTCATCGACGTAGGTTGCGCCGCTCCACTTCTGGTGCTTAACAACATCGACCTTCTGCTCCATTTCAGGCTCTTGAACGAGCTCGCCGTAAGCGCGCATACCGACGGTGCTATACGCCTTGGCAAACTGGTCGCTGATCAGGGCTGTTGTGTGCAGGCCTGCAAGCGTGATGAACTGCCAGCAATAGCCAAGCTTGGCCAGACGGCGGATGTAGGTTTCCTGCTCGTCACGAGGCATAGCAGTTTTCCAGTTGAACGATGGGGAGAGGTTATAGGCGAGCCTAGTCATGCCAATGTCAATGCGAAGTCCTTGAGCTTGGTAGGTTGGTAGAGACTTACTTCTTCTCGGGCCAGACGGCGTGGACACCTTCGGCAAACTCCTTAGCCTGAGCAAAGTCGGGCAGCTTAGACTCCATCCAAATAGCATCACAATAAGGAGCGTAAGCAATGGCTCGGTTCACAGCGCAATCGCAACCACCCTTGAGACGGAAGTAACCCTCGCGTGTACGGGGGGCGTCCCAGTCGAAAAAGATATCACGGCCAAGTACCTGGCGAGCGATGGCCCTGGCCTCGAGGTTACTCTTTCCCTTTGCCTTGGCAAGATAGTCTCGCTTGAGACCGGCCTTGTCAGAAGAAGAGCCTGCATCAATGGCAGCGGTCACAGCGTCGTCGAAGCGGCTGAGGTTGGCCTTGGCAAGCCACTCATCTTCAATGCGCTGCAGCTCAACACCACTCTTGCCAGCACCCTCAGCGGCGATCATGAGATCATTGAGGGGCTTAAGAGTAGGGTTTGTAGAGCCGAGGATGAATGCATGGTCACGGGGATCGATGTTGGTGGAAAGTAGAGTTGCGGCCTCGGCGTCGGTGCGTGCAATGGCGAGGAGATCAGAGCCTTTCACATGTCAGTTGTGTTCTTTGAGTTTTGGTCCCACTACCACCACCAGCATGTGATAATTGGGGAAGTCTGGGGAAGTCAAAGCTCACCCATGATGTCAGCCTGCGCACGAATAGCAACAAGGCGGTTGATATGTTCCTGAATGGGGACAAGAACCTTGCCAGCCATGTGGCCGCACTTCTTTGTGCCGGGGGCTTGATCCTCGATGTGAATTCCAGCTGCACCCTTCTCAATAAAGAGCTTGGTAAGCTTCATGACAGCGGTGAGACCACCATGACCAGTATCAGCGTCGGCAACAATGGGACGAAGATAGTCAATGTTCAAAAGGTTCGCGCGTTGCGCCTTTGGAACGCTCAGACGCTCCTGGCGCTGCTTGCGGTCATGGAAGAGTTGGGCCATGAAGAGATGGCCGACCTTGTTGGGCACAGTGGTCTAAGTCTGTGTTAGACAATGCTTATATAAACATGCAACTATGTCTTCCAAACTCACGTAGGGATAATCAGCCAGATCGGGACCAGGTTCATCAGAAGCAGACGCTGTCGATGACGATTGCCAGCCAGAAACATAGACGGTGTCGAGGTACTTGGCCATCTGGGTGACCATTGTAGGTTCTAGGCAGCCGTAGGTGTAGCTGGCATCTCGGGTCTGCGAGGGAAAACGTCAGGATTTCGCTTCACGATGTAACAAGCCTTCAATGGGAGAGACTCACCTCGAAACGGTGCTCAAGGATCTTCCACAACTTCTTCGCCTGGGCATTACTAGCATAATCGACAGGGAGATATCCACGTTTGGAGACAATCTGCTCAGCAGTGAAAGGGCGCTTTGTGTGTCGCCATCTTGAGTCGGACCACCAAGCCTTGACAGCCTCAACCTCCTTCTGGAAGAGCTCGTCTTCGATATCAGGATTGACAGAAGGGTTTGCCATGTTTTGTGATGCCATTGTGATCGATGTGTGAGTGAGAAGAGGTATGAAGCCTTTTGGGGGAGAGTGCTGAACAATGGAAGTGCGTATAAGAGGGCCTCAGGAAGTAGGTAACTTAGTAGGTACTTAGATGGCACAATACTAAGTAGAGTGAATTTGGAAAGACGAGAACAATGATGGATAGATTAAGGAATTGAAAGAAGGGGGAGGAGAAGAAGGGCAGGCCATATAATAAGTATCTCTTGGACCGGGAATTAGAGATACTCTTGAGTCACTCCTGGTCTCCCGTCCCCCGATATTTCAGAGAGAGACCCGTTCCCCATTGTCTCGCTGTCTCTCCGCACCCGGCGCAAGCGTCTCTGGACTTTTTGGTGGAGAAATGGACCAGCACACCGGCGTCGGTCTAGCAACTTGGAGTCAAATCTTTGATGCAATTGGTAGATAGGCGATGATGGTTACGAATGAAGCTAGGGGAGTGAGAGTTACCCCCAGTGAAGGGAAGGGGACCCAGAACTTGGCGGACCCGCTGTTGATGAGGCGTTGGAGAGAAAGAACTGGGCTTCGGTCTTCAAAGGCATGTTATTGCTTGAATGAGGTCTTCAAGATTGTAGGGAAACACTGCATCAGTTCCAATTGACCCACGTCAATCATATTGTCATTACTTGAGAATCTCTCAGTCTCAGTCTCTCTTTCTCTCAATCATCATCAGTCTGGGCCTCCGAAATCGAGACCGTAAACGTCTGCAATTGCATTTCTACTCTAGCTCGGCTTTCCACCGAGCACAAGCCAGGCACGTTTTCACCTCGGCCATAGCCTAATCATTTGGAGGGAATGGATGCTTGTGTCAGATCAGCCTCTCCTATCTGCCGTCACGAGCCGCAATCGAGCCCCAGCAAAGGCGAGAGTACTGGTAGGCAAGGTGGTAAGGTAGGTAGGCAGTGGAGGTCAGAGAGTACGTACCTCCGGACAGTCACCGAACGCCCCAAAGGGTGACCTACAAGTTTACAACAGCCCCAAAGAAGCACCAATTCTGGAGGTGCATTTTGTTCTGTAAACGGAAATTGAAGCTTGTCAAATCAAGACTTGCAGCGTGATCGGGATCGTGATGGGTGACTGGCCATGCATGGGAGTGAGTGCACGCGGCCTTGGTATCATGACGTCTTTGCTATTTTTCCGTTCCGTAACTTACTTATCCTTAATCAATTTGCGTACAGTACTTGTTCGGCTCAAGGGCTCGATATTCAGCATCCGGGATCCCTCACCACAGGGAGGCCGAAAGCCGAAAGCCGTATGGCCTACCTGTACCTGTACCTGTACCTGTCGTCCCTTTTGCAGGCATGCAGTTTATAACTTTAAGTATATAGAAATCATGTATCCGTATCGTCGCTAATAACAATGCTCATCTGGCACCAAGTTTCTCCATTAGGTACACACGGCAACAACTCGTGGCATATGGATGGGCCCCAAATTTAAGACGCGGGACTTGGTCTCTACTGTACCTAACCCTACTTATCCTTGTAAAAGCATCACTCACAGTAAAATCTGGGGAAGTTAGGTACCTGTTAATCCTCACCTTGGCTCACCTGGGATTTTGCTCATTATCCGGCTAAACCTTAATCGCCAAGTTTCAAATGGCCCCATATTGCAGCGTCACTACAATCAAGCCCTTCCTCTCTTGTCCCATCCTGGCATATATTCTGCAAGACGACTAACTACAGGGAAGCAATATGCCTTCAGCACAAGTAAGTACAACAGAAAGCGAAAGAAAAGACGAAGACGAAGAAGAAGAAGAAGAAGTAGGAGAAGAAGTAATTAGGAGCTACACTCTAAGACAAGTAACCTGCATAGTATACTCTTCTAGGCAGTATATCAATCAGTTTCTGACTGTGGAATCTCGGCCTTCCTCCGTCAGCGGATACCCGCCTGGGCCCGGAATGACGGAACTTGGCCGAATCTTAGGCCCGTCTCCAGCTCCGGAGCAGCGGAGCTTTCTGGCATGTGAAGCCCTCATACATTGAAAATCGATCACTGAGCTCGGCAATCAATGTCCTCATGACGGCCCCCTCAAACTCGTATCAATGGATTTCAATATCCACTGCCGCCTCTGTAGCTCAGGAGTCAGAATAATCACCTTAGTTACCTCGGTCATTTTCTTGCCGAGACTCATCATGGAAAACATCACCACTGATACCTCACATGCCCCATCAACCGCTTCGGCAACTACCCGAGGTCAACGGCTTTATCCTTTTTCCGACCTCTTCGTCACTTCTCTTTTGCTATAATGTTGTGCCAGGCCGTCAATAGTTATTTATCATGTTCCTGGTCATTCATCTATCTCATCATAAAATCAAAGGATACGAGAAAAGGTTCAGGCTTTCTCGGCTTTCTAGTCATGTTTTTGTGCCCAACATGTACTGCTCTCTCATCAACAGCTTTCAGGGGCTCCAGAAACCAGCAAAGCGGACAGGTACTGTAACATTCTTCAGGTATCATATGGATATCGATAGCTACAACGTTTTCCTTTTGCCAAGGGCTTCCTAGTCTACAAAAGCATTACCCTGTGGAGCAAGCAGACCAGCCAGCGTCTTCTCCTCATTCTTTTCAATCGCCCTGATCAATGTTTGATACGGCGTCAGGGCTCCAAGTGCCCTGCGCATGTGCGCGTTGATGATTTGAAGTCCGTAAATGTAACTGGCGTTAACCCATGCGAATCTAAGCCAACGTTAGTGAACAGTGTCTGAGATTAGTGAGTGGATGTTCAACGTACCCTTCCTTGTTGACGCCTCGGAAACCAAGGCCCTGGTTGCCGTATTCCGCATCAACTCGGTGAGGATCGACTGGCCGGGTGACATCGTACTTCTCGACCACTACACCATGGAAATCGACAAAAGCCTTGGTTACCATGAAGAGCCACTTGTAGGCAATTCGCTCTGCTTCCTCCGTGAAGCTATAACGAATCAAACCCGTCCAGGCCAGCATTTGCTGTGGAGGCCAGCCGTAGGGGTAATCCCATTGTCTGTTAGGCCGTTCGAGGCCGACCGCTCCACGCGATTCCTCCGTTCCTGATACCAGGCCGCCGTACGCCTCGAACTTGGGAAGAGCTTTGCGAACCATTTCAGCCGCTTGCTTAGGAGTAGCAATGCCTGCCCACAGAGCCCAGAGAGTTGTGCAGGACTCATACGTGCAGCGTTCACGCTTTGCGGTATCATAGTCAAAGAACATGCCCTCCTTCTCATCCCACATCAGCTTGTCCACTGTGAGCTTGCGCCGCTTGGCTCGTCGGTCCCAAGCAGCTGACGACAGAACCTCACCAGGCTGGTAAGGTGTACCAGCGCAAAACTCCTCAGGCATCGTAAGCCTGTCATTGAAAACACTACGAATAGTTCGTGCAATGTCAGTTTCATATTTGAACAAGAGAGAGTTGAGATCAATTGTCGCCAGGTTTGCGCAAACACCCTCAAGGCGGTAGGATGTATCATGGCCCGACTCTCTCACAGCACGGTCGTGCATGAAGTATTCATCGAGCTCAGGCTCCTCAACTTCGCCGTGGTTGTATGCTCGAACGAATTGTTCGAATGTCATTTTGTGCTTCTTGATATAAGGGTCAAGAATATGCACAAAATGAGTGGCCTCCGTCTCAGGAGGCACTCCACGACCTTCGGGCCGGTATCTCGAGAGACCTGTGCTGGGGTCTAGTCGAGGCTCTGACATCCAGACACTATGATACTCCTTGATGGCGGCTAGAATAGATCGTCGGAGGAATTCCTTGGCATCGGGCTCGTGCTTGATCTTTTCATAAACACGAAGGGCCATGTCAGTCAAGAAAGGGGGCTGTGACCGGCAAAGGTAGTAGGATCGAGTAGCGTTCAGTATCTTGCCATAGTGCTCAATGCAGAAGCAGAAATTGATGACCATCGACTTGGCCAGGTCGACGCGATCGTTGATAAGAAGACCTAGAGATGCCATATAACTGTCCCAGCCGTAAAGCTCGTTGAAACGGCCACCTGGGACAACGAAAGGCATGCCCTTGAGGGTCCATCCTGAAGGGTGTTCTGGCTCTGGAACTTCTTGAACATCCACGGCCAGAAGACCAGGTGCGTCATTCATGTCGCGAACCAAATCAGGGGTAATCTTCTCAGGTAGCATCTGAACATCCAGACGCATTTCTGGCCTCTCTTCAGCGACTCTCTTGTAGAACTCGTATTGTCTGGGACATCGATACGGGATATAAATACGAGGGCGAGGATCGGCTGTCCAATCCTTGGGGTCTCGAGCGGCGATATCCACGGTCGATGCATCAATGCGTCGTGTTAAATTCTCCCAGAAATGATCACGAATCATGCGGGACAGACGATCGACTGGGTTCTCGTTGAGACGAGCCTCATCCAGAACAATCTGTTTACGCCCGTACTCTTTTGCCAAGGTCAACTCCTGCAGGAGGTTACTCAACATGTAAGTCCCGCGGACGTCGAAGCGATTGTGGCCAGCCGAGGCGGCGGTACGCAGAGAAATAACTTTGGGACCATTATCTTCGATCGTAATTTGCATGTCTCCATCAGTGTCCTCTTGCAATGAAAGACTTTCCAGGGTTGAATCGACTTGAATCAAGAAGCGGCGGTTCTGTTGCGAATTCTCATCTGTCGAACATAGAGTTAGTAGAAATACTGGGCTACGCGAAATTGATGTTTCTAACCATGGCTGCCGCGTCGAAAAGGCTCTCGGAGATTGACCCTCTCAAAGCGGTGCATCAAACTGTTCTGGTTGCCGAAAAGTCAGTCTACGTCATACTACGAGGATGGGCAGATACTCACCTGGGAGTAGGTGCGAGTTCGGGGTCCCGCGCGGTTCATATGTCGTTCCTCAGTATAGTAGCTTTTGGCGTCGTCGAAGACGCCCAAGTCATCAGAACCGCGAGATTGGTGACCGGAGGGCGCGGCCATGGTGGTTGAGTTACCAACTTATGGTCAGGAGACAAAGCGGGGTTATGATGATAGAGCTAAATTTTAGTAGAATGAGTGAGTACTTGGATGAACTGGTAAAGTTGTGACTATGTCCAATTGCGTCGACTGGCGATAGTGGGATAGAACGAGAATGAGTGAGATGAACCAGGGACGTAATGTACGACAGGCCACGAAGAGGTATAAGAACAATGGAAGGGAAGGTTGTAAAGGATTCGTAGGGATGAGAACGAGTATGACGGCAGAATATGGGGGCCCTTATAAGAGAGAGGAGACGAGAACAAGGTAGAAGTGGAGGGGAGCGAGAGAGATAAGTGGCGGAGACAGAGAGAGGAGAGAGCTTGGGTGGAGGAATGGAGCCTGTAGTCCTGGGGTGACGACAGTGACAACTGACGAAGTGGTTCTCTTAGCTTCCCACTCTGTTTTTTGGCGGGTGAGAAATGGGAGACAGTGGAGATGAACAAGAAGGACAAAACAGCAACAACTATGATCTAAGGTTAACGCCGATCTCGCTCACCGAGCCTCTCTGACCTTGCCCGACGTTGGGATTAACCAAGGAAGGAGAGAAGAAAAGACCAATAAAGAATGATAGAGCGGTGAGAAGGAGCGTGGGGGTAGCACACCTCAAGCAATCGAATGCGAGATCTATGCAGAATTACTCGGTGAGAGATGGATTGGATGCAAATGATTAGGTATGGCTGTCTGTACCTGAAGTGATGTGCCTGGCGGTGCGTACCTGGAGGTGCAGCGGCAGAGCGGTCCCTTGGTTTGCGGCTCGTCTCAGTCTAGAAATGCCTGCCCCTCACACCCGACCCCTCCATTGGATGCTTTTTTATTATCGTGCCCATACTGGTAGATGGTTGTTTACTGTCATGATATCCATTGCACAGCAGGGGTGCTCCACTCAGAAGGACAAGCCCCACGCACGGGCTGCCGTTGACTTACACCAACAGTGATGGGGGTTAGGGGAGTAGGTAATAAGTTAAGGCACCTTATTACCTACCCAAGTTAACTGTTCGATTGACGTCCCTTGAGCACCCTTCACCCTTCTTCCTAATATGGATGCTTTAACGTTTCCATAACACCAGACCCTTGGCTGCACCATTGCCGATATACTGAAAGCCTTTCCCTCTATTATGTGGGGTCGTGCAATGTCAATCAATCATGGGGCATGGGCGAGATGAGATGATGCTGGAGTTGACGTCAAGCTGGACTTCGATATGATCTTGCTATCAACTACCTTGACGGCGAAGGTAAAGAGCCCAGTGGGCTGGAATTGTATCATTTTCTCTTGTGCCCTCCTTGCCTTAAATTTCATATGCTTCCACAGGACTACTACCTATGCTAATATGCCATGATCACCTACCAATGCACAGCATCCATCGGCTGGTCGCCTTTTAAAAATTCACTGTGTTGTTGTATTATGTCACAGCCCATCGTTGTGAGCTTTCAAAAAATGAATACTTGAATGAAATTGAAAACAACTTTTGGCGTTTGACGATAAGGCATGTCAGTTGCCCTACTATCATCCATAACAAATCCTAGTCACACAGCGGTCCAGACGCCAGGTCGAAAAGCCTTGTACGCCGCCATGACAGTTATTTCTTCATCAAGTGAAACTGAGACTCGATTTAAATCAAGGTCTAAAATGCGGAGAGGTCAACCGCTTCCTGTGTTGGCGCTCCTGTGTTTCTGCTCGTCCATCTCTTCAGGGTATTTATCCTATCCCGCTATCGCAACCCAATATTCATCCCTTGACGCCTATCCAATGCATAACTTAAGCCCAGTTCATGATCTCGAGGCAATACCGCAGCAACGATGACTACTCGCGGCTCTCGGCTTGGCTTCGACGTGACATCATTCTCCTTCGCCTCTCTTCTACAACCTCAGGGTCCCAAGTCCCTGCAAATATATCTTCGCATTCATCATCATCATCAGAATCAAATTCAATGTCCTCTTCCTCGCCATCCTTGCCTGGCATGGCAGTCTCTGCAACATCTTCATCAATTGCATCCTCCCAGCTCCGGTACGTAACCACTCGTTCCATCTCAAGGATGAATTTTCCGACTTTGTACTTCTGGCCTTGTTCTTTAGCATCCACATACTTCCAGCCAAGTTTTGTTGAGCATGACCCGCAGTTGATGTCTGCAACGACATGCCATCCTGTCACAAGCTGGCGATTCTCACTTTTACCAACTCGGATGTTGCTCAATGTCTGGGCCGCTGGAGGCGCAGGCGGGGCCACGAGAAACGCACGACCGTACCGGCCGGTGAAGCCTTTGGATATGATCTGAGAAGCAAAAGCAACATCGACAGAGCATGTTGAACAACGAAGCGTATTCGGAGATGTACGAGATAATTGACCTCTGGGCGCTTTTTCAAGAATTCCTTCATTTGGTGGCGAGCTCGCTGGTGTTGTCACTGCTGAAGATGCGGCAGATTCTGCGGAACTCGAGGAGACCGAGTGGCGTCGGGAGAAGGGAAGCTTTATGCTGGGTAGTAAGAAAGTAGGAAAGACTGGCTTGGTAGCCGAGATGCCACTCTCGCGAACCATCTCGGCAATGGTCAAGTTGGCGTCTCTTTTGGAGTTGCTAAGTGTAACGTCTTGGAAGAGATGGAAATGCCCTCCCGACTTTTTGGAACTTTCTATCGAAGGCTAGGGGACTGATAAGGCGTGGAGAGCTGTTCCACTGAAGGCGCCAAGAGCTCCACAAGTGGCGTAAAGTCCTTCCAGATGTGACCTGGGAAGTTTTGGCTCTGTCAGAGATGGCATTCGAGACAGAAACGTTGGAGAGGCGATGGCGAAATGGCGCTGCGGTGTCGTGTCTAAGTTCGCAAACGACGGGTTTTCCAGAGGAGAGTTTCAATGATAATCCAGGAAGGAAAGAAGTTTAATATTACCTAGGGTATAGGCAGTCATTTATTTGGTCACTCTCCCCGACTCAGCCGGGCAGCGATCACCAGACTCACAACCAGTGATGAAAGAGGGGCAAAAACATGGAAGTGTCCGTTGGGCGGCGGTTGCGGCGGGCGGGATAATGCAAAGCCAGAAAGAGGGGCCTCCCAACCAGACCTGGGAGCTTCCATGCTAGCATCCGTGCCAAGCGCCAAGCAAGCGATCTCCCTACCTCAGGTAGTTAAGGTAACCAAGTATGGTACGTATCTTATTGTTCACTGCCCAGCCTCCGGGTCAGTTTGGTTATCACGGGATCAACATGCAGATGATGACAGCTATACGCCGGTTGATCGATTCCACAACGCACGGACAGTCGTCGGAACAGACTGGCTCTCAGAAAACTGCAGCGCAATATTTTGTGTCACTGTCAATAGTATACATTGTAAAGGGAATCCATAGTTTCGATTCTCATATGATGTAACGTTAGATATCTTCCATTAGTATAGATAGTTCAAGACTGAGGCTCCTCAGCAACATAGTGTAGATAAGCACCAAGCAGCTTGATACCCTCAATGTAGTTGCGCTTGTCGAGCTTCTCGTTGATAGAGTGAGCGCCGTCTGTCGAGCTACCCATGGGGAGCAAAAGAACATTCTTGCCTGTGGCCTCCTCAAATGTCAGGGTAACAGGGATGCTGATCATTACGTTAGTGGTGAAATACCAGACATTTGGGTCAGAGTAACTTGCCTTCCACCTTCGCGAGTATAATCGGGCTCGACACCCCACACACGTTCGACAGCTTTGGCTGCAGCCGAGAAGTTCCAGTGTTTTGGTGATGCAACCCACCACTTGCCAGTATGCTGAGCATACACCTTGAGGGTGTTCTTGCTGCCAAGCTTGGCAAACTGCTCGTCAACGTACTTGTACACAGCCTCGTTGGTCTTGTCAATGTCCATGTCGGGAACAGTTCGGATAGAGAACTTTCCGATAACCTTGGCAGGAATAACAGTCTTAGCTCCAGGAGCAGAGAAAGCACCCTCAACGCCATGAATAGATAGAGATGGGTATCTCCAGCGACCCATCAGAGTACGCTTCTTATCGTCGAAAATGGTGGTCTTGCTACCCAGGGACTCATGAATGTTGTCCATAGTGAATGAAATTCCATCATAGAGACCCTCCTCATCCGCCGTGACAGGTGCAACCTGCTCCTTAATACCGGGAATCTGGATCTCGCCGCCAGTATTGACCAGAGATCCTAGGACTCTAACGAGGTCAGTCATGGGCTCCTGGGCGGTACCGCCGAAGACACCACTATGAAGATCGGCGCCAGGGCCGGAGATCTCAACTGAGTAGTAGTTACAACCACGGAGACCGTAAGTTAAGCATGGCTTCTCGGTACCGAGCCAGTAGTTGTCGGAAATGCAGACAGCCTCGGCATCAGCAAAGTACTTCTTAGCCTCTTCCTTGATTAGGTCATCGAGGCCTTCCGAACCGTATTCCTCCATACCCTCGAAGCACATCAGCAGGTTGACAGGGAATTCAACGCCAGCTTTTTGGTGAGCCTCGATAGCATTCAACCAGCCTAAAACTGGACCCTTGTCGTCTGTAGATCCACGGCCAAACATACGACCCTTTTCGTCCACGGTAAGGTCAAATGGCTCAGTAGCCCATCCATCGCTCTTTTCCGCAGGCTGGACGTCGTAATGCCCATAGACAAGGATAGTACGCTTATTCTTGTCGCTTCCGTATCGTGCAAGGACAACGGGAGGTAGGTCGAGGTACTCCTTATGAGGCTGCTTCCCAAGGGGCCGAAGCTCTACAGAGGCTCCAAGAGCCTTCAACTCTTCGCCGAGCCACTCTCCCATGCGAACAACATCAGGGCGACGGGCATCCTCGGCTGAGATAGACGGAATGGCGACAGCCTTACGCAGGCGCTCGATGAAGTGGTCAGCCGAGCTATCGACTTGCTTGAAGAAACCGTCGAGCTGGGGGGCCATCTTCTTTGCTTGGTGTGAACGAATAGAGTCTGTGAGATAGGTACGAGAAGAAAGGCAGAGTTTCTGAGGAAAAGTTTGCGGGACGGATACTCGTAATGAGACAAAGGGCCTTTTGGGTGGTGCTGTTACCAGTCGAGTACAGCAAACAGCTGCCCTATCGAGGCGTACGGTGCGGGGCATTACACGGACAGACTTGCCAGGACCTGCTCGATCGAGCGGGCAATGATGGCGGGGCACTTTTGACAGGCACTCCAGTGCAATCGGAACCTCCAACCAGTGGAGAGAATGGCTAGTTACGGCAACCAATGGTAAAACAGGTGCGAAATGATTAGTCAGTTAGAAAGAGAATTCGTTGGGCGAACTTGTGCTTGGTGGCTACATACTGACCTATAGTGGAGATCTCGGATTAACCTAAATACGCTCCTCACAAGGACTTCATGTCATGATTAGTCAGATGTCCAAGGGGTAGTTGGCCGCTTACCATTCTCATGACCTGTTGCCGAAGAGTCTTCCTCTCCCCACTCTCCTTGTCACTCATCCATCCATCGTCGACGTTCTTCCTCACCATCGGTACAGCGACATAGGACATCAAACACAGTCTTTTGATCGCGGCCTATCGACTTTCTTCTATTTCGGTGGTTTTACAGTTGGCTTTTTTTTGTCTTCGCGCAACCTACGATACGCAACCCATCGGCACGATCCGCTTGTTCTCACGCGACCGCCGACTATCCGCTCCCCCTTCGCTCAAGATCCTCGCGTATAACGTATTACTGGTCTGCTCTATAAGGGCGTGATCTTGGGACGCCTGGCTAACATTAAGGTCGCTGGTTCATTGGTTTTGACAAACGTGGTGACTGGAAAGTGAGGTGGAGTTTCAGGGTTGTCTCTCTTCTGGCTTGTTTAGGCCAGTTTGTACTCCTTATTCATTGCACCCATTTCGTTTTTTGTTTTTTTTTGACCCGATTGCCACTATTGTTCCCTCAAAGTACAATCAAAATTGATTATTTCCATTCACCTTGAGTTGAAAGAGCACGGCAGTGCAAGAAAGAAAACCAACAGAGAAGAAAACAAAGACTTTCATTGTTTACAAACGCAAGAACAATCAAACAATCAATACTTACATAGTGCTTTGTGCGACCGGCCCCGACCTGACTTTGGGTTTTTTTTTTTCGACTTGCGATATTGAATCTCAACAAACTTTTGTTATCACTTGTACTGTGCTCCATCTGTTCCTGTAGGAAACACCCAGCACGTATCAGCCAAAATGACGTCCTCCGTCTTTTTCAAATTCAAATCTCAAAAGGAGCCTACTCGAGTCGAGTTTGATGGCACCGGTATCTCAGTGTTTGAGCTGAAGCGTGAGATTATCACAAAGAGTGGTCTAGGAGATGGTACCGATTTTGACCTGCATATTTATACCGATGATAACAGCGAAGGTGAGTTGATTGAATCGACATCAGGCAATAACATTGCTAACGACCTAGTAGAATACGACGATGATACAACTATCATTCCAAGGTCAACGACTGTCATTGCCCGACGCCAACCTGCTCTCAAGCCAGGTGCAGGACGCGCAGCTCGTTATGTGTCTGGAAAGATGCCCGTAACAGCCAAAAACGCTGGTCGCAAGGAGCAAGCGGTGAAGGCCTCCTCATCCAAGCCCAGCTCTGATGCCATCAGTCAGATGAACAATGCTATGACTGAAGAGGAGAAGATGGCTGCCATGTTTGCAGCACAAACCGAACAGTGGTCTGCTCAACAAGAGGAAATGTCTCAGTATGTTCCAGAAGCCCATACAATGTTACACGGAAACTAACAATTCGCCAGCCAAACACCTGTGTTCAAAGCTGGTGCGAAGAGACCAGCAAACGTCCCTGACCATGACCCCCCGAACGGGTACATCTGTTACCGGTGCGGTAACAAAGGTCATTGGATTCAACTGTGCCCTACTAATGACGACCCCGAATTTGACAACCGCCCACGTGTCAAACGAACCACGGGTATCCCACGTTCATTCCTGCAAAAGGTAGACAAGTCTGTTGTCCTCGCGCAGACTGAGGGTGATGAGTCCAAGCGTCCGTCAGGTATCATGGTCAATGCCGAGGGGGATTTTGTTATTGCTGAGCCCGATAAGGCTTCGTGGGAGCAGTTCCAGGCCAAGGCCAAGTCTTCATCTACAGCCAACGCACCACTAGCTGAGAACAAGGAGATTCAGGAACAGGGCTTGGAGTGTTCGATTGACAAGAAGATGTTCATAGAGCCAATGAAGACTCCATGCTGTCAGAAGACCTTTTGTAATGATTGCATAACTAATGCTCTCATCGAAAGCGACTTCGTCTGCCCTGCTTGCCAGTCAGAAGGCGTATTGATTGATGACCTTCAGCCAGATGATGAAGCTTCCAAGAAGATTCAAGAGTATTTGAAGGACAAGGAAACGGCCAAGACTCCCCCGCCCCCGTCGCCCAAGACTTTGACGGATGCCAAGTCGGATGGCGAGAAGCAAGAGAAGTCAACAGAAGAGACTAGCGACAATATGGAGCAAAAGCCCGAGAATGAATCAAGTGACAAGACCAAGGACTCGCCTGTCAATGAAAAGTCAAAGTCGCCGGCGTCTCAAACTGCAACTGTCAACTCACCTCTCCCGGGTCCTAAGAACATTGTATCCACATCTCAAGATACAAACAAACAACTAGATAATCTCAAACCGACAGATACCAACTCCAAGAAACGGCCCGCAGATGAAATTATCGACAACCCAAGGATTCCCAGGGGTCCTAAGGCCATGCAGAACCAGCAGAACCAGCAGAACATGGTGAATGGCATGGGCATGAATGGCATGGGTATGAACATGGGCATGAATAATATGATGTTCAACGGAATGCCCATGATGCCCAACATGATGGGTATGCCAAATATGGGAAATATGAATATGGGCATGCCAAATATGAATATGATGGGAATGCCCAACATGATGGGAATGCCCGGTTTCCCTGGCATGAATGGCGGATTCGGCGGCATGCCTGGTTGGGACATGGGCATGAATGGAATGAATGGCATGAACGGTATGAACGGCATGGGTAACATGAATGGAGGAATGAACGGCTTTCAGAACGGCAACTTTGGACAGGGTGCTGGCGCGGACGAAGACGCCTACTTTCGTAAGCCAGTTAACCCTCATCGCCACCAGAACAAACAGCGAAGAGTGCGACCAAGCGACTACCGAGAGCTCTGAACATCGATTCGACTATCATTCCTTCTTCTAGCGGTTGCTTCTCCTTTTTGTTCTTGTCGTGTTTTGGATTGGGACTCTAGGCTCATCACGATGTGCTTGGTTTGTTAGCATACTTACTGTCAGGCTGAACTGACCGGCGTTGGGGTATGGCCTTGGAGGATTGTTTATGACAGGTTTCCATGTCTACTACGGACGGCCAAGGTTTCGGGAAACGGTGCATTACTTAACAAGATCTTGAATCAAATCAAGGTCAAGCAATGAATAAACAAACAAATGAACGAAAACTAAGACTCGTCGGGTATTTTTCTTCTTATGATTGAGAGTGTTTGCCTCTCAATTCTAGAGTGTATTATCGTAAGATATCAATCAATTATTTCACAACTCCGCGCCACCCGTGCTCTTTTATATGTGACACTATCTAATGTCTGTTCTCTCGTATTCCCCATCACTTTCCATACCTATCCCTTGATACCACCAGCCTTACTCAGGAGGAACATAGGGCGTAACAAGCATTTCGCTAAACTTCTCAAGCTTCTCCTTTCCTCGTACCTCCTCAACAAGGAGAGGCATCTTGACGACATTGAAGTCCTCAGCATATAGTTCTTCATACTGGTCAAGATACTTGCGCTGCATCTTGCGACGGGCGTTGCACTGATCGCAATCGCTAGCCTTCTTTGGGAAGAGCAGCTGGTTGACAACGATGGAGTGGGTATCGATACCATAACCAGCAAGTTCCTGAATCATACGCTCCGTCTCGTAGAGACTCAGAAACTCTGCAATGCACACACAGACAAACGTGGTGAGTTCGGCGTCCTGGAACTGAGTATTAACCTCGCCGATGGTCTCTCGCAAGGATTCAAGTTTCTGAATCATATCATTGAGGTTCTGTCCATTGGGTAGCTGGCCTCCGGAGCCAAGGAAGCCATTGAGGAGAGGACCATACTGTGACGATAGCTGAGAAACCTTTGCGAGAGCCTTCTCGAGAACGGTGGGAAACTGGAGGAAGCGCAGGGTGTGGCCTGTTGGGGCTGTGTCGAAGACGATGGTCTCGTATGAGAGGGACTTGACTTGCTTCAGGACTTCGGCAAAGGACATAGCCTCGTCGATACCAGGGATCTAATGATGTTAGCTCGGCCCCGGGAGAAACGTTCCGCCTCAACCTACTGCGAATGCCAGATCCTGCATCATGCCTCCCAGAGGACCACCAGCCGCAGCGTTGACATCATCGGCCTCGCCCTGACCTGCTAACATATCCTGAATGCTACCATTCGGGTCGATCTCCATGGCACTCAGGTTGTCAAACCCATTGACGAGGCGGGCCTCTTTGCCAAATTTCTGAGAGAAAGCATCTGAAAGGTTGTGGGCGGGATCGGTCGAGATGAGAAGAACAGAGCGTCGGACCTTGGCAAGCTGAATCGCGAGAGAGCAAGAAGTCGTGGTCTTGCCGACACCACCCTTGCCACCGACAAAGATCCAACGAAGGCTTCGCTGGTCCAGGAGAGACTGCAGAGAGGGCTCAAGGGCATCCTCGGCGGAGATAACTGCGGTGGACATTTTGGGCGAACTATGCGATGAGGCGGTAGAGTACAATTTTTGAGTTGGTGTTGAGAAGTCAAGCGGTAAGGAACCGTTTGCCTGCCTTAACTGTTGGTGGTAGGCTAGAGTAGAGAGATAAATTGTACAGGGCAGAATCAGGATTTGTGTCCTGTATGTTCTAGAAGGTCTTGGATGGCGGAGTTGGCAATGGTTGCGATTGACCGTTGAATTGGAGGGGTAGTAGCAGACATAATCACGAGTCAGTAATATCGTTTCAGTGGTTTAGTCATGACTCCTTTATTCTGTCAGCACCTGATGCGCCTCAGCGGTGTGCAGGGTAGGCGAGGGCAAGGTAGCAACTGTAGGGCAGACCTAAAGTTGACTTGAATGAGCCGTCAGGATATGATACTGTATTTGTTGTGTAGCATCTGGCTGGGACCATATTGCTGCTAACAATAGCTGAAGCTCTATTACACGCGACTTGACTGATTGCCTACCGTTGTTCCCTTCTCCTTCTCCGGGGCCGGCTCCGTCCATGCGATAGGACTTCAAGTACCGGCGAACGGCGTAAAGCGTGCGGAACCACGCGGAGGGGCTCGTTCTTGAGTCTAATCCTTCTGTAATACAGTAATATCATTACTATCAGTCATACATCTCCTATGAATTGCTTATCTGCAGAGCCATGCCGTAAACATTGTCTTGATTATATACCTACCCAGGCGTCAGCGGCAGTAATCAGATAGCCATTCAGCTGAAGTTGCTGATTCTCTGCACCAAAAGTAGGTACTTTATAGGTAGGCTGTGCAGCCGCAAACAACCCAACTCTCTGCCTCACTCACGTCACCCTTTTACTTCTTCCCCTCCCTTGGGCACCTTCTCAGTTCTGGCCTCAATCTCCCTTCCCTTATAAACACGCAATCCTATAAGCTCCAGAGGTATCCTGCCTGCCTACCTACCTAGGTTACCTCTTTCCAAAGCTCTTGCTGTCTGTCAGCTTGCACCTACGCCACCTTGACGTCAACCTCACGGAATATTTGATCATACCTCATCACCTACACCACAGTCAATCACTTTGTACCCCAAACTCAACCATCACGATGGCTTCTCACACCAAAGACCCTATCTCGTGCCACGTCCTTGATACGCAGGCTGGCCGCCCTGCTCGTGGCATCCGTGTCCGTCTCGAAGGCCCCATCCCGCCGTCGACCAACCCCCACTCTGCTGCCCAACCTCGACCCAACACCTTCGAATCCATGACCGACGACGATGGCCGTGTTACAGCCTGGCTACCGTATCTTTCTGAGGATGCTGCTGGAGAGCCTCCTCTTCAGACTCTCGTTGAGGTGCTTGAGGACCGCAAGGGGCAGGGTTCGTCGCGGTGGACGCTGCGTTTTGATACCGGAGCTTACTTTGGCGAAGAAAATACCTTCTTCCCTGAAGTGACGGTAACATTCCGTGTCGAAGAGGGACAGACGTATCATGTTCCCCTGCTGCTGAGTCCCTATAGTTATACTTCCTACCGTGGAAGCTAAATGGGTGGCAGCAGGCTCCGTAGCATACGGAGCGAAATGACCGGAATCAGGGGCTGAATTGCATGATAAGGAATCGATGCCAAGGCGATTTTTAGAACCCCATTTATGAACCACTACTGGTATGATATGACGATAGCACAGAGACGATGGCAATGTTACGATCATAGCGATAAAGCTACTTATTAATTCTTAAAGAGTGTCCGTGTTGGCTACTTCCTTCCAAGCCAAGCCAACTGGCTATATGAGTGACATTGCTGTCTCTGCCCTACCAGAGGGACTTTAATATCCAAGTATTTGCACTGTTTGCCAGGCGATACTTCTCCTCGCCGATCAAGAAACCGTGATCCAGGTAAACGCCACGCTGTCCAACAAAGAAAAGTAAAGAAAGTGAATTCTTTTCGCAAGAAAAGCATCTGGGTGATGCGTTCGTCAAAGGTCATCAGGTTCGGCCGTATACGTCGTTGTAGAGATCATGATTGTTCCGATCTGAGTGAATTGTTGCACTGTTTGTTCGGAAGGTTATACAACACCTCTAGCCCCTCCGAAACTTGCTCATAAATCCTTTCTTAGAGCGATGGGTTGGTACGTCGGGCGAAGTTGGTGGTGTGTCCTCTTCGTCTCTCCTCGTGTTCCTAGACGCGAGACTATCGGTCTCGTCCTTGGAGAGTCGGATGCTTGATGTAGATTGGCGGAAGCTGTTCATAGATGGGTTGCCGGCTCTGATGCTCTCGTTATCTCCAACATCAGATTGAACCAAGGAGAACACACTGTAGAGAGCTTCCGAAGTAGGGGTTATGCGCCCATGATTGAGAGTGCGTCGTTTCTTCCTAAGGAAAGATCGCCGAGTTCGCATAAGTGCTCGGTCAGGATCGATATCTTCTTGAGTGAGACAAGCGTTGGGTGAAAGATCCGCATCTGGATGTGGGAGCGTGGTGTTTCGGACTATAACATGGTTAGAAACAGGCATAACATTGTGGTAATTAGGTACCGACTAAATAGATACTCACCATTGTTAAAGGGCTCCGGGAATCCTGTGTCCCTTGGTTCTCTCGATTCCCTTCGAGGCTTGACGGTACTGGTACTGGTAGTAGTGATAGTATCCGCCATGGTTTCGGTAGATTTGGAGTGTGTAGAATGAGAAGTCATTTGATGGTCGGCCGAGAGTTGAGTATGTGCTTGTTTCTTATGAGAAGAATAAAAAGTAAAGAGGGAAAAACGGCGATTTCGCGCAGTCCTTGACTACATCGACTCTTGTTGACTGTGGCTGTATTACCACATGGGGCAAGTTCAGATGGACGTGAGAGAGCGTGCGTGCGTGCGTGTAAGCGGGCGCGATACCGTTTTCGTCTCCCGCCAGAGCAAAGCCTCAGCGGTTGCACGTAACCTTGAGCTTTTCAGAGAGAAAGCACCAAGAGGAAGAGTGCAAAGAAGGATGATGAGGCAGTTATGTTTTGTTGGTCTGTCACTGAAGAAAAAGGAGATTTCACTTTCGCTTCAGTGAAGAGAAGATTTTTGGTCAAATTAAACCAGCGGCAGGGGACGAGTTTGGAGTAAGTAGGTAGCACAGACAGCGCTGTAGTCTGTAATAGCTGGGCTGAAGTTGCTGGGGTAGGAGATTTGGGTAGAGGAACGATAGTGAGCGATGGGCGACGGGGGGGCAGACAGGGTTATATTCCGTCCACAGAATGATGAGCTACATGGAATGATTACGATTAGCTTCTTCTTCTTCTTCTTCTGCTTGGCCTACAGCCTCCTCAAGCGCTGAGTTTGATCGGATCTTCGGCGCGTCCAATGTCGAGCTTAATCGTGAGGCTTGGCTCTCGCTATTCGGCACCTTGGCCAAGAGAGACAGTGAGCAACCAAGCCCAGCCAAGCAAGCAGCAGCGGTAAAGTGGCCCTTTGCCTGCGCCCCAGAGAGAGCAAGTCGTAAAAAGACAGAAAGGACAGGGGTGCGAAGAAGGGCAAAAAGTGCGTAATCGACAAGGGATGGAGCGGTTCCAGAGGCAGGTAAAACTCTGAAAAGACAGACAGACAGACAGATAGAAAGACAAGTTCTGTGAACAAAGAAACGCAAAGAGTGAATGAACAACTCACCTTATCTCGTCTTACAATGTCTTGCCAGTACCAAAGACGGATCTGATGGGGCGCTGCCTCAAGAAAGCACGAAGGCTAAATAAATAAAACAATGAAACTCGATGTAGCTGAGGATCTGCACAATGGGAATTTGCTAGTATAGAACCGTCTCTGTTGTATCGCAATTTCACGCCGGAGACCCTTTCAGTGGTGTTAGTGACCTGGGGTACAGGCAGTTTGCAAGGTAGGTACATATGCGTCAAGTGGCGTTGCTTCTGCTTGAGGCTCGGCCCAGGACCAGGCGCTTCGTTAGCGAGCTCTTGGCTCAGTATCCGTAAGTGGTGGGGTCGTCGTTCGTCAGCCGAGAATTTACTGCTCTCGCTTGGCGAGAATGATTTGTTGGGCAAAAAGGGCGGCGTGACAGTACCTAGCCACAACGACGGAGACTTTGGTAGACGTTGGCCAGCGGGCAGATGTCTATTATTGGGTCAAGTTCTGCTTATCCTGCGCCTCTAGGGACGAGACAAGACACAACGGTCAGATTCTAAAGGAATCGAGTGAGAAACGATGGATAATGGAGGGATGAGCAACTCAAAGTTCCATTGCCGCTTCGTATCTGGCTGGGTTATTCTGCCTCATTTATAAGCTGTCAATTGCGTTGTCAGCGTCACAAGATAGCCTGATTTGCCCGCCTGTGCGCCCAACTGTCTCTGATACTTCATCGTTATTCATCAGTTCACTCACTGATTCCGTGCCGACCAAGCGGTTTTCCCTTTCCCCTCTCATTTGTTCTTCCCCAACAGCCTAAGATATGCCCAGTAGTATCATGAACAGACCCCCAGTACACATGACGACAAAACGGACCGTGCAGCTGGACTCCAGCCGGTGTCTCGCAGGCCGTACAGCAACTAGTGTTAGTGGCTCGCCAAGTAGTTCTGCTGTAGGCCAAGGTCCAAGGGGGGACCGCTCATCGTCGTGTGTCAAAAGAGTACAGGTTTCTCATTGTCAAGGTCCTGGGATTGGTAGATTCGTAAGAGACGGCAGGACGGCATTCGATTTCGATGGCGGGGTCACCGATAGTCTCCTCACTGACAATGATACGTCTCTTCTTGGCGCAGCATTCACGTGAGTTCTTGGCCAGTCTACAAAAACAACACTCACTACTATATGTGTTGTCGCTATTCCCGCCGATGAGGTGGGCTCTGTAATTTCAACATCTAACCCCTCGGCCCCTAATCAATTAGGTCCAGCTCCCCATACCCCGCTCATTCCCGCTAATATATATGAATGTCCGTACATCATATCAAATAATAAACACCTTTCAGGACGGGAATGGAGATTGGCTCCCTCCCAATTTCCACTCAGTCCTCTATTCCGGGCAACTGATTTAAGCCTTAGAAACACTTACAGCACAAGATCTACTAACAACATTCTTGATCGTGCTGGTGGGTAGATGGTGGGTAGAGATTAGAGCCATGACTCCCTCCTATCCTCATACCGCCAACTCCTGTAACCTCAATTCACGCATATGTACTTGTACTTTGCGGGGGTTGCTTGGCTGCGAAGAAGGGTGGCTATCGGTGATCCAATCCATGACAAGAAGTCCGCTAACCATCGAATCGGGTGTGCCTACTGCAAGTCCTGAAGTATGCTCCGGTTGGCTTTGCAACCTTGGGTCCTGAGTGAAGCATGATTTCCTAGGCAATTTAACAACGTCAAGCCTTGACTAATGGAACGGCTTCAGCATTCAGACTCTCCCTCCTGTCTGCCTTCGTCAAAGAAATCGAGGCTCTGCGTGGGTAAAGGACGCCACGCCAAAGCTGCATTTTGATAGGCCAGCCCGTATCCTTGGCATGACTGACTTCCGACTATCGAGTTGCGTTGCCCCTCGTAAACGGGATAGACTGCCCTGCCCGTTGACACTTGCTTACAAGCGGCTAAGTGGTAGGCTTCGTTCCGATCAACAAATTGCCTCAGCACCCCCGGTTGCAACATATATGCCGAGCCGCCCTGAGTGTATATATGCAACCACCCAGTTTTGTTTATGTACCGAAAACTCAAGTTTGCGGTCATCGGCAATTCCGCGTCTAGTCGATCTTGTGTGGAGAAATTGCTCCAGGGACTATGACGATACTGCTTGGTCTCCTCCACTGATCACGCACTATCATCTACCAAACTAGCTAGACTAGCCATGCCGAGTTTCATGTTGCAAATCAACAACAAGTTTCGATCGGCATTGGGTGCAGATATTAGATTGGCAGATGGGTAGATGATGCATGTAGGTAAGCTGGTCGGAAGATCAGGGCGTGATCCCCAAATTGTCCCACATCTGTCTATGAATACGAGTCACGTACGTGTTGGCTGATGGTTGTTTTGATGGAAGCATCTTGAAATGTTGCAAAAATCTATTGAGTATTGATACCTAACTTCTTCTGTTACTTCCCTAGAATGGTGAAGACAAATCCATTATGCTACGCCATAATAACCCATTGACTCAAGACATGTTCAGATTGAAAGCAAGAACAATGATCCTAGTTACCTCTCCGGCCACCAGTGCTCATGAGTGTGATTTTCTGTTTCTTCCTCTTCTTGCCCCCGGCACTATTGTTGATTCCTCCTCCAACTCCAGCTGCAGTATTTGAACTGACGCTACTTTCCGCAGCTTCGATAGCCTGTAGCTGCATCGCCAGATCGGTCGTATCAAACAAATCCTCATCTTTGAGCCAACCGTCATTAGCGTTCAAGGGTTGTGCAGATGCTATCTCAGGCGATCCATTAATCGCCCTCGTGCCCCAGACTGTCCTTTGTGTCGAGGGGGTGGTCGACATTTCAGCTAATGTCTCGAATCCTGGTCGGGGATCCGGGGGCGTGGTGCCTGAGTGCCCGCTCAATGGTTGGAAATCCTCCATGTCCATTCGAGGCGCCCTATCCTCTTCTAACGGCTCAGGAAGTTTCTGATATCCAGTAGTCTTACGCAGATTCGCGGCTTCAAGCCGCTCTGCTTGCAGCCGCTCCCGTTCTTCCAGTGTTTCTTTGTCACGATTACGTCTCCTTCTCCTCTCAATGTCGCCTGCGAACGATTCCAGCGTCTCTTCCGGCACGATGTCGGTCCAATCACACTCCAAAAAGTTCACGACACATCCACGGGGAAGATGGCCAAGATATTTTGCTCTTCGCCGCATTGTGTCATCGACCACATGGCCAGTGGAGATATGCTCGACGCGGGGGAGTAGCGTGGAAGGAAACGAAGAAAAAGAGCCATACTTGGTCTTCAGGATGCGGATATCCAATGGTGAGAGATATAGGTGAGGTGGGGAGCTGTAAAAGTAGAAGTCGGCATCTGGAGAGGGTTGTGCCGGCGTGGCTGGGCTTGCAGCAACCTGAAGATCAGCCAGTTTCTCTTTCGCCACTGTGATAGCCCGAATCGCCTTTTGTGACCATTCATCAGTCTGTCCGAAGAGGGTCTCGTCCTCCTTAGCTTGTTGGCCCAGCGAAGCAATCTCCTCGTCAAACTGAGCTGTCATATAATCAGCTGTACCTTTCATCATGCGAGCGTAGTCTAAAACATTGGCAGCAAAGTGCCAAGGAATGTCATCCTGTGAGTACAGCGCCTCGGCACCACCCTCTCGTGGGAGGGCCATGGTCGATTTTGCATTCCGTGCCATTAACCGCAGTACGACGTCGTCACCAATCCGGGGGAAAGGACTTTCTTGTCCAGCATAAAATCTCACAGGCCGAACATCTTGCATATAGATAGAATCTTCGCAAATGGGGCATTTTTTCCACCTCGGTCCGCGACCCTTCGTTTCATCTTCACTCGAAATTGAGTTCATAAACCGAATGAGGCAAGGTAGACAAAAGATGTGACCGCATTTTGCCATGCGAGGCGCCACAGGCTCTGAGAGACAGATGGGGCATGATGAACCTTGCGACTCGCTTGAAGCAAGGATTTGCATGACAAGAGACCAATCAAGGTGTGTGTCGGCATCTGTAGCTTGCTTGTTGTATGTGCCTTCTGGTGAGAGAATGAATCGGTAGTTGGCATGAACGTATCGAGCCTTGTCGCTTGCATGGTAACCAGAGCCTGGTCCCCATGTAGGAGTTCTACGATAAGACCTCGAATGTGCATGATGATCCTGTACTGGGCGTGGCATTGAGTAGTTGAGTAGATGTGTAATCGAGGTTTGGCCCCGCCTGCTGTTGGGGTTTCTGAAGGCCCTTAGTTCGGCCATGGCATCTTCATCATCTGGGCCAGTATTTGACCTGTCACCGGGTCCAGGTCGCCGCTGGCTCCGGTGTTGCTTGCGAGCGCCCTGTGACTTGCGAGGCATCGATTGCGTGTTCGAGGAGCCGGCCTGTGATGGGCGACGGGACGTTTCGAAGCTCGATAATGCCGTGGCTGCTTGGATGGCTGTGGAACTAGACGGTGCAGAGGCAGTTTTTCCCACGTTTGAGCTAGAGGAGCTCATCTTCGTATGGAAAGTTTCTGGGCGACTCTAACCGCGGTCGGCGAGATAAAGGACTGGTCAATCGTGCGATGAATCGCGCTCTGTGCCCAGTGGTTGGGATGACATACAAGTTGGACAACGTTGCCGATAACAGAACGTGATTCCGAGAAATGAGTGTTATTGGAGAGATATAGGATGAGCCCAAGGTGGTGTTATGAAGGTAATTGAGATGGAAAGAGTCAAATGAGGTTCACGAAGGGGTCCAGCTGGGACGGACCCCGTTGATGGATGGAGGATCGAGGTGGATCGAGGCGAGTCACTGGCGGGGCAAATCGTGACGGAGTTGACGGCTGGGCGGCGCAGGGGAATGGCGTTGCCGGCTGACATAACGAGCACGGTTAGTCATGGATCCAGTGGGTATCACATGACTTGACTGACAATGGCATGCGATAGATACGTAACATGATTTTGGCATGACTGTGAATGACTTAAGACTAGAAGGGCTTCTTGAAGACTTATCCAAAAGCGATATCCTTCTTTTGACCTATCAGAAGCTATCATACATGAAGCCCGGTATCAATCAAAAGCATGCACATAAAACTGACTATGAATTAGGTATATGACAGAGATCTACGCCTCCAGCGATCTCAACCACTCGCCTCTTGCTCATGGATCCAGGGGAATCATTGATAAACGAAGACACCAACCGCAAGAAAACAAAAATCCATGAGACGTGACTGGCCCCACAACGTTGCGACATTAGCTAAGTTGCCTCATTCTCTCATCTATTTGTCGGAAAGCTTGTGCTTGATCTTGCTGAAGATTGAGCTGAGTCGGTTGTGCTTCTTCTTCTTTTCACCACTGGCAGTCGAGCTGCTGCCGTTGGCTGGTGTGGTGGTCTTGGTCTCTGTGGCCTTGGCGCCATTTCCAGTTGCTGTAGTGCCATTTCCAGTTGCTGTAGTGCCATTACCGGTTGCTGAACTGCCGTTGCCAACGGCCGGCGTTTCTGTCTTAGCCTCGGTCTTGGGCTCCTCGGGGTTAGTCACAGGCTCAGCATCAGGCTTTGCATCCACAACCTTTGTCTCAAGAGGGGCAGCAGCAGGGGCAGCAACAGCGGGAACAGCAGACTCAGTCTCCTGGGACTTGACCTCGTCAACAGCAGGAACAGGCTCGGCCTCTTTGAGAAGTTGAGCTTCGACCTCCTTTTTGTTCTCGACAGCTTCTGTGCTAGCAGCAGCCTCAGGGCGCTCGCCAGACTCCACGATGGACTCCTTGACTTCGGTGGGAACTTCAGGAGCAACCTTAGGGGTCTCATCGATGGTCGCAGCAGGCTTAATCTCCTTGAGGAGCTCAGCTTCGACAAGCTTTTTTTCCTCAACGGCCTCAGTGTTGGCAGCAGCTTCGGGACTCTTGCCAGCCTCCACAATGGAGTCCTTCACCTCGACAGGAACCTCAGGAGATACCTGCTTTGGTTCCTCTTTGGGTTGCTCAACAACAGAGTCATAAATACCAGTGACAGGCTTGACCTCCTTGAGAAGCTCATTCTCTACCTCCTTCTTATCCTCAACAGCGGCAGTATTAGCAGCTGCTTCAGGTGACTTGCCGGCCTCAACAAGAGATTCCTTAACTTCGGCGGGAACCTCAGGGGAAACTTCCTGTCGAATCTGCTCCTCGTTCTTGGCGGCCAGGGTCTCTTGGGCTGCAACGGGAAGCTGCTCTTTGACGGAATCGGGTAAGTTCTTGTTGGCGGTATCGGTAATAGCGTCAGCAGCGCTGTTCAGTGCAGGGCCGGCCTTCTCCTCCACTGTCTCCTTGGCAGCAAGACCAGCAGCAATCACAGCACCGCCGGCAGTAGCGGCCAGAGCGGCGAGGCTAGCGTCTGGTGTGTTCTCAGACTTCTCGGTACCAACACCAGCGGTTCCTACTGAGGTAGCAGGCGCCTCGGGCACAGTTCCCTTGAGTTCTTCCTCAACCAGGGTCTTTTCCTTGACCTCCGTGGGGTCAGTGCTGGCCTCAGTAACAGCGCCAGCCTTCTCCTGGCTTTCTCTTACAACCTCGGGGACGAAGGCACCGTTGGATTCGAGCGGAACCTCGGCGGCAAGGCCGGCAGTAGTGGCTGTGGGAGCAGCGGAGTTAATGAGAACATCCTGTGCGCCGATAATGGGCAGACTGGATTCGGGAATAGTGTTGGAAGATACAGGGGGGAGCTCGGTCTCAATGCCGGGGAGAGCGTCGCTCTTCTCGTACGACTCCTTGTCGAGCTTGACGTATTTGTCGGTGCTTTGAGCGGTGATGGATTCGGGGATCTTCTCGCCAGGCTCCAGCTTGATAGGGTTTCCGGCGCCCTCAGAAGCGGGCAGAGGGTTGATGCCAATGGCCTTGTCGAGCTCGTTGGCAGGTGTAGCTGGGAAGCCACCAGGAATATCAGAAGGGGTCTCGAGGGGCAATTTCTCGTCTTGGGTAGGCTTCTCGGAAGTCAGTATATTGCCGTCAGTAGCAACAATCTCGCGAGTTACCTCATCACCCAGAGTCTTCTGCTCTGTGGGCTTGTTCTCGATAGGTTGTTCGGCAGCCATCGCAGCGGTTGTAGACGAAGGAGTCACAGTATTGAGTATAGCGGCGCCGGGGGTTTCGGCGTTAATTTGATCGGGAGTGATGAAGTTGTTTACGTTACCCTCGAGATCAGGTTCGTTGGGAGCTGATTGATTGATGATCCAATTACCGTCGACAATGAACTAGATAGAATGCTGGTGAGCGACGGACTTTGCGGTGTTTGCGACAAGTATGTAGAAGTGTAGGGACGGCAATTGGCTCGAAAAGAGGGGATAAAGTGAGTTTAATGAGCTGGTGCGATGACGAGGGGAGGAGGGAGCTGAGAGCAAGAGCGGGTCGGCAACGCAGGCACACTAGCGTGCAAGCAAATCAAGCGCTGACTTGAAGAACGCCTTGGCAGTAAGAGGGAACTTTGTCCCTGCGCGACGCAACATGATCGCCTGACGCCACAGAATTCTACTGGTATGACCAGGTAGAGACTTGACATGGGCTATGAGTAGCGGTCTTTCCACCGCTCTCCGCTCAGTGACTCCATTCCATAGCTGTCGCGATCGTGGTCGACTTGCGTCATACTAAACGGCGGAGGTGTTTTGGTTGGGGACTGGTGCGAAATGCTAATGGGTCGCAGTGAACCCCATGACATGACAGGCAGGGAAATGAACCAGGGGTTCAGACCCCGATCCTGGCAGCGAAGCAAACTTGCAAGAAAAAAAGCCATGGACAGGGGGCTGGGATTACGGCAGCCACCGCTCCTACGCCTCAAAGCTCTTTAGGCTTAAAAAGCCCTGCAGATTGCGATAGCGATGGGCGCAAAAGCACGGATTCCCGGGCGGCACGGTCATAACAGCTATTCGTCCATCTCGCTCGAGCAATTCGGAGAAGCAAACGCACAAGATAGGCTGTTGATGCCAATGTTTCTCCTCGCCATCTGTAGATGACTCAAGAAGTGCCAATGTTTGTCTCCAATGCTGGCGAAGAGTGCAGAATTCGTGCTGTACCAAACCAGTGCCAAATGCAAATTGAATGTCGAAAAGGAGAGATGCTGTTGGGATTGCGGGTCGAGGCTCGCTGACGCTGACGCACCTTGTAGTAAATCTTGCCCTCGGGCTCCTTCAGGTCGACTGTCTTGGAGAAAACATTGCCCTCCTTCTCGAGCTGAACGCTCTTGGTCCAGTTGTCGAATGTACCCGTCACGTAGACCTCGTCGGCGGGATGCTCCCTATAGAAAATTTGGGGTCAGTGTCCGGGTGTCTCAGACATGGATAAAGCTGTCGCGGTCTGCAGCAGCTAGTCCGCTATATGAAGCAGCCTCAAGAGGCACACGCATGGGACAAGGTGAACTCTCGAGACAGAGCTCAATTGACTTGTGTCGTGCTGGGGCAGACGAAGTGCGACTCGGAGCATTGTCGAAGCTATCGCGATGAATTTTGTCGGGCAGCGAATCGCAACGCATCTTAGCAAAGCAACATATCAAATTGCAACTTACCACTTGAAAGTGAAGCTGCCCATGACTGGAATCTGTGCTATGATCGGTGGTGGAATCTGCGCAAGGGGATCGAGAGAATGCAGCAAAGAGTTAATAACTTTAATGCGTATAGAAGTAAAGTGAGATTTTGTTTTGTTTGTGGGAGAGATGTTGGGTTGGGAAAAGAGCCAGGTCCAAGTCGTTGATGGGACGGGCAGAGACCAGGACAAGTCCGGTTTGGCGCTGGTCGAGGCTGGGGGGGACTGGAGCGAAATTAAAGATTGTTGGCGGCTACGGGGGAGTACCAGCGACACGAGGAAAAGGCACAGACGGTACAAATCGAGAGCGCTGAGACCGCTTCGACCGGACCGATCGATGCAGGGATTGGTTGTAAGCGGTTTGAGAGGATGGCTTCGCCGGATGCAGAACAAGACAAGTATTGCAATGATACGCAGAGTAGATACGGTGAGAAGGTTGGTTTTATGGTGAGGAAGATAAGAGAAGCTCATAGAAGGAGTTTGCGAAAGCGGAAAAGATAGGTAGGTACTAAGGTAGGTAATAAGGATGAGGTCAAGGACGAGGACGAGGATTGACGAAAGGAGCAAAAGACGAGCACGTGGGGGGTTTTGGTTTGGGTTTTGTCCAGCAAAATCGATGGTGATGCGCAACAGGAGGAGGAGGAGGAGGAGTTGCAACAGACAGAGTCAGTAGTAGAACAGAGGCAGCGACAAGAAGAGATGAGTCGCAGACCGAGTCGGAAAGGTTAAGATAATTGAGGCTGTTATCAGGTATCAAAGAAAGAAAAAAAGCTTGTGATTCCCTGGGCATGAGCGCGTCTCGATGGATCAGCCAAGCTCAATACCTACCTAATAAGTACAGGTACTGCTCCTGTATGTATGTATGTATGTACAACGCATATGGATCTGAAGTGACAACCTAACGGCAAGGCTGTTCTCGTCACCCAGCCTCCAGTTCTGGTGTAGCTGACGAGGATGTATCTTTGTCACTGGCATTCATTTCGTGCCGTTGCTGACAGGATCATCTCACGTTTTCCATTTCAACTAAATATGTTCTCGGTACTGACTCTGATGCTGATTTTCAAGATAGCCAAATGCGCAGTGTCCAGGTGGTCTAAAGTACCTACCTACCTACCTATTCGGAATGATCCATGACAAGTACGCAACATGCAGTCTTGCATCTGCAGAGTGGGCATGTACGGTAGCTGCAGTTCGAGAGCTGTGGGGACTTCTCTGACGACATGTAAACTGTGTCATGGCGTTTGCTGGCGGTCGGGTTGGCTAGTGGGATTCTTCACTTCTGCAACGAACCGCATCCGGGGAGACATCAAGCAGCACGCTGCACATCAACACGGTGATAGTGGCTGACGACGGTTGAATATTCTCTCATCGCCATGCATCGCATGCCCTTCAAACTCGTGAAACCGCCCTCTCAGATATAGCGCAATTTGAAAAAGTTGCACGTACTGTACGCTCCGTTGTCACCGGAAGCTATTGGATGCAATACTGGGGTAGCTTAGCAAGGTCGCATTGCCACGAGTGCCTGGCCTATGTAGACCTCATCATGAACAACGATGGGGCTTTCCAACGCTGGGCTGGATGAGGATTCCTTGTGGGGAGGTTGGTGAAGAAATCGCATTGATACCTGGCGCAAAGCCTCATTCATTCGAGTTGAACGGTTCGCCGCTGTGATAAACCTCGAGCATGATATCCAATGTCTTTCTTGTTCGCCTGGAAGAATTTTCCTTACCTTGGCCTCTCATACGATAGTCACCACAACCTCCTGCATTAGTTGAGTGACTTTTCATGACAAACAGACCCATATCATGACAACTCAATCCTGCATCGTGAAGCTGGCGTCGATCCGATCAAACTAAGGTAACACACAACACCAAAGGCGGTGTGCGCGGAAGGAATTATTGGTGCCCAGCGAACCAAACCAGGATCATTTGTTCCTGGATAGATGCATCTGAGTCGTATATCAGAACAGCGGTCAATGGAGATATCCCATGGAGTTTTTTCCTGGCCCGGAAGAACACCTGAGGATAGGTAGGTACTTAGGTATGATGGCAGGTGAATATCGTGCTCTCTCAGCATGATACCTCCTCATCTACTAAGCTTAGTAGGTACCTACTTATGTACAGCATGTACCTCATTGACCAGACAGGACAAACCTTGACGCCTACCCGATAGTTAGGCCGGTATTGCTTTTTTTTATCTTACCTTAATTACCTGAGTACCTTACCTTGGGTATTTATTTATTTTTTGCGATAAATACTTCCCTAACCCTCCTGCATACACAGGGCCAAGTGCAAATTGGTGTCCATCAAGCACAGGCACAAGACCCTTTACGCAGCTATGGCTCTATTTACGAGGATTATTTGGCTACAGAAGAATATCACAAAAGCGTCCACATCAAGCAAGTGGGCACTGAGGGTTTGCGGTCCAGTCATTTCGACATTGAGTGTGTATAGTCAGCTATGCCTACCCTACAGCTCCTCTCTTGACGCTGACTTTGCCTGGCCTTGTTCTTGATCACTCTTGACCTCCTTCGTCTTCAGTGCCTGGACTTTAATGTCGAGTTTCGTCATATAGTTCTGGGGTTGAGTATGCATAATCCAACCAACAACCCCGCCGTCTGAAGGCTTGGGCTTATACTTGCTCAAGTCCACAAGTTGATCTGTTATTTCACTGTAAGCAACTGGTTCAAACAACTGACTGGAAATGGTGGCATACCCTCGCATATACTTGTCTCTGCCGCCCACAGAGGAAGGATCCCATACAAGGCTCCGGGTGCGAATATGGCAACCTTGTCCTTGTCATCATCGCGATTAATCTTGTCAGCCTCGGGGAACTGGACAACTTTCTCGATCTCATCCTCGACGTTCTTTGGCTTTTCAAGAACGGCAAAAAGGGCCTTCCCCTTCCCATCAGTCCGTTCCTGTTGCTCAATCCACTTGCGAACTAGGAGAGGCATTTGATCATAGTTCATCAGCAGCAGACTTCGGCCATTAAGGTGAGGATCGAGACCCAGCCACCCTCCAGGGTATTCTTTATCAGCAAAAACCGCCTTCAGGCCCTTCGACCATGGCTTCAACCCCTTGGGAGGAGGTTCCATCAAGTCTTTGAGGGTGTACTCCAGAGCTTCAAACTGAACCTTGGCCTCGCAGGTAGGTCGGAATGAGGCCATGGCATCGAGAGCAAAGGGGTCCTTCCAGTCGAAGCCCTGCACAAGCTCAACGGGCGGCGGCGGTGCCATACCAATTGCATGAGCGAGTCCAGCCAGCACAGTCGACGTGAACACGAATCCAGCGGAAGTGGTCTTCATGATGGCAATGAGATACGTTATGGACGGCAACTATTCAACGTAATTGGGAACCACCATAGGCAGAATTATGAAGTTGGACCTGAATATCTAGAACCTGTCTTCTTCCATGATATTTATGCTCAAGGGTCACCTTATGTTGGTCTCCAATGTTTTGTTGTCCTTTTCGGAGTCTTGGCCGCCGAGTTTCCTTTTCAGGTTCATATCTCGGTTCATGTCAACTGGGAATAGTGAGTATTTTGTATCTGGACGAGCGACCTTAGGCTAAAGTATCTATGGTTGCAGGCTAGGAATAAGTTGAAATTGCTTACTCCCGGGTCCAGCGTTCTGTAACAAGAAAGCCATCATGGTTGTCTGATGGTGTTTTGGTGGTTTGGAGGTAAAACATCAGCCGGATAGGTACCTAGCTAGTAGGCTTCACTATTTATCAAGACAACCTAAGTACCTTAGCTTACGGAGTACCTTTATTATGTATTCGTCCATTTCAGGGGAACTTGGGAGCCCTGGTATAATTAGTGAAGTCCTTTAAATGCGATTGTCGTCATCGCGAGTCCGTTATGCCGTGTTGTTGTGGGATGTTCTTTAAGGAGAGGTGGCTATGAAACGAGAAAGACGCCCACTGATATCGATGTCGACACCAAACGAGTCACTGGCATGGCTATGCTTTGTCTAAAATGATATAAATAAGGAAACGTAAGGCTATAAGATCACGACTGCATTACGCAATTCACGGGGCTGAATCAGAGTTAATAATAACTAGATACTCAATTAATATACGATCCGGGCTGAGCCATACTGAGACTGGCCTCATTGTTCCATTTCAGCGGCCTCTTTAATTGTGTGGCCCAAGCCTCTCTACCCTGTAATGCCGTGCTAGCCGGGATTACCAATTAGACGAAACATTCGTGCCGTGAAGTGTGCTCATCGAAGAACTGAAGGATCATGTTCCATGAGATGTTAAAAATGGCAGAATGTGAGTTGTGTGTTACACCGAGCTCTAGGCTCCGACAATGGGTTCTCAAGTCCAGAAAAGGAGAGACGGGATGGAATGAGTGTTTCAAATGCGGTGATCTGCGTGTTACATGAACAGCAGAAAACAAATGCAGATCGCCAACTTAACTCAAATTCTGTCTCGTTCGGGTGCTCCCGAAGCCCTGTAACTGGCAACGGCATGGAATCCATGCACCTCGCACCGGGTCCTCAGCTAGTTCTAGACCTCAAGCTAATGGCTTGGTGCTGACGGGAGACCATCTTATCCATGCAATATGTCTGCTCCGCCCTGACTCTCGAAACCCTCTTGGACTGCTCATGGACCGGATGAGGCTTAGAGCCCAGGTGCCTGGCATGTAAAGTTGAATGTTTGCTTATTCCCCCCTACCTTAAAACCTCGCTGGAGCCAGGCGTCGCCAGTTGAGAGAACACATCTGCCCTCGTGCACTCACATTGCAATCACAGTCATGGCGACAAATGCAGCAGAGGATGCGACCTCAGAGAAGCCGCATGTGGCAAAAGCAAAGCGATCCTGGCCACTCTGGAAGAAGCTCACTGCCTTTAGCGTGACACTTTCAGTCATCATCGCTCTGGCTGTCGGACTTGGTGTTGGCCTCACTCGAGGAAAGGGAGGAAGCAACAGCGACGATACTGCAAACTCAGAGACCGACGATTCAACACAACCCTATCTCAAAGCTCGTAGCAGTCTTTGGCAACCCAAAGTTGGAGCACAATGGCAGATTGTTCTCCTCAAGCCTATCAAGCTCAACAAGGCCGGCTCCGCCAAGGACCTCAAGCCCAACGTTGGCATTTATGACCTGGACCTCTATGATAACGACGCTGAGACCTTTGCAGCCCTGCATAAAGCTGGCAAGAAGGTCATCTGTTACTTCAGCGCCGGATCATGGGAGGATTGGCGCGATGACAAGAACCAGTTCCACAAAGCCGATCTTGGCAAGACTCTTGACGGCTGGCCTGATGAGAAATGGCTCAATCTGAGAAGCACCAACGTTCGCAACATCATGAAGAAGCGCATCAAGCTTGCTGCTCAGAAGGGCTGCGACGCCATTGACCCCGACAACGTCGATGGTTATGTAAGTAGTATCACTTATTCTTTCGGTCCGTAAAGTACTAACACGAGCCGTAGCAGAATGACAATGGCCTCAAGCTGACCAAGAAAGACTCTATCGACTACATCAAGTTCCTCGCTGCAGAGGCTGCAAAGTACAATATGTCAACTGGTCTCAAGAACGCCGGCGATATTATCTCCTCTGTTCTCCCCTACGTACAGTTCTCAGTCAATGAGCAATGCGTCGAGTACTCTGAGTGTGAGACCTTTGCGAAGTTCATCAAGGCCAAGAAGCCTGTTTTCAATATTGAATATCCCAAAGGTGCGCCCAAGGTCAAGGAGTCCGATCGCAAAGCCATTTGCTCGAAGAAGGGCAAGGCAAAGGGTACAGAAGGTTTCAGCACTGTTATCAAGAAGATGAATCTTGATGGTTGGGTCATGTACTGCACCGGGAATACCTATCAGACCGCAGTCAAGAACTGATGCACCTCGACAAGTCCATAAAGATTACATCTCATCACAAATATCACGATATATTCCAGATCCTTGATATGAAATGATAAACGTCCCATCGCTTTTCGATGTTCTTTATTCTTGTCATAACCCGTGAGTCGTAATCCTAAGTACTTGTCTTTTAGACGACATTAGCTCCAACCGTTGTCCACCATATTTTCACTTCCAAATTTATGTACAAGTTTCCAACGGTATAACCATAGGGCATCTTGTCGTGCTATCAACTTGAAATCCGCCAATGTTCGAAATAAGGGGTATCCTGATAATTACAAACCGCCCACAACTCAAAATGATTTTCAACACTGCTGAACAACAAGAAGCTTGCGCTGAATCGGCGCTTTATGTAGCTGCCATATACTTGGGACCTCCCTCTTGCTTGAACAGCCAGTCACTGTTGGCATCGACCATGAAGTTGGTTATATTAAATTCATTTGACGCCCCCAAGCCCGTTCCGTTGTCGTTGGACGCGCTCATCTCGGCTCCTGGCGGCGCCGGTGTTCCATTGACGCCAGAAATATGTTCACCCCCAAACGGGAGTCGAGGCACGTTGAAAAAGTCGAATACGTCAAGATACTCAAGCTCGTTGGGAGCCGGTGTCCTCGCGGGTGTGACGCTGGGTAACCTACTCAGAGCACTAGGCTGCCTGGGCTGCCGCGAGATGAGGAAATCCAAGTCAAATGCTGTGCGTCGCATATCAGAAAGGATTTTGACTGAACTGGGCGTAATCCCATCACCTTGTCTCTCGCTATCGTGATGCTCATCCAAGACTCTTTGCAGCAACTGGGAATACCGTGCCGCAACAGGCCAGTAATGACCCATTTCACGGAGACTATCGACGAAGAACGGAAGCTGCGGTGAAAGTTTATGTTCCACTGTTGAGCCATGAACAAGGAGCAGACGAGCCGAAACCCAGAGAGTAAAAGCAAATGGTGGGCCCAACTTTGCTAGCATCCCATTATTCACAACAAATTCTCCGAGGGCAGCCACATTTTCAACTGCACCATGACATCGTTGTGACGCGCTATACGATGGAGTGAATATGGGTGACCTCGTTGTAGGATAGGCAGCTGACGAGTGAAGGCGGATAACGGCCGTATGGTAGGTGGCATGAAGCATAACCCAAGCGCAGTTGATGCTCTTACTCCCTGGATGGAACAATTTTGCCATATTCCCAAATTCACCGGGAAGACTGAACTTCCAGGATGTCAGCATGTTGTCAAGTTCCTTGTACCGCATCTGCCATTGTTCCACATCGCTCAAGGCACTAATGTCGACTGGCTGTTTAAGAAACTTGTGTATCTTGGATAGAATACCGAGGATTTCGATGTAGTAGGCGAATGCACCCAGGTTCTCTGGCTGATCGATATCATGACCGGGTGAACCAGAATGTAGGTCAGTGCTGAACCATCGGGTGTCGACCTTTTGATTCTTGATCCACAAGTCATCGCGGCACGGTAATGTCCTGTCAATCTCCTTGTCGTCCAGAGCAAATTCAAAAGCAGTTGCAAGAGTCGCATATCTGTCCAGAAGATATATCATCCAAAATAGACGCCGTCTCGCCTCTTCCTCGATAAAATCCTTGGGTTCTGAGAGCGTCATGGCTCGAAGTGTATATATGGAAAGGTAATGAGGTGACACAGTCGATGAGGTGATTTCAACAGCGAGACCAAGCTGCACTACAGAACGAGTGATCAAAGCCATGATATTCCACCCTGGTGGACCGTTACTGCTCCCACAAAGATCAAGCGCCAGGATAACGAGAGCTTGTAACGCCTTGACCGAGGAGTTTTCCATGCCATAAAGCAGAACGCGTTCTTTGGAAACTCGGTGATAGTGCTCTCGCCGCTCCTCTGTTAGCCTAGCATCCGTCGAGTAGCGCATTGTGGTTGCAACTATGGCGTGGAGTAGAACTCGATCCGTTTCATCGAGGGCAGATGGTCCAAAAAGGCTATCTAGAGTTGTTTTGCGGTGCAAAATGGGGCACCAAGTATTGATATGTTTGAAGTAGAGATCAACAAGTGCATAGAGAAGGTCGTAAGGCGGCATGTCTCGATCTGGGGTCGATGTGCCTGGAGCCGACGATAGTGGGGCCGTGGGTGAATGAATGTTAGGTTGCACAGACGTGTAATAATCTTGAGTAACAGCAGTATGTTGCATGGGCGATAACTGGGAGGCTGCTGCCACACCTGGCATCGACGCCTGGTTCTGACTCTGGTAACCATCGTTCATTCTAGGGGTATGAGCAACGTTGAAATCGAGACTCTGTGTGCTCGGGGCAAAGTTGGAGCTGGGTGCCTTCTGACCAAACATGACAGGATCGGTTTGAGGTGTGCGGACTGGTTCTGAAGGTCGGAGGAGATTTGGGTGAGTATCCCGTGGAGTTCCTTGGTCGCTCGGAAGACTTGGGTTACTGTGCCGAATACTGGCAGCTAAGACGGGATTTGTGTTTGATGCCAAGTTACCATGGAGAATCTCAGCATGGGAGCGCAATATCTCCTCAAGCTTGTCGAGGCGCTGCTCAAGCTCGCGACCATAGCCCGCTCTTAAACCAGGCTTCTTGCGTTCTTTGTATTCGCATATAGCGCCATTGCGGCTACACCAGCCGCACGATGGTTGCCCACGATCACACTTAACCTGCCCAGTGAGAAGAATCAGTATTGGTTGGCATAAGCAAAACACCGAGAGACAAGATCGTGTCACGGAGGGCATACCTTTCTTTGCTTACATAGCTCACATCTGGGCACAATATTGTTAGTCTCGGTGTCGGCGACAACCTGTAGATTTGAGGACAATGTGGATTGTATTTGTAACGTGGTATAGTAGTTGAGATTTTGTGAGGGCGGGGAGCATGAAGGATGAGGCGATGAAGTGGCCTCAGATGGTGGCATGGTGTTGATAAGAGAGTACAAGAAATGTAGATAAGACTCCAACATGATTATCAAATCATGGACTTATCAAGAGGACAAAAGGAAATCTTATCAAGACATGGACTCAACGAGCGTGCAAGGCAAGGTACGATTGACAAAGTATGTAGAGGAAGCGAACGGAGACAAGTAAAAAGCTGCACTTACGAAACCGAGACAGGACGCTTTCTCTTCCCATTACGACAGAGTGTTTCGTGGTCGCCGTGGTCCTCATCCTCGCTAGGGAATTGGTTGGCTTCATCACTGTCTGCTTCTGTAGAGGGCGGGCGATTTCCAACCGAGCCCTCGCCCGACATTTTGCTGGCCCCGTTCTGCATGGCTGAGAGTAAGTAAGATGTTGGGCTTTAGGTTCCCTTTTCCCCAGAGCCCTTGCCGCTGGCCGTGTGTCGGTACGATGCAAGAACGAGCTCACCAGCGGTCGTGTGAGAGTCGATAATAGTGAGGCCGAACAACAGGGGTAAGCTCAGGCAAAGCAAGCATGCCACGAGATGATGGATAGCAAGTATGCGCGCGAACGATGAGTCCGCGTTCGTTGCAAAGGTGACCTCGCGATCCGGGATAATGGGCAGCGGGATCAGGAGAATGATCGCCCGAGGATAAATAGGCCTGCCCCCGTACTAAGTACTAAGAGAATGGGTGTAGGACCTGGGCCGCAGCTGGGGAGTTATTGTCGGGGTAATGCAAAAGATTTCGACCAATACCGCGAATTACCGAAAAGCACGAATGCTCGCTGTTAATACGTATTATTTATGAGCAGCTCTGTTCCGCTTTGCCTATCACCTGTTTTTCTCGCTTTCCTCCTCGCTTTCTGCTGGCTTTGTGCCTCGGACGGATGGGAAGTGGCGCCGTGATGACCGGACCAATTTGAGGTGGGCCGAGGTGGACTCTGGGGCTAAACAAACTGCCAGAACTCGGTTTCGTCGGTGTACTTCCGTTGGCCAGGCCGCAGAATAAATAAATTATCAGGAGTTCCAACACAGATATGAGAGACTGTTTAGGATATCGATTTATTTTTGATAATGAACCGGAGATCAAAGATGGTGAGGGAAAGGAGAGACATAGTTTGCTTGCACATGCAACAGGATATCCAACTTAGGCAAGTTAGTCTAGTAGGTAGGATGGCCATAAACTTTCAAGTAATGCGGAGAGAAGGAGCTGATCTCGCACCGCACGCGTACCTGCCCAAACCTACTTACCTTAGTCTTACAAGCTCTTTCCTCAAGGGGTTGAGGCGGGGAAATCAAAGAAGCGGTATAATCTGATTTGTGGAATGAGGTATACAAGTGGATCATCTGCCAAATTCATTGCCCCAGACCGGATGTAGCACATGCTTTACAAGTTCACCCATGTCAGTGCAGGATTGTTTGTTCAGCCTCAGAAGCGGTGACTGTTTTTGAGCTCATCAACTTATATCAGGCTCAATGACCTTGATAGAGCTGGCGTCCATCAGAGCACAAGCGGCAGGGAATATCTTAAGCTGTCAGACGGAAGTGTCCATGTCTCCGTCCATAGGTATACCTTTATAAATATACCTAATGTTGATCGCTTTCGAGCCACGACTGGTTTTTCGTTTTATCCTACCCGCTAACGTAATTATGTCCTCTGTACAGTTGCCGACTTCTTATGCCTTCCCTACCTTGTCACCCCGCAAAGACCGGGCTCGGCTTTCAAGAGCCTCCACTGAACGCGAGCTTAGGTCTACAGTACCAACAGCTGACACAGACTTCAGGTATGACTGCAGATAGTAATAGGATCAACAACAGTGCTCAAAAGCAAAACCCCACTCAAAAGAAAAGAAAAGAAAAGACAAGAAGAAGAAGAAGAAGAAGAAGAAGAAGAAGAAGAAGAAGAAGAAAAAAAGAAAAAGGAAGCTCACAACTTCCAACTGCCCCAAAAAATAAACCTACCTAGGGTGAATGTTGGGGACCTATTGAGCCACCTCTGGGCTGCGTGATCATGGCCTAAGGTTGCCCTCAAGTCTTGTGGAACCCCGACGACGACCGAGAAAATATGGAGATGACCCTGTAATTGGGGAAGGTTCCATCATCAACACCAACTTCGGTGCATCTTAACCCGATATCTGCTTTGCCAGAGGGAATTCCGGCGCACGTTTTGCCGGCTTCTGCCCTCGGAGTGCTATCACAAGACTTACTGGCCAGCCAGTCATGAACTTCACGACTAAAGCCATTGGCTCCTGTGTTCCATGATCCGCGATCGGTTACAATTGTGTTTTCAAGCCCACCTTGTAGTGCCACAAGTGCATCCTTTGTAAATAAGTCCATCCCCAGCTCGTAGCCATCCTGTTTTCTTCTTCATTCAACGCCTTGGCCAGAATTCCTGCGCATCTTCTGAGGAGTAATTTTACGCATATCACAATTCATTTCACTCTCTTGACTTCTCTTGGATTGTTCACAATGACGTCTGTTAAGGACTTCCCCAAGATCAAGGCTGTAAGGTCATTCATCATCGGTGGTGTTGGATCAGGTATGCCGTCTCGCCTCCCGCACAGTAAAGAAGAACTGGCGGGGAAAGAATTTGAGCTGTGTTAACGAATTGCGAAACAGGTGGTGATTATCATAATGTTAAGGGTGGCCACTGGTACGCTCGCTCGCCTTCCTTCTACATACCTGGCCTTGATCGCATCACTCACATTCTATTTATAGGCTCATCGACAGCGATATCTCAACACCAGCTTCAAAATGGGAGAAGTACAAAAAGTCACGTACTAGCTGGGGCATCAACGTTCTCGGGTCATTCCTTGTCGAGATTGAAGCTACAGACGGCACAGTTGGTTTCGCAACTGGTTTTGGAGGTGAGTTGAACCCTGTGTCAAACCAATGACACAGTGGCTCGAGGCCCTTCAGGGAGTCTAATATTTGTTAATAGGCCCCCCCGCATGCTGGCTTGTTCACGAGCACTTCGAGCGTTTCCTCATCGGTGCCGACCCCCGCAACACCAACCTTCTTTTCGAGCAAATGTACCGAGCCTCCATGTTCTATGGTCGTAAGGGTCTCCCTATTGCCATCATCTCAGTTATCGATCTCGCCCTGTGGGATTTGATTGGAAAGGTGCGCAATGAACCCGTGTACCGTCTCATTGGTGGTGCTACCAAGGAGCGCCTCGACTTCTACTGCACTGGCCCTGAGCCTACAGCTGCCAAGTCCATGGGTTTCTGGGGAGCCAAGGTTCCTCTGCCTTTCTGCCCTGACGATGGCCATGAGGGTCTGCGAAAGAACGTCGAGTTCTTGCGAAAGCACCGTGAAGCTGTTGGCCCCGATTTCCCCATCATGGTTGACTGCTACATGAGTCTTAACGTCACGTACACAATCGAGCTTGTCAAGGCTTGTCTCGATCTCAACATCAACTGGTGGGAGGAATGCCTGTCCCCTGATGACACCGATGGCTTTGCACTCATCAAGCGGGCCCATCCGACTGTCAAGTTCACAACTGGTGAGCACGAGTACTCACGATATGGTTTCCGTAAACTCGTTGAGGGCCGCAACCTCGATATCATTCAGCCTGATGTTATGTGGCTTGGCGGTCTAACTGAACTTCTGAAGGTCGCTGCTTTGGCTGCCGCCTACGATATTCCGGTTGTTCCCCACGCGAGCGGACCTTACAGCTACCACTTCCAGATCTCCCAGCCCAACACCCCCTTCCAGGAGTATTTGGCCAACTCTCCCGACGGCCGCAGCGTGTTGCCTGTGTTTGGAGACCTCTTTACCGACGAGCCCATCCCCACGAAGGGCTTCCTTACCACCGCTGACCTGGACAAGCCCGGTTTCGGCTTAACCATCAACCCAGCTGCTAGAGCCAAGCTCATCCCCAGTGATTATCTGTTCAAGGTGCCTCAAGTGCCATCTCTGGCGCCTTCTAAGGAAAGTGAGAGTAAGTCAAGCGAGGAATCCGGCAAACCCAACGGAACGATTGAGGCTCTCACTGCCAAGGTCGAGAACCTTGCAACATCAACTACTTCCTAAAAGCGATTGCCATACTATCATATCGCAGGCCTGGATTTGTGGCTGTGTTTATGTTTTTGCGGCTGCATGAGTAGATCTATTGAAAGGAAGAAAACTGTCCATCGCTATGGTGGTGTTATTACTTGGATATAGATGACATTTGGCAATTTGCATGGTTCTCCATTGCGTTTTTAGACGTTTCAAATAAAATAGATTGAACACAATTCGAGTCTTTACTTGATATAGATTTGATAACAGGCTTTGCATGCTTCTGTGATCATTTTATATGTAGTGAACCATTGCAAGGAAACAACAGCTTCTCGTCATGCGGAGGCCAGCGATGTCAATGATCGACCAAAATGAAACTTCAATAATTAACGAGTCGCATGATGACCCAGAGGAGCATACACGATCTTGATGAACGGCCACACTCCACTTGAGAGGTGTGTACACGCCCCACGATACAAGGATAGATGCGACATTGAGGTGGCCGACACTTGATCGTGAGATCCTTTCTTGGGGAGTCAAACGGTGACCGTTAGGCTTTCAACGCCACCTCGAGACGGTGGCCGTTCTGAAAACCCACAATGGAAGCCTCACGATACTGAACGGCCAGTGCTTACCCCAGGCCCCAGTAAAGAGCCGTTGGCCTGAGCTTTCGGGGATATGTGGGCACTGGTACCGCAGAGGTAATCACATACATGTAGTAGATGTCATTATGTATCAGACTCACGATACCAGTTTTGTCTTCAGTTGGTGTTTGGGTTCTGTCTCATGGCATCCACCAAAATGAGATTGTACTGTGGAAAACGGCGCCAGAACCCCCCCCCCTCATTCTCAATTCTTGGCCAAGGATTTCAGCAGCATTTCTCCCATTTTAGTTGGGGTTCCCACCGGCATCTCGCGTTAAAGCATACCGAGATGGCAACAAGATCCATCATGTCGAAGAAATCTAGTTCACTGATTGACCCCTCGCTGGCCCCAGTCTACCGAGGCTTTCTCTTGCAAAGTTCTAGATCTAGCAATGTGGACTCGGGCTCGGTGTGAAAACTCACCCGGAAGTAAAGAAGCCTACATATTTCTTTCGATACTTGTCCCACCATTTGCGCGGGTCTTGATTGCTAACCACCAAAGGAAGAGGGTCGCAAGAAAAGGTGGGAGAGTTCGGTACTATTAAGAGCCGTTTCCCGTAAATGAGGGGAAGAAAAATAGTAACCATCGGTTTAGAAATTCATGAATGCTTCGCCGTTCAAGCAAATCCCTTGACAGAGTTACCATTCACATAAAATCAAGTCCCATCACAAGTTCCATCATAGCTTCACTATCTTCGCTTTCAACGCCCCTAACGTTCACATATCGGTCACTCATCCTCGGTATTCCTTCGACCGAACGACGCAAGATAGCAGACAGAGGATAAGGCAAAAAATTGCAATCCAGACCGAACACTTCCGTTTTCGTGACAACATCAACAACAGATATTCACAGGGTATTGCCCACTCAGATAAGCAATCATGTTGATGCCAGCGGGTCTTCTCGCCAATAAGAGTGCTATCATCACAGGCGGCACAACTGGCATTGGCCGTGCCATCTGTCTCGAATATCTACGACAAGGGGCGAATGTTGTAGTTAATCATCTAGGCCTCGAGAAGGATAAGCCTCATCTCGACTCTCTCATCGCTGAGGCCGACGCCATTCGCAAAGCATCATCCACAGCTGGCCTTCTCGATCATCAACCAGGCGACGTTCGCGATCCGGCGACAGCCACAGAACTGGTCAAGAAGGCCGTCGAGCACTCTCCCAAGAGGCGGCTTGACGTGTGTGTGTCAAACGCTGGTATTTGCACATTTGCCGATTTCTTGACGCTCGAGCCGGACCTTCTGTATTCAACAGTGAGAACAAACTTGGATGGTGCATTTTACATTACCCAAGCCGCTGCCAGGCAGATGGCCCTCAACCAGGAACCTAAGGGAGGGAGTATCATAGGAGTTTCCTCCATCTCGGCTCTTGTCGGAGGTGGCCAGCAGACACATTACACTCCTACCAAAGCTGGAGTTCTAAGTTTGATGCAGAGCACAGCATGCGCATTGGGAGAACATAACATTCGGTGTAATGCTCTTCTCCCTGGGACCATCCGCACGCAGCTGAACGATGCCGACCTGGCTGATGATGCGAAGAGAACCTACATGGAAGGTCGTATCCCTCTAGGAAGGACAGGCTCACCCTCTGATATGGCTGGTCCGGCTGTCTTCCTGGCTTGTCCAGAGTTGAGCGGATACGTGACGGGCGCACAGCTTCTCGTTGACGGCGGACTCTTCGTCAACCTTCAGTGAAGGAGAGAAGATTAAGCTCGTGGGGAGAAATGGGGATATGGAGAAGTGGAGACGCGGAGGCGAAGCGCTACATCGAGACGATATCGAAACCTGGAGATATTATTAACAGAACAAGGGTTTTCCGTGGAGACGAGTCCATGTTGGTCTTGTGGAGAAATTCCTTCTTGAGTCGCGGAACACATTGACTCATGGAGTAGGCATGTAGATGTTTTGTCACAAAAGTATTGGATATCAGAGCTGTGTTCATCCGTGCGACTGGATACCCGGAGCCCCAGGGCGGTGCTATCGAACACGGGGTCGCGGTGTCGGGCTTGAACAGCGCCCGCCGGTGGCTTTAGTTTTCGTTCCATTGAGTAGGATATATACGAAGGATCGATCCATGCCTGATATGGAAATGCTTGAGTACTTTGGCACGTTTGACGGAAAGAAACGCAAGTGACAGGAGACACATTTACTGTATTGGACTGGAAGTACGGAGTAGATCAAAGCCAATCCGCATAGCGCGGCTTTTCCTTGCCAGGCATATGAAAGGATATTACTGTTGATCTCCTGCACCGTGTCCGTTCTGTGACACCCAATTACTCAAGGTTATCGTTGTTCTCACCCTCCATCACAAACCAAGGAAACGTGAGATATATCCCGTCAGATTCAAAACGGACTGAACGGTAGGCGGGAGGTTTCACCACAACGAGGAAGTGATAAGCAGGAGGTTACTAGGATGTAAGGACGGGAGTCGACCGAAGCTGTATACTGTACTTTGGCCAAGACTAAGTTTTGTACATCCCTGTTGGTAGCAAGTACACACCAGTGGCTTGGGTTTGTAGACGACAGCCAAATTAATTGCCGCTATTTCTGCAAAATTTGAACTCTGTTTTGACAGTTCTTGTTTCTAGAACTTCTGCAGAGAATACTATGTACAGTGACATCAGGGACAGCTGTCAAAGGAGAGGAAATCCTAACACCAGAAAAACATCGATTCTGGTTTGGTATATTGTTGCTCTTTTACGATACCGTCAAAGTGCACCGTAATACTCAACTCACAATCTACACAGCACTGTACTATTCTCCACAGTGTTTCCCCCTCATTATTAGTTTTCGTCCAACCTTGTGCTCCGTTAATCAACCACAAGGATGATGCAAGGAAGGGTTGTACGTATTAATCGCGCGCATGCCCCGCGTCGGCGCGGACGTTTGATCGAGACATCCTGACATTTGAAGGAGACGGACGCCAAGCACTATGATCCATGATCCCAGCAATAGAATTTCCTCAAGGTACATAGTTTAGGAAGCCGCCAAGGGATATATGATGGCCCAACGAGGTGGTATTTCTTTTACAGCGTGAATGGGAGGGCAAGCAGATAACAAGGCCGACAGATGCATGCCTGAGTTTGATGGAATAGGAGTGTTCTGTATGACAGAAAAGCGGTAGAGCACAGTCCAATGACGACGATGACTACCGTATCAAAAGATGACAGTAAAGGCTGAGCTGAGCCGAGCCAAGACCAGCCAAGCCAAGCTCGGTTGGACTGATGTGGCAGGCCGGTCAGTGACTTGCAGCCAGCCAACAACAACAAACCATTCAAGCCCATGGACGAACCGAACCCTTCAGCGCCGAAGGACCCTGTGCAGTAGACTTGTGCTCCCTGCCTATGCAGATCTGATCCCGATAGGGGTGATAAGGGCTATCTTGGGGACCGCGTTTCACATGCTTTCAGGGACAGATCTTGTATTGGATGGTCTGTGTTGCAGATAGATGCGATGCCTGTGCAACCATGATCTCTCCTGTTACGATATGAGCATGTCACGTCACTCGTTGCAATTGCGTTATTTCTTCCATGTCTCTTGCTCATTTCCAAGATCGCAACACGACTGTCGATTGCTGGACAAGGTGACACTTGTGAGACGGGTTTGGCATGAATAATCATTTGGTGATGGCGCCCAGCCGAAGGTGGCCGTCTAGGCCACGGGTGGATAACGGTGTCCCCTGGTGGGGCCGGACGGCATGGCTGATAGGGCTGCGGACCGGACTTGAGGGGCACGAGCGGACCCTGAGCGGAGCTGGCTTGACGTCACATAAAACAACGGACCGAAACTGTGCGCGCAAAAAAGAACGAAACCGGGACCAGATTTGCAAAGCATCGACGTAGCGACTCTTGATTCCGTGGTATTGGTCGGGATACAGTGGAGGTGTAGAGCATCTTTGCGTGCATTTCTACCGTTGCCAATGCCTCTTCCTCCTGACGGTGACCGTATTGGCGTCATGGATGAGCTGCTTGACGGTGGATACTATCACCATTCAATCCGGTTTATCTGGCGGAACTGGCGCTTGATGTCGTCGACCTTGCATTAATTCTCACGCCGAGAAATGAGCCCTGTAGGCTTGAGTTTGCGCCCGAGCCCTTGAAAAACGAACGTCCCTGAAGAGAGACAGAGAGACAAGAGCAGAGTCACTGCGTTGTGAAGCCATCTGCAAGCCTCCCTGCAATAAGTGACGCTCCCTGGCATGTCTGTCTGACTGGCTGAAAATGGCCGACACTGAGACCCTGATTGGAGCTACGAACCGTAAGAGGGAGCCTCAGGGTCCACACCAGAGAAAGAAATCTTTTCTGCAGCACATCTTTGTATCAGACGGTACGGTGGTACACCGTTTTATTCGGTGAGCTTTTGTTATCTGTCGCGATTCAGGGCAGCCAGATTAGAAAACCAGAATCAATTGGCGATCCCATGCCGTGTCCTACGTCTGACAGGACGGATCATTGTTTGTTTGTACAGTCGAGCATCGGTGGCACCGTGTTACTAAACAGTCAGATATCATGAGTGCTTAGTCTATGCCATGTATCACTGATTGATCCATGACCATTGATCCATGACCATGTATGTTGTTGCTTTTAAGAGAATGAGCTCCATTTGCGTTATTTACAGCCTCCACTGTTGGTTGACAAGTGGGAACGAGGCATGTCTCGTATCTCACGGACCTACGTATGTACATGTTCAGATATTGTATGTACTTGTTTCCCTCCCCGTCCCCGTCCCCGTCCCCGTTGCCGTGCCTGGCTGGCTGGCAGGCAATGACGTTTAAAGAACACGAACTGAAGTTGAGAATGGGGTTGTTTTAGTGCGGCGACGGCGTCTAAGAAATGGAACCCAGGTACAGATGCAGACAGCAAAAAACATCTGTGACAGCCCGCCCCAGCCGCGGGTAGAGAGACAGCAGGTTATCAAAGGCCAGCGTAGCCAATACCACGGTTCCCTGTACATGGTAGCAGTGAACGATGGGTACCGAGTACCCCACCTGTCTTACTCTGGCAGGTACCTTTCTCGCTCAGACCCGAAAAGCAACACCGTCATCGCCCATCGCATCCTGTCCCTTACCTCATACTGTACCTTAAAGTTTTTCTATTGTAACCGAAACAATGCCTCACAAGAGATACGGTGGAACTTTTATTGTGGGTAAGGGGGAATCGTCCATGGCTTGCCACGGTTTCGATTGACAGTGACTGACTCGGTTATTGGACCCCGAGCTACGTATCGACGGGCGTCCACCGAGATGCCATGGATATTGATTTCGATTCGATATCGATCAGAGCCACGGCCAAGATGACGCCTTGTTTGGACATTGTATCCTCAGGAATCTTACGTACTTGCCAGTTACTCTCCGCTTGTCATCTAAATCTATAAAGCCCCAGATTTCTCCCACCGTTCTTGACGGTAGAACTCATCAGTCTCCATCATTCCCCAGATTCCATATCCACTATCATCAACAACCATCAAACACACAAATAGCTCGACACTCCCCGAGTCATTTTTCAATAATCCCTTATTTGACATCATTGCCTGAAGCACTCTACCGATACCTCAACTTTACGCGTCTTGATTGTTACGCGTGCGCCTGAACAGGACCATATCCATTCTTAGCAACATCATCACCATGTCTTCACAACAGACCGAGTTCTTCAAGGACAACCTCCCCGCTCAGCGTGAGGTCACCACCCCCGACTCTGTCCCCAGTTCTCCTGAGCTCGGAAGCTCCAGCTCAAGTGACAGCATCGCCAGTCTCGGGTCTCCCGCCTCTCCCATCTCCCCTCCCATCTCGCAGCCTGTTGCCGACTCGTTCGTCTTCGCTTTCGACATCGATGGTGTCTTGGTCCGTGGTGGACGAGCTATTCCTGAGGCCATCCAGGCCATGAAGGTTCTCAACGGCGAGAATGAGTATGGCATTCAAGTGTAAGTCGATTCCTCCACAATATGCAGTCACGATCCACCAACCCCGGATTTATTCTGGGGAGGTCCACTTAATAAACGGCATCGTGACTTTTCCCCTGGCGTTGAACCATACAATCAATACTGACACCCCTCTTAGGCCTCATATCTTCCTCACCAATGGTGGTGGTAAGACTGAAGAGGAGCGATGTGGCGATCTCTCAGGTCAGCTCAAGTGCGACATCAAGCCTGGCCAGTTCATCTGCGGCCACACTCCCATGAGGGAGATGGCTGAGAAGTATGGCACCGTGCTTGTCGTCGGTGGTGAGGGCGAGAAGTGCCGACATGTTGCTGAGGGCTATGGCTTTAAGGATGTTGTCACACCTGGCGACATTATCAAGCACAACGCCGCTACCACCCCCTTCCGCAAGCTTACCGCTGAGGAGCATGCCAACTCCCGTGAGCGAGACTTCTCCGATGTTGTCATTGACGCTGTCTTTGTCTTCGCCGACTCTCGCGATTGGGCTGGAGATATTCAGATCATGCTCGACGTGGCTATGTCAAAGGGTGGCCGTTTGGGTACTCGCAGTGAGACCAACGACGAGGGTCCCCCCTTCTACTTCTCTCACAACGATGTTGTCTGGTCTGCTGCGCACGAGCATGTCCGTCTAGGTATGGGAGCCCTTCGCCGCATGTTCGAAGTTACCTTCAAGGATCTCACTGGCGGTAACGGCGTTCTACACACCCACGCCTTTGGAAAGCCTCAAGTTTCTACCTTTGAGTTTGCCTCCCGTCTGATGGGCCAGTGGCGTCAGACTGAGCATGGTCTTGTTGCTCCTCCTGAGACTGTTTACTTTGTCGGTGACACTCCTGAGAGTGATATTCGAGGTACCAACGCCGTGAACAAGGTTGCCGACAATGATTGGTACAGCATTCTCGTCAAGACCGGTGTCTACCAGGAGGGTACTGAACCTGCCTATAAGCCTCGAGTTACTGTTGAGAATGTTCTTGATGCTGTTAACCACGGCATCAAGCGTGAGATGGAGAAGAAGGCGTCAAAGGGCCAGATGTCCAAGCCTACCCTTATCCCTGAGTCCGGCATCACAGAGATTGCTGTCGACATGGATGGTATCACCATCTAATCCGATTCGCACTCTTCACTTCAAACATTACATTTTGAGTTACCGACTTTTCTTTTTTGCCTTTGGCTTCTGACGGAGTTTGGGGTACATTTCCTTTATTACAGCTATGCATTACGAACAATACTTTACACAAGCAACTGCATAACGGCTCCTTGCAGGTGTCATGAGCACAATATATATAAGTCCTGAAGAACGGATAGAAACAAGAAGTATCTAAATAGACGGATTGGTTCTGGTTTCAGGGCTTTACGTCATATCTAGCTAGATTCTTACACCCTCTGATGCACCACCCTACTATACCCTGATGAGCATCACATCAAATCCTATAGAACAGCAAAAGATAGCAAAAAAATCAAGACTCTTACAATATCTTCAGGCAGTATGTTACGAAGTGACTAATTATATAAACCACCGCAAAAGCGTCCTGACTTAACTTAGCCTATTGAACTATAGTCGTGGGTTGAAACAAATCACATCGCAACCATTCAGAACAAGAGCACACAATCCATCCAGAGGTGTATTGAGCGATGGAATATGGTGCGACTCCCGCTCCCCCATCTTAACAAACATCGGCGCCTTGTTCGGCATATCCATTGGACCACTCCGCTGACTTGTTTAGCAACTCGTGTTCGGCAGGACGTCGACTCATGCCCATATTCAAAGTGCCTCTACCGGCGTCACAATGGGGTCTGATCTGTTCTCCAGTCAATCTCCACGTGGATGGCTCGCCTGTAACTGATAGCTGTACTGTTCAATATCAACGCGAATATGAGTCTGAAGCAGCTAATTCTTCGGCAACCCAAACTTAGAGTGATTCAGTCTCGGGCGCTCTCATCTCACTCGCCAATATCCAAGGGTTGCTCTGGGTTCGCATCCACTCTCAACACTTTCTCATCAGCCTCCCTGAATACGAAACCTCCCCACTGCGAGGTAGCAACCCAGCCAGCTGCATCAACCATATCTTGTCTCTGCCTCTTCTGGTCCAAAGCTTCCTCTGCGCTGATACCCGGTGCAAATCCACGGACGTTCTCGCGATCAACACGTAGCCATCCCTTCCAGCCTGTTGTGATATCGCCAGCTCCAACACCACCCACAATGATAGTCCCCCACCATTCGCGACCGGCACTCGCCTTTGTGGCACTTCCATAGAGAAGAATACCCTCTGCTTCGGCTACGAGAGCACGAGTATTGTCTGGGTCATTTCGTGCTGGGCGGTAGATGTAGGCATGTTGCAAATGATATGGCGAACATGTCAGGCGCGTGGCATCAAACCGACCTTCAATATCGATGACCAGAATGGCGTAAAGGTGAGGAGGGGTGATGAGGTTTGATATGAGCCTGTATAGTAGTGGCAGATGACGACCAGATATGCCAAGACCAGCAGATTTTGTGGCATTAAAGTGAACTGCTGTAATATCATCAAGTTCTGATACATACGTAAGTTTGTTTGGCAGGATTTGAGGTTGATGCTGGACCTGATCCCGAATGCTCGAGCAATTGGGATCTGGAGGGAGTGAAGAGCGTATGTTTCGAAGGACCTGCGTTGATAGTTTAGTAAGTCTTTAAGTTTGATAAGTAAAAGTCTGAAGGTCGCTCGAAAATGTAAGCCTTTGTAGTGGACTTGGATCAAAAGTGATGTTGACTTCATTCTTTCGTTGGCTCAAGGGTAGGCCACGCCAGCTCATAAGGTCCTTGACACGTGACGCGGAAAGGTATTTCGAGGGATTTGCTGTGATTAAATGAAAGTGAAACAAAGTCAAAAGAAGCCATGGCAGTTTGGTGGACTTCTCAAGACAATATCCCGACATATCTAGTCGTGATGTGCTGAATGCTTGTGTCCAATAGGCAAGAAGCTTTGGCCCAAAATCTCGAGTTCAACTTACGTCTTCAAGGCTCATCTCAACAACCTCACCCAATAACCGGCTCCCCGTTGCTGTCTCCATTCTGAGACCCCGGAAGCTGAACTTGATAGGGGCCTTTTTACTTGGATGCTGATCGTTTAGTACGGTCTTCGGTGTTTTTGGCAATGGGCTATCCGTGCCAAGTCTTTCACGCTTCAGAGCTTCCTGAGCGCGTGCAGACCAACCTAGGCGGCCGGAAGCGCAAATTGGATAAAGGGTCCAATAATGTCGAGCTCTCTGGATGCGAACTTGTCGAGATGCTGCAGTATAAGTGCGAAATCAAAGAGCCCGTCAAGCCGGATAGTCCTGTACAATGCTTTGCGATTGAGCGATTGTTCCGGAAGTAAGTTCTCCCCCACCTGATCCTACAATGGCGCCCCAAACATAGCTGTACCGTATCACAAATGTTCTGACGTGAGGTATTCGCTGGTATAGATGTAGAGATAAAAAGGGCTCTTTTATGGTCGAAACGACGGCTTGGGAGGGCAAAGAGTATCCTCCGGCGGGGCAGAGAAGCGATGACGGAAAACACAACAGAGACAGGGCATCTCCTCAGCACTATCACTGGTCGTCAAGTTGGCACGCGCCAGACGCAGCACGATGAACCAGACCATCGATTTTATACCAACCCAGGGCAACTTGCTATTGTCTCCGAAAATCACATATAGCATGCTTACTTCTCAAGGGAGACTCTGATTCTCTTGTGAAACTCAAACGTAATTGTTAGCCTCAGCCAAGCAGAGCATGCATCCCCGTCGTGCGTACGACCGACCCAGGTACAGAACAAGAAACAGTGCAGCCTTCAAATAATGCCGATTCTACGATAGTGACGTGAGGTTGAATATCAGAGCGCTGAGTCACCCACAGGGCTGCAACAAGTTGATGACGGCATTGCCGGAATGGGCCGAGGTGCTCAGCAAACATTGTTATCGAACCATGAGTTTACACAATCAGGACAAACTTTTACTCTTTGCTAGATTTCAGGATGAGATATGAAACAAAATGGCTCCTATCGACCAATAATTGATGAATGAATCTCTAATTATGATTCGGCCACACAGGGCTGCACTGTCGATCCCAGATATACTCTCGGCCTCACGAATTGCATTTTGATAGCTCGGTTGCCCTTGCCCGTGAATATGGAATGCACGAAGACCGTTTCAAATGAAGCGTTGGTGGTATTCTCTTCTCTACCCAGCTACACGACAAACGAAACATCGGCAAGCCGCCCGAACGTATCTATGTGCACTCCCATCTCTCATTGCCCTTGCTTGAATGACAAAGTGTTGTTTCGGTCCGTTGATTCTTTTACTCGTTCTTCTGGGCAGCTCGCTCCTCTTCGAGCTTGATGTAGTAGTTGTCGCGGGCGTTGGTTCGGGGCATGTGGAAGCCGTACCTGGTTCGGAGGGGTGAGCATATACTCTCAGTGTCGTGTCGTTTCGTCGGCAGTATTGCTTACCAGAAGAAGTTGGCCATGACGAAGCCGGAGCCTACGAGATCGCTAGTCAGCTAGGTGTACTTCAACCAACCACATCATTTGAATCGTCAGCCCCTCGAAGAACCCTCCTCTCGAAATATGTGATTGCCAATTCATGTAATCCGAATCAATCCGTCACAGAAATCGACGTACCGAGGGCGATGCTGAGGTCCAGGACGAGGTTTCGTCGGAGCATCTAGCGCAGTTGTCAGCCCACGAAAAGCTCTGGTACCGGGAGGCTCAGGCTCCTCTGGCCCGGTGGAGTGCGAAAAGCGAGCCATTGAGTCGAAGGAAACATACACCGGTGATGGGTCGGACGGCCATTGTGACTAGTTTACTTTTGCGAAGCTGTTCGGGCGAAGGAGCGAGGCTTTCGAGAAAGTATAGAGGTGCTGGGGAGTTTCGATGTGGTCAAGCAGTTCCAAGTTGATTCCGAAGATGGGCTGATGTTTATCGCGCTAACACCCGAGTCACGTGCACGTCATTCGGTTGAACAACGGCGAATCATGCCGAAAAGAATCTCGCCCATTGAAACCACCTTCAGTTGGAAGATAACATCAGGTAGACAGTGGTCGGTTTGCAGAACCCGACGATATCTGCTACCATGAGTCTCCGATTTGCCGTGCGGCGGCTGGCAGTATCAGGTACGGCAGCGCTCAGTCCGCCTTTGCAACTCAATTGGCCCAGAAGCTACACGGGACTAATCAAGAGCTTTTCACTATAGCAAGGACCGCACACCCTATATCTAGTACACCAGCTCCTGTTTTCTCTGCTACTGTCGGGCCCTCAATACAACGACGGCATAAATGGGCTTCCAATCTCTTCAAAGGATGGGGCAAACCCCGGAATAAAGACGCTGGAGCTTCACCCGCACAGGACCCTACATCTCTGCTCGACGACCCAAAGAGCCGCGAAGAATATCTACAGAAGAGCATGTACAGCGGTGTGGAGGACAACATTTTCCAGGACGAGATCGAAAAAGTCAGTACCGACACCACCCCGGGTGCTCCCGAGATCGAGCAAAAGACGAAAGAGAACATGGCCATGGTTGTGGACCCCGATCCCCGAAGTCGAGTGCGCTGGCAGCGCAAGAAGGTTATTCAGATGGTTCGCCGCAACGGCCGTCTGACAAGAGACGAGCGCATTCAGATGTCAGAGCGCCAACTTCTGCACAAGAGCGAGTTCATGCCCACAAGTGTCAAGAAACTCGTAATGCTGGCACGTCAGATCGCAGGAAAGAGTGTCGACGACGCCATTGTGCAGATGAAGTGGTCCAAGAAGAAGATGACGGCCGAAATTGGATATTACCTTGAGGAGGCTCGAGATTTGGCTATTGCACAGCGTGGTATGGGGCTCGGAAAAGTTAACAATGAGGTTTTGACAACTCCCAAGAAGATCCAAACAGTCGATGGGAAATGGATTGAGATTGAGGACCCGACGCGAATGTATATCGCTCAATCGTGGGTTGGGAGGGGCCCCTGGCGAGGAAAGAGAATCGATTACAAGGGTCGTGGACGAATGGGCATCATCAGACATCCTAGCACAAGTATGCCCGCATTGGTTACATATCTGGTTTTGGAATCGCTAACCCATCTCTAGGTCTAACGGTGTTGCTCAAGGAAGAAAAGACAAGAATACGAGAATACGAGGAGCGTGTGGAAAAGAAGAATAAGAAGGGACCCTGGGTGCATCTCCCCAACCGACCAGTATATGGACAGAGGCCATATTACTCGTGGTAAAGCCACGACTGTCCTCCAAAAATGAAGTTCAAAAAAAAGAGACGGAGTCTTCAGGCGTTGCCAGAGGCCACCATGTAATTTCTCATAGAAACTTGTAAGATATGTACAGTGAAGTGTACACTTGACAGAGATTGAAGTTTACGCTCCAGTGCTAGGTTGATTTACTTGATGTGGTATATTGGCTCTCGCCTTATGTTCATAAAATAATCGTCCGACGTTGAGTTGGCTCAAACCTTGTTGTCACATATGATTAACAAATCCATCAACATCAGCCCTTCGCGGGTGAAACCATACCGCTTCATAAAGCGATATGTATTGGCGACTCGCCGAATGGCCAATATTGGATTACAATCAGACATGCTCTATGCAGTGATGTTATGCAGTGATTAATATAGTGCGCATGCGATTGTCATCTGCCATATATTGATTCTGCTGTGCCCCGTTTTAAACGCCGATGTCTCCCACAAGTTGTCTTTGCTCAAACCATGTGTCGCGGTTCCTCGCGAGGAAGCATATCCTCATATCGATGGGACATTATTTCAAGGTCATATCCATTCTTCTCGCCAATGGACCCTTGGTCGGGTAAAGGATAACTGCGGTCCCTGGTAGCCATAGGCGGTGACATGCTTGCCATGTTTCCACGAGGGAGATCGCGCTGGTTTTGACGTTTCTTCCAGAAGAAGAAACCTGCGATGCCGATAAGTGCGAGGATACCAATAGTAACTCCAATACCAACACCGGCCTTTGCCGCGCCAGACATGCCGCTGGAAGATTCTTCCTTCTTGTCTGAGTCGTCGTCTGAAGAGTCAGAGGTAGCTGCAGCACCAGCCGCCTCGGAGGCTGTCGATGAGCTGGCGGCATCGGTGGAGGAAGCAGAGGACTCAGATCCTGTGGCCTGTCAATGTTTAGTATTCAGTTTCCTTCGACGCTTGATTTAACAGCCTCCTTACCGTGGCTTCGACGGCCCCGGCAGTTTCAGACGTGGAAGCCACATCGATAACACCAGTCGAAGTGGCTTCGGGTGCCTCTGAAGTTACCGGGGGCACAGCAGAGCTTGATGCAGCATCAGAGGTATCAGCCGCGGCAGGGGTTTCCGATGTTACTGCCGCTACTTTGGACGAAGTTGCTACAGCTGCTGCAGATGTTGTCGCTGCGCCTGACGCCGACGTTGCAGCAGCTTCTGGAAGGGCAGGGAGTTGCTGACCTAAGCCTTGTGAGCTTTCGCTACTTCATGTAAGATACTATTGAATCCTGGCAACATACCCACACAAAACCCGTTGCTCAAAAAGCTGGTAATATCGGCGTCTGCAGCATTGCATGAAGGCGCCCTTGCGCACTCAGCCACACCCTTGATAAAGCTGGGGCTAACACAAATACAACCGGCCTGGGTGGCATCTGCGCAGCCCACAGTTGGCTTAACTGATTCAACACATGTGTTCTGGAAGCCATCAGCACCTGTTTCGAGTGAATGCATAGTGATTAAGCGCTAGTCACTTACGATGCAGTCCTGAGCATAGACACCGAGAGTCTGTAGGGCGCCCAGCGCCACGAGAGTTGAAAGAGAAAAGCGCATGTCGGAGGAAGTATGCGGCGAGATAAAACCTCGCTACTTTGATAGATCGTTAGTAGCCAGAGGTGAACCAAGTCTGAAGTTCAAGACAGGCTGGCTGGATAAAGAATTGAGTGTGAGAAGTGGTGGCAGGTGCGGTCACAAGGATGAATCGTGATAATGGTGGCTCCAAACTTGCGATAAGAACGATAAAATGCCGCAGGTAGATCCAGGAACAATCCCTCAGGTGAATCGGAAAAGAAATCTTGAAATAGAAATGAGAGACGAGTCGGGCAATGTCGTACAATGTAACAGAAGTGGCTTGGTCCAAGGTGGCACTCGATGCAGCAGATGGAGGGTCCCCGAGAAGAATACGAGTGAATGAAGGCCCAGGTTACGGATTCGTTGTCGTCGGTTTAGCCCAGAATGAGCAATTCGAAAGGAAGGTGGAAAAGAACAATAAGGTAAGGTAAGAAAAGAAGAATACGAAGAATCGACCACAAGGAATGACTAGATGGTGAGATAACGAGGGACACTTGAGAGAGTGAAAGAGCCCAACGCGCAAAGGTGGTCGTGAGAAGTCGAGTCGAGGATGAGGATGAGGTTGAGGTCAGGACAAGACGAAAGCAGAATAGAAACGAAGCCGTTTGAGAACGGAAGAAAGAAAGGTGGGTTCAGGTGACGACAACAGGCAAAGGGAGAGAAAGTAAAGCGTTCAATTGAAATGAGATGAGATGGGACGAAGTAAGGAATGAAGTGGACGGGGAACTGGGAAAAGAACGGGGGACCCGGTAAGATTGCACTGAGGTCAGAAAGAATGTAATGTAAAGGTAGTTAATGCAATGCAAGCACTCGCTCTTTCGTGGGAGGGAGCAACAAGCTAAAGAAGCAGAATAGGTAGAGTAGGTACTCCGTAGGTAGGTAATACCTAATTAATAATGCTTCAAGAACAAGCAAGCTTGGTCCAGTGCTGTTACATACAAGGGCGACCCAGCTCGATGGGTATCAGATCCTTCCAGGGGATGATCTAGCTTTACATTAGTAGGTACCTAGACACGAGGGAGCCCTAGAAATAGCACAGATGGCAGCTTTCTGCCGGTCTGGGTGCAATGCATGTTGATTGTTTCCTCGCCCTCCGCCCTTGATTTTCCAACACTCTTTGTACACAAAACGCCTTGTGCATGCATGTGTGTGCCCCTGGCGGCTTGGCCTCCTGCAACGCCAGGGACCGGATCCAACATCATAAAACTGACAAGCGCCGCCATCAACGTCAGTTCCCTTTCTTTTCCCAAAAGGGGGGGCCAATCATTCCCCAATGGCAGAAGCGAGCACAGCAAGATTGCCATTCAGGTCTGCCAGAGCGTTGCTAGCGGCGGGGAGGAGGGGAGGGGGCTCCTGGACATCCCCCTGGCGCCAGGTACAAGCGCCAACTATCCCAGATTCCCTTAGCTTACTTGGCCTGTTTACCGCCCAATAGCCATCCCCCAAGATGGTCTGGCTTGTTTCATCTACCTCACTTAGGTATGTATTTTTTTCTCTCCCTGTATTGCTGTGTACCTGCGGGGACTGAGAGGAAACTATACATTCTCCATGTTCTTCTCTGACTCGTCCTGTTAACTTTCCATTACTTCGTTATGCGTGACTCTGCGAGATAAGGTACCTAGGTACCGATGGCACGCGCGAGATGTCAGCTTCTTTGCTCTCTTCTTTGTCCTTTCCCCCCTCCTTGACGTTAGTCTTCTAGCGTCTTGGCCCTTTCGGGGCTGGTGCATCTATCTCAAACCTTATGCGGTTTGATACGCGGCGACTACAATGTTGGATTTTCTCTGACAGATATGAGACCGACACTTTGGCATGGCACAACAGACACTACGCAGACACAAATTACCCCTAGTGCAGTGCGCTTCTTGAAGAGAGTCCATTTGCATTGACCAGAGCAAGCTGAGCTGCAGAAAGGAAACAAGCCATCAAAGAGCGCCATTTATGCAACCAACTTCAAATCTCGTGACTTTCATTGGGATGGGCAACCTGCATCCCAGCAAGCCCCAGAACAATCCGAGCAAACCAACCAGGGCCCAGTACTCAAATCCATGCCAGAATACGGAGTACGGAAATGCTTCTTTCACAACGCGTCCTGTACGGGATGACCGCTGTAGTGCACCCGAGCTATTCTGGCCTGATTACGGATAGAGAGAGGCAGCGGCTTGACCCCACAATTGACATCGAGCCAGAAACAACTCTTGACAACAGCCACCGTAGTGGAGAGTAGAGTCATCTCAGTCGGAGTCCTTCACAGCTTCTGATGGATGTGGCCATCCACTAATGCCATGCATAGTATGGGAGTCAACAATGCTAACTGCGAATCAAAGACAGTGATACAATATGGCGAAGCTAATGCATCACGCCTCTCGCCTTTGCGTCAAAGAGGCGGCAGGGACTGGTGCTTCTCTGTCAGATTCTTTGTACAGCCGCACATGGCGAAACAACCGCGGCACATCCACCTGTCACTTGTGCAACAATAACCTGGAGGCGGATCGGCCTCAGGGATTCACCCACGTAGCTTTTCACAATGGTCCAGTACTGTACAAAGGGATCCCAATTGTGCTTCTAGCTCCCTGAACATGGCCGGCTCAACCTCGATGACATCAGGAAAGAAGAGTTCTATGTATGCTTAGATACACCCCTGAGCCATTTCAGCCTGTAGGGTTATTACTGGACGTTGGATTGCCTGTATCTTTGGCTCATCCACAGATTTGTGTGTTTGTCTGTGTGCAAATGGGTACCAGGCCCACGATCCTAAGTTTATTTTGATATCCCACAGTAAGGTTCACTGCTTTCTTGCTCCCCGAGGGTACTCTGATACTTTATCCAAACCAAGGAGGAGCTGGGCAGTTCTTTTTTAGCGTGAAACATTAGCCTCAAGATCTATCAATTCAAACGAAAGAAACCAAGCATCATCGAGAGCACACCTCACAAGAATGCGTTAGGCATGCTGAAATGAGGCTTCCAGCCTTGAGACCGCGCTGCTAAACTTTCTTTACTCTGTCCCCTTGATCGAAATTGCCTAAGTTGTCATTGAGCGCATGCTCGTCTTGATCAAACAACTGACATAGAGAAAATGTGCTCTTCGTCCAATGGCATAATGCTTAGCCTTAGCCATTCTGCTAGAAGTCCTGCAGTCGGATCACTTGATGGCAAGGGAGCCTTCGGAAGTTGCACTGAAACAATTTCCTTTCACATCGTCTTGAGGTTTTCTATGCACCGGCACTCTACTGCAATTAACATAAGTCCTGAAACAATTTCGCTGTTCATCTGGAGTTGCTTGTTGTTGACCACTTAACTATATCGTGATTTGAATTATAGGCTTACAATATTAGACAGTAAGGTATGTACCTACTCAGATATGGAAGTCTTTGTAGGTACTGCCTACTGCAAACCACCTTCGACGAGGTATTTCATATAAGTAAAAAGTCCGTCTTCTCTCACACATATTCTTGATTAGCGCAGTAAATGAAGATGCAATAATCGTCCTCATCTTCGTTAACATCCACATCTCACATAACTAAGATATCATTTTCAGTTTTGTCATACAAAGTTGTGTACTTAGGTACTAGGTATTTTATGAAGAAGAAATGCTGCAAAGGCCAAGGTACCTAGGCACTTTAGGTATTAGCAATCCTAGTAGCCGAGCTGATCCGCACATGTCTTGTCAGTGGCCGGATACGTTAATGAGTCAAGGGAATCGGGATGATGCATCCGAGCCATTGGATCCAACGTGCCTTATCCAGTAGCTTCGGTTAGTACCTATAGCTTGGGAGCTGAATCAGTTCTCGCGACAAGAAAACTTAAGACCCAGGTCCTACTCCGTGGTGACGACAGAAATAGTTAGGTAGCTAGGCTTCGTCAAACTTGGAGGGCCTTCAGGTTTCTTAATTTTGGTCTGGTTGAAAAGGGTTTCTTGCTACGCGATAGCTATTTTGGCATACCGTATTTCGGAAAAGCTTGAAAATCCGCATACTTCGAGCGTTAAAAACCGCTAGAGTCTGGTCTAACTACTTAGGTATGACCTAACTAACTCTTAAGGTACGGACTGCCTAAACTTGGCACTAACCTATTAGACCACCTACCTTAGTAGGTAGGTAGGTAATTGGTGTATTGTTGATGATGCAATGCCCAACTGGCAGCTGGATTTCCAACAGTGGGACGGATTCTAGAGTAAAGCACATATGTATCTACCTGTCTGGCAGGAATGTGAATGTCTAGAAAAACGCTGAAGTTCCATCAGACGGGCTTAAAAGACATCGCGTCGAGTAAAACATTAGAAGCTTAATTGGGAAACGAGGTTCGTGACACCCGTTTGCCCAGGCTCAGCCCATGTTGCGTGTGGATGTTATAAGGCATACCGTGATAGCAGGAGTGCAACCAACAGCTTATATAAATTAAGACATGAAGCTTATACGGTTCTTGGCACCTCGATTACCAGTATTTTCTCAATTTCAACAACGCTCTTGGGTTGTTACTGAAAGTGAAGATGATCACTTGCAAGCTCCCTCACGTTGTGTCGTGGTGATTGACTCGGGGATTTTTTGTAGGCCCGGGAGCCCGATGTTGACCGTGCGCCGGGAATAACAGCTCGGGGTACAAATTTGATGAGCCGATAAAGAGAGCTGGTCAATTGGAGCAAGCTGTGCAAGCCAGCAAGGCGCCTCGTTGCACGCTCGCCTGGAAGGACCGGGTCGAATTGAGGTCTAGACTCTCTATTAGCTCGGACACTTTGGGAAATGGATCGACCAAGAGACAACGGGTCCAGTGCAAATGTATCCAGTACTGAGCCTTGAAAGACCCGGGAGCCGGGATTGTTTAGAGAGCTCTGAAAACAATGGCACTTTGGATATAAGAAAGAAGAATGAAATGTCGTTCTTCATTACTAGAGGTCTCGTATCGAATATCGAGATGTACTAGGAGTACTTTGAAGCCTTACAAGCTTAGCAAGACCACGCTGATGTGCTGCTGGCTTTGAATTCAAGATCATCTGCTCTACTACACCAGCAGTAAAGAAGGGTTGCGATGCATGTACCCTGAACTTTAGTGGAGTTCCAGGCATTACATCATTTTAACGACCCTCGCTTCCCGTTCTTCTGGGAAAATAACATCCCTGTGCTTAACTTACCTTAGTCCCCAGCCCAGCCCAGCCCAGTCCATTTCACAGTCCACTGGAAGGCGTCGAATTATTGGCAGCAGCTTTTTTTTCCCACTCCACGCGTGCAGTCTTGCAAGACTCACACAAGCCCGGCAGTCGCTGATCAACCTCAGGCTGCCTTTGGTCTGCGTCCTCTAAATCCAGGCCTCCATTATTTCCTTTCCTCCCTACCTAGGTAGTACTGACTCAGCGGAGCTGAAAAGGTATTGCCTGACGGCAGACGCCATTATCCCAATCTTTCGGTCTCTCCTTTACCAGATCCCAAACTTTCCCATCGCATCCAGCTCTGCACTCCCACGAACCCGAGAGGTTCCGCGACAGCGTCGACACGTACACGTTCATCGACTACCTGTTTCCAACGATAACTGGTCTTTCGACTACCCCCCTTCCGGTCTCACCTTTACAACATCCTGTGCGCCGCTATTGAGGTTGTATCGATAACACCAAGAGCATCTTGTGATGCGCCTCCACCAAAACGTGCACACGCGACAAACATGGCCAACCCAGTAGGCGAAGAGAACTGGCTTGCCTATCTCGAAGAGATCGTCCGCAACGCCTCCGACCTCGAGCAGCGAGTCAATGCTGTCGAGCATTACAAGCTGGCTGTCGGCTCTGAGCCTGGCAGCTTACGCATCTGGCTTGCCTACTGCAACTACTTCTGGTCCTTGTGGGAAGCAACTCAGGCCCCTACAGGCCATGGCTGGTCTGATGAAGAGCGCATGCTCGGTCGAGAGCTATTTTCTTTCGGCGGCGCTCTCGACTTGTGGCAGCAAGGCTACGAGGCTATTCGCTACCGCCTAGGGGATAGTCATCTTCTCTGGGATCGTTGGATCTCACTGGAGATGGAATTGCTGGCTAAGACGAGAACCCCAGAAGGCATAAAGCGCATCACACATCTTTATCGTGACCGCCTGCTTACTCCCCATCTTACCTGGGACGAAACATCTCAGAACTTCTCTACTTTCCTATCAGAGTATAACCGCGCTGCGTGGGAGGAATCCATGAAGGATGTTACCACCAATGCCCAGGAGACGAAACGACTGATCGCTGCTCGAGACCCCTACGAATCTGCTTTGAAGAAAGCGATGGACGCAGGTGATGTCGAAGCACAGAAAACTGCCTTCACTACGTATCTTGAGTGGGAGATGCTTCAGAGTAAGCGCAGCAACGACAATCCCGAAATTGGGATTGATCTTTGCCGTGGCCTGTACGCACGTGCTCTCACCGGTGCTCTTGCTACAGACCAAAATACCTGGTACGAGTACATCGTTTTTCTATCCTCATCCAACACCGATCTCCAAGCGCCGAGCAGTCTACTCGACGTACTCCGTAGAGCTGTTCAGCACTGTCCCTGGTCCGGCCTTCTCTGGAATAGATACATTATGTGTGCCGAGGAAGCTAAGCGTCCATTCGCTGAGGTTGAGGCCATCAAACATTCTGCAACTAGCGAGGATCAATTACTCAAGGATGGCATGGAGGGCATGATCGAAATGTATGTGGCTTGGTGTGGGTTTCTGAAACGCAATGCTATGGATGCTAGTGCCTCCGACGAGGCTGTTGACGTTGCCGATGTAGGTCTCATCGCGGCTCTGGAGGACGTTTCAGTTGTTGGAAAGCGACTCTATGACAAGGACTTCCAGGGTGACCCCAAGTTTCGACTGGAACGCATCTACATTCAGTATCTCACGGAAAAGAAGGGTGCCGTGGACGAAGCCAGAGCTCAGTGGAACAAGCTGGCAGCCCTGCAGATCCATGCGGATAATCACGACTTTTGGTTCAGGTATTATATGTGGGAGATGCTCATCTTCTCATCAGCCGGCGCCCAAGACAACAGAAGCCCTACACCTTCCTCTGGCGGTGGCACTTATCGAATACCAACACTGGCCACTGCCGTTCTTACCCGAGCTGTTGCTCGCAGAACTATTGACTGGCCAGAGAAAGTTCTGGAGGTGTATATGCAGCATTGCAACGACTACGAAGTGCCACTGCCTCTGCGAAAGGCAGCGGATCGTGTTCATAAGACTGGGAAAGAAGTCAAAAAGCGCAGGGAACGGGAGGAACAAGAGAAGGCTGTGGCCTATGCCGCCTACTACACTGCCCCTGAAACTCTAGAGAAGGGCCAGGGGTCTACATCACCGGGTGGTTCTAAAAGGAAAAGGGATTCTGAAGTTGACACCACAGATGGACCTGAAAACAACAACAAGCGACAAAGGAATGAGCCCAATGGGTTGGTGTCCCAGCAAGCTCTGGCAACTCAACACGACCAGCCCCTAAAGAGAGACAGGGAAAATTCGACCATCCTTGTCTCCAATCTACCGGCCGATGTTGACAAAACCAAGCTTCGACAATACTTCAAAGAGTACGGCCACATCAACAACATAACAGCTTTGGTCCGCGAAGAGAAGACCGATTCCTCGACAGCACTTATCGAATTCAAGTCCCCTGACGAAGCTCAATCCGCCTTGTTGAGAGACGGCAAATACTTCGGCCAGTCACAACTTACTGTAAAGCTAGGGAACAATTTGACCGTTTACGTTGCAAATTATCCTCCTGCTGCTGATCAAAAGTATATTCGCGACCTTTTCAAAGATTGCGGCGAGATCTTGAGCATTAGATTGCCTAGCCTTAAGGTTGATACCCGACGTCGGTTTTGCTATGTCTCGTTCCGAGATCAGGAGGCATCAGCGAAAGCTGTGAAGAAGGATGGCACCGTTCTTGAAGGAGGCCTGAAGCTTCTCGCCAAGTATTCTGACCCTGGTCACAAGAAGGCTCGTGAAGGTGCCCTTGCAGAAGGCAGAGAGATACATATTAGTAATTTGGATCGAACGGCAACCGAGGCGGATTTGAGAGAAGTCTTTTCCAAGTATGGCAATGTCACGCGGGCCAATCTCCCCCGAAACCTGGTGGGTAAGACTAAAGGATTTGCTTTCATTGATTTTGCGACCAAAGAGGAGGCTGAGAAGGCCGTGGCAGAAATGAACAACACCAAGTTCAAGAGCCAGATCCTAGAGGTTTCTCTTTCCAAAGAGTCAAAGATTAAACGCGCTGCAACAACTGTTGTTACGGATACCGCCAGAAGCTCGCCTGCGCCTTTATCACACGATGCTGAGGGTGACGAAGCAATGGAAGACGCACCCGATGAAGCTCAGTCCAAACCCACCGCAGCGGACATCTCAGCAAAGACGATCGCTCTTATGGGCCTACCTGATACTGTGAACGATGCACGAATCCGAGCACTCGTCGAGCCTTTGGGTGCTATTGTGAAGCTAACTGTGCTCCCCGGTAATGGTGGCGCTAAAATCGAGTTTGTCGATGCAGCTACTGCGGGCAAGGCGAGTTTACAGCTCGATAGTATGGACTTTGAGGGTCACAAACTTCGAACGGGCACAATGGATGAACTTCGGCAAGCCAAGGCAGAACGTACCCAGGACCGTATTGTCTACGGTAAAAGGGACAGGGATAGGAGCAAAGGTCAAGAACAGAAACCCAAGGCTGCAGGTAGCTCGTCAACCACTCTCATGCTACCGCCAACTACAATCCGGCGACCAGTGCTCGGGAAACCTGGCCCTCGCCGTGGCCTGGGCTTCAAGCCCAGCGCACCCAGGCCGGCTCAGAACGGCGATTCTGATACCTCGTCAAGGAAGAGCAACGCCGACTTCAAGGCGATGTTCCTTGCCAGTGGACAAGATACGAAGAAAGGAGACGAAGGAGAAAAGTCTGGGTCTGAATCATAAGTGCAGAGTCAGTCGCTGGTTTTGAGTGGTATACTGATGTAGCATAATGTAATTCATTAAACTTCAATGATATCCAGGGGACTAGGGAAGGGAAGGGAGTGTTTATTACATGGCTGTACGAATAAATGCAGTTGTCGAATGCGATTCAATCAAATCAAACCTGGGCTATCATGCGGTCGGGTTCTTTCATTTGGGAATTGCTCAGATGACTTTCCACTGGTCTTCAAAGCCAGCACGGCTATATGCCAATCACTCCCCAAGAAAACCTGGCAAGATAAAATAAGCACCTTTCTCCCAGTATGTGCAACTTGTCTCCCGTTCTGGTTCTGGCATCCTACGACGGCCTTGATACTCAGTTTACACCTAGTCAAACAAGACACCCATAGAAAGTGTATTCTCACCCCTTGCTCATTATGCCCGCGGTAGATCTATCCTGAAAATCTTGTGTGAAGATCCTCTGCCAAACATCAAGCCACTTTTCTTGCTGAGCAGTAGGGAGCTTGCCTGGCTGCTTGAAAGATCTCGTCAAGAGCTCCCGTAAACGTGTTCGGAGGACCTTCATGACTAGCATCGTTTTCCAGTCTGGTACTGCAAAGCGACCGCGGTTTCCATCGAGAACGATGACCCCGGAGTACATCTGGTATGATCTTATCAGTGATGCAGCTATAGAAAAGTTTTTGTGTTCTTACCTCACATCGTACATCGCCACAAAGTAGTGCAATGGCGAATGCTTCCACGGCAGTAGCCTCGTGGGCGTGGTAAACCCTTGTTGAATATTAGCCAGTTCACCTCTTCTGTGTTCGGCAAAACTTACGCTCTGGACTGCATAATATGATAATAAGAAAGCCATCGAAGGTCGTGGCGTCCCCGATTGACAGACGATGGATGGAGACTAATGGACTGACTTGTGCCGATGTTTCTTAGGCCCTTGGACCCGGGCGCGTCTCTCACAAGAATTTTGGGGTAAAAGCTCCAGGCAATAACTGATGCCGAAACAATATCGTTATCGCTGTTGAGGTTGACTCTTCGAGGAATATCATAAAATTGCTGCTGCCTTCGTCCTCTGCCTCCAGAAAACCGAGCTCGGGAAAGGGCTCTTCTTTCGTCTTCAGTGAGAGAAAGAAAGCCAGAGTCGGCGAGAGAAGTAAGGAGTTGTCCTTTGAGGTCTTCGATGTTTGCAAGAGTTTGCTGACTCAAAAAGTTCTTGCGGCAGAACTGGAACTCCTTTCCGCCGCCCCCAGCAGACTGGCATACTCGCTTCCAAGCCAGGTATGCGTTGTAAATAGTGAGAAGATCGGAATCTCCCCGACGGAAAGCCATGCGAGCATTATCTGCCTGAGCGCGCTGTCCAAACGGCGCCGAGAAGGGTGACTTGGAAGATAGGATAGCAGCAGAAGTGATAGCCATGTCCAAACATTTGAAGATAACTCCATACAGAATGAGTTTACCCAAGAATACATCTAAAGGCAACCTGGCTAATTGGTGTCCAAGCGGTGTGAGTTCTTCAGCCTGAGTAAGGGCGCGAACGTCTATAAGAGCATCAACCGCCCGACGGATATTTTTGGCCGAGGGGGGGTCAAGAGCATCGCCAAGTGTCTCCTCGATCCCTCCGATCTTACAGATCTTGACTCGGATCGCCAAGTCTTGCAAAGAAAGTCGAAGCATCTCGGGCGTCTGCTGGTCGCTCATTAACTCATCATGGCGAAATTTGGTGAACATATGAAAGCATAACCCTTCTTGTACACGCCCTGCTCGACCACGCCTTTGCTTTGCGTTGGCACGGGAAATGAAGGTATCAATCAGGCGTGAGAGTTGGCGTCGCTCATCGAAGCGCATCTCACGATGCTTGCCAGTGTCAATGACACAAGTGACGTCGGGAATGGTGATTCCGGTTTCGGCAATGTTGGTGGCAAGAACGATTTTACGAATTCCTGATGGTGGGACAAGGAATGCCGATTCTTGGTCCTCCGTAGCGATGGTTGAATGGAGAGGATAAACAAGCCAGTCTTTGGCAAACCTGGGATCTCCTAGCAGCATGTCGTTCAGTGTGCGAATCTCAGCAATACCTGGCAAAAAGACCAGAATAGCCTTGCTGAAATTCTGCAGATGTTCGTCAATCGCAATTCGAGCTATCAACTGCAGAATGAGATCGAAATCGATACGGTACTCATCAATTTGAGCCAGTGTCGACCGTGTTCTTGCAGTATATCCTAATAGACTCTTGGAAATATCACTCTTAGTGTTTTCTCCGTCACTCTCTGCAGGATCTTCATCCAAGTCAACCATTTTGTCAGGCTCAGAATCCGCAGGTGTATATCCAGTGAGTTCAATGGCATCCTCGAGGTATCTAACCTGCACTGGGAACGTTCTTCCAGGGACATTGAGAACCGGTGCACCGCCAAGGTAAGCGGAGAAACGATCCGCATCAACTGTAGCAGACATAAGAACAACCTTCAAATCCTTGCGTCTTATGAGGAGCTTCTTCAGGACGATCAGAAGAAAGTCGCTGTCAATAGACCGCTCGTGAACTTCATCAAGAACCAGGTGCGTTACTTCCTGCAGATCATTGGAGCCCTCAAGTATTCGCATTACAATACCAGTGGTTGCGTACACCAGCCTTGTTTCCCGCGAGGTATTAGCCTCGAGTCGAATAGAATATCCGACTAGGGATCTATTCGTTCCGAGGTCATTTCTGTTTTCTCCAAGCTCTTCACTGACACGGCGAGCGAGGGAGATCGCAGAGATCCTTCTTGGCTCTGTGCAGTAAACCTTGCAGGGTTTTCCCTGAGAAAGCTGGTGCTCTAGCAAGAAAGACGGAACTTGAGTACTCTTTCCGCTATTGTCCAGTTAGCAAGACCTCAAGAATGTCGTGTTCGAAAACCATACCATCCAGTCTCACCACAAACAATTATCACTTGATTCTCGTCGACAGCAGCCAAGACTTGCTCTCGGAAATTCCACATGGGGAGTTGCATTCGGGATTGCTGAGTTTCGTTAGCGTCATGGCAACCTAGTAACACAGGTTGTTGCTTACCAGCATCATTTGGAACTTGCGCGTGCTCGACTTCTCTGCCCAAATCTTCTGAAAATACTCCCCATTTGCAGCGCTCTGCCTTGATCGATCTTGACCACCGTCATCGCCAGAGTCGTGAGTATGCTTGGCGCCCCGTCCCCGAAACGCGCCTTGAATGATAACACCATCTTCAAGCTCCTGATCATGTCTCTGACGCACCAGAGCTCTTAAGTCCCTCACCACATCTCTGTCTTGCTCGTCAATTTGAGCTTTTCGTGCTTCAGCAAGTTCCGCCCAAACGTCTTTCCAGACATGGGGAAGTCTGATCACTACTTTTTCGTCCTTGGCATTGCCGCTGAAGGTATAAAACAGGGCCGCTGTGGAAATATAAGATTCGGACTGCTTAGCATCTGGTGTTGCAATGTCGGTCATCGTAAAAGTGAATCTATAAGGGTCCGCCACAATATGTATGTCAGATGAGGCCGCTGGTGGCGGCACTTCTTGAGGTTTGGTCCAGGTAATATCCAAGGAATGGCGATTTGCGAACGAAGCATCTGATACAAAAGAGTATAAAATTCTCGCCGAAGAGTCCCTAAGATTCGCGATCAGCACATTTTACGCAATTTGTAGCGACATCAAGTGGGCTTACCTCGAACGGCATGCTTCCTCAAGTGCCCTTCGAGGACTAATGCCAGTCCACTTCCCAAAATCGCGAATAGTAATTCGATTTCCATCGGCTGAGTTTACAATGGTACGGTTTTCGCCTGTGCTTGCGTCAACCTCGTTTTGAGGCAGAGATGCAAATAATCCGCCAATATCATCTTCATCCTCATCTTGCCCCTCGACTAGGACTTCGGCGGCGATACGCTCAGCTTCATCGTTGATGTCATCATTTTCCACTTGCTCATGAGGGGTTCCATCCGCTCTGGCTGGTATCACCTCGGCTTGAGCTTGGTATTCTTGCTTCTCGGCAGCCAGTCGCCTTTCGAGATCAATTCTCTGGACTCTCCACCGTTGCTCGGCTTCATACTTATCGAAAAGAACATCATTTTCGATCTTCCGAATCTTAGCTTCGAGCTTGGCAACAGCAAGTTCCTCGTCCGATTCTGATGTCTTTGAGCTACCTGACTGGTCCTTTCCGCGCTCGTGTTCTAGCAATTTGGCTTTAGTCTCCAGGTATTTTGGAATAAGCTCGTCAGCTTCTATGTCGCTGTCACAAGCTACCACCAGTTTTTTAATAGGTGAAGAACCCTTGACTGATCGAGCGTTGCTCCCAGCTGGCTTGTTTTTACGGCCGTTCCGAGTATCAGCTTGACGAGGAGTACTAGAGCGACTCGGCATTGGACTGTCCTGGGGAGTATCTATTATACATAGTTAGTCTGAGAGGGGCCCAAGATGCTGGGAGACGAACCACCGGTACTTTTGGGGATCGGCTTCGATCTAGGTTCGTAACTGGGCAGTTCTCCAATCTTGCATTCTCTGGCTAGCCAGTCGAGGGCCTCCTCGAGTCCCCAGATAGAATCTCGATTTGTCGATGCGACATTAGGTGCTATGTCGAGGATATATCGTATCGCAGCTGTCACTCGGTCCGAGGGGAATTCTGCGGCGATCAGGGTCTGTTGTAATGTCCAGAGGCGGATGATCATGTCCTCTTCAGGAGGCACCTTCCCAACGCCAGCGTTCTCCGAGGAGGACAGGCTAGAAGCGGCAAATCGATTTTCTGCTTGCACAAGGTCAAGTATGTGATCCATCAAGTCTGGCGGTAGCCATTTGAAACTATTGATCGAATCGGCCTGGCCACGAAGGAGTCGACGGTCAGTATCGAGACGATTACGTTGCCGTTGAGCATCTTTCTTTGTTTTTGCTGCGTGTTTCTCCACGAGCAATTGTAGCTCAGATTCTTCCAACTGCTTCTCAAACTCTTCGGGGCTGAGGGTCGACTCCTGGGTTCCAGCATTGGTGGTCGCATCGCCAGTTGTTGCGGACGAGGATGGAGGGGCATCCTTCTGGGTCGATGGAGGGGCACTTTGGCCTTTGATTGTCACAGGCTTCGATTCAGACTCGGCAACGTCAGGTCTGGGCTTGGAAGCAACCGACGTGGTTGCGAATCCTCGAGCTGGGTTAGCAGCAGGCTTCTTTTTCTTTTTCGCCCCCGCCATTATCGTCAACCGAGGGAAGAAACTGAGAAAGGGTTGAAAAAAGAATAAGCGCTCTCTAGTTTGGGAGTATCATGGCCGAGAGAAATCTGCCAGTGAAACTGAGGATTAGGTTACCCCTGCAATAAAGAGGGTTAGAAAATTCGATTGCAGGTCATTGAGAGCGCCGATCTACAGACGAAGGGTGCAGGAGTGAAGTGATTTGAAGGTGGAGGTTGTGACGCAAGGGCTTTGATCTCCAGTTCTGTGGATCATGCCTGACGGAGGATGTTAGAGAGGAGGGATAGTACCACAGCAATGAAGCTTTGATCAGCTAGAAGAAGGGCCTTGGGGAGAGATTCATGGTCCAGCGGATATACCGCCAGTGCAACGGAATTGCAATCTACCGACCTCCCTTCCCAACTAGTAGGTACCTAGGTAGTGAGTGACAAGATTGTTCCTTGGATCGATTTTCAGATAGATCTGCAAGGTACAGGTGCATTGCTGAACGACTTCTGTGCTGGAGGCTTAGTCACGGAGGCTAGCAATGTATCAGGACAGGCCAGCCTGCGATGCGTCATGCCGGGCCGCGAGAATTTCAGTGGGCTAGAGACTTTCAGGGCTCCAAACCCCACCTAAATGGCCTGTCGAGCTTTCGACGTGCTACCATAGGTGCCTAGGTAACTAGTTAGGTAGGTGTACCTTAGGTATCTATTGGATCCCTCTGGAGGTCTTAGGTAAGGTGACCACTGTTGATTCAACGTGGGGTAAAGGTCCATAGGTCGAGATATTTGCGTTCTCTTGATGGATTTGGTGCCCAAAAATTCTAAAACACCAACTACAAGCCTACCACCCACCCTTCTTGACATTACCTACGTTCCACCACCTCGACTGAGGATCTACGCCTCGAAATTGGCGTCCACGAGCTCTGGTAGCCCCAGATGAGTTCACCAACCCGAACATATACCTCCGTTTCCGAACTCCAGAATGTCTAAGGGCGACTCATCCGACTCTGGCGCTCCGGCGCCTCTTGACATGGCCGTCGTTAAACAGGCTCTGTCCTCATCCTCGACCGCTGTTCGAATCACTCATTTGCGCACAATCGAAGACAAATTGGCCCAGAAATGTGCGCAAGCCCTTCTCCTCTTCCATCGTTCTATCAACCAGCTGACCGTAGCTTCGAAGCCCTTGACAGCGCCTCAATTACAAGTCTCCTCCCGCTCCTTTTCGGAACATACGCTTTCTACGCAGATAGGCAATCCAGGCTGTCAGTGCAGAAGTGCCTCGTTGCGCTTATTTCGTCTGGTGCCGACTCCAATACAATCGCCCCGCTCATTACTGCCTTGCGTAAGGAAAGCCAGAAACCTGGCATTGCTCCTACCAATGCATTCGTTCTCGTCGAATGGTGCAGTTTGTTTATGCAATATCTCGATGCCTCGCAGTGGGACCAATTTGCTACCGATATCATCCTAGCAGATGCGGATGCTCTAGAGAAGTGCCACCAGCCCGTTTGCAGGAAGTCTGTAACTCACTCCGCCATCATTGTTACAAGGAGGGGTTTGCGGAAACTCTTCTCTTCGAATGAACTGAGCAAAAAACGGCTTTCTGCTTCTGTTGATGTCCTGACTGCGAAGGGGGCTCAGTCGATCTCAAGGAATGCTGTCTTGCTTGGGGTCATCGCTGGCGTATCCGCCAGGAAGGATCACTTGCGACCTGTTCTCGATTCCCTCAAATCCAGATATTACGATTTCTTCACGAGAGAGATCATTGGCTCTCGAACTAGTGTTCCAGAGCATCTAGTGCTTGGACTCGGTAACTTCTTCGCTTCGTTTGCCACACTTGAAGAAATATCCAAAGAACTGATCCCTGCTCTCGAGAAGGGTCTTCTGCGCGCCCCTGAGGTCATTCTTGGTGGAGTTGTGACGCCTCTTGTTCGTTGCCTCCCTGAGAATTTTGATCTCTCCAAGATCCTTGAGCAGAATCTGCTCAAGCCCCTTTTGTCGAATGCAAAATCTACCAATGCAGCTATTCGTGCTGGCTCTTTAGATGCGTTCAGCGCCCTGGTCAATAAGTCTGGCGATACTGCGTCATTGGAAAAGGTCATCAACGAGGTTGCGACACCCCTGAAATCCGGCAAACTTGCATCTCCTGACCACCGTGTACTGCATGCGCAAATGCTTCAGACAGCACCTCTCTCGAAAGCGAGTGCCGAGCAAGTCGCAAACGCAGTTGCAGTCATCGCTGCCAAAGAAGGTAATGAGAGTGCTTTAGCTGCGGAGACTTCAGCCTTAGCAAAAGCAGTTTCTTTCTTATTGACCAACGATGCTGAGGTCCCCAAAAGTGTGCTGGAATCCGTTAATAAGGGCCTTACTGAAAAGAAAATTACTTCTCGGAAGTACTGGTTGCTCCGTGTCGGTGGCATCTTGCAAACCCTCAATGAAGCGCAATCAGTGTCTTCAGCAATGGCTGCTTTTGTGGACGTAGTGATACCAAAACTCATTACCACTTTCACAGAGGTGACCTCCAATGCAGCTAGTGCTGCTCAGAACGGCCTCATTGTTGGTGCCTACATTCTGACGGCTGTAAGCACACATATTAACCGCGTGCTTCCTGGTTCTGCAGCCGATTTAAGCTTGACAAAAGCAGTGGTTACCAAACAATCACTATCCTTGGATCCCAAGTCATCCTTCCTCCTCAGCCCTCGAATCTACTCCAAGGTCACAGCCGAAGAGGATCTTAAGTGGTTTTCACGGGCTATGAACTCTATCTTTCAAGGCCTTGACAAGGAGGCTGATAATCAGGTTGCCCTCGCTTGGTCTGAAGCAATTATTCACCTAGTTACCGCTCAGAGCGTACCGGCAACTGTTCAGCAGGAGACTTCCAAGACCCTTTCCAGTCTGTACGTTCGTAGTCCAAAACTGGTATCAGGTTTCATTATCGCCGGCCTTTGGGATTATCTGAAGCACTCTGGATCTCCTGAGAAGGAACCATCATCAGGCGCTCATAACTTGATCCAGGTTGTGAAGGCTATCTGTTTGACCCCCAGTGACATCGAAAAGTCCGGGGAAACCATCAACACAGAGGATCTGGAGGCACAGGCAAACAACCTCCTTGTTCTGGCCCGCCCAGAGCTGATTCCTAGGGCAAACTGGATCGATTTGTGCCTCCGGATGGAACTGGACCCTGGCAATCTAGTCAAGAAGTACCAAGATGAGCTTTTGACAGAAATAGAGAATCAAACATCGTTCTCCCAGAAGGTTTGCATGACACTCCCGGGGTACAAGAATCTCATTAACCAATACCGACAGGTTGACGCCATAAAAAAAGCTGCGTACAACGCAGCTGCTGACTTGGCTTTTGTTGCTCCCGAAGCCATTATACCGCGCCTGCTGGAGACCCTCAGCCGCGATCTCAACGCCGAGCAACTCCACGATGTTGGTCCTGTCGAAGCGGCCATTTTCAGAACGCCTGAGGGTACCGTGTTCGTTGATGTGCTTGCAAAGAAGTCTCAGCAAGTCTTGGACAAAAATAAAAAGGATTATGACATTCTCAAGTGGGAGGAAGAACTTAGGAGTCAGCTTGAAAGGAAGAAGGGCCAACAGAAGAAGCTGACCCCAGAAGAGAACGCAAAAGTCAATGCTCAACTCAAGAAAGAGAGCCTGATCAGGCAATCTATAACTGAGATCGAGGCAAAACTTTTGCGGGGCATTGGCATTATCCGAAGCCTTGCCACTGGTCCACCAACAGATGCTGCCCAATGGCTCGGTACTGCGGTTTCACTCTTGATCGACATTATGGACGCCGGTGCTACAATGATCACTGGTGATGCAGCTCCATTGGCTTACATAACTTGCGCAAAGAAGGTCACAGAGCGTCTGGGCTCGATGAGGCCTTTTGTTGGCGTCGCGGCCCTCAGGCTGCGCGGCGTGTCGCTGGCAGACAACTATCAAGAGGAAGCTGTGGAAGATTTGGTAACAAGGGTTTTGTACCGTTTACGATTTGCTGGCGAGCAGCGACCTTTCGACTCTGTATCACTCATCTACGCGTTACCGCTCGTGCTGGAGCTTCTCCGTAAAGGTGGAGTTGGTGATTCGCCCGATGATGCAGATGCTCAGCTAGTATTGGCCATCGAGTTCCTCTCATACCATACAGATGTCTGTAGTGATGAAGCTGTTCCTCGTGCTGAGCTCCTTTCAGTTCTTATCACTTCTATGCAGGCATATGCTCAGCATTACAAGCTCCTGAGAGACTGTTTTGCTGATATGTGCCGCTGCATCGCACCAAACATGGACCGTGATGAGATGGTTATTCTTGCCAAGGGTGCGCTGGTGCCTGAAGCGCGAGTCAGATCAACTGTGCTGCAATCCATCAGCGCTGAAATTGACATGAGCGAGCTTGGCTACTCCAGTGAAATCTGGATCGCTGCTCATGACGATGAGGAAGAAAACCAAGATCTCGGTCGGGAGATATGGGAGGAGAGTGGCTTCGAAGTGACGCCGGAAGTGCCACTTAAAATGTTACCTTTCCTCGAGAGCAAAGATGGGCAGTTGCGCCGTGCCGCTGCTCGCTCCCTGTCTGAAGCAGCTAGCTTACATGATGAGTCTTTACCTGCGGCGCTTGACCAGCTCAAGGCCACTTATGTCGAGCTTGCTAAGCCCCGAGTTCAACAGCTCGATGAGTTCGGCATGCCCAAAAAGATGGATCTGTCCGATCCTTGGGAAGGAAGGCAAGGTATTGCTACAGCTTTCAAAGAGATTGCTCCAGTTTTCAAGGTTGATCAGCTCGATCCTTTCTTTGACTTCCTCATCGATGCCGGTCCTCTTGGAGATAACAACGATGCAGTGAGAGGTGAAATGCTGGATGCTTCGATTACGGCCATTGAAATTCACGGCAAGGGCATCCTTGATGAGCTCATGTCAAAATTCGAACAGACCTTGGAACAGCCAGACAAAAACAGCGACGCTGCTGACCGTGTCAACGAGGCAGTGATTATTATGTACGGTGCCTTGGCTCGCCATTTGAGCCCTGGTGATCCCAAGATACCTATCGTTATCGACCGCCTCGTGACAACTCTAAGTACGCCCTCGGAGACGGTACAATATGCCATTGCTGAATGCCTGCCTCCCCTGATCCGGGCCTGCCCTGACCAGTCTTCCAAATACTTTGGTCAAATCATGGAGCAGCTCCTCACTTCTAAAAAGTATGCTGTTCAGCGAGGATCGGCTTATGGTCTGGCTGGCCTTGTAATGGGCAGAGGCATCGCGGCACTAAGAGAGTACCGAGTTCTGTCAACTCTCACTGACGCAATGGAAAACAAAAAGGAGGCAAATCAGCGTGAGGCCGCTTTGCTAGCATACGAACTTCTCTCAACTATGCTTGGACGCGTCTTTGAACCTTACGTGATCCAGATTGTGCCTCAGCTGCTGACGGGCTTCGGTGACGCTAACGCAAACGTTCGCGAGGCTTGTCTGGCAGCGGCTAAGTCGTGCTTTGCGAAGCTAAGCTCTTACGGTGTGAAGAGAATCATGCCAACTCTGCTTGATGGTCTTGAAGAGCAACAGTGGAGGAGCAAGAAGGGTGCTTGTGACCTTCTTGGTGCAATGGCATACCTCGATCCGCAGCAGCTCGCCAACAGTCTGCCAGACATCATTCCCCCTCTGACAGGTGTGTTAAACGACAGCCACAAGGAAGTAAGGGCCGCCGCAAACCGAAGCTTAAAGAGGTTTGGTGAAGTCATCAACAATCCAGAAATTAAATCGTTGGTCGACATTATTTTGAAGGCTCTGAGTGACCCTACAAAGTATACAGATGAAGCCCTGGACTCGCTCATCAAGGTCCAGTTTGTTCATTACCTCGATGCTCCATCTTTGGCATTGGTCACTCGCATTCTGCAGCGTGGTTTGGGCGACCGTTCCAATACCAAGCGCAAGGCAGCTCAGGTAATCGGCAGCTTGGCTCATCTGACCGAAAAGAAGGACGTGGTCATGCATTTGCCCGTACTTGTGGCTGGTCTAAAGATTGCCATTGTCGACCCTGTGCCTACCACTCGAGCGACGGCTTCCAGAGCGTTGGGTTCTTTGGTCGAGAAGCTTGGAGAAGACACACTTCCCGATCTTATTCCTGGCCTGATGCAGACTCTCAAATCAGATACTGGTGCTGGTGATCGATTGGGATCCGCTCAGGCTCTCAGCGAGGTGCTCGCTGGGTTGGGAACGACAAGGCTGGAGGAGACTCTTCCCACCATTCTTCAAAATGTCGAATCCTCAAAGCCGGCCGTTCGCGAAGGCTTTATGTCACTTTTTATTTTCCTCCCAGTCTGTTTTGGCAACAGCTTCTCCAATTACTTGGGTCGCATCGTACCACCTATTCTGGCTGGTCTTGCCGATGATGTCGAATCGATTCGTGAAACCGCACTGCGTGCAGGTCGTCTGCTAGTCAAGAATTTTGCTGCTCGTGCTGTCGATCTCCTCCTTCCAGAACTTGAACGCGGCCTCGCGGACGACAGCTACAGAATCCGACTTAGCTCTGTCGAACTTGTAGGGGATCTTCTCTTCAACCTTACCGGTATCAAGGCTGGAACCGAGGCTGAGGACATTGAGGAGGACGAGAACATCAAAGAAGCAGGCGCTTCTCTGAAGGAAACACTCGGAGAGGAGAAGCGGAATAAGATACTTTCTGCACTCTACGTATGCCGCTGCGATACAGCTGGGGCCGTTCGCTCGGCCGCTATTGCTGTCTGGAAGGTTCTTGTTCACAGCCCGAGAACCCTGAAGGAGCTTGTGCCAACCCTCACACAACTTCTGATCCGTCGCTTGGGAAGTTCCAACATGGAACACAAGGTCATTGCCAGCAATGCCCTAGGAGAACTTATCCGAAAGGCTGGAGACAGTGTTCTGTCCAGTCTTCTTCCCACTTTGGAAGAAGGCCTTCAGACATCGACAGATGTTGACGCTAAGCAGGGTATTTGCTTTGCCTTGAGAGAGCTTATCTCTTCTGCGTCGCCGGAGGCTCTTGAGGATCACGAAAAGACCCTGATTTCCGTCGTTCGTACCGCACTGACAGATTCTGACGAGAATGTTCGAGAAGCCGCTGCTGAAGCATTTGATTCGCTTCAGCAAATCTTTGGCAAGCGAGCAGTTGATCAAGTTCTTCCTTTCCTTCTCAACCTCTTGCGTTCCGAGCGTGACGCAGACAATGCTCTGCAGGCACTCCTCACCCTGCTCACTGAGACGACACGCTCGAATATTATTCTGCCAAACCTCATCCCAACCCTCACGACACCACCCATATCAGCCTTCGACGCCAAGGCTCTTGCATCTCTGTCCAAGGTTGCTGGTCCTGCGATGAACCGTCGTCTCCCCAACATTATCAATTCGCTCATGGATAACGAGATAAATTGTAACGACGATGGCCTTCGGGAAGAGCTGGCAACATCTTTCGACACCGTCATTCAGTCGATTGACGAATACGATGGTCTCAATACAGTCATGAACGTTCTACTGCAGCTTCTCAAACACGAGGATCACCGACGCCGAGCGGCTACTGCTCGCCATCTGGGCAACTTTTTTGCCGCTGCCAGCGTGGATTATTCCAGATACAACCAGGATATCATTCGTTCATTGCTTAACTCCTTTGACGACAGAGATACAGATGTCGTCAAGACTGCATGGGTGGCTCTCAGCGCATTCACAAAGAAGCTGCGAAAGGAGGAGATGGAGTCACTCGTCGTTTCCACGCGACAAACTCTTCAGCGTATCGGCGTCGCAGGAGCAAACCTGCGCGGGTTCGAGCTACCCAAGGGCATCAATGCTATTCTACCAATCTTCCTGCAAGGTTTGATGAATGGTACTGCAGACCAAAGAGTTCAAGCTGCTCTGGGTATTTCAGACATCGTTGACAGAACAAGCGAGGCCTCTCTGAAACCATTCGTTACCCAGATTACTGGTCCTCTGATCCGTGTCGTTTCAGAGCGCGCCACTGAAGTCAAGTCGGCGATCCTTCTGACACTCAATAATCTCCTGGATAAGATGCCTGCGGCATTGAAACCTTTTCTCCCACAGCTTCAACGTACATTTGCCAAGTCTCTTGCGGACCCATCCAGTGAGACTTTGAGAACACGGGCTGCCAAGGCACTGGGTACTTTGATCAAGTATACGCCTCGTATCGATCCGTTGATTGCTGAACTAGTCACTGGGTCGAAGACGGCCGATCCCGGTGTCAAGACGGCCATGCTCAAGGCCTTGTATGAAGTTATCAGTAAGGCGGGTGCGAATATGGGTGAGGCATCACGAGCTTCTGTCTTGTCACTTATCGACATGGACACGGACGAGAGAGATGAGACTATGACCATCACTAATGCCAAGTTGCTGGGAGCTCTCATCAAAAATGTTCCTGAGGAAGCCGCTCATGGTTTATTGAAGAACCGCGTGGCGACGTCGCATTTCACTCATTCATCTGTCCTTGCCCTGAACTCGGTACTCGCGGAATCACCAGACGCGCTGCTTCAAAGCCCCTTGGCTGATGACTTGCCCGATTTGCTTTGCCAGGGCGTCACCAACAAGAACGTAAGCCACATCTATATTCCCAGATCGAATATGATTCGTAAACTGACAGCCGTCTAGGTATTTGTTGCAGACAATTGCATTCTGGCAACTGGGAAGTACCTGCTATCTGATTCTCCCAAGACATTTGAGACGACAAAGGGAATTTTTGAAGCCCTTGCCTCTGTGATCCAACCTGGCAATGCAACCGACTCACGCAGACTTGCACTGGTTGTCGTTCGTACTGTCAGTCGCAATGATATGGAGATGGTCCGACCTCATATCGCCCTGTTAGCACAACCCATATTTGCCAGTGTTCGCGACCCCGTTATTCCCGTCAAGCTCGCTGCTGAAGCGGCATTTGTGGAGCTTTTCAATGTGGCTGATGAAGAGAGCCGCATTTTCGATAAATTCATGGCTGGTCATGGAGCAGATCTGCCAGCCAACACCAAGAGGAGCATGGGAGACTATTTTAAACGTGTCGCCATGAGGCTAGGCTCTCAAGCCCGCGAGAGGCGCGAGGCTGAGGGTGGACAGGGGGGATTGGGACTGTCCAATGATGAAGCTGAGGATGAGAAGGAGATTTGGAGTGTGGGAAAGGTTGATGTGGGCAGCGAAGCCTTCTCATAATATGTAAAAGAGCATATCGCAAACACAATCTAAGGCTGTCTGGGCATATGTCCTGGGCGGATGCCGTTAAATGTACCGTTCCACTCGATGAACAGTTGGTAAATTCACCACAAATCATGTCTACTTGTTACCTTGATAACGAAGATTTGATCATGCATGCTAAAGTAGAAGGAACCAACGGTCTACAATTGCAATTCTAAACTTCCATTTGGTATAGCTCTTTTAACACACACTCCTGCTGTCCACAACAGTGCGAATTGTATATCATCTTCGCATCCTTCTCAATTAGATCGAAATGAAAAATGGTTATCTCGATAAGACCCCGAAATCAAATTTCAAAATCATGATTCATTGATAATTTATTCACCTTTAAAATGCATAGGTAGTTCTAATTTAATGCACTAACATGCTCCTGCCAATTTCGACCCTGAGGGTCACGTGCAGCCCTCGCTTGACGTTCTGGGATTAGCGTGAACCCACAGAAGGAGTTGCAAGCAGAGAAATTCTGGCCTCGCAACCCCTCTCACCAGTCTTCATCACCCAACATCCATCGAGGACCGGCCATCACCACCCAACGACAATCAAGATGTAAGTCCATCCGAACGATCAGTACAAGCGAGGAGGCGATGCAAGAAGAGCTTTGGAAACAAGTATATGAACTGGTTGCAATGCCTTTTGATGGTGTCGCCACGGATTCGGTGGATTGGAAAATTTGGGACATGACAACATTATCAGAGGGTACTGGTGGCTAACTAATGATTTCTTCCTCAACTACAGGGTCAATCTGCGAACTCAGAAGCGCCTGGCCTCAGCGGTCATCGGCTGTGGCAAGCGCAAGATCTGGCTCGACCCCAACGAGCAGAGCGAGATCTCCAACGCCAACTCTCGCCAGACCATCCGAAAGCTTATCTCCGATGGCCTCATCATTCGAAAGCCCGTCACCCAGCACTCACGATCGCGCGCTCGCGAGCTGAACCTCGCCCGACGAGAGGGCCGACACCGTGGCTATGGTAAGCGTAAGGGTACCGCCGATGCCCGTATGCCTAGCCAGGTCCTCTGGATGCGCCGCCTCCGAGTCCTCCGCCGTCTCTTGGTCAAGTACCGTGCCAGTGGCAAGATCGATAAGCACCTCTACCACGAGCTGTACCATAGCAGCAAGGGTAACGCTTTCAAGCACAAGCGTGCCCTCGTCGAGCACGTACGTTTTATTAATGATGCCCCTTTCTCGGGGGCCACGCTCGGGACATTCGCTGACATGGAGTTTTTGATCTAGATTCACCGTGCCAAGGCTGAGAAGGCCCGTGAGACTGCCCTTCAGGAGGAGATGGATGCCAAGCGTGCGAAGAACAAGGCTGCCCGCGAGCGCAAGCAGGAGCGTGCGGTGGCGAAGCGAAATGCTCTCCTTGCCGAGGAGTAAGATTAAACCTAGTGGACAATGACAACATTTCGGTCTTGAGAGGAGGCTGCATTCGGAGTCTACGGGTTGGGTCTCTTTTTATGCCCTTCTGGTTTCTACACTTGTACCGGCGGGGGTTCAGGCATGTAGCATTGAAAAAAATGGAATCGATGATGCTCGGATGCTTGGATGTTTCACCATTTACGACCTTCTCGTGAGCACTTGTTCCGCTCATCACGACTTAAGTACCACCAGCGTTTTAAAAAATAATGTGCGCGGTCTGGCTTATCATGAGAGCATTGTTCGTGACGTCTCATCTATGTCGGTAACTCGATTAGCGAGTGTGAATTGTCGAAAACTGAGCCACAATCAAAAGTCCCGACCCTCTGCATGATTGGAACGTTGCCTGCACTAACTACTCCCTATCTGAACAATCAGGAATTCAACCAGACCTGAGGCAGCGCTTCCGCTTGGCTGGACAAGCTCATATCACCCAAGTGGAGGTGTCTAGCCTAAAAGTGCCAACGAGCTGACGATATCAAAGGCAGCCAGATGATATCGTGGAAATCAAGCAAGAAAAGGCCTAGTTGGGCCGCTTCTTCTTGAATATAAATAAAAAAAAGCTACCCAAGGCAATGGGTGGTGAGGTTGCACCAGCTCCAGACGGACCGGACCTATGTGTTGTCTAAACCATGCCATCACACCCAACCTCATCTTAGGAGATAAGAAGTGACGGAGGAAAACCAAGCAAACAGCTATACTACATAGTGAGTATTATGGTCGAGTTGTTTTGTACCTACTTTGATTGTAGCCACGAGGTAGTCATGTGGCTGCAGCATGTAAGGCCAGAAATGCATGTCGCAGAGTGCGCTCAATGTATTTGGTCATCCGGCGTGAGTTTTTTTTTTTTTTTAGTGTTTTTTTTTAATCCAATGAAGCTACCAACAGATGTTCCATTCGCTCTGGAAGACGAGTGCTAAATTCAAGAGTTACAGATCTCAACTACCTAAGCATTACAGCTGGTACTTTGTGCGAGAGTATCGTATTTGGAGCACCATGGTTGGTGTGCGTCCTGAGTCTTGCTGCTGCTGCTATGGATCCATCCATGAGACAGTCACTCATCATTCGAGTCGCGGCCCTGTCCGAACTTCCTCCACCTCCACCCTCCACCCTCCACCCTCCGCCTCCGCCTACAGTCGTCGGCACTAATTAAGTCCCATCGTATCAGTCGATGACGTCCTGAGTGAACGCGCCGTTGGACTACAGCAAGCACCTCTTGAAGCTCTTTTGCTTTGCCGCAAATAGAACCCTCAATTTGTCTCTCCCATAAGCGTTCGCATCATTCGATCTCGGTGTCTTGCCATCGACTGCCAAGCACGCTATGTCTCTAGCTGGTGTGAGAGGCACCTCGCGTGTCCTGCGTAACATCGCAAGGCCAGCTGCTGTATTCACGACATGTACTCGAGCCGCATCTTCCATAGCTCTGGAGGACCAGCAGCAGGTGCGTCTTCTTCAATTGGGTTGTTTCAAAAAGTTTAGCATCTAATGCTCCCGTTCCTCACCCTAGGCCCTCTCAGCCCATCTGAGCAAAGCTGACCCCGCTGTCTTCGACATCATTGAGAAGGTTGGTCGCACTGATGCTACACATTCTATCTGCTTCCCCTGTGCTGACGGCTTGGGCAGGAGAAAGACCGCCAGAAGCATTTCATCAATCTGATCCCCTCTGAGAACTTTACCTCCCAGGCTGTGCTCGATGCTCTCGGTAGCGTGATGCAGAGTGAGCTTTAGTAGCCAAGAATCGAACGACGGCAGACCTTGAGACTAACGTTGGCTGTAGATAAATACTCTGAAGGATACCCAGGGGCCCGTTACTATGGCGGGAATGAATTTATCGACCAGGCCGAAAGGCTTTGTCAACAGCGTGCCCTTGAATCGTTCGGACTCGACCCAAAGTTATGGGGTGTCAATGTTCAAGGTTGGTTGCTAGGAGCTTTTCTCTCAAGTGACTTACACGGGCGCATGTGATACTGACTACGACCTCTCAGCTCTCTCTGGCGCTCCAGCGAACCTCTATGTCTACTCTGCCTTGCTCAACACCCATGATCGGTTAATGGGTCTCGATCTACCACATGGCGGCCATCTATCTCATGGTTACCAAACGCCCACAAAGAAGGTTTCAGCGATATCAAAGTACTTCGAAACTTTACCGTACCGACTGGACGAGACTACAGGATATATCGACTACAACAAGTTGGAGGAGATGGCATGCATATATAGGCCAAAGATTATTGTCGCTGGTGCGAGTGCTTATAGCCGACTAATCGACTATCAGCGCATGCGGGAGATCTGCGACAAGATCAACGCCTACCTACTGGCCGATATCGCCCACATTTCTGGCCTTGTTGCAGCAAAGGTCATTCCTGGTCCCTTCGCCTACGCCGACATCGTAACCACAACGAGCCACAAGAGTCTAAGGGGTCCCCGAGGTGCTCTGATCTTTTATAGGAAAGGAGTGCGGAGGCAAAATGCCAAGACGAAGGAAGATATTCTCTATGATCTCGAAGGTGCTATCAACAGCTCTGTGTTTCCCGGTCACCAAGGCGGTCCGCATAACCACACCATCACCGCTCTTGCTGTAGCTCTCAAACAAGCCCAGACTCCAGAGTTCCAAGCATATCAGTCTCAGGTTCTGAAAAACGCCAAGGCTTTCGCAAAGCGGCTGAGCGAGCCCAAGGGCAAAGGTGGCTTGGGATACAAGCTTGTCAGTGGAGGTACAGATAACCACCTAGTCCTGGCTGATCTCAAACCCCAGGGCATTGACGGTGGCCGAGTTGAGCGTGTCTTGGAGTTGGTAGGTGTGGCAGCCAACAAAAACACAGTCCCAGGGGATCGTTCTGCTTTGGTTCCTGGTGGCCTTCGCATGGGTACTCCTGCCATGACTACCCGTGGCTTTAACGAGGATGATTTCGTTCGTGTTGCTGACGTTGTGGATCGTGCCGTCACCATCACTTCTCGTATTGACAAAGCTGCTAGAAAAGCAGCAGAGGAGAAAGGTGAGAAGAGCCCTGGCAAGATAAAGGTTTTCCTAGATCACCTCGGTGATGGTGAGACAGAATCCGAAATTGTCCAACTACGAAGTGAGGTTGAGGATTGGGTTGGCACATATCCTCTTCCATGGAGCACCTCGGAATAATCTCCCGCGGATGCTTGAATTTAACAATCGAGGGGTCGGTTCGTCGGGTATATTATCCTCCTCACGGTTTTGAAACAATAGATACCAAACATTGTATAATTTTCTCCCTCCCTTCTCTCCTTGTCTTTTTGCGACACCTGAAAGTCTCCCGCAGTTCCTCTATGTCTTCTATTGCCGTGATAAAGGTATTGTCCGTGTGTTTGACTTGTTCATTGGTCACCACTGTTGTGCTACGCTGCACTGGTCATTTACATAAGAAACTCTTGTTATTGCAACGAACAATACGTATAATTTCATACAGATTTGCATCAACAATCCCTTGGTCCTTCGCAAAGGACAAGATACTACCCAGGCACTACCTAATTATTCGGATCGCGAGTTTGCTACTTGTCTAAAATACAATCGTCGAGCAGGGGTAATCTCCTACGACTGCTGCGGCGGATGCTTGCCAAGCACCTTCTTGAAGCTGGACCTCTCGCCAACCTTCTGATAGTATTCGCTTAGTCTTTTCTGATCCCGGAGAGTCTCTAATCCTGTTTCTTCCACCATGTCGTGCAAAACTGGCCAGAAGGCGAAGTCGGGCAGAGCCAGTTCCACGCCAGCGATGTAAGGCGCATTATCCTCAGCGAGGAACCCGTCCCAAACTTCAAGCTCCTGTTTAAGAGACTTCGTGTCTCGTTTGCCGCTCTGAGTTTCCTTCGGAAGGGTTTTCCAGATATCCAAAAAAGCCAGGGCTCGCTGGAAACGAGTGAGCCGAATGGCCAACTCCTTTGGTGCTTGTGGGGTGCTGCCAGGTCTCCCAAGCCCATAGCGGGCATCAATGTACGACATGACAGCCATATCACCTTGAACAGTGGATTTGTCCTTGTCCACGAATTTGACTGACAGATTCTCAGAGTCTGTTGCAGCAGATCCAGTCGTAATGCTTCCCTTTGCGTAGTTCACGCCAAACTCCGCCAGCATCAGAGCAATGCGCATATTGATAGTTGGGTCACTGCATGTAAAAAGGCGAGGTGCGTTGCTTATATGCAGCACATCGAACCCTTTCCCATAATGTGCGTCCCAATCGAATTCGCTTGAGTGATTCTCTGTCCCAAAAGCCTTCAGCAGCGCAACTGCCTCGGTAGACTGTCCGTTAATGACTGCGTGAGCATCCTCAGGGGACTTAGCCTTGGCACCTTGGCCCCATATAAGAGTCTCTTCGCCATTCAGAAACGTCCCTATCTGCCTGAAGGTTAGAGAGATTCGCCCTCCTTCGTATGCAAGTTCAGCCGTAGATTTTTCCTTCTTTGGACGCTTGTCCTGACGGATGGCATGTAGCCACTTCATGTTACTCTTCAAGCCTAGTCGGCATAGAGAATTGTGTGGGAGCCTAGCACGTTGTATCACTCTTTTCGAGGTTGTTGGAGAGGCGACATCCTCCTGTGAAGAGTCCTTATCCCTTCTCTTTGTTCTGAAAGTCATAATTCGTTCAGCACCGAGGCTCACATTGGCGATATAAGAACCTTTGACGATATCCAGGGTCTTGTCGCTGTGCTCGGAGATGTAGTCATTTCCATCTCGGTAGTACTGGATCAGCACATGGTTCAGAGAATGACCCAGCCGTTTCTCGGTCTCGTTTTTTATAGCCAGTACCGTAGGAGAGAATGACAGCAGTGGAGGAGATTCGTCAGATGGATGACGGTAGACTGGGATGCTCCCGTCTGGTCCGATCTCGCCCTGAACAGCAACAAGTCGTGGAACTTGCCCACCCTGGTGAGACATGCGCTGCCACTGAACCTCCTCGCGCAACTTATCGAAGATGCCCTCAAGTAACGGCTCAGGAAGAACATCCTCAATGATGTCGGTATCTCCTTCGCACAGGCCTTCCTGTTGAAGGTTGGCATCATGTTTAGCCGCTGGTTTGTTCATCTCGGGTATTTCCTGTGTCTTGTCTGGTTGTGCTTTCATTGTCTGTGCTTCGTGCTTGCTGGTCGGTTGAGCTGGAGGTGATGCGATGGTCTGTTCTTCTTTCTGGCTTGTCTGGGCTGGAGGCGATGGCTCTATGGCTTGGTCTGGACTTTGCGTGGTATTGTGCTGGGAATCTATATTTGTGCTTTCTTCGTGGTCTTTAGAAGTATGATCCAATAATCCTGAATCTGGTCCGGCTTTAATAGGGGAATCCTTGGCCTTGTTCGACTCATGTATGCCATTGGGTGCCCCAGTAGATTTGATCTGATTAACACCATTTGATTCTGTAGCCTTCGATTCCGGGCTGACCTCTGACTCATGGTGTTCAGCTGCACTTGTCGACAACGCCTTTGGCTGGGGCTGAGTCGGTGTTGATGCGGGGCTTGGGGGATTTGAAGCCAGCCGAAGACTTGTCATGTCCTTGACAAAATCCGGGGTAGTACTCTTCTCGCGGCCTTCGCCTTTTGAAAGATCTGACTTTGCAGTCTGGGATTGTTCCTGGACCTTGGACGAAGATGGGGGCTTTCTTGACTTGGGGGGGTTAGGTTTGGGCTTGGGTTGTATCGCCTCCATGACCTCGTCATACGAAGCAATTTCGCATCCAGTCAGTTCTATCAGAGAGGCTATTGCCGAAGTCTTTCTAGACTCTGATCGGTAACCACAACAGTCGTCGACGATGGTGATTGCCATTCCATGGCCTGCGGCATCAAGAGCTGTGGCATATACACCAATGTTGGTGAGTGATCCACAAATGAAGAGCTCCATGACCATCTTAGCACGCAGTATGCGCAACAGGTGGGTTGACTGGAAGGCTGAATAGTGAGATTTGGTCAACCTTGTGTCTGTTTTAGGCAACGAGTCTTCTATGGCTGAAGCTATCCGGCAGCCAGGCGTGTCCGCCTTGACACATGTAGCAACCTCGTGGCTCAGGAATGCCTCTTCATCTGGCGGGCCATCGGCGTCGATTGGTTGAACCGGGATGTTTGGTCGGCCTCTCTTAGAAGCTCGTGGTGTTTTGGGCGCGATGTCGCTTACAAGGATTTGTTCTTGAAGCACAGGTCGGGTCTCACTAAATTGTGACTGAACCCACACAACGTCACCGACTCCTCGAAATGCCTGGGCCAGCTTGATGGTCTGGTCCACAAAGTCCTCCGGCTCGTGGACAGGTAAAGCTCCATCCTTGGATATGAAGTCATGCTGAAAATCCACACCAATAAGGGCTTTGCGGGTTGTTATTTGAGGGAGGGAGGCTTGGTCGAAAGGAAACATGTTGAAGGTGGTAGTAATACAAAAGGGAACTGACTGTGTCGCTGGCGAAACGAGTTAACACGTGGGTCAATGATACCACCAAAAGTCCAGCCTTCGGTATTTGAGGCAAGATATGTCCATGGACGGGCAGGGTGGGATTGATAGCTTTGGTATGGCGGGCTTTAGGGCCTTACTGAAGTCAAACTCTTTGTGATGCGGCAAGGGAATTGAATAATTGTGCAGGGTAAGGGGCATCTGAATAGGTACCTTTTAGGATTCGTGTGTTCTTTGTGTTACTTGGTGATTATAAGGTACTAAGGTCGATAGATATATCTACAAGAGAATCGGCAACTCAGTCTGCGCTTGTATCGTTTCTGACTCGTACATTTGTTTCAGGTATCATTTGTTTTCAAAAGGTGCGCGTTGTTAGGAGGTGGGTGGTGAGGATAAAAGATCGAAGGGCCTCGAACCGACTAAAGAAGTGCCGTATAGGTAAGCTTATTATTTCTTTGCTGAAAGGGTCCCAGGGTCCTCAATGTACGCCGTACTTGAGTATCTGCGGAAATGACGAAAATTAAGATTGTCGTGATACGCTTTGACGTTGAAGCGTATTAGCTGAGCGAGTACGGAGTAATAGAGTGAGAGCCTGCAGATGTAGGTAATTAATGACCAAGACTGGTGTCTGTGGGTGGTTGATTTATCACTTTGACGGAACCCTGCAATCTGGGTCAAACAACAGCATCAAACCTCGAAATGCAGGGCTCATTTCTTCTCTAAAAGGCTTGTTTCAAAGTGTCGGTCAAAATCGTTAGCAATCCACTGCCACATCTTTCTTGCTTAGCCGATTGGCATGTATACAATCTTATCGACTTGCATGTGAGAAGCTGTAAGACAGCATGGCAAAGCATGGCTAGCATGGGTCACAATGCGTTGGGTTGTATTTGCGAGTTTGGGAATCACAGCGACACTTCAACGACGGGCGGCGATCTTTTGGTCTAGAACCCCATTAATACAGCCATTAATTTCACACACACACACGGCACAAGAGATCCTGGGTTCTCCACGGCAATACCTTTCCTGGTTGATTGAGAATTTAGGATATTCATTCGTGACGTACGGAGTACTTGTCTTCACTAATTAACATTCTATCGACAGTGGGTGTCAACAATTCGAAGTGCATAGATTGTTAGCGGGAACTCGCTGGAATATCCATAAAGGTTGGGCTATCGCGATGCACCATATGTTGAACTTTGCCGCAAGACATGTCCCTAGTGCTAGATTTCCGCAAGCCAGTGGGTTTTCAAATGCCATAAATGATAATAACGGCATACCTGAACAATGGTGAGAGAGCTCGCCATCCTTTGTTGTAGGTGGTGGTTCCCATGAGGACCTGGAGAAACATGCATCCAATATGAGCCGAAGCTTCTCCGAGCGCGCTACTGACGAAAGCTTCCGGCACCGAACTGCTCCAGCTCCTGCAAATATCACAAAGGTGCATTCAGCCTCGTCACTAACGACTCAAGTGATCTCTGCATACCTAGGTAGCCTCTCATTGCCTACACCTCAAGAAGATCTCGATATAACAAGGCGTCACAATATACAGCCTTTCCATGGGAAATTTATAAGACTTTTTCCACTCTTGCACCAACACGCGTCGCCATCTTGTATTTGACAACCTTGTTGCAATGACGCCCAAACGAAGTCTATCGCCTGCCGAGGAGCAACAGCCTAACCCGAAACGCCCTCGCTTCGAAGACTTGGAAAGCGTCACGATGCAGATCGAGGATGAAGAGTCTCGCTCGATTGAATCCTCAGTACCGAATCCGCATTATCAAGCTAGAACGGGACTTCAGCGTTCGATCGCAATGGTTCTCAATCACGATGGGTTTCTAGGAGCAAGCCTCGAGGCAATAGAGAGCTTCACAGGGATGGTAGAGACGTGTGAGTTGCTGACTGCAGCTCCCTGATGGGCGTTCTATAACTAATACACTTCAGATCTGGAGGGCATGATTGAAGCTGCCAAAACCCTCGCACTGGCTGCCCGTCGCGAGCATCCTATCCCGACCGACTTCGAGCATGCGCTACGACGGCACAATGTTAGCGTCTCATCGCTGAAACCGCACCTGAAGCCTCCTGTCTCAAAAACACAACTGTTTCCCGGTTATGTCGATATACTACCCGAGGACCTCGATGCATACACGACCCTACCACTTCTGGGGGAAGAGCTCAGTGGACAGCCAGACAAGGACGAGAAAGATTATGTTCCTTCTTCTTTCCCCGACTTTCCCAGCAAACACACATACAAGTTCACTCCTCAGGAGGATACTAGTATTCGAGACTCGAAGAAAATACGAGAGGAAGCCGCAAGGACGGCCCAGCAGGGTGAGGATGCTCTTAGGCGACTAGTCCGTGCATCCAAAATGCGCAAGCAGAAAGAGGTCAAGAATTTAGTTGAGCGTGATCCACATGGCAAAGAACGGTTTCGTCTATGGGAATCCACGATGAAGAGATTTATGGCAACTGAGGGTAGAGGGGAGAATACCGATCAGATGGAGATCGCCGACCATAGCATGATCGTCAACGGCGAGGCGTTGTTCTCGCGTAAGGAGGTTCCCAAGGCTGGTAAACGTTCAGCTGCCTTGGCAAAAAAGTCGGCATGAACACCAAATAAGTCCAGACAAAGATGGTTTACATGATACCCCGTATATAATACTCTGGCTAGGAGAGCATAAGGCGTTACTAGGCTTACTGCATTATTTTAGGTTAGAAAGGCAATGGAGCGAATGCTGATATAGAACAACACCGAACGAGAACGAATCGAGGCCAACACTGTGCTCCGAGCTTGCATCTCAGCCTTTCTGTGCAAATTCTAAACATGTTTAGAGTGATAGCAACAACGTGACGGCGTTTGAAGCCACATTGTTACTGCGTCGTCTGCGTATGTTGATCCTCAAACTCTCTGGCTTGAACTGCCGACTAATTCGAGTCCCAACAGATGAACTGAGGAGAGGGGGCGTTTTGGCGAGATGGCTGGCACCTTGGAGGCTGTTTCACCTTCGGTTGCCTCGCCGAGAACCACATCGTCAAGCATCGTCAGAAATGCATCTCCTAATGGATACTAGTAACTCATCTCTCATGACGATGACTTACACGAATGGAGAACAACCACATGCCATGTATATGGCAGCCACACCTACGCCACACCTGGATAACGCCACACTGCTCAGAACTGAGGTGGAAAATTCAGAAACCTGACTTGCCTGAGCAAGCTGGTACGTACCTCGTGTGCCTCTCGCACCCCGCTAATGTCGAAGCGGAGCTCAAGGCCCTAACTTTCTGTAATTTTTAACCCACACAAAAAAAAGGGCAGGTACGATTCGCAACCCGCCTTCCCTTCCGACTCGGCCTAGGTTTTGCAGAGCAGCCTTTGATTTCTCTTTCTTCCTCAAGCACCTTGATCCTCTGCATCGCCTCGTCACCGCAAACATGGCCGAACAATTGATCCTGAAGGGCACTCTCGAGGGCCACGTACGTCGATCCCCATGAAACCTTGCTCCTGTCGCTGCCGGCTGCTGCGTCGCGACTGTCGCTGGCTACGACCCGCTACAAATCAAGATGTCTGCAGTTGGCATCGTGGAATGAGATGACCCAAGAGGGAAGAAGGACTGAAGGCTGACTATTTGCAGAATGGCTGGGTCACCAGTCTGGCTACATCCATGGAGAAGTACGTCGAGAACAACCTCGGTCATGCTTTTGCTTCTAGGCCACTAAACTAACATTATTTCTCCAGCCCCAACATGCTCCTGTCTGCCTCCCGAGACAAGACCCTGATCATCTGGAACCTCACTCGCGATGAGAGCCAGTACGGTTACCCCAAGCGATCCCTCCACGGCCACTCTCACATCGTCTCCGACTGTGTACGTCCATCCAGTGCCCCGCCGCACACGATGGCATTTTGGCGGGCAGATGTAATTTAGGACTCGGCTGATTGTTGGAACTAGGTCATCTCCTCTGACGGTGCCTACGCTCTGTCTGCCTCTTGGGACAAGACTCTGCGTCTCTGGGAGCTCGCCAGCGGTACTACCACTCGACGATTCGTCGGCCACACCAACGACGTCCTCTCCGTCAGCTTCTCTGCCGACAACCGCCAGATCGTCTCCGGTTCTCGCGATCGAACCATCAAGCTCTGGAACACTCTCGGTGACTGCAAGTACACCATCACCGAGAAGGGCCACACCGAGTGGGCTTCTTGCGTCCGCTTCAGCCCCAACCCCCAGAACCCTGTCATTGTCTCCGCCGGCTGGGACAAGCTCGTCAAGGTCAGTAAACAAGACAGATCCTGTGACTTCGCCTTCCACATGATGTTTGCAACCCAAGTATTTGCTACTTCAGAGCCTGTTCACGCAGGCCATGAGACCACTATTCACCATTGCCCTGATCCCAGCTTTTGCAAAGCCCTCTGCTCCATTCATCTGCTCATATGCATTGATTTGATTAATTCTGACAATATGTCCAGGTTTGGGAGCTCTCCACCTGCAAGCTCCAGACTGACCACATCGGCCACACCGGCTACATCAACACTGTCACCATCTCCCCCGACGGTTCTCTGTGCGCCTCCGGTGGCAAGGACGGTACCACCATGCTCTGGGATCTTAACGAGTCCAAGCACCTTTACTCTCTCAACGCCAACGACGAGATCCACGCCCTTGTCTTCTCCCCCAACAGATACTGGCTGTGCGCTGCTACTGCCAGCAGCATCATCATCTTCGACCTCGAGAAGAAGAGCAAGGTTGATGAGCTCAAGCCTGAGTTCCCCGCTGTCGGCAAGAAGAGCCGAGAGCCTGAGTGTGTCAGCTTGGCTTGGTCTGCTGATGGCCAGACTCTGTTCGCTGGCTACACTGACAACATCATCCGTGCCTGGGGTGTCATGTCGAGGGCATAAATTGCTCTACCCTAAAAAAGAGGCGTGGTGACGAAGGCGAGCGGAAGAAGGTAGATCATTGGTAGGGCGTCAAAAGGTTGGCTTCCTCGTTTGGTCTTTATTGATGCAAAGGAAGGGGGGCGACTACAATCTGACGAGGGCATAACGCATTTGATGGTTATAGGCAGCCCCTGAAATTACCGGGATTCATCCTTTTGTTCTCCAATAAAGAACTCGAGTTTTCAAAATATTTTCATGGTTTTAAGTGATCTTTCGTCTGTTCTTGGCATGAGATGTGACGTTGTGACTGTGAGACTGACCTTTGGAATTCCAGCCGAGAAGCAACATTGGCCAGAAGGTTTCCATGCATTCACATCAGAACCGCAACCAAGAGCGTCATTGATCAGGAGTAAAGGATACTGGCGTCTTATCCGTCATTTCTAAGCAAAGGTCTATTTGGGAAGTATCATATAACATGCTTTTGTCCTTCTACTCGTCGTAAGATAGGTTGTCTCACTAAAACGATGATGTTCCTGATCCTGTGACTGCTGGTCCACAGCGTCCTCTTCTCCCGAAACATCTGGCGGCTGTTTGCGTTCTCATCCTACCTTATGATTTTACATGAAGGGCGGCAGAGAGAATGGATAGCCAGGGTTCTTGACACGGAAGACGCTCAGCAGGAAGCTGTTGACAAGGAACAGGGCGCCGCCAAACGCAATGACTGCGACTTGTTGAGACTTGGCCTCAGCAATTCGTGGAACCTTGATAGCGAGAGAGATCGCGCAAAACGACAAGACACCGTCTAGAAAGGGCAGTCAGAAGAAGGAACAGGGCCAAGAGGAGAGTAGATGAGACATACAGATTGCTGCCACCACTTGTGTTTCCAAGCCGAGTTGGTTCTGGAAACCGCTCGCGATGTAGTTAACTCCACCACGTCCGTCACCAGTGACGTAGGGAACTTTGCGGATATGGTTGAACATGTGTCCGCTGGTAAACAAGAGAATGGTCATCAAGGACAAGGCTGCCCAGAGGTTGCGGCTCTGCAGAATGTGAGACACATACGGCCAAGCCACAACACCTGCAGTAATAACTCCAAGGACGATGGTTATGGTGATCGCCCAACCCGCATAGTTGAAAGGTCGCTTGACAGCAGGATGAGGTCGGTCGGGCAGCTGACGAGCGAGCCAGGAGTGAACCTTCTCGGCAGTCGGGGGTCTGAATATTGCTTGTTAGTCAGTCGCCCAGAAGGCCCGTGGACAAAACTACTCACCCGGCACTGAAGTCGTATCGCAGTGGCTCTGGCTTTGGAGCAGCATGGGGACCGACAGTGGGCTGGAATAAGAGGAGGACAGGGGCAGTTTGAAGGCCAAGCTTCATTCATAGCGTCAGCAACCAAATTGACACTACAGCTTCCGATCTTGCGTAGTACATACCGACATAAAAATCTCTCTGCCATCAACAAAGTCCAGAGTGCCAAAAATCAGTCGTGAGTTGCCGGCCTTGTCACCCTTGGCCCAACTCTTGCCTAACAAGTCCCATTCAGGTTGGAACTCGCGGCAGAGCTGGCAGGAAAACCGGGCATCGGCAGCGGTGAGGAGCACAGCAACACTGTAGTCTCTTGGTGTAGAGGTCAGGGTTTTATACGTCGATTCCTTCAGCTTGAGCGGTGTCGAGCTCTGCTTGGCATGGAATTCGTCGAACCGCTCAGTGGAGGACTTTTTGGCGGCTGCCACGCCCGTCGCAAGAACGGCAAAAGAGAGAAGTGAACGTAGAAAACGCATGTTGACAAGAAAAATAGATGGAGTTCGTTCAAAGAAGGAGAAAGACGGGGGCCGATTGGCCCGTAAGTAAAGAAGTGGGAGACTGTTGAAGCTATATCTACCACCTTGCTTGCGGAAGCTGTAGCTATAATGCCACTGAAGCTGAGGTGGCCTCTCAATCGAGCAAAGCGCCTTACCTAAGCAGACGTTTCGAGCTGGCGGGGACGTCCGCGGCGTCATTGGACGAATGAGTACTGGTCACGTGAAAGCATTATCGATAGCATCCGCGCTAATCTGGATGCAGCAACATGTTTACGCTTATACCAAGTCGCCAAAACATAGGGTACTAAGGCAGTGCACTTATGTTGGCTTCGGCTGTCTTCCATAACGATTCATCCCCCCTCGACTTGGTCCGCATTGCATGTCAGTTTTTCTTTAGACTCTGCATCTGCCAGGGCTTCAGTATACTCAGCTGTCAGAAGTTGTACCGGTTTCTTTTTACTGCAATAAGCCTGTCTCGTCAACAGCATCACATTGGCAAACATGAAAAGGACCAAGTCCATGGAGGTAGATATGCGCGTGAAATGGCTACTTCAACTGCAGAACTGACTATAGACTACAGCGCGCGGCTCGTATCAGTGACCTTGAGTTGAGACACCAAGAAAATGTCCATCAGATTGACTTAACAGGCCGTGATGAGGAAGCTCGTCTCCTGAAGCTGCGACTCTTAACTCTTCGCGATGAAAATTCATCCCTGAAGGATCGGCTGGTCCAACGAGATGCTCTCGTAAAGCAGATGACGAAAAAGGGGAAAGATGTGCATGTTGAGCTTGCCGAAGCGAAGGAGAAGCTGAAAGCTCAAGAAATGCAGCTCAGAAAACAAGGCAACGAGCTGGAAGGCCTCAAGGTAGGGTATGGTCCACAGTCATCAGAAAGTCCGCCTGACACAAAGCCAGACCGAAATCAATTCTTTGAATGACTTCAGACAAGACTCAAACAAGGTCTTGCAGGAGAAACTCGCCCTTAGTCATAAACTTGACCAGATTCAGCCCGAGCTTGAACGTCTCAAGACGCAACTCGAAAACCATCGCGCCGTCGTTGCCCAGAAGCAGGATCTCGAGCGTCAGCTTAGTTCCATCGAGGTGGAACTCGAAAATGAGAGGCGATCAAAAAAACGCATGCAATCCCAGAATCATGACAATGATCAAGTGAAGGAACAATTGGACGAAGCGAAGAGAGAACTGGATAAGCTTAAGAAAGAACACACCAGAGAGCTACGGGAAGTCCGCGGTGAATGTGACATGCTCGAAGGCCGCGTGGAGGATACAAGAAGCAAACTGAAGAAGACGCAGGGAGACCTCAAGGACACACGAGCTGAGCTCGCGTCTTGTCGAGCTGAACTGGAGGAAGCTCATAAGGCTCTGGCGACTAACAAGACAAGCAAGAAGAGTGTCACGAGGAAGGAACATCCTATTGGAAAGAAGAAAGCCCAGGACCTGAGCATGGAAGACATCAGCATCGGAACCCCAGGCCCAGATGAGGCAACCTTGAGACGGCCTTCCAAGAAACGAGGTGCTGAGCGCGCCTTAGTAGGAGAGAAGTCGACGTTCTCAATCACGCCCTTTTTGAACCGTACCAAGAATCTCTCGGAGAACATGTCAGATGAGCTAAGCGAACTTCACTCACCCACTGGGAAGTCTACAGGCGCCTCGGAACCTGTTGCCTTTCAAGATGTTGCACCAGAACCTGGCGATTCTATGTCTATGGAGCCCATAGAGGAGGCTGCAGAGCCAGATCATCAAGCTGAGGATGATGCTGCACCGGAGGAAGAGGAGCAGCCAAAGGCACAGAAGACCCGGGGCAGACCAAGGAAAGCCCTGGACGAGGCCCCAACAACGAAGAAGAACATGCCGGTTCAGGCAAAGAGAAAGGCCAGGGTAGCCAAGACTTCTAGTAGAATCGAGATGATAGCCGAAGTTGACGAGGCTGACGTACCGGAAACTGAACCTATCGAGAAGCCCAAGAAGGTACCGGGACTGCTGAAGTCGAACCCTGCTACGGCGTCGTTGAGAAATGGAAACGATGATGCAGATACACGCAAAAAGAAGCGAAAAATGCTTGGTGGTGGCAACAAGACTCTGTTCGACGATGAGGAGGCGGAACCAGCTCCAAGACCAGCAAAGATTCAGATGGGGGCCGGGCGTAGGCTCAAGGCACCGCTGGGAAATGTTCGTGGTGCATTCGGTGGAGCAACATTCTCGCCGTTGAAGAAGGACAGGCGAGGAGTGGGAGCCAGTTTCTTACATTAAGGAAAGTGTATGGTTATCTTATTAAGGAGCAGGTGTGGAAATCGCATGGCATGGCGTTTGCTTTTGTGCTGTTTGTTATCTGAAATAGCGGCAGTATTGGGTCAAGGATTGCTCGGTAGGCGCAAAGGTTTTGAATTGAGATAATGACTGTTTCTTATCTGCCTTAACGTTTTGTGTTCACCCATGCTCAGTATTGACATGCACTCTGATTCCATCAATGTTTGGAAGGGTTGAATATATGGCAACATAAGGTATAGGTTAGCCTAGTTCCTTATGCCTTAGCAGGTAAGGTATCAAGGGATCTTGTGAATGACCACTATTTGCTCTCTACAACCAGTAGTAACAGTACTGTGAATAAGATCATTACACCAACCTCCTTATGCTCAGATACTGATATTACAACAAGGTGCCTGCCAGTGTTGCGCCGATTCTAATTAAAGCCTGCCCCCCAACCATTGTATTTGAGGGATAGCTACGAAGAGTTTTATCACCAAGAACGTCTACTTCAACTCGCCAAATTTGATGAACATCCGACTGCTTTCGTTGTTCCCAAGCCTGGGCGGGAAGCTCAGCCCATGCTTGCTTCACTCACGACCATTAGCTGAACCGATCCGATGGTCCTCATCAGGGTCTCGTTGGAAACAGCGACAAGGCCGTGACGCATATGCACGAGGTGCAAAGGTTCAAGGGCTCAAAAGCCGAGCAGCTTTCAAGCTCCTAGAAGTGAATTCTACTCCACTCGTCAGATTACGTTGATGCAAGCTAATATAGTGGCTAGATGGACTCCAAGTACAAGCTGTTCAAAGGCAATGGGCAGACAGTGGTTGACCTGGTAAGTCCAGTTCTCCTCTCATTCTGCTAGCGACATGTGAATCGTTGAGCTCACTCCCGCAAGGGATATGCACCAGGCAGTTGGTCACAGGTAAGGCTCAGTGCCATCGAAGTGAACAGCCTTGTTGATAAATAAAGGTTGCTGTGGAAAGGACGAGACCGCATGGCCGGGTCATTGGTATCGACCTCATCCCAGCCCAACCGCCTCGTGGTGTAGCTACATTTCAGGGCGATTTTCTTTCGCCAGTTGTCCAGGAGATGGTCAAAAACTTCATTCTTGAAAGCCATCAGAACCCATCTATTGGTCAGGAAACTGTGGAATCCGACAGCTCTGTCGCAGAAGAAGGCATCACGGTCGACCGCCCTAGCTATCTCGATATGGAACGACACACGGGGCAAAACGAGCCACCACCATCTGGACTAGAAGGATCAAGCAAGCGCATCGTCGATGTTTGTCAATTCCCTCTTTCTAGAAAACCTTTCAAGATGCTGATGCTCTAGCAGGTTGTTTTGAGTGACATGTCAGCACCCTGGGAGCAAACCACCGGCTTTAGCGTGAAGACATTGAGTAATCCCTATCATAGGTTGATGAACACGAGCGGAAACGGCTTCCGTGACCATGTGGGCAGTATGGTAGAGGCTCCTGAATCATGTCACAAGTAACCTGTACTAACACCTCAGCAAAGGACCTTTGCGCTGCTGCTCTACAGTTTGCTAGCGACACTCTTCGATCTGGGGGACATTTCGTCTGTAAATTCTACCAGGGACCCGAGGACAAGGAGTTCGAGAAAAAATTGAAAACTCTCTTCACCAAAGTTTTCAGAGAAAAGCCTGATTCTTCAAGAAAGGTACTCCCCGAAGTCGAATCATGATGCTCCAGGCCTCGATACAACTTACTGATTCCTTGGGTAGGAGAGCCGGGAAGCATACTTTATTGGCCTACGGAGGAAATCTGGTATTACGATAGAACCCACGGACATAGACGAATAGGTCTCGGTGGATGTGTACAACATGTGTATCTATAGGAATCATGTGGCGTTGGATTTGCCGTCTTATAATCCTTCAAGATGAATGGTGCCAGGGGTGGGCTTACCATCTGCAATCACATAGAAGCGAACAACATCATGACGGCAGTAATGCGCGAGAATTTCATTGTAGAATTTTGTGATACCTAGGCACGCCAATTCCATGCAAGACCCATTTGCCAGTCGTATTTTGGCTTCATTTGCCACATAACCTGGCCCAAACTCCACCCAAGGCCAATATTTTTCCCCAACCAGTCGCTTAGACCTTGAAACCGCGCGAGCGTCTTCGGCCACGAGCACGCTCGAACTTGCGGCCCTTGGACTCGACATAAGGCTTCTGCAGTGGGTGTTAGAGATTGGTACCGAAACGCCATAAGTAGACAATATTACCTTGTGGCTATGGGGCCCGAAGCCGAAGTGCTTGACAGCCTCACGGGCGTTCTTGGGGCCACGGAGGATCAGGGTGTTGCTTCCGGTGGGAGCACGGAGAGCAAGCTGGTCCAGGGTGATGGCCTCACCGCCAGCGGCGACAATGCGGGCGCGGGCAGTGGCGGTGAATCGCAGAGCAGCGACAGTCACCTTGGGGAACTCGAGCAGGCGGTTGTCATCGGTGATGGTACCGACAACGACGACGGTTCGCTTCTCACCCTCCTTGTTGATGTTGGCGACAATTCGGGACAGGGAGACGGGAGGGCGGTTGATCTTGGACGTAAAGAGACGTCGGAGAACGACCTTGTTGAACGAAGAGTCGGTTCGGCCTACACAATGTGAGGAAATGGTTAATTGAAAGTTCTCGATCGAGTTTGTGCGCTTTCAGGTGGGGGATTGGACATACGGGCCAGGAAGCGGTAGAGCTTCACCAAGAGCTTGAGGTAGACATTGTCGCTCTTGGGGGCAGTGCGGTGAGTGCCCTTGACGTGGTGGCGGTCGAGATCGATACCTGTGAGGTGAAGCCATCGTCAGCCATTTGGTTCAAGCATGCTCAAAAATGGGCAACTCTGTCTTGCGCTTTCGCGAACAAGATGGTGCCTTAGTCGCAGAGAAAGAGGCACGATAGCGCACTCCTTCTCTACTCGCATACAGAGGCTGAACTTCAATATCTTCACGTACCCATGGCGGCGGTTGTCGCTGTGAAATTTGGCGATGTTGGGTATAGAGGCGGATGCGTCGAACAGCACTTTCCTTCGAGAAAATTCAGGCCTTGGGATGGTGGGTCGGCGCAACTCGCTCTTCCCCGATTGAAGGCGGTCATTGACGGCAGTTAGGGCTTGGGTGCTTTCCCCGGAGCTTACCACCGAAAATGGAGCTAACCACTCTAGGTAAGGTCCCTAGGTCAGCTTAAGGACGGGTCAGGCTGTCACCGAACTCACCTCCTCGGTCTGGGGGCTATCTATGACTTCGTCAACTTACTAGGTACCTATAGTATCTCTGACCATGGACCATTCCTTACGCATATCTTCAGTTCAGGTAAGGATCACTTATAGGTGTTCTAATCATGCTGCCATTCCACGACTTTACCAGCGCCATGAGATATAATAGGTAATGATGCAAACATACCTCTAACATCCCGAAGCGAAGACATGAAGGTCTTACTTGTAGCCATTCAAGTGATCCAGTATAGGGACTACGATGGTATTTGTCTATCAACTCAAGTGTCTCTGCCCCGTATCCGCAGCCAGATCTTCTTAACCTCTATGCATCATCCAGTAATATATATGACAGGCCTCGCACCAAAGCTTGTGCCATTTACTCCAACTGCTCCATGGCTGTACGAATCTACGCCCCTGACGTCTCCCATGACTGCGCCAGTCCGTTTCCTTTCTTGTTCCCCCCCAATGCCAAAAGCCATGCCTGAAAAGGAACCCCTTCTGTAGTACAAACTATCTTCACATATCTATATAAAATCACAAGGAGCGTGGCTCAGATTCGGGCCTGAGATCGACGAGAAAATCACGGGTCATCTCAAAACTCAGCCAGCTTGATGCCATACTTGGGGCAACCTTGAGCAGGTTAGGCACTATGCCTTTGTAAAGTCCCTTGATTCCCTCTTGCATCACAATGACCCGGATCGCATCTGTAATGCCCTTGTACTGGTAGCCCATGCCTGACATGGTGTTGATCTGGAATCGGCGCCGTAGAACGTCGCTGTGTGTTCTGTAAGCAGAGCGATCACATAATTGTTACAGCAGAGTTACTTACAAGGGATATGTGCAAGTTTGTGCAACAGCTCCAGATATGGCACCGGCCAGCAACTTACGGGTTGCGTTAGGGTTTTGCTCTCCTTCTGGCGTCAAGTACTTTCGGACTGATTCGTAAACCATGAAATTAAGACCGACCTGGAGGAATCAATCAGTTCTTGAAACTTGTATGTTAATGCAGGTGGGAAATTAGGGGCTTACGTATGGTGCTACTCCGGCAACTGTAGGAATAATGCCTCGATATAGAGCAGACATGCCACCCTCGGTCTTGTACATTTGCACCAGAGTAGTCCACATACCAGGCAGTTTGTCTGGCCTGTTTCCTAGCTCGGCAAAGCTTGCAGATTGGATGGATAACCGTGTGCGAACAATATCGAGAGGGTAGGTAAGGAAGACAGACGTTATACCAGCGATGCCACCGCAGATAAGGCGAGTAATCGGTGCCAAGTCAGCACCCGGGTAGCTTTCAAAGATGTTCTGCGTATGTGTTAGCTTGGTGGGTATGGGCGTGAGCCTCGTCTGAAGCATTACATACCCGCTTATAAAAGTTATAACTGCTGAATTGCACAGCAGAGTATGGGACGATGCGGATACAGTTCGTGCCGTTGCCTCGCATGAATCCCCTCCAGCCTTCTTCCTTCCACATCTTACTCAGGGCTTTCCCCACTGACAGCTTGTACGCATCTCGTCCGACGCTTTGGATCTGCATGAGGATCTTGAGCCGCTCAAGGGGGGATACGACGGTTCGAGAGACAGCGCCAGCAACACCTCCTGCGCAGAATGCGGCGATCACAGGCTGAGAGATGGTCTCCCGAAACTGCATGGAGCGGCTAGGGGCCGCAGCCTCGGTCGAATTGACCATGTCTGGTTGTGACTATAATACCTGATTAGCAAATCTTTCATGAGAAAAATGATTTTGCAACAAGACTGCATCCCAGTCAACAGTCAGCGCATGCATGACGTACGGTGGAGGTGGACATGGCGACGGGAGACATGCGAACGTATTGCGTCGTATGTGAGACAATGGCAATTGGTCCCAAGACAAGGCTTCGTCTTTGTTGAAAGCGCCAGGTTTAAAGTAGTTGCAAGATCTCAACCTCGATTGCGACAGTGGCAGCTGGCCTCAAAATTTGAATATCGTCTTCGGTATTGGGTATTCCCTGTCAAACGATTGTGTCTCCAATTGTTACTGTGGTTGAAAGAATAGTAATGGCATGCTGGAAGGTTGAGGTGAGGATAGAGTGAAAGCAACCATTTGGGGAGAAGTTTTCGAGTCTGCGCCAGAACCGACACACGACAGGGCGTGCGAGCGGATTATTGGCGATTAGGTTCGTCAGCGGTTGGGCAGGTATCGTCTTTATATGAACAGCCTTGATCGATGATGGGAAGAGGATGTTGACGGACGGGAGACGGGATCGGTGCCGTCGTCAAGGAGCGGATGGGGGCGCGTGAACCGGCGTTGCGGATGACTTCGGGGCGCGCGCGTGGTCCCCCGGTTTCCGCTCGGTAGAAGTAGAAGTAGGACCTGGAACGCTTGACTGTGGGGTAGAAAGGTCTCGCAGCCGGGTCGGTGGCTCTCTGCGCTACAGGGTAAGTAGAGAGCATATGACAACGAGCAGATGCGTCCAAGTGGTCATATGAACGGGGCAGGTTGGCAGCATTGGTAAAAACTGGTGCTTTGTGCAAATAAAGACTGTACGGGTCTTGTACGCATCTGGCCCAGGGCGGTATCCCGGTAACGCTATCCTGTGCCCATTCCACACGCCAGAGTCGTCTCTGATGGATCCTATTTGAAGGTGGAATCTGAGAGGCGCCAACTCAAGAATAGCTACTAACTAGTCACTAAAGTCGGCCATTGATCAGACTCCTTTCAGCTAGGCACAGGGGCAAGGGGCTGGGGAAGACAGAAGTTTCATGGTGACTGGCCACGATAAATCCCTACGCTCTGTAGCGCGACCGCATGAACGGAACCAGTCACAGCCCTGAAATGCACAACGTCATCGTCATCTGGTGTATATCTAATAGTGTCAGTGCAAAGGAGGCTCGAGAATTGTGCGATACAGACAGATCGTTGACCCGTTGCGCCGAATCGTGTTACAAAACAGTCTACAGATAAACTACCTATGAAATGATAACTTCCAAAGGAAACGCGCCGTGGCAAATGCCTTCAGTCTTGGAAAAAACAATGCACCCATATCCGACCCAACATGGCATCCGCAGAATCTTATACGTTCCATGCCGTATTGGCTGGGCCTTTCAAACAATATTACACAGTGGACCTGTCAAATATAGGGAGCAATGACGGCCCTAAGCAGGTCGCAGAAACTTTTACTTGAGTAGCCTGGTCAGAAATGACAAGGAGTCTCTTGTTGTCAGAAAGACGTCTACTCGGCAACATCAAGATCGTCGTGAGCAGGAGGAGGACTATCGAGAGCTGTACCCAGAGTGAGCCAAAGTCAAGTGGTTCAAGAGTTGGAAGACATACCCTTGCGCTCGTCACCATTCGTACCGTTCTCCCGACGGTCACGATCATCACGGTCATCTTTGGAGTCACGCTCACGGTCCCTGCCGTCTGGTTAGCATGTGCATCATTGGAGCGCCAAATTAAAAATGTACCGATGGTCAGGGCTGCGAGACCGATCCCTGTCACGTCGGCTCTCGCGGTCATAGTCTCGGTCACGGTCCCTACGGTCGTCCTTGCGAGGAGAATAATCGCGAGTGCTGCGGCGGGGAGAAGGAGAGCGTCCACGCCGAGGGGAGCGAGCGCCACCACGTCGGTCACGGTCGCGTCCAGATTCGAAGCGCCAGGAAGCAGAAGGAGGAGTACGAGCCCACTGATGCTAAATTAGTAATTGCGCTTCGAATGTCTTGCTTGGGCTGCATGCCTCAATCTTCAAAATGTCATCGCGCCCGATGCGCTTGTTGTGCATCTCATGGTAGGCATCATCGGCATCACGACGGTCCTCGTACTCAACGAAAGCGAAGCTACTGCTATGTTAGCTCGACTGCACGGCAAATCGAGAGTGGAGCATACTTACAGCCGGGAAGACGTAGACCGGGGTGCGGGAATATCGCAGCGAACCAGTCGGCCGTAGCTATCAGATTCAAGGTCAGTATACTACAGAACACATTGTAACGCAGCTGAACGCCGGCAGATGCCCCCTTTTTGAAATGAACGCTATGCGCATTCGCACGTCGGATCTCGAAAGACTCCGCGCCAACTCAATCAAGATGTGACTGCACAATGGACAAGCAGTCCCATCGACTAACGTGAAAAGACAGGGAAGGAGAGAGTGCTGGGGACGTGGGCGCGGACGGAACGAGAGGACGATGGCGCGAGGGCGACGATAGACGGCGAGGCGTCAGGGCCAGGCTGAAGACCATAAAAAGAAAAAGCCTCCAGCTCATGGCATAGACATGGACGAAGGCGCGCGCGAGAACGATAGGACGCGGACGTGGGCGAGGGCGTGGACGTGGGCGTGGACGAGGTTGACATACCGTTCGAACTCGTAGGCGAGGTCGCGAGCGCGGGTGCCGTGGCTAAAGCCGGTCACGTAGAGAGTGGTGCCGCCACGAGACATTGTTGTCTAGTCAAACTAGAGATGCTGGGTGATAAGAACGAATATGAAACTGATGCAGCAGTCCCGAAAAGTGCTGGGGGAAGGAGAATATTGATGGAAGCGTGTCGATGATAGTGTAACCTTAAACAGCGTTGAAGTTGCACGATGCGGTCACGAGTGTTGGTACGGAAAATTTAGCGGCGAAAGCTGACATAATGCAGCTACCCTCCCAGGTAGGTACTCTGTAGCCAATGAAACAAGTCTAGGTAGCCAACTTGGAAGAAGTTCAGCGAAATGGGCAGGAGCCGCAGGACCCGCTTTCAGCCTTGCTTTGAAGCATCATGAATCGTGAGTGATGTAGAGAATTCGGGCCCTACATATTTCCGTGAGTGATGCCGAGGGATCTGATCTACCTATATCATTGTCTCCTCCGGTAGTTAATCAGAAGCTCTATTCGTGGTCGGTATTTAGATCGGTACACGGAGCTCAATAGGACGGCGCGCGCGCTCTATACAAGCCCGGAATCCGACACATGGATGGATGGCTCGTATAATATGTGGAGGCAATTCACATTCATACCGACACCATCGGATCATCTGCCTGTCGGTGTTTTGTGAGCGCCCACCTATCCGTACTCACAGGCCATGATGTCATATCTTTCAGCAAGACCTTAGATTTACTGAGCTTTCAATTACTATGATACGTGGCCCTTTTATCGTCAAGTCAAGTCACATGCCACCCTGGATCTTGAGGTCAAGGTGATTGTGAAACAGAGACGGGCATTTGCAATTGATGGCTAAGCCTCATTAGAATTAATCCTTGCCATGATATCTTGAATCTTGCGACGATGATTTGAATATGTCGATGATATACCAAAGTGGATAACAAATTGCTGGCTGTACCTACCTACCTAGGTAGCTTGATTCACGACATGCCTTATATGCAGGAGGAGGAACAAGATCAAAGTGCGACCTCGTGACTTGACTGATCATCCAGGGGTATAAAGGCACATGTTACTCAGAAACCATACTAGAGAGGTCTGTTGTGTTATCTATCCACGAGGTACTTGGTAGTCGTACCTAGTCTCTTTGTTACCGAGCGTCCCGACAGTGTGTGTAAGCCTCATCCACGTCTGCTGGCCAATGCTGTGGAAAAGTAGGTAGGTAGTGGATGGCCCATTGGCCGAGGCGCTTTGCACAATGACGTTTTCCTAATACTTTACACCATGAGTCAGTCTCACAAGCCTCATTATCCAACAAAGCAAGATAATAAGCATGGTTGTTTTCCAGCTTTCCCCATCAACGGCAACCTCGGACTCATCAGAAAATAGTGAAAGGCCGGCATCCGCGCGCGTTATCAAATGCCGGCTGCGTCTTTTGATGTTCAGCCCGTGGCATCCGATCAAAATCATGCACGAGCTCATTTGACAGTTATCTTAAAAAGGCCGCAGTTTACTTCTCTTTGATAGCTCTCCCATAATTCCATATATTGATTTGTCTCTCTGAGAACATTGAATGAATATTTAATTGATTTATTAGAGTTTTCACAAACTTCCCCAGACCGGCATAGGAGGACATCATCAGGTCTGCAATTACTTGAGCAGCCTATCTATTTCGACAAGAACTCGAGTCATCTATCTAAATTATCCTCAGCCTGCCTTACTTATCATCATCAACCCCAATGGTATCCTCAACTGCACCGGGCAGGTCCCCGCTTTCCGGCCGGAGTACCGGGCAGCCGGCCCCGGAACTCCAACGACCGGCACCGAGATCACTCGGGGAAGCTCTACGAGCCGCTGGTATGACAATTGACGGGCCCAGCCCAGGACTTGGCTCTGAAACACCGAGTGAAGAGGATTACGATGAGAATGTTCGACCGACCCTGACAGAGCCATCAGGTGTCCGGCATCGTTATGCCCATCGTGTCCAGCCACGACCAGAAACCATATCCCTGTCTGGCACTGATTTTGAAAAACTGCAACAAGAGCCTGGATTGAGCTTCAAGCGCCGTGACTCAGGTATCCATCTTGTTCTAGACGAGGACAATAGCCTGCAACGGCTGCTTAAAACTAGCTCAGAGTGGTCACAAGAATCGACCGGTCCAAAGCAGAGACAGCGAAAGTTTGCCGATCTTGTCTTCACAAGCCAGTTCTCAGCCTTTGACCGTCATAGCCCATCAGCGTCGAACAGTCCATTCCATGGGTTTTATACATTGTTTTGGCTCGCCGTTACTCTTTTCGTCTTCAAAATCTCAGTCCAGAACTGGCAAGTCTACGGAAACCCTCTGGGGACGAACGAGATCGTGCAGACTATGTTCCATCGAGATGGTATGACATGACCTTGGCTCTTCCTCTTTCTGGGTTCGCGAGACTGACTGTATCAAAGTTGTCGTCCTTCTTCTCTCGGATGGCATCATGTGTGCCCTCACAGCAGTGACTTGGATGATTCAAAGGCTTGTATCTGCCAACTACCTCAACTGGGATGGTGCTGGATGGGCTATACAGAATGTAAGTTACAATTGTCATACAACAGCCTGGGGCTAAAGCTCATGGATGATGTTCCTAGTTGTGGCAAACGGCCTTTCTGGCTGGCGTTGTTGGCCTGACTCTCTGGCGTGACTGGCCATGGACTCATACTGTGTTTTTTGTACTTCATGGTATCGTCATGCTGATGAAGCAACACTCTTACGCCTTCTATAACGGTCACTTATCGACAGTCTATAAACAGCGTGCCAAGATAATGAAGAAGCTTAGGCAACTTGACCTAGTTGACCCAGCCATGACCCCATCGCAGACTGAACCCCCAGCATCAGCCATCTCAACACAACACCTTAGTGTTACCCCTTCCGCCGAAGAGCGCCGAAAGTCCATCTCTGCGCAACCTGGCCAGGAAGAAAGTGATATAGACAAGATTTCACGAGCCATTGCTTCCCATCAGCCCTTGGACGACGAGCAAATTGCTCTCTTTGAGCGCATCATGAAGTGGGAGGTGGATGCAATGACCGATGAACTCAAGGGAACAGCAGCCACCATAGGCAAAGCTTACCCCAACAACCTGTCTTTCATCGATCACTACAAATGGATTCCTCTACCAACTCTTGTTTATGAGATAGAGTACCCACGATCCGATTCTATCGACTGGTCGTACGTATTGGAGAAGTTTACTGCAATGTTTGGGGTTCTATTTGTGATGGTTCAGGTCTCGCAGCACTCTATTTGTCGGTTATGTTCCTCTAGAAACTGCCATTTGTCATGCTAACGGAAACTCATAGATCCCGTCGTCATGAAGACTATTGAGATGAAGGAGAATGGTGTACCACTGGCTGGGAGATTTGAGGAGTTTCCAGGGTTACTTCTCGATCTTATCTTCCCTTTTATGATGGAGTATCTGGTGAGCAGATAGGAATCCTCGCTATCTGCACTTGGTTCTAACACAATATAGCTTGTCTGGTATCTCATATGGGAAACTATCCTGAATATCCTGGCCGAGTTGACATATTTTGCCGATCGAAACTTTTATGATGCGTGGTGGAATAGCGGTAAGTCATTCGATATTTGTTCTCGATAATGTAGGTATGTAACTGATATCTGCTCACCAGTCTCTTGGGATCAGTTCGCCCGGGACTGGAATCGACCTGTTCACGTCTTTCTTCTCCGCCACGTCTATCATAGCTCTATATCATCTCTGAAGGTCAACAAGCACACAGCCACACTGATTACATTCTTTCTTTCAGCCTGCGCCCACGAATTGGTCATGTGGTGTCTATTTAAGAAGCTGAGAGGCTATCTCCTGTTCCTCCAGATGTGCCAACTACCAGTGAGTTTTCGTGACCCGAACTCTGGATTGACGACTTACTGGTTCACAGTTAGTAAGGCTCAGCCGCACCAAGTGGTTGCGTGGGCGCAAGACACTAGGTAACTTGATCTTTTGGTTGGGTATTTTTACAGGACCAAGTCTGTTGTGTAGCTTGTATTTGATCCTCTGAGAGAGTACTCTGAGAGAGTACTTTCGCCGGCGGTAATTAGAAATGCCACATTGATCTCTATTCCCGTATAGAATCCTCACCACCTAGATTGGCAATATGATAGAAGATGATCACATCCATCGAAATGATGAATGGCACTGTGTTGGCAATATGATGGTTTTTGGAACCAGAGCTTTTATAAAATATCGAATATTCTTGCATACGAATAACCACGCCCCCGATCGCGCCATCGCCAAAGAAGTCCCAAACTAGATCTACATCCTTTCGTGGGTAGCCATAAGAGAACCTAGCAGTCGCATTAGCATATTGTACCTGAGAGCTCTTTTACAATAGAACTTACCAATGAAGGTGGTGATGAGGCGGCTGCGGACTTGGCAGATATCTTCGGGAACCAGCCAAATGGTCGCGCCGAGCTTTCGAGCAATGCTAATACTCAGCTTGGCGTTCAAGTAAGCATCCTCGTCAGTCTGTCCAGATGTAACGAGATCGTAATCGACATAGCTGCTCTTCATTCCATTCAGAACATCCAGAAGGAAGATGCCAGATCCAATTGAAGGATCCTTGAAAGAGCGGATGGAAGAATTCCTGGCGCCCTTTCGTGACATATCGTTTGCCCATCGCACCATCTCAGAGTCGGTGATTTCTCGCTTGCCCAGTTTCTGAGCTAGTGAAGATAGAGTAACGGTGATATCCTTGCGCATGAGTTGCCACACAAGACCCAGAGTTAAGGTCCTTTGCCCATCAGTAATGTCAGCGCCTTGGATGCCAACTAGTGAGAACCCGTTTTGCTTTCCAAGCTCAATCGCGTAATTGGTGTTCTCAACGGCCTTGAATCTCGACATCTCACCTCCATGCGCTGGTCTCTTGTTGACGTGACGGGGGTTGACAGAGCCTGGGATGACCTTCTCGTAAGCCTGAAGGAGAATACTGCCATCCCTAAGGTCATCAAAGAACGAGACAACTGCAGGTTGGACGTCTAGGCTGTTCAGCCACAGTGTAAAGACTCGAGCCTCGCGTTCGCCCTCCGCATCGAAATCTTCAACCTCGAGTTTCTCTTCCTCAGTGATGGGATCAAGGGCGGGGTGGTTGTTGAATAGATTGGCGACGAACGCTAAGTTGAGCTTGGGATTACCAGCGACGAGTGACTTTGGTGTCAAGAACTTGCGGCATCCGAGCTTGTCTGCTTCTTGTAGAACTGCCTCAGCTCGCTCATGTAGATCCTGCTTTTGTAATGGTGCACGGGTAACGCCATACTCGGGACCAATTTGCGCCAGCAGAACCGAATAATTTTCACCATCCTTAACATCAGAGGAGAAGTTCTTGACGCTAAGACTGGTTAGTTTCACAAAAGACAAGCCATGTCAGACAAACTTACGTGCGGGGCCAGTTAGCAGCTTTCAGATGGTAATTAAACCACCGGAGAAGAATTTGCTCGGGGGGCAAGCGGAGAAACTGCTCAAGTGTCTCGTCCTCATCAAGCAGTCTATACAGCTCAGGATGGAGCTTGATATCGATCTTTCCTAGCAATCCTCGTCGAATGATTTGCCAGATGAGACCCAAAATAAGATGTTCTCGAACCTCAATGATATCACCAGCACCAATGTTAACAACAGAACAGCCGATACCTTTGGCAGACTCGATAACAATGTTGTTGTTCTCACTCATGTGGAAAGCATTGAGGTTCTTGATCTTCCTGCCCGGAATATTAAGGACACGCTCATCAATTGTATCGGGAACGCTGTCGTTGATGAGCTTGGCTAGAACCAAGCCATCCTTGCACTCGTCGAACATTTCGAAGGTATCGGTGGGGAAGGGGAGGCGACTATCAATATCAGCATCGCCAGCCAGCACGGCATTGATGTGACGGGTAAATTCGGTGCGTTCATCCTCATTAATGGTGTGAGTGATGTTGGCATTAGAGCCCTGAACCTGGATCTTTCCGCTCACGCTACCCTTGGAAGCATGGCCTCCAGTACGTTGCGCGACAACACCACCACCTGCAGAGGGAGGAGTTGGTCCCGTGGACATGCGCTTCTGAGCAGGCGATGAATCGCGAAGCTTGGCAACGAGCTGGCGCGGCATGGTTAGTACGTGTAGAAGGTCTAATGCGAGCATTCGGAACGTACGCTAACATAATCCTCGAGCTCAACGCGTCGCGAAGAGTCAAGCTCGACTTCCTTCAACGCCTGGCGCACAACATCGTAGGGCTGATTTTCACTCTGCTGGGTTGCCTTGATAGCGGTAGCTTCATCAAGGTATCCTCTGTCGTCGACATCAAGCCGCTGAAAGGCATCGGACAAGCTGAAGATTTCGTTCTGTTGGAATTGAGGAAACTTCCTATTAAATCATAGTCAGCTTCGCGATGAAGCCCGCGAGTTCCGGTGCGACCGACCTCTGAAGTTTCAAAACGTTCATGGCGGGGGAGGGCGGGGTGCTCTAGGAGACACCTATGCAGTTGGACAGCTGAGCAGGCGAGGATGTGGTATGCTATCGAGAATCCGAAGCCACCGGAGAGAAAAGGCAGTTCTCGAGCGCAGGAAGGTATTCGCGGGCTCTCTTATGGGTTAAGGAAAAAGATGATGCGAGAATTGGGCGCCTGAAAGGAGAGAGACAGTCTTCAGGCGGCGTAGGTTGAGTGAGTGGGGGAGATCCCGGTCTAAATGGAGGAGGTACCTAAATGATGATGTCGATCAAGTACTGACTGACTGTACTTGATGTACTTACCAGGGGCGTGCCGGCTGCAAGTGTACTTATGCCATAAGCCGAGGTACTTTTATGCCACGTCACTGCGGGGAGCTTCCCTGCCATGAGTCTCCCATAGGTAGTGGCCGGCTAAGCAGTGATGTAATGTCCGCCATTCAAGATGGCAGTGCAGCGCTCCAATTTCTATTATTCCAGCTTAGTTCACCCTCACTTAGAGGTATTTAGTACCTGGAGGTCTTCAGATTGTGTTGGTATTCGCAATCACTTACGACACCAGGCCTAAGCACAGAACACATGCAACATGGCATGGGGATTAGTTGTTGCCTGCTGGCCTAGTAGTCTAGGTATTCCATGCTACATCTCCCGTAGTAATGCAAGGCAGCTAAATGCCTGCCTGGGATTCGCTGCCTGACGAAAAAAGTTGTTATGAAGCCTACTAATAGTGATAGGTAATGCTTGTTGTAGGAAGATCGGTTCATCTAGTAGTACCTGACTGCCGAGTTCAGCCAGTAACCTACCTATGTGTCCACAGCCCGAGCTTACCAGTATTTGGTCAGGGAGCCGTCACTGTTGCAGGTCAAGGCTTCCACAGTTCCAACCACAAGTTGGGCGTCTAGGTGTCCGGGAAATAAACGGGACACCTATGGTGGCGAGCACACCTAAGAATTCCTGATTATTTTCCGGACCCGAGGGGGGCGTTTTCTTCTCAGCAAAGCCCCACTTCGTTTCGTCAGGCCGAGCAAGTGGAGGACATGGTAAACGGTGGAGATAAATTGAAAAAAGGTACATACAGTAGAGCCTTCGCCTTGGGACTTATAGAAATTCTCGTCCACACCTTGCTGTGCCTCTCCCTACCAGTTTACAGCCAGCCAGCCGCTCTCTTCTGGCACAGAGATGGCTCTCTGCAAAGCTTGTCAAGAGACATTGGTGCTACGTCTTGATCCTGAGGAGGATGTAGATGACGAGGCCGGCGCAGCAGGCCCCAGCACTTCAGATTCATCCGTGCCCGATGATCTTGAGCTCCCCTGTGGTTGTCACTTTCACTGGTAGGTCGTTCTTGAGAACCCGGCTTGCTTCGCACCATTCACCAGAGTATAATAGCTCACTTAATCTTCAATAGGCAATGCTTGCTTGATCAGTCTTCAGATGTAGCCCTGTCCCTGAAGTGTCCCAGCTGCACCGCATACCTTCCTGTCAACGAAGGGGGCCCTTCGGTGACAAACACTTTCCTCTCGACACCCCCGGGTACCGCAATATTCACAAGATATACGAATGAGGGCGGCATTCAGGAAAACCTAGATATTCTTCCATCCATCACCGAAGAAGCATATCTTGAGAGTAACCCCGAGGCGCGCCCAGCTCGCGCGCTCCATGTCATGTGCGCGGAGGGTGATGTTGGCGGCATTGTTGAACTTCTCCGAGACGCTGGTGATAGTATTGGAGATCTCACAGCCTTCGTAACCTACCAGGACCCTCTGGGAGACATGAAGAACGGGTTGCACCTTGCAATCGAAAACTCACAGGAGGAATCGCTGTGGCTTTTGCTTTGGCTTTGTTCCACGATCCCGGAGTCTTTTTTCCCAGAGTATGCTCGCTCTGTGGCTGAGGCGACCGGTGTTGGCCGCCTGTCGGTGAATAGAGAAAGGGACATTCGTGGGTTGCGAGACAACCAAGGTAGGACAGCTGCAGACCTTGCCCAACAGCGACAGGGACAGTGGGGGCATATTCTTCAGACAGGTTTATTATCGCTGTAGAGTCAGCAGGCACTTTTGTTAATGGCGTTCAAAAGCGGGTTGTACGACCATTGCTGCAACCAGGCAATATGGTTTATGAAGGTTAAAAAGATATAAGGCTGCATCCCCAATTCTGTGCTTCATCTTCAAGATGCTTTTTGGCATGAAATCCGGGACTGTTAGAGTCGTATAAGTAAGTACCTTACCTAGTGGCTTGTGGAAGCTCCTCTCACCTCCGTATTCGTTTGCCGACGAGTTCTAGAGAATTCGGTTGAGAAGGGAGACTTGAAGTAAGAAAATCTTTACACGAACATAGAATCTTTGAGTAAAATCGTCAGTAAACAATGTTAACCCTACCAAGCGGTACCTTATTCAATTTCTCACGAGTTGAGTCACCCAGGGCCTTCTTTAGGTTAAACTGGCATGTATTACTTTCTGAGATAGTCTCCATGGGCTTCAAAGAAGATGGTATTGACTTAGATATTAAGGTTATTCTAAAGCTGTATTAGCTTACCTACCTAGGTACCTAGGTACTAGTTAAGGTTGCCAGTTAATATATTAAATGCATCCAATGCTTCGAAAACGCTTCGAATTACATAGGGTTTCGCAGGTACCTTATATAGTACCTAGATAGGTAGGTACCAAAAGCAGTTAGTTCAACGCAGGAGCCTGTACTAGTGTCTGCAGCTGGAACGTCATCTGGCTTTCACATGGTACATACTCCGTACATAGGGTGCCTAATAATATCTAACCTGCCTTTTCTACCAATCTACTAGTCTTTGGGGGGTCAATGTGACACTTCCTGTCAAATTCACCAAGAAATTAGATTCATATCTACGCGTTTTGTAATCTGGAATTATTTATTTCAGTTCATGTCGCTCTGAAGGCTAAAACATTAGTTACGAGATATCCTGGCCCTGTCGCATATCGGTGAGCCACTCGTCACACTGGCTCCATCACTCCTCGCAACCCACAAGCTTCCCAGAGCCTTAACATCACAACGGCTTGCAACGTCGAAATTTGGATGGTGTGTATGTTCGCGGCCATTCAGTGTGAATATGGCACCAGGAACGGCCGAGAAAAAGGTCGAGAGGTCATATCTGAGCTCCGCTGTTGATTCTTTTAATCCTTGGGCTGCTAGTCGCAGCACGACTCCAACTCAAAAAACAAAGAATGAGCAGGAAACGTCAACGGTTGCAACCTCAGCAAACCCTGATGATCACAGCACAACCCACATTTATGGCCAAAGCCTTCGAACATATCCATCAGGATGCCCTCCTCTAAAAGTTCAGTGGTTCCATGCTGTAGATGTTCCCAAGCGGAAACCTCGCCTCAGCAAATCCACACAGCCGGAAAAGCTTTCGACACAACCAAAGAAGTACAACTCGTTTTCCTCTTCAGATTCCAAGGCCTTAGAAGCCGAGTATCAGAAGCTGCTCGAGGAACTAGAGGAGGCCCGGACTCGAGCGCCTGGAGATGTGCAGACGGCCCCGAGAAAGCGCAAAGCTGATGTTGCAGATGACACCGCAGACGGACTTACAAACCAGGAGCGTGGGCTGTCTGGATCGAAGTCAGCTGGAGTTCGTGTTCCCGTGAATGAGGACTTCTTATTCGACGTTGACATTGAATGCCGGGAATTGGCTCCTGTATATTGGCTTGGCCCAGTTTATGATGGTATGCCGCTGTAAAGTTCTTAGTCTCAATACTCGCTAATCGATGGTAGTACGCAGAGGGACATGGTTTTACCACGAAGGCTCTAACCTGCGCCCTTGCGAAGAGAATCTAGCCGCTCAGCTGGAGGAGGTATACTCAATATTAAATGCCACAATTGTCGTGCTCGATCTAACTATGTATACAGGGCTACCTCAAGATGAAGCCATGGCTATATCCCAGTAAGGCAAACTAAACTGTCTTTTGCAACTTTTGACTAAAACACTGTACAGCAAGAGACCGCAGTCCATCAGGAGCTAGAAGGAACCTCACACCGAAAGCATCGCAAGAGAACTTACATGCAACAGCTAAGGGTGGAGCCGAGCAAACTGGCCAGACGCCAGTTGCTGATGGTTCTACAACTGAACCATCGTCTCGTGGCCAAGCCCAGCCCCAGTCATACCGATTATTTGGAACATACATGAACAGTTTGGCCACATACCATGATGCAAGCACTGCCTATTTAAATACGGATGGTATGCTTTCTTGGGTGACTTCTTCTATGTACCAAAGGTTCGCTGGCGGGAGCTATATGAGTGGAGTGAGACTGGTTCGCGGCTATTCAGAACCTAGCAAGAATAAAGAAAAAGACATCGACACCGACAAGGGCAAGAGGGAAGAGAAACAACCCAAAGCAGCTGACTCAGGTATTCTGCTGGACGAAAAACAACAAAAGAGTCTGAAGCGAAGATCAGCTCCTCCCACCACCCGTGCTTCACATGAAGACCTTGCTCAGAATGGCAGCGACAATACTCCGACCCAAGACCCTCGGCGCGCAACACTTCAACGCCAGCTTTCTTCCCTCCTTGAGGGAGAAGGAAAGACAAAGGCGGAGAAGGAAGAAGACATACGGAGGCGTGAAGAGCAAGAGATACAAGACGATTACAATGCACAGGTCGGCGAAACCCAAGGACGTGAAATCGAGCATCTGGTGCTTGTCACACATGGTATAGGTCAGCTCCTTAGTTTACGGTACGTCCTATATGCAACGACTTGTGATTATCCTCAACTGACTAGTATTATTATTATTAGAATGGAGAGTGTCAATTTTGTTCACGATGTCAATATCCTCCGCAAGACAATCAAGTCAGTGTATGCCAACTCAGCAGATCTGAAAGCATTGAACTCGGAACTTGGGGCTGGACCCGGTAACTGCAGGGTACAGGTTCTTCCAGTTTGCTGGAGACATCTGCTGGACTTTCCCAAGAAGCGTGAGAAGAAGGGAGAGCGTGACCTGGGAGATGTAGACGATGATGAGGATGAGTGTTAGTATACACACATCATACCCTTGCTAGCCGCCATGTTGCTGACTTGACCGATACTGTAGATCCATCCTTGGACGACATTACTATCGAAGGGGTGGCATTCGCACGTTCCCTGATCTCGGACCTTGCCTTAGATGTTTTGCTGTACCAAAGCTCGTACAGGGCTCAAATCTCGAGGATTGTGCTAAATGAATGCAACAGAATCTTCAAACTATTCAAAGAAAGAAATCCTGATTTCAGAGGAAAGGTTCACTTGATGGGCCACTCTCTGGGTTCCGCGATTCTCTTTGATTTACTTTGCCAGCAAAAGCGGGATCAGTCCGCTGAGCCGAAGTCTGTTCTACGGTTATGGCCAGCTCAAAATATTTCAGAAACACCCCACAAGGACCATGATCTCAGCCTTGAGTTCAAAGTCGAGGATTTCTTTTGCCTGGGTTCTCCAATCGGTCTCTTTCAGATGCTCAAGGGACAGTGCGTCTCATTATCCCTAGGGAAACGTTCCAACACTAACGTGATTTCAGAACAATAGCGGCCAGACACCGCAACGCATCATCTGACATCAAAGATATCTACGGGGGAAGTACACAAGGGGAATGTTTTCGAACCGCACCGCTTTCTTCAGGAGTAGAGCAGATATCCCCCTTGACCGGTCTTCCTATGTCTGTCTCATCACCAAAGATTCAGCAGCTCTTTAACATCTTCCACCCATCTGATCCAATTAGTTACCGCCTAGAGCCGCTGATATCTCCGACTATGTCTACACTCAAGCCCCAACTGTTACCATACACGAAAAGAGGAATATTCGGCAATGTCGCCCCACAGGGATTGACGGGAATCGGAGCAAAAGTCGGACAGAGCGTTAGCGGACTGTGGTCAAGCCTCAGTGCTGGCATCGCCAGTAACCTGCTCAATCGATCACTTGGCTTGAGTAACGAAGAGGTTGCACGGATTACCGCCAGCGCCGAAGGCACAGGCCCAGAGACAGGAGCTAAGACAGCAAACCGAGACGTGCCAAATGCTGCAGAGAAACGGGAAGCCACGGATGCACGTATGAAGAAGCTTGCGGACTCTGCGTCTGTGTCCGACTCTGGAGCCGGTGACCGTAACCCGACACTGATCGACGAAGAAATCGAAACCTTGTATTCCAATTTCCAAAAGAATCGTGCAGGGCCAAATAAGGACCAGGAAACAACAGGAACAGGAACAGAAAAAGCAACAGCTGACGACGATAAGAAGGCGCGCAAGATGCGCAAGGAAGAAGCTAAAGTCCGAGCACTCAACCGTAACGGCCGAGTTGACTATAGCATTCAAGAGTAAGTACTTTGCCAGACACAGTAATGCGAAAAGCAAACAAAGGTTAACGTTGGACACAGGAGCGTCCTGGATTTCAATCCCATCAATACCATTGCATCTCACATGGCTTACTGGGCTGATGAGGACGTAAACCATTTCGTACTCTCGCAGCTGCTATCGAACAGGTCGAGTGTGAAGAGGAATGAGACCGAGCCTCCATCGAAGAACGAGTAAACTAGAAGTTGGGAAGGACGATACAATATGGAGATCTGGCAGACAACATCTCAAAGTCGTACAATGTGGAATGTCGCTTGTCAACCTCGAGAGCCAACTTCTCGAGCACCTGTCGAGTTGGATTTGATAGGTTTATATTAATAGATTTATCCAATGAACTTGGCTACTAATCTAACTTGGGTCGTGCACCAAAAGTTTAGAAAAATTGGAAACATAAAATTATAAAAAGACTGAGCTATTGATACTCACGCTATTCGCTCAAAGATGGTAAAGTTTTTGACTGGGCGATAGATGCTTGTGCCTCTTCATGTTATCCAACATAAGGTATCCATATCAAGTATCCTCCGCCGAATGATTCATCCTACTGTAGTGCCTCTATGACTCCCGCCTTACTTCAACAGGCGGGGCCCTTCGAGCCTGAGGTACCTTGGATGCTTGGGTGGCTGGCTGGCACCCCGCGTGTCGACAGTATGGTGGGGTACGACACTAAGAACGGGACCCTCTTCGCAGGCGATGGAAATTTTGCGACGGAATCCACGCCTCTCGACCTTGGACATTGCATTTTGCGCTGCGACCTCCAACCTGTCTGGTCATGTACATCAAACTCGAAAGCGCAACACTTCAGGAAGCTTTTAGCCTCAGTCTGTCGTGATCCAAACCTACGACCACTGCGTATTGCATATCCTCAGACCCGCGATCGGCATCTCATACCTTCCGACGCTTCCAGCACCCGAGCTCGCAGCTTTTCGCAACGACCCAACCCTCAACCCCACGACACCCAAGAATAAACACTGCTGCTATCAACGATGGCGATCGCTGCATCCGTTGACAGCCCCGTCAAGCAGCAGCTTGTGGATAAGCTGCCAAAGCGGTTCAAGGGCATCAAGTTTGGTATCCAGTGAGTTTGACTTCGTGTGGTGGCATGGTCACCACTCTTATCTTGGACCCCAAGCTGACTTTACAACCTTGGTTAGATCCAATCAAGATATCGCCAACCAAGCTGTTCTCGAGGTTTCCGACCGTTTGCTCTATGACATTGAGAATAACCGCGCTCCATATCGCCACGGCCCTCTAGACTCTCGACTGGTATGTGATGCTGTTAACGACTTGGCAATAGTAATGGTTCAATTCTCATTCTATTTTAGGGCACATCGAGTAAACAAGGAAGATGTTCGACTTGTCAAGAATCCCTCAAGGATTGCAATGGGCATTTTGGCCATGTCCGTCTTCCTTTACCCGCCTTCCATGTGGGCTATCTTCGCTTTATTATGTCAATTCTCCAGGAAATTTGCAAGGTAAGCTAGCCGTTCTTGTATGAATGACTCCTATATAGAGAGTTAATGCTTTCCTAGGACTGCGGCCGAGTCTTGCTCGAAGAGCCCGAACGACAACAGTTTCTCAAGGAACTGAGACGACCGTTTCTGGATAACTTGCGACGGACCCAGATATGCAAAAAGATTAATGAGCAGTGCCGGAAGATTAAGACGTGCCCTTACTGTGGCTCCCTGAATGGCCAAATTCGAAAGATCGGTGTTCTCAAGCTTGCTCACGACAAGTTTGTTGCTTACAATAAATCAACTGCTGTGAAGAAAGTCCCGCCAGAGAGCAAGATAAGATTTGACAACTCCTTCAACGAGGCAAAACGCGAGAACCCAGAGCTGGACAAACACCTCAGGAAGGCTATGGAAGACCTCAACCCCCTCAGAGTTCTCAACCTCTTCAAAATGATCAGTCCCACCGACTGCGAGCTTCTAGGTCTGGATCCTGCAGAAGGACGACCAGAGATGTTTATCTGGCAATTCCTGCCCGCTCCCCCTGTCTGTATCAGACCATCCGTCGCTCAAGACAACGCGAGCAATGAGGACGACATCACGACCAAACTAGCTGATATCGTGTGGGTTAGCGGCATGATTCGGTCTGCTCTGCAGAAAGGCTCTCCAGTACAAACCATCATGGAACAGTGGGAGTATCTACAGACTCAGATTGCCATGTATGTCAATAGTGACGTTCCTGGCCTTCAACAACCCGGGTTTGGTAAAGCCACGAGAGGTTTCTGCCAGCGTCTGAAGGGCAAACAAGGTCGCTTCCGTGGCAACCTTTCCGGAAAGCGTGTTGACTTTTCAGGAAGAACCGTCATCTCCCCTGACCCTAACCTTGGTATTGACCAAGTTGCTGTGCCACAACTAGTTGCGAAGAACCTGACCTACCCAGAAAGGGTTCAGCGACACAACCTCGAGAAGCTTCGCCAATGCGTCAAAAATGGACCAGACATTTGGCCAGGAGCCCAGCGGGTCATAAAGTCAGATGAAGGTGGCTACTTACAATCTCTCAAATTCGGCAATAGAGAGTACATAGCTCGAGACCTCAAGTTTGGTGACATTGTTGAACGGCACCTTGAGGATAACGACATTGTTCTCTTTAATCGTCAACCTTCTCTGCACAAGCTAAGTATCATGAGCCATCTCGCCAAAGTTCGCCCCTGGAGAACCTTTAGGTTGAATGAATGTGTTTGTGGACCTTATAATGCCGACTTCGACGGCGATGAAATGAACCTTCATGTGCCACAGACGGAGGAGGCTCGTGCCGAGGCCATCAATCTGATGGGCATCAAGCACAATCTAGCCACACCAAAGAATGGTGAACCTGTCATTGCTGCTACTCAGGATTTCATCACAGCAGCTTTCCTGCTCAGTAGTAAAGACCGGTTTTTTGACCGCAAGACCTTTACCTATCTCTGCATGCACATGATGGACGGGAAGACACACCTGGACATGCCACCTCCAGCCATTATTGCACCTCAATCGCTGTGGACAGGCAAACAACTCTTCAGTATGCTCATGAGACCCAACAAGGACTCGCCTGTCAAGGTCAATCTTGACGCAAAATGCAGAGCTTACAAAGCGCGACCTGGCCAATGCCCCGATATGGACCCCAACGACGGATGGCTTGTTGTCCGCAACTCGGAAGTCATGTGTGGTCGCATGGACAAGTCGACTGTCGGAACTGGGAAAAAAGATTCAATTTTTTATGTGATTCTCCGTGATTTTGGACCAGACGAAGCTGTCATTGCCATGAACAGGCTGGCTAAACTATGTGCGCGGCAACTCACAAACCGAGGATTCTCGATCGGCGTGGGAGATGTTTTCCCGACAGAATCACTAAATAAAGAGAAGGAGAAACTTGTTGCTGTTGCCTATAAGCAGTGTGATGACCTGATCGAAACATTCAAGGCAGGAAAGCTTGAGAAAGCTGCTGGCTGTAACCAGGAGCAGACACTTGAAAACTCCATGTCCGGTATTCTCAGCAAAGTTCGACAGCAGGCAGGTTCTTATTGTGTCGACACATTGAGCCGGAACAACGCCCCCCTGATCATGGCCAAATCTGGATCGAAGGGCTCAGATATCAACGTGGCGCAGATGGTCGCTCTTGTTGGGCAGCAGATTATCGGTGGTTCACGTGTTGCGGATGGGTTCCAGGATCGGACGCTTCCACATTTCCATAAGAATGCTCGGCAGCCCCCATCGAAAGGATTCGTCAAGAACAGTTTCTACACTGGCCTGTTCCCCACCGAATTCATCTTCCACGCCATGTCAGGCCGTGAGGGTTTAGTCGATACGGCTGTCAAGACCGCCGAGACTGGTTATATGTCTCGGCGATTAATGAAATCGCTCGAAGATTTGTCTACTCAATACGACGATACTGTCCGGACGTCCGGAGGCGGGATTGTTCAGTTTCAGTTTGGTGCAGACAAGCTTGATCCTGTGGATATGGAGGGCTCGGCAGAGCCAGTTCATTTCCAACGGACATGGACCCATGCCGAGAGTTTGACAGTGGATAACAGCGAGACTTCCATGACACCAGAGGAGATTCGATCCTTTTGCAATAGAGTGCTGGAAACTGAACGAAGGCGGTATGTCAGGCGCGGGTTACTGCATAGTGAGATTTTGGATTATGGAGATACGAGTGATTATGGTATCGATGAGCACGAGGGTGCTCGAGGATTCCTCAAAGCGATTGAACGACATGTGGAAGGGCTGGCGTCAAAACTGGAGACCGTGCGAAAGCTGGCTGGATTCAAAGATGGTGCCATGGTAAGGTCGACTGCTCAAGATCACGCGGACCGAACTGCCAAGGTGACGCTGTCAACTCTTCGGCTCTTCATCAAGATGTGCCTGGAGAAGTACAAGAAGGCGCATGTTGAACCCGGACACGCTGTCGGAGCTGTCGGAGCTCATTCAATTGGTGAGCCAGGCACCCAAATGACACTCAAAACATTCCATTTTGCTGGTGTCGCAGGTATGAGTATCACGCAAGGTGTTCCCCGAATCAAGGAAATCATCAACGCGTCAAAGGCCATTAGCACACCTGTCATCACATGCCCTCTCGAGAACAACGAGCAAATCGAGGCAGCTCGGGTTGTGAAGGGGCGAATCGAGAAAACATATATCTCGGATGTTTTGCGGTTCGTTGAGGATGAATGGCGCACGACAGAAGGCAACGTTGTTCTACAAATTGACTCCGCCGCTCTTTCAGATATGCACCTTGGCATTGGCCCTTACGATATTGCTGAGGCTATTTGCAAGCAGCGCAAACTTAAGGTGCAAAGAGATGATCTATCAATCGATGGAGAGCGTATTATTGTCCGCGTACGGGACGTGACCGATCCGGCGACGAAAAGGACTACGGCTCGCAGCAAAGCTGCCACCGCTGAGACTGGAGACATGCTGTTGAGGGCCAACTTCTTGCGCCGCTCACTTCCCAATGTCCCCATCTCAGGTTATTCTGAAGCCACGCGAGCGATCATTCAAACATCGGAACAGAGCACTCATACTGTGCTCGTTGAAGGCTACGGTCTCCGGGAATGTATGACAACAGAGGGTGTTATTGGCACAAAAGCCCGTACCAACAATGTCATGGAGTGTCGAGATGTACTTGGTATCGAAGCAGCTAGAACGACCATTGCTGACGAGATTGGTGAGGTGATGGGAGATATGGGCATCGATCCGCGACACATGCAACTTCTCGCTGACGTTATGACCTACAAAGGTGAAGTTCTCGGCATTACTCGTTTCGGGCTGTCCAAAATGCGCGATAGCGTTCTACAGTTGGCTTCGTTTGAGAAGACCCCGGATCATCTCTTCGAAGCTGCAGCTGGCATGAAGACGGATCAAATCGAGGGTGTCAGTGAGTGTATCATCATGGGACAAACAATGTCGGTCGGCACTGGTGCATTCCAAGTTGTTCGTCGCTTGGGTATAAGGGAGGGAGATATCAAGCAGAAACCGACGCTGTTCGAGGATGCTTGGACAGAGGAGACGGCGCTTAAGCGCAAGGCTCGTCGGAAGGTCTGAGAACAAGTCTGTATCTACTGTACTGGATTATAATGCGTGGCTTGATGGATGCATGCCGATATAGCGATACCATAAGGATTTGTTATTTTAGCGCGGGGACGAAAGGTTATAATACTATGATCTTTCATTCATGAGATAAAAGAATATTCGTAAAGCAGTGGTAAAACCCCCCTAGTCCTTTTTGAGGTCACATATCTCTCCTGGTCTCATGGAAGACTGAGGCAAATGTCATTTCGTCATACTTTGAGCCACGTGATCTCACTACGACATGGCACCGTGAATGCCACACTAGAGGTTAAGTATCTAAACAACATCACCACTCTCAGAAGACCTACGTCATGTGCGGAAGATATGCATTGGCCCTGGTGGGTATTCATTGAAGTGTAGATTGACAATGAGTTTGCTAAGCATGACTTGCAGCGGCCGTCCCAAATCCGTCAGATGCTCGAGGAAGATGGACTAGAGATTGATGAAGCACCAGAGGATACCGGGGATGGCGCCCCTCGAAGCAGCTATAACTTTGCCCCAGGATATCACGGTGTCGTGTACCGCGCCAGCACATCAGACCACAATACGACACGAGAAGATGAACAAGGTGAGAAGCAGAACGACGCCACTCAGGATCCCAAGGACCAAAAGGGCTATGTCAAGTACAAGCTCCAGTCAATGAAATGGGGTCTTGTGCCTTCGTGGACAAGAAGGAAACCAGCCTATGGGTCTATGTTAAAGACCATCAACTGCCGTGATGACTCCCTCAGCTCACCTGGGGGGATGTGGGCCAGCATGAAGACTCGCAAAAGATGCATCGTGATTGCTCAAGGATTTTATGAGTGGCTCAAAAACGGAAAGGAGAGGTTGCCTTACTACGTGACGCGAAAGGACGGACATTTAATGTGCTTTGCCAGCCTTTGGGACCGCGTACAGTTTGAAGGTAATGAAGAGCTTGCGAGGTGTCACTAAAGCAAGGCTGACATCCGACAGGGACGGGAGATACATTGTACTCATATACAATCATCACCACAAGCACCAACTCAAAACTCAAGTTTCTTCACGATCGTATGCCGGTGATCTTTGATACTACTTCATCGAGTATTGCGACATGGCTTGACCCATCGCGAAAAGAGTGGTCCGATGAGCTGCAAGGACTTCTGAAGCCGTTCGAAGGAGATCTGGATGTTTATCGAGTTTCTCAAGATGTCGGTAAAGTCGGCAACAACTCACCCACCTTTATCGTCCCATTAGACAGCAAGGCGAACAAGTCCAACACAATGAACTTCTTCAATAATAACCACCCAGAAAATCAGAAGTCATTGCAGCCATCGATGCATGAAGGAGCTCAAGCCTTCAAAGAAGATAAGACGCCCAGTGGGACTATTCAAAAAGATACAGGACTTGGTCCTAAGCAACCGACAGCTAGAAAACGCAAGGCTGAAGAGAGTCTTAACCCCTATAATGCTCGAGAGGGCAATATAGAGCATAAATATAGAGATGGTATTAATGTATTAAAAAATAAAAGGCTAAGTAAAGAAAAAGATAAAAAGGAAGAATTTAAAAAAATAACTAAATTTTTTAAAAGTAAATAATAATATATTTTAAATTTAAAAAAGAATTTTTATTATAATTATTTTAAATATTATTTTACTTTATTTTAATTTAAATTATTACTTTTTTATTAAATTTATTTTATTTATAAATTTTAAATATTAAAAAGTTAAAATATCTCTATAATTATATATAAAGTATAATTAATTAAGGTCTTAAATAAGATAATTTAATAAAATATTTATTTTTTAATATAATATAATATAGTTAATAAGTAAGTAGGTTATTTAAGTAAGTAGGTTAAAAATCCCTTACTTTATAATATTTTTATTTAATTAGATAATTATTAATAACTTAATATATTATAGCCTTTAAATAAAGCTAGATTACTTTTTGCCCTTTAGGCCCTTTAAAATAACCTAAAATTAAGTTTTTAATAGACTATAATTAACTATAAGATACCCTTTAAGACCTTATATTACTACTATTATAGTATTTAGTTATAATATAATTTTATTTTAAAATTATAAAAACTATTTAATCTAAAGAAATAAATAATAGTTTAATTTATTTTTAATTTAAATTTATAAAGATTTCTTTTATAATTATATTTTATAAAAGAAATAGCTAATTCTTTATTAATTAATTATAATATATTACTTATTAATAAATATTAAATTTATAACTTTATAAAGTAATAATTAAAGCTAAAAATATATTTATTTTAAAGATATAACTATTAAAGAGTTAAATATAAAGATTTAATTATTATTTATAGCTAGTTTAGGCTTATATAAAATATAATTATAAAGTATAGTATTTAATTAAATAATACTTAGAACTTTAATAAAATTGGCTTTATAATAAACCTTATTATAGCTAAAATAGCTATTATAGGTTTAAAAATATAAAAAAGGCTAAAGTTAATATAGCCTTAAAACTAAAAATAAATTATTATAATTTAAATAATTAATATAAAAGATTAAATAATTATATTATTTATTATTAATATAGGCTAATAGTACTTTATTAAGTAATATTAAAAATATAATTTTTTATTAAATTAGGTTATTATAATAAGCTAAAATAAATAAATAAATAGTAAATTATATATTAAGTAATTAAAGTACTTTAATTAATTTATAATTAAAGAATTTAATATTTAATATTATTTTTTAATTTTTAATAATTATAAAAGCTATAATTTAATTAATTTTAAATATATTATAAGGAAAATAAAATTATTATAGTTTATATATTTATTTATATATTTTATTTACTTTAGCCTTATAATAATAACTTAATAATAAGGCTAACTAGCTTTTTACTATATAACCTTAAGACCCCCTTAAGTCTATTATAAAAACCCTTTAAGTAGAAATCTTATTTCTTTAAGCTATAATTAATATAATACTATTATATCTATTTAGCTATTATTAATTTACTATAATAATTCTAAAGCTTTTACTTAAACTACTTAAATATAATAATAAACCTATAAAGAATTATTATAATTAATATTAAACCTAATAAGCTATTAATAAATCTTCTAAAAATTAATAATAATCTTACTTAAAGTAATAATAAAAAATCCTTTTAAATAGTAATTTATTTAATTAATTATATTATCTATATTATATATATTAATATCTTAAAAGTTAAAATTAAATAGCTAAAAAAAAAGCTTACTTTTTAATAATAATAAAATAAATTAAAATAATACCTTAAAGAAAATAAAGGTAGATTATAAGATTTCCTTAAAACCTAAAAAAGAATAAATTATTTATATAATTACTTAAATTTAATACTAAAAATATACTATAAATAAATAATAATATCTTATTAAGGTAATATTAATTAAAAAATAGTTTTATT